>NC_083414.1:24856546-25506019 GCF_020745735.1 Hemiscyllium ocellatum | reverse complement strand
ATTATTTTACTTTAACTTAAGGTGAAGTATGTATTATACTGGCTTCATGGTGATATTTTTAAAATAAAAGGTATTTGGAATAATAAAGTGAACTTAATAAAATGTATACCACCTAGTTAGTAAAATTTAAAAAAAAATACTCTGTAAGGTGATTGGCTGAGCATTAATTCTTGATTGGGGAAGGTTTGACTAAGTACAGAATGGCCGTGGGCACTACCCTTCAGGACAGCAGTGAGAGAGTAAGGGAGTCTGATAGTTGCAGCTTTAATGGCTTTGGAATATAATCGGTGATGGCACAGGAAGTCATGAATTGATTGGTTGGTGAGTAACTGCTGTTAGGGATTGTGTAAAATTGGTATTAAAATAGCTTTATTTAACTTTGATTTACTTAAATTAAAGTTATTTCACTTACGTTAAAGTTAAGTCATGCCAGGGCAGCTCTGTCAGATGGATTGTGGGAAAAGCTCAACAGGTCTGGCAGCATCTGTGGAGAGAAATCAGAGTTAACATCTCAGGTCCAATGTGAACAAGCTGTTGAATGTTTTTGCAAATAGAAAGTGGCTTCCTATAAACCTGCTATTTATTGCATATATTAAGGATCTGTATGTAAATGTAGGAGGAATCATTGGCAAATTACAAATACAAAAGAAATAGCTGTGTAATGAAGGTGAGAGGTACTGTTCTAGAATGACATCAATGGCATGGTTGAATGGGTGGAAAAGTGACAACTGAAATTCAGTCTGGGGAATTGTCTGGTAATAATTCTGAGGGGAAGGGTGGTGGGCAAACAAAGCGAAGGAATACATAATAAATGGCAGCTTATTGATGGAAGTAGATGAAGTGAGAGACATTGGATTGCATGTCCATGTGTCCTTGAAGGTGGTTGGCAGGAAGATACGGTGGTAAGAAAACACATAGAATGCTTTCAAGTATTGGGCAAGGATGTAATACTGGAACTGTCCAAGTCCATGTATTAGCCAGAGGTAGAATGTTTTGTACTGTTCTGGCCACTGCATGTAAGGAGAACATAATTTCTCCGTAGGGAGTACATAGGTGATCTACAAGGATGTTGCCAAGGCTTTAACATTGCATCTATGAGGTAAGGTTGGATAGACGAATGGTGTTTATCTTAGAATAGAGGTGACTGAGGGGTGAATTAATTAAGGTGGATATGATTGAGGTAGAGTGGACAGAAAGTACTTGTTTGCCTTAGTGGAGAGGACAATTACCAGAGGGCAGAGACTAGAGATGATTGGTCACAGCATAAGAAGGAACAAAAGTAAAGCCCTCTTCGTCATGCTGGTGGGTGTCTGGAAGTTGCTGCCCTGGCTTAGTGTTGGGGGTAGAAACCCTTGACTCAGTTTGAAGTTTCTTGGTGTCACCTGAAGCTCTGTAAACTCCAAGACTACGGACTGGTGCTGGGAGATGGGATTAGATCCTTTTTCTTTGGCCAGTGTTGACATGAAGAGTGAATGATTTCAATTTGTGCTATGATTCTAAAAAGAAGGTAATTAATTGGAGACTAGGAGATAGTGGGGTCTGCATATGCTGGAGATCAGAGTTGAGAGTGTGTTGCTGGAAAAGCACAACAGGTCAGGCAGCATCCAAGGAGCAGGAAAATCGACGTTTTGGGCTGGACCCCTTCATCAATAATTGGAGACTACTTTCAAAGGGCTAGCAAAGGCACTATTGGGTGAATTGCCTCCTCTGATGCTGTATGAGTATATGGAACTTTTCATCAAATAACCCAACTTTAATACATTACATATAGCTGGTTTAGCAGAATTATATATTAAACAGTCACAGTGCTTAGTATTAATTATGAAACAGTGAAAAAAAGTGAAACTCATTAAGCAAATGCTTTAAATCATCCGCACTGAATTACTGTTGAGAATAATAACACAATACATTGCCAATTGTTAGTCGCTAAGTAATTCAAAAGTCAATTAAAATTCCTTGCAATCACTGCAAGACCGCAATTTCTGCCACAATTGCAAAGTAAACTTAATTGTATTGTATTTGTCTAATGTTGTATTTAAAAAAAACTTTCTCAAATCATTTAAATGATTTGGAAAACATTCTGAGTAATTTAAATTGACCTGTTGTGACCAATCTCCAGGGCAAGTGGAACTCAAATGCTAAGTTTCTGGCACAGAGCCAGGAATATGACAGCAAGAAGCCTTTTTATGAGACAGTTTGTAAACAAACAATGAGTTTTCCATACATATTAAGACAAGTTTAACAAATTTTAAACAACTGTATATACATCTTATATTTGTAATCAATTGCGTCTCACTTCCTATCTCATTCCCTGGTTTAAGTTCCTCACTGCAACAAATGGGAAGTCAACAATTTAAAGCAGTGATGAAAGCTTAAAAAATACACAGAAGCAAACCAATCAAATTATTCCAAACTATTTTGACCACTATCTTTTTCTCAATAGCTCCATTTTAAAAAAAAAGTCTGTGGCTGAATAGTTGATCTTATTTTTAACCACACTCCCATAATTCCCTTGCTAAATTCTGCAACATGTTGAGGAATATGTTTGCCTTAGCAAAATCTCCAGTTCTTCTGGTAATGTGGAGAAATTACACTTGCAATTAAATGGTTTCCCTAGAGTTTTGAAAGATGAAATAATCTGACATTTTAAAGGGTGAATATAAAATGATTCAGATGGCCAAACTTCATTACTGAGTCCACCTAACTCTCTTACCACCGATTAATCTTAAATTTACATTGAGTTACAGCTTTCAACCAAATGTAATGTATTATAAATATGCCTTTAGTCAAGGTTCTTTGTCAGCGCTGTCTGCTGATGAGGCATTGGCTGAAAGATAAGCACGTTTTGAGGGATGCCAATGGAAACAACCTGGTAACTATGAAGTTTTATCAGTGATTTTTTTTCTGAAAAGCTTGTTGTGAAACCTCGCAGTATTGATTATTCAATAATACAATGGCTGCTTGTTGACTACAATCAGTCACTTTTTATCATTTTCAATGTGACAATTTACAGTAAGAAAGAAGCTAAATATTCGACACTTTAGAAAATAAACAGTTGCATAAGTTTGAGCAGGATTGATTCAGAATGCAAATATACATTTGTATGTTTTAAGTAACTTGAATTGGAATGGAAAATGGAAGACCAAGAAGCCAAAAGCATCAAGGTTCAAAAAAAAGGAAATAGAAAGTGAAAAATGTTGAATGTTGAAATCCATTAACAGTGCTGGGTAGCAGCTTCAAAGTTTAACAGAACAGTTATAAAAGCTGACCTCAGCTTATGAAAGACTACTATGTTGATGAAAATGATCAATGATATTTTACATTAGTTTATAATTCCACAAGTATTACCTCCTGTGCTTTTGTGGAAGGTCAGTAGAGTCCAGCCTGGAGGCACATGCATCAGAAGGTGGTGTTTCCCATTGTCAACTTACCAGCCGATATCTTTTGGCACAGAATTCAACCTTTAGTTGAGGCAATTGATCCTATTTGGCAAAGGAAGGGTTAACAATCATTTGTGTCATTATCTTAATAGCTGTCAATCAAACGAGGAAATGAAATACAAATAGATTAGGGCCCTGACAGAAAATCATCAATCACTGCACAGCTTTTATGCTTCCCTTGAGCCAGCAAATAAAATTAAACATGCAGTTTTGTTTTTATGTTTAAAAAACAGATGGAAATATTTTGTGGATGGTCTTAGTTCTGCACCTTTATGTTGGATTAACAATAGGATGTAAGAGCTGCATAAAAACTCCTAACTCAGGAAATTTATATCTAAAAATCCTAAGGCAGACTTCATAACCTACTCAGATGAACAAACCATAGCCAGAAGCTGTGACTGTTGCCATGGTTACAGCTGGAACTATTTTTATAACATACAACTGATGTTTAAAGTCAGCTGTATATTTATATTAGGCTCTAATACGCTCACAAAATCAAAATAGTCCATTGTTACATAATGTTTAAAATGCAAATTTGTTACATTTTATTCATTTCATGAAAGCAATATTTGTACAGATTGAACAGGATTGAAATTGGCTTTATCAAGCGAGGTGTGGAGGTTGGGACTGAGGAATGAGGTGATCATATCAAGTGTCATGTAAGGCCTGAATTTCAGTAGAAGTGGAGTCAGTTTCCTGTTACATAGCAACCAAAAAAACCAATATTCAGGAACCATGGTGGTGTCAGACTAGAAGATGTGTTCTTCCATTTAGAGATGTGGTGGATTTATCACATCATAACTCTACCTTGACAGACAAAATACTATTCTTCCTAACCCCGCAAACATACAAAATGTAAAATGTAATGAACTATCCTTATAGAAAAGCTGTATAATATGTAAACCTTCCAGTTACCACATTCCGTTCATAGCTCGATGTGCTTATATCCCATCCTACACCCACATCACTACCCTATTATATATTTTCCAAGCTGATCTAAATTAGCTCCTAGTTCTTCAACAGTGCTAATGCAAAAACACTTGAAATTATGCTTCATTCTTTTTGTGCCTTTACCCCTGTTTAATGTTGTAATCTTTTATAACTCTTCTGAAGTCTCTGGCCTCTGTGTATCTCTATGCTCTGTCTTACTGCCATTTTTCTTCATTTCCCTAGTTGCACTGGTTTGGACCTAATACTATTAGTGTGAAGCACAGCATGCTGGGATTGCTGACTAAATTTGTAGTAGCATGTTGGGATATTTGACTAATAATTACTAAAGAGCTGACCAGTATTACTTTGCAGGAGCAGGCAAGATAAGCTTTTTATGCTTATCTTGCGAGCAGGGTCCTGGCTACTGGACCGGGCAAATGGCCACTGCCCGGGCACTGGAGAAGGACACTGAACAAAGTTAAGTGACTTAGACTACAGTATTTGATGATCTGTCACGAGAGAGTGTCAGAGTGTCTGTTCTGTGGCATCTGAGTTGAGCTCAAATGGACACTGTGGTATCCTGAGCTGTAGTTAACAGGAGAGATCCCCCACGTGAAAGCCAGGACTCTAAAGTAGGAGAGGAGGCTGAAAAAAGGATACCTATGATGTGATACTCAGATATTATTGTGATTGTTGTGAACCTGCCAAGGAAACAATAAAGTGGGATGTGGGGATTTGATCACTCCCCATTTAGCTATCACCAGACTCTGATAGGGATGACCCCAAGTGAGACGTGGCCAGGGAAAGTACAAATAGAAGGTGGCCGGTGGGTTACATGCAGTCGGGAAATCATGGAGAATAGGGACCCCCGAGGTCTCTGATTAACCAGTATATGACAGACAGTCATTCATTATTAAACAGATGAAAACAGGGAATGGGATCCATTCTACGCCCTGGATGAATGATGAAATTGGCTCTTAGGATCAAGGAAACCTGGCCAGCATCAATTGACCACCCTTATAGGTCAAACCTCAGAATCCACAAAGAGGTGGACAGAGGAGAAATGAATCTTAGAATCTTAGAATCATGAGTTAGGAAAATAAGGATTAAAGGTGTGTGTGTGTGTGTGTGTGTGTGTGTGTGTGTGTGTGTGTGTGTGTGTGTGTGTGTGTGTGTGTGTGTGTGTGTGTGTGTGTGTGTGTGTGTGTGTGTGTGTGTGTGTGTGTTGTCAAAACAATGGGGAATAACCCCATCTCTCATGAGACGCACCCTCAGAAGGGAACACCTTTGTCATTCATGTATGTTTATTAGGGGCCTGATTCCAAATACTTTGTCAACAAATGGGTGAAATGGACACAAAGAGGTGAGATGCCATTTCCACCTGATGTCACCTTCAATTGTGATCGCATAAAACAATTGACAGAAATTTTGAGAAAATTAAAAAGGGAAAGGAAACAGAAGGAGAGAGAAAGTGAGACACTAGCTCTTGCTGTTGCAGAGAGAAAGAGAGAGAGAGAGAGACATCAGCTCCTGTTGCTCTGTATTAAACTTAGTGAACTGGTCGGGCCTTGGATCTGACAAGGGAGTTGTAGAGGGAATGATCTCTCCAAAACACAGATTGGGGTGGGCCAGGAGCAGGCTGAGACATTGGGTTGACCAGGGAAGTCAGGTTTGTGGATCTTGGGTGGGAGGTAGAGTCGGGTAGTGCGGGGTCCTCGAGTGATGAGGTTGGAAGCTGTGGATGGGAGATCCCCAGAGTGATGAGGTTGTGGATGATCTGGGAGATGATAGTTTAGAGAGGAGAGGTGAGGTTGTAGTCGAGGGGACAGTAAGAGGAGGTGTCCGTGAGTTGGCGCCTGGCTTCAGATGTGTAGAGGTCATTGCACCAAACTACCGCAGCCACCCCCCCCCCCCCCCCGCCCCCATCTGCTGGTTTGGTGGTGATGTTGGGGTTGGAGCGGAGGGAGTGGAGGGCTGTGCATTAGGAGGGTGGGAGGTTGGAGTGGGTGAGGGGGGTGGACAGGTTGAATTCGTCTATGTCACGGCAGCAGTTGGAAATGAAGAGGTTGAGGGTGGGTATCAGACCAGCACAGGGTGTCCAGGTGAATTCGTCTATGTCACGGTGGCAGTTAGAAATGAAGAGATTGAGGGTGGGTACCTGACCAGCACAAGGTGTCCAAGTGGGTGGGGTATGTTGGAGGCAGTAGAAGGAGTCCTCGGAGGGTGGGCGGGAGGCTTGGTGGAAAAAGTGGGCCTGGAGGCAGAGGTGGTCTGTTTTGAATATACTTTTATTGGTTGGTGGTTACATATGATCTTGTATAATATTCATTTTTTGTTCCCTGGAACACAAGATCCAGGAATGTTTTGAATTAAGTCTACATTTTGGAAATCCATGGTGATTTGAAAATGTATTGTGTTTGCATCACTTTGGATTATGCATGGTTAATGTAATTTTTGTGAAGAATTATAATTGTGGTCAATATGGCCATTGGCCCCGAGAGTAGAAATAGAGGAGCCTTTCAGCAGATCTAAGGCCAAACTCCAGTGAGTTTTAGGTAAACCACCCATCAACTGGGCAAAAATAACTAATACCAAACAGAGAAAGGGGAAGGCACCTCCAAGTATGGAGAGTGACTCTTTAAAGTCTACCAAGAATGTTCAGGGATTCCACAGACAGAGTGCTCTGACTGGAACCCCCCCACCCCCACCCCCCTACTGCCCACCATGCGAGTAAACCAAGAAAATTTGAGTGCCGTGACAAAGATAAAATCAAAGTCCACTTGCCACAACTGTGGCAAGACAGGCCACTTTGCGAGGGAGATTGGGCCCCAAAACAGATCAGTGCAAAGTCCAGATGTGTCTGTCAACACTGTGGCAAAAGTGGCCATCCTGAAGACACCTGTTGGGAAAAATACGCCAAACCAACAACCACCCAGAACATGTCGAACTGACATTCGGCAGCCCCCATGGGCATGGGTAATGACAAGGGTAGGGTTTACATGTCTGCACTGATAGGGGACAGACAGTGTGAGATGCTAGTGGACCTGGAAGCTTCCACATCCATTACTGACCTACCTCTGCCCACAACTAACAAAATGATTAATGTAACAGGGCTTAATGGTCAACAAATCCCTGCGTATTTGAATGTGACTGCTCTAGTAGAAATCAACAATCTGTTGATGCCGATGTGATTTTTTGTGTGTAAAAATAATGAAGGAACTATTATGGGAATGATTTAATGAAGGAGTATGAAGTCCTCCTCATTGATTGTGGGAAGGGTGAATTAAGTATTCAGGGGGACTGGTCTGCCCCTCAATAGTATGATACTTCAGTATGTCAATGATATCCTACTGTCTTCTGAGTCCAAATGAGGACATCAGGAGGCACTATACTTAGTCTTGAAACACCTGCAGGACAGAGGGTTAAAAGCCAGCCTGAAGAAAGTCCAGATTGAGAAAACTAAAATTCTTTACTTGAGACATTTAATCTCCCAAGGCACAAAAGAAATGCCTGTAGACAGGAAGACCATTATACAACCAATGTCATGACCCGTGACGGTCGTGGGTGAGAAAGGTCTTGGGCTTGTTTAATTACTACGGAATTTTATCCCTGAGTTTGCCAAATTGGTTGAGCCCATGCAGTAAAAGGGGGAAAGCCTGTGACAGACCCTGTTGACTGGGGACCAGAACAAAATGACTCTTATACAAAACTGAAAGCAGAGTTAATGTCAGCCACTGGACTGGCATTGCCAGATGCAAGTAAAGACTTCCACATTTACTTCAACAACAAGGGTGGCTTTTACTCAGCGGTGGTAACCCAGATCCATGGCGACTAACAGTGACTTATAGGGTACTATCCCATTGCGGAAGGACCCGTAATTTACAGCTTTCCCAGATGTATAACCACCTTAGACTGTGCCACATGGGCCATAACGGTCAGTGACCCATTGTGATGATGGGGAATATCATTTTACAAACTAAACATAACCTTGTGGAAATGCTGAATACAGGAAAATTACAATCAGTCTCTAAAACAAGAAGGATGAAATAGGCCCTTTTGCCACCCACCAAATCCGTTACTATAGTAATGGGATACCTGGAAAATACCAGCTGAAGGAGATGTGCAAAAACATTTTGAGACAAACCGGAAGGACAGGATGGACAAAGGCAATTAGAGGATTGTCCTGAGGTCCCATCAGCTGGTTGTAAGGTTTTGGGTAAGACTCTACCTGGAAAACTTGGTCTTTGCCCCTAAGTGGAACGGTCTGTATGACGTTATCATTAGTGTTGACATGCGTGCTTGCATTGACATGTGAGGGAAGGGGGTCTGGAAACACAGTCCCAACTGAAGAAATATGTAGGCACCAACTGAAGATATCACCCTCTGCTTTCTTTTCAGACTGAGTCCTCTCAGAGCCTGCTGCTATCTTTTGTGTATGTACAGTTGTTGTGCGTGGGTTTTATAGCCTTTGGACCATTATATAACTGCATTCAGTAAGCTTCCCAATGTTTTTGTTCATTTTCACCCTTGCCCTTTGCTTAGTAGCCACTGAGGAGGGAGTATCAATGGAATTGTGCTGACATAGGTACTGTTCACCTTAAGCACCTTTGTGATTGTGATGCTGTCTTTTGTTCCCATCACACACATGGGTGGGACCTGAAATGTATAAAATGATGAAAGGAGGTATTATTATAGGAGGTCTCAAAACAGAATTGTGAATTCGGATAAATTTACATTGAATAATATCAAATGCCTAAAATGAGCCATAAAGTAAGTTGAAGATATTTGGGTAAACTTATGGGAAGAGCAAACAACAACTGGAGATGTGTTGAAATGGCAATTGAAGTTATCATGCGTTTTAATGGAAAGGGAGTTTAGGTGAGAGTAGTGAACTGATAACTTTCTCTTGGTGATGTTTGTGTCCTTGCCTTTCCTTGGTGAACTTGGTGATGAAGCCACTACCCGAGACATCAGGACTGTATGTGGAAAGATAAGTAAAATCTCATAGATCTTTTGATAAGCTCATATGGGAGTCAAGACTGCGTGACAGTCTTGGGATACTGATGTAAGTGCGTGAAAGTGATTGTTACTTCAGAAGTAATGGACTTGCATGAATGCTGTAAAAATTTCTTTGCACTGAAGAATGGGCCTGAGACATGTACAGCTACTTGACAAATGGACAAGTGTGACTTGGGAGGGCACAGGACCATAGTTTGAATGATAAGATATTGACACATAATCCATAGAGAAACTGACTTTGAAACAGTGATAGTAAGCTGTAGTGAAAGAAAAAAAAACAAAAATGATATTCCTGTTGCTTTTCAGAGCCATCTGGCCCTTGACTATTTGCTTGAGGCACAGGGTATAACCTGTGTTGTTATTGGCCCGGAGTGTTGCATGTATATCCAGACACTGGACAGTAAAACTAACGTAGCTGATCACATACGCCTGGAGGCTGATAAGATCTGATGAGAAGGGAAGCAGTTTCATTATAATCCCCTGGGGTGGCTGAGATGGCTACTAGGCAGTCCTTGGGGCTGTTATATCAAGCATGCATTGATTGTTCTCATTGTGGTTGTCATTGCATTTTGTGTTATTATAGCTCATTAATTCAGGCTATAAAGTTTTGAATGCAAGAGTCATTTCAGTCACCAGTGCTCGTATGGATAAGACTGTTGAATGTCCCTCAGTGAGAGACACTGTGGCACTTGGAATATGTCTGTAAGTGGTCTAGAACCCATGGTTGGCCATGGTCTCTGACCATAAAGAGAGAATGAAACAGAGCATGCTGGGATTGTTGACTAAATTTGTAGATAGTTGACTAATAATTACTAAATTGCAAACTAGCATGACTTTGCAGGAACATGCGAGATAATCCTTACCAAGAAAAACCACAAACTCAAAATGTGTGGAATTTCAACCATTGTTGCAGCGTCAGAAGACAGCATGTAGCCATGGAACACTCTGTGGAAATGTCTAACTGTGAACCATTCTGTGATTGGAGGTATAAACGTGTTGTATAAACGTCTCTGTAATCAGGGAGTCAGCATGACCAAGACTCGTGTTTAGGGTGACCGTGATGCTCCCAAAAGCTTTCGTCAAATAAACCTGTGTCCAATTCACGGCTAAGTCATGTTGGTATTACTTTACCTACAACAAATGTTATTAACAAGACTAGTAAACATGTGATCCATCTATATCATTTCAATTTTCAAATTGAAATGTTGAAAAATGTTGGTCCAGAAAATTCTAATTTTGGCCTGTCTTTAAAGATCAGCATAATATGTTTAATTTGTTTACTAGGGTGGACCTAAAAACAAACACTATATCTTTCCGAGAAGATTCATTGGGATGATTCCAGAGGTGGTGGGTCTGTCTTATGAAAAGAGATTCAGCAATTTGGGACTATTCTCTCTTGAATTCAGAAGAATGAGAGGTATATAAAATGAGGTATATAAAATATTAAAGTAGATGCACAGAGGATGCAATCTCGAATGAGACGTCATAGTTTTAAGATAAAGGGAAGCAGATTTAAAACAAAGATAAAGAGGAATTACTTTTCTCAAAGGGTTGTGAATCTATGCAATTCACCATGGTAGATGCTGGGACATTGAGTAAGTTTAAGGAGGAGGTAGACAGATTTTTAATTTGAAATGGTATGAAGGATTATGGAGAGTGGGCAAGAAAGTGAGATGAGATCAGCCATAATCATGTTGAATGTTGGAGTAGGCCCGAGAGGCTGAATTGTCTACTCCTGCTCCTAGTTTTCTTGTGTCCTTATTTTCTAAGCTAAACCACAGTGCAGATATTATCCAGGTGTACTGCTTTAATATTGAACCTGTCAAGAGCAAACCTAAAATAAAATTACATTGATTTTTTAAATTCCTCTTGTTAAAGTACTTTCTCCCACCTCTTAGTACCAACTAAGAGAAATAGCACTTCACAAAAAAAATTGTGTTGGTGATCCAGAAAATTTGAAGACAAATAACTAGAAAATTTGGGAAAATAAAAAACAAAGATACACTACATTACAGATATACATTGTAAAAGTATGTTAGGAAAATAAGAAATAAAACTAAAGAGGTAGACATTACAGTCTTTCTATAAAGGCTTCCATGTGGTTCGACTGGGCCCCAACGGTTCCCAACCAGTAGCCAGGCCCGCTGTCTGCCATTCTGGCTCTGCCATGGGCCGCTGGCCATCCCCTCTTCACTCTGGGTTCCTTTGCTGGCCCTTGCCTGCCTCAGGACCGCTGGCAGAAGAAATAAAAGACCACAAGAGGGAGACAAAAAAGGAGTAAGAAAAGAAATGGAATGGATGGAGTGGACAAGCTCTGGCTGGAATGTCCCACTCCACTGCCATCTTGGATGCTGCTGGGTGACAGACAGACAGCCAGTGGTGCCCACATTGCCAGAATGAGTGAAAAAGAAAATGTATGCCAATAACTTAAGGTCAGAATCCAGACAGAAGACAGTCGACACATCTATGACTTAACAGCTAAAATGGTGTCTGTCTCGAATATCTCCAATCTAAACATGTATTATGAAATATGTTATCACTGTATGGTATAATTTGGAATTATTGGGATTAGGATCTCAGAATGCTTAAGGGTTGCTGCTAATGCAGTTTTCAATGTAATGACGGTTACTGTTTGTTCATAGATAGCAGATTATGAAGAAGGAAGTGGACAGAAAATTAATGTCCCACTTCTGCTAGACTGGGAAGTGGGTGGAAATACAATATAATCATTAGGAAGGTGTGAGGTGGAGAGCTAGTTTACACATCAACTAGGTCAGGGATTGGAAGGCCAAATTCAGCCCTCCTATTCCTCAGCCAATTGAAGCCCATGATTAATTAGAGACCATTTAGAGTATTATTGTTTTACGGGAAGAAGCAATGCCACATGGGTAATTTGCCAGCTAATATTCTTGGATCTTGGGTGTTTCTCCCTTATCGAATACTTTGTACTTCATGGGTCCCAACTACTGGCAAGGAATGCCCTGCTGTGATCCACTCTATATATCTCCTCCCTCCTATCCCTCCCAAAGAATGATGTCTCCTTGGTCACATTCCTTGCCAGGGCCTGCCCGTGCTTACCTATCCTCGAGAGCTCCTTTATATAGCTGGTCCCAGAAGTGACCACTGCTCCTGGTGGCAAAGCGTTGCAGGCTCCGTGACTAGCTGGCAGCTATTGAAGGTAGAATTTTCAGCTATAAAAGTCCAGCAACCCTGAGACTGGCCACCCCATTGTCATTTAAATTAGACTGGCATCCCGAAAATGGCTACGGTGAATTGTAAGGCAGTCTAGTGTGTGTGTGTGTGTGTGTGTGTGTGTGTGTGTGTGTGTGTGTGTGTGTGTGTGTGTGTGTGTGTTTATTCATTAATCTGAGCTCTACCTAAAGGCAGACCTTTGGCTCATTATCTGCTTCATCCTGAGCTGTTTTCTTGGCATTTTTTCTGAGCGGTGGTTTGCCATTGTCATTTCCTCTCTGGAGCAGTGTAAAAAGACAAGCCCCAATCCTACATCACCCAGAACAGCAATTGGTGCATTGTTGGTGCTGCTCTAAAGCAGGCACATGCCAGCTCACCAACCAACTTGTCCCATTTAATGTTGGCATCCTAGTTAGTAACATTGATGTCGATTATCTTTTGTTTACTTTATATTACAGTTGTATGTTACTGGTATTCGAATTGTGTAACAAACGCAGAATACAGACGGTTTTGCTTAATAGTCAGGTGAAACATTGTACACTCAATCATCATTGACAGTTTCTCTCTAATTGTTCAGTAGATGCAGATTGCAAGCAGTTTAATGGGAAGCAAAGTATGGATATACCATAGAATTTTCTATCACACCAGATATATGAATTGTAAATTTTATTCTCAGTTGCCTTCATTTTGGATCATCATTTTTTTTAATCTCCCTGATTTCCATTGCACAGAGTTGCATTTCCTAGTTCAGCTGAAATCAGTTCAACTGATTCTTTTTTTGAGAAAAAGGAAATGTGATGGCTTTTGAAGTATATGCAAATTTCACTAAGCCTGAAGAACTGATTCAATGCAATTGGCCTCCCAGGATTTATGGTAAATGAGACCCAGCTTTCACTTGTTTTTCTACTCGTAATTTTGCATAAATTTCTCTCTCTCTCTCAAGCTACTTTTGTACTGGCATTTGTTCACTTTCAATTCAGGAGGCCAACATCGGTGAGCTGTTGACAACGTTAAATCTGTTTCTGTTCCCCAGCGCACAGGATTGTTTTGTCGGGGTCTCTAGCTACTTGAATAACGGAGTTGGATTTGATAACGTAAACATAGGGTGCTGGTTCATAGATGGTAATTCTCTGGAAGCTGAGCAAAATGAGCCGTAATTTAAATCAGGCTTTCTGGGAATTTCATGTGTCAGTCAAGTCAAAGGATGAGAATGATGAGAACGCCAACTTTGCATTAATCTCCCTCTTGTAATCTGCTAAACACTTGTCACACGGGGAAAGTCGAGAAGTACGAATGTGGACGATGACTGAATGAATGATTTGAGTAAAGAGGCCTTTGTAATTGGCAAGAGGAATAACTAAGTGAGGGAGATTAGGGAGGGAGTTCCAGATTATTGGTTCAAGGTGGTTGTGGCCAGAGCAAAGTTGGATGGAAAGTTTAAGTGGCCAGAATTGGAATTCTGAGGGGCATAAGGTGCAATATTAAAAATTGAAGAGATTATAAAGGAGAGTGAAGTGAGGGAATTGTAGGGAATATGAGGATTTTAAACACTTCTCAGGAACGGAGAGTTAGTTGTGATTGAGATCTGGATTGAGTTTCATGGGCATACTATGGCAGGTTTTGAGTGGAAAATACATATCCTGGGAGCAAATCTGTCACCTCTGGCACAACTGACTCAGGCAATAATAGGTCAGAGAGGATGACAGGTGGCAACAGCCTTGTGCGCATTCTGGTATGGACCTGATTTGGGATATTCTACCAGGAGGGCCTGAACAGTCTGTCCTTGGCTCTTTCTCCAGTTCTGCATTTTTTTTTGCCTCTTGTCAACGTTATTGACAGTTGTGGGGTCGGATTCCAAGTGCATGACAATGATGCTAAATTCAAAATCTCGCTTGTCAATCGCACCACTGCCAGCCAGCAATGTTATAGGGTGGCTCAGTGGTTCGCACCACTGTCTCACAGTGCCAGGGACCTGGGTTCAATTCCAGGCTTGGGTGACAGTCTGTGTGGAGTTTGCACCTTCTCCCCATGTCCTTCTCCCCATGCAGGTTAGTTGGATTGACCATGCTGAATTGCCAATAGCATTGAAGGATATGCATGCAAATGGATTATCCATGGGAAATTTGGGGTTGTGGGGATAAGGCAGGGGATCTGAGTGGGATGTTTTCAGAGGGTCAGTGGGCTGAATGGCCTGCTTCCTTCCACAGTGTAGGGAATTATATGATTCTATAAGCCTTAAGTCCGAAAACAACAGTGTCTATTGGGATCCTATCTGAAGTAGGTATCGGGCTAGAAATCCATTAATGCCCATTTGTGGGGATGTGACCCATGTCCATTCCTGCAGAGGATTCCACTTTGTAAGATACTGCTGTCTCTTGCATCTAAACATATGAATAAGGAACAAGAGTAGGCCACTTTGTCCTTCAAACATGCTCTGCCATTCATTAAGGTCATTGTCTGATTTTAACCACAACTCTATCAGGGATATGCAGAAAAGTAATCTTTTATACCCTTGGTAATGAAGACTCTGTCGATCTCTGTTTTCAAAACATATAAACATTCTGCATCCTTTTGAGATAGGGAATTTCAAAAATTCACACCTCATTTCTGTAATTAATGGAGAGTCCCTTATTTTTAAACTATGACCCCTAAATCGAGATTCTTCCAAAAGAGGAAGCATTTTTTCAATATTGACCTGGTGAAGAACCTAAAGAATCTTTTGTTGTAATTAAGTAACTCTGACTCTCTTGAACTCCAGAGGATCCAGTTCTGGCCTATCTAGCCAATCTTCATAAGGCAACTGCTCATTCCAGGTATCAGTGTTGAGAGGGTGTTGCTGGGAAAGCACAGCAGGTCAGGCAGCATCTGAAGAGCAAGGGAATCGACGTTTTGGGCATAAGCCCTTCATCAGGAATGAGGCTTGTGGGCTGGGGCTGAAAGATAAATGGGAGGAAGATGGGGTTGGGGGGCAAGGTAGCTGAGAAAGCGATAAGTGAATGAAGGTGAGGGGGAAGATGATAGGTCAGAGGGGGGAGTGATGGTCAGGTCCGGAGAGCAGTACTGAGTTGGAGGCTTGGGACTGTGATAATGTGGAGGAAGAACGCCTCATAATCTGCCTTGGGACCCGGCAACCACATTGGATAAATGCTTCCTCATTTCCCCTCCCCCCACATTATCCCACATTCCTGTTGAAGGGCTTATGCCTGAAACATCGATTCTCCTGCTCCTCGGATGCTGCCTGACCTGCTGTGTTTTCCCAGCACCACACTCTCAACTTTGATCTCCAGCTTCAGCAGTCCTCACTTTCTCCATTCTTGGTATCAGTCAAGTAAATCTTCTCTGAACTTATTCCAAAATGTTACCACCCTTCTGTAATTATGATGATCTGCACTGTACACAGTATTCTAGATGTGGTCTCACCAGTGCCCTTTATAACAGATGCATAATCTTCCTACTGTTACATTCAATTCCCCTCACAACAAAACATAGCTTTGTATTAGCTTTCCTGATTATTTGTTATACCTGCAAACTAACCATCTATGACTCACACACTAGCACACCCAATTCTCTCTGCATCTTAAAACTCTGTAACCGATATGCTTCTTTTTAATTCTTTCTGCCAAGATGGACAAATTCATACTTTTCCAAATTGTACTCGCTTTACAGATTTTTGCTCATTCACTTAATCTATCTATAACCCTTTGTAGACTCCTTGTGCCCTCTTCACAACTCACTTTCCTACTTGTCTTTGTGTTATCAGCAAACTTAGCTACCATACCTTCTGTACTTTAATCTAAACCATTTCTATAAATTGTAGAGTTGAAGCCCCAGCTCCAAACCCAATGGCACAACACTCATGACACCCTGTGCCTGAAGAAGATTAGCTTATTCTGGCTTTCTGCTTCCTGCCAGCCAGCCAATCTTCAATCCCAGTCATAATGTTAACTGCTACACCATGAACTTTTGTTTTTCATAATAACATTTGTGGTGGCATCTTATCAATTCCCTTCTGGAAATCTAAGGACAATAAATCCTTTGGTTTTCCCCTTTATCTACAGCACGAGTTATTTCTTCAAAGAACTGCAATGATTTCCCTTTGGGAAAACCATGTTAGCTCTGCCTGATTGCCTTAATCTTATCCAAGTTGTTATAATGTTTTGAATAATAGTTTCTAATAGTTTCCCTGTGACAGATGTTAAGCCAACTGGCTTGTAGTTTCTTATTTTCTGCCCCTTCCCTTTTTAGATAAAGGAGTTACATTAGTTATTTTTCAATCTAAAGGAATCTAGTGAGTTTTTGGAAAATTTCAACTATCTCACTAGCTATTTACTAGCTCTTTGCTTCAATGTTTGTAGCATTAGTGAGTGGTGCCTTTGCTACTGCAGATCTAAGTATTAGCAAGGAATGGAGCTGCGTGTGTGGGTATCACATGGTGCTGTCAGTCTGTTCCTTTGAAGGACAGTCTGCCCCCTTTCCATAGCACTTAGTGGAAATCCACCAATGCTTACTGTCTGTACTGAATCTGGACTTCACATATACGGCACCAGTGAGAAAAGAGAAGGCTACTCGGTTTGTGTAGGTGTCACTGAAAGCTTTTGTAGTGGAAGACAGCTCACCTCTCTGTGGGAGATCACAAGGCAATCAAAGCAAGGCATCAGAAGATAATGGAAGCAGGTGGCCAGGGAGGGCATAGTTTGGATTCTGACCCTGAGGACTTGGGGCACTACTGCCACAAGTTTAATGACTTCATGCAGATGGTCAAAGTCAGTGAATGCATGTTCGAAGGGCATCATGTACTCAACGAAGCCACTGCACTGTTCAATGTATTAATGTCAGTGAACCATTCCATCACTCACTAATCAGCTTCCCTAGCAACCAGGACTCAGACCAATCAATCAGATACTCAGCTCATCCCCATACACCATCCATTGATTCCTGTGTCTTGCTGAGTTCCCACTGATTCGGCAACCCCACAATTATTCAGCTGTGCCGGCATCTCACCCAAATATAGTGCAACACAGGTGATCACATTCTTCTTTCTCTCTTGTAGTCCACTGATTCTGCATTATTCCCACTGGTCATGGGCCGCCTTGTCTTACAAGAAAGAAAGAAGAATGTCTATGTGGAAGAGATTGTTTTCCTTTTTAGCTTTAACAAAGGGTCAATTAGACTTGAAACGTCAGCTCTTTTCTCTCCTTACAGATGCTGCCAGACCTGCTGAGATTTTCCAGGTTTTTCTCTTTTGATTTCAGATTCCAGCATCCGCAGTAATTTGCTTGTATAGATTGTTTTCCATGTTGGAGAGCCATCTACGATAGATCATATACCATCTGATGTCACTGAAAACATTGAGAATTGGTAGTAGGCAGTTTTACCTTATACTCTGTCTTAGCTCCCACCTCACTCTCATCTTTCTTTCTAACGTGATATACAAAGCTTTGGTGCAGAAACCTAACAATCTGCACAGACTGCAGGAAGAGGTGTAAATGAGAAATCCACAGTAGTGTTGAAGGAGTCCTGTTTACTGAAGTAACACACAGAGCCACAAATATTGATATACCTTAGAGGCTGTTGGAGAATTGGGAGCTTCAGTAGTGAATCCTCAGTAGTGAGGCAGGAGTGGAAACAAGGCTGGGAAAAAGGATGGTTGATCTGACACTACAGTAAGGATCAAGACAAATTCCATTATAAAGGATTCAGATGATGGATTCAGTGGAGCAGCATGCAGAAGAAAACTGTGTTATTACCTTTCTTTCTGGAGATTTATTCCTACTTTCTACCTTGCCCTGAAGATGTTGAGATGGGTAGGAAACAATTTTATAATCAATAGTATACTTCTACTATCCCATCCATTCACCAAGTATGGGTTAGACAGCGTCAACTGGCTGTTCAACCACCAAGCTACCACAGCAACTAGGAATTGGAGGGTAAGCAGTATGGGAGGGGTGAGTGGGACATGAACAAGGACAAGCTTATTGCTAATCTAGGATGATGGCAGATGGAGTAAGTGTGATCATGTGATTATGCCTAGAATAATACCCATCTGTATTATTCTCTTGGCTAATTTTGAATTGTATGCAAAGTTTTTTTAAGATATTAGGAGAAAGGTATAGAGGGGACATCAGGTTCTTTCCGCAGAGAGTTGTGAATGCATTGAATGCGTTTCCAGCGGTGGTGGTGCAAGCAGAGTCATTAGGGACATTTAAGTGACTGCTGGGCATGCACATAGATAGCAGTGAATTGAAGGGTGCGTAGGTTAAGTTATTTTATTTTACATGAGGATTAATTTTTGGCACAACATTATGGGCCAACGGGCCTATTTTGTGCTGTACTTTTCTATGTTCTATGTGCTTGAAATGCCAACAACAGTAGAGAGAACTGGCTTAACTTCAGCCACAGTCACTTCGAACATTCTGCTTCTAAATGCTCTTTTATACTTTGCAATAAGTTACTGTTTTGCTAATGACATATGACAGTCCTTTTTGTCGAATGTCAAGGCTATTCATGCACTGAACTGAAATATTCCTTTATGCAAGGGTACCAGTGAAGCTTTTTTTCATTTTTGTTGTTACTAAGTTTGAATCATTGTGTAATCCAAGATCTGTGTACAATATCTGTTTTTGTCTACCCAAAATATTTAGTGTGTACCATATGGGTACATAGGGCTACATATAGTAACATTATAAAGGCAAACATTTAAAATACTTTGATCTATGAAAATGGTGGCTCTGCCCTAGTTTCCCAACCAGATGCCTAAGTCTCCAATGTACAGGTAGAAAATGTCTGCTTAATACAAACTGCCAACTGCCCCCAAGTCAAAATGATAAGTGTCCAGGGTCAATGACTAAATGGTCCTCCTGGCTCTAAGGCAAATCACAATCTGCTTTGGATCACTTTAACACCTTCACATCCCAATACCCTGATCAGCTCCTGTTCAGTTGCCTAAACAACCCACGGCCAAGTTGTCAAATAGCTCAATCACCCAGTTGCATTCACTCCTCACCCTAACCCTGGTTTACCAACCTTCTCCTAGTTTGTATCCCCTCTGCCCCCATTATCTTCAAATTCCCAATTGCTTTATTTGTGATAACGTCATAATGGAAGAATCAACTGAAACCATTAGTGGTGAATGGGTGAAAGAATGCAGTTGTGCTATTATCTAAATGATTCCTAGCAGAATAACTACAGTACCTTCAGGGAAGGTGGGAAATAGGAATAAATCTGAAGAAAATAAAACAGTAAATGAAACACATCCTAGTTTTAAACTAGTGAAAGTTTAATTATCTCTTTACAAAAACATTAACATAGTCAGATATAGAATTACTCCATTCCTTTTTCTAGAGCTGAACCATATCTAATTATAGCATACTGTATAACTTCTGTAGCTTTCACAGTATGAACAATAGATGTTATTTTAGAGCTACTGTCAGCTCGTTATGTAGTGTGGTAGAAATTGGTCTTAATTGTAAGAAAGAAAAGTAATCTATGAGACAAAAGACTTAATTTGGCTTGAGTGCCAGCTATTTTTGTCTGAAAATACCGCTTGACCTATTTGTTTCATCTCTCACTATGCTAAAATATAATACATGCTGAGAAGATGTGCCACATAAGAGCTTGAATCTAAGGGCAGAGAAAACTATTTGCCAATGTTTTGTTGACAGATGGAGACAAATTATATGAATGTCAGATTTGTAGCGTATGCTGCTAAATGCATATTTTCTCTAAACTTCTTCCCACTTCACAATTTTGCAAAGTTTGATGACCTTGCTTTCAAAGTAAATTGGCTTTGACTGATGACATAATCAACAATTCAACAGAGTGCTTATGTTTTTCCTACCAGCTGACAATTAATCCAGCCAGTCAACCATTTTAAATAAAGACAGTGACAGTTTCAGAATGTATCTGAGCTGCCAATTCAGTGTGTTGCCTTACCAGAGGACATTTGCTGCTCCTTAACTTTGCTATGTACTAAATGTACTTAGAAATTCAGAATAAGTTTCTTAGGAAACTCCAGTAAAATCACTGCCATATTTCTATTCCAGTCCTGATAGAACAGATCCTGAGGTATTACTTCCTCCACCTGCAACAAAAGCAAAATAATATGAACTTTGGAGACCTGGAATAAAAATAGAAAGTGTTGGAAAAACTCGCTCTGTGGAGATAACCTTTCGAGTCCAATGTAACTCATCTTTGGACACATAAGCCCTTTGACAGCAAATCATTCAGCAATGTTTTGGCTATTCCTCTCACAACAACTGTGTCTAAATATCAGTGTCAATCCTCACCATGACTCATGGGAGTATATTTGAGCCTGAATTAACAACCTTAGCTCTGTCAGACAAATTACATGCCTAGTCAACAAATACTCATCAAATAAATAATACACACCAAGAAATTTACAATTCAGAATGAAAGGTATCATGAACTTTAGATTCTCCATTAACAATTGTTCAATCTGTTGTAACCTCCTTATGGGTGTTCTATGTGCCTTTTCCAAGTCATTTGATGATATTATAAGTTGCTCCCTCAGTGGCTTCTGCATGAAATGCAGAAGACAGCTAGGCTTTTGATGAGGGCATTTGAAATGCCAAGGCTGGCAGCCTCAAAGAGTTTGGGCATTTGATGACTATGCAGAATATGTCATCTTAACTGCAAGCGATTCAAGTAGTTTTTCAACATGAGGAATGGCAGAAGACAAATGGAAGACTGGGAGCAAGGGTCCTGCTTCTCACATGGTATGGTTGCTGTTCAAATAGGGCTGTACCTCAGCAGACCACTGATCAGAGAAACAGTAGACTATACAAATACTGTGAGACTTGGAGCTGTTATTATTTAAGATGAGCAAGCTGGAAGGTTTAATGAATCCTGGAGACTGTATGATTCAGTATGCCCATCTCTGAGAAATACTATTATTTGTGCCAGAGACTCCCATGTTGTAGGTCCAAATGTCAGCTCTATACAGGTGATCACAAATTCCATGTCTAAGGTGGTGACTTAATGTCACGTCTGAATGCTACATGTAGTATTGCCCCTCAAAGATGCATTCTGACACACTCAAAGGAATCTGTGACACAGCTATTTTCTTCAGCTCTCCTTCAGAAAAGAAGAAGAATAAAACACCTGGCCTCTCAGTGACTCATGGTGGGTCCTGGACTGGTCTCCTGGCAACTCATGGCAGATCCTGGGCTGGTCTCCCGGCAGATCACGGCAGATCCTGGGCTGGTCTCCCAGCAGATCATTGTGGGTCCTGGGATGGTCTCCTGGCAGCTCATGGCAGATCCTCAGCTGGTCTCCCGGCAGCTCATGGCAGATCCTGGGCTCGTCTCCCAGCAGCTCATGGCATATTCTGGGCTGGTCACCCAGCTGGTCATGGAGGGTCCCGGGCTGGTCTCCCGGCAGATCATGGTGGGTCCCGGGCTGGTCTCCCAGCAGCTCATGGTGGGTCCCGGGCTAGTCTCCTGGCAGATCATGGTGGGTCCCGGGCTAGTCTCCTGGCAGATCATGGTGGGTCCCGGGCTGGTCTCCCAGCAGTTCATGGTGGGTCCCGGGCTGGTCTCCCAGCAGCTCATGGTGGGTCCCGGGCTAGTCTCCTGGCAGATCATGGTGGGTCCTGGGCAGATCCTGGGCTGGTCTCCCGGCAGCTCATGGCAGATCCTGGGCTGGTCTCCCTGCAGCTCATGGCAGATTCTGGGTTGGTCACCCGGCAGGTCATGGTGGGTCCCGGGCTAGTCTCCCAGCAGATCATGGTGGGTCCTGGGCTGGTCGCCCGACAGTTCATGGCAGATCCTGGGATGGTCTCCCGGTAGATCTTGGTGGGTCCTGGGCTAGTCTCCTGGTAGAACATGGTGGGTCACGGGCTGGTCTCCTGGCAGATCATGGTGCGTCCCAGGCTGGTCTCCCAGCAGATCATGGTGGGTCCCGGGCTAGTCTCCTAGCAGATCATGGTGGGTCCTGGGCTGGTCTCCTGGCAGATCATGGTGAGTCCTGGGATGATCTCCCGGTAGATAATGGTGGTTCCTGGCTGGTCTCCTGGCAGCTCATGGCAGATCCTGGGCTGGTCTCCCACTAGATCATGATGGGTCCCGGGCTGGTCTCCCAGCAGATCATGGTGGGTCCTGGGCTGGTCTCCCAGCAGCTCATGGTGTATCCCAGGCTAGTCTCCTGGCAGATCATGGTGGGATCCGGGCAGATCCTGGGCTGGTCTCCTGGTAGCTCATGGCAGATCCTGGGCTAGTCTCCCAGCAACTCATGGCAGATCCTGGGCTGGTCTCCTGGCAGATCATGGTGAGTCCTGGGCTGGTCTCCTGGCAGATCATGGTGGGTCCTGGGCTGGTCATCCGGCAGATCATGGTGGGTCCTGGGCTGATCTTCTGGCAGATCATGGTAGGTCCTGGGCTGGTCTCCCGGCAGATCGTGATGGGTCCTGGGCTGGTCTCGCGGCAGATCGTGATGGGTCCCAGGCTGGTCTCCCGGCAGATCATGGTGGGTCCTGGGCTGGTCTCCTGCCAGATCATGGTGGGTCCTGGGCTGGTCTCCCGGTGGCTTATGGCAATGTTTTGGCTCTATGTGTGATTGGATCGTATGCCGGCATGTTCCCGAGACATCGGAGGGGATCAGAGAGGCAGCAGTTTCAGCAGCAGTAACAGTAATGTGCAGCAGCATCAAGAACAAAGAGCTGAGGTCTCTCCATGGATAAGATTAACAGAGGATTGATCAATGAATGCTGAATTTTTAACTTATTCCTTTATTTTCTGAGTTTAAACAATGAAAGACTTTAATGTAAACTATTACCTATTTCCTTACTATTCTACTATTCTTTGTTAACTCTTTAACTCTCATTTCTCTTACTACTTTGTATTTTAGTTTTTTTTGTACCTAGGTAACTTGACACCTAAGATGGTACCGTTTGTGGTAACAATATACACTTTTCACTATACTCCTGTACTTCTGTGCTTGAATACATGTGACAATAAAGTCTAAAATCTAAACAACTAACAACATCAGCATTGGAAAACAAAATGGCAAAAGACTGAATTAGAGGCTCCTTATCTGAATGCACAGAATATTTGAAATTAGACAGATGAATTGATTGCCCAAATAGTAATGAATGAATATAATCTGATGGTCATTTCAGAGATATGTTTGCAAAGTAACAATGACTGGAGCCCAACTGGTAAAGGATAGTTGGTATTTTGGAAGAAAATGATAAAAGGAAAATAAGATGAGGTAGTTCTATTCACCAAAAATCGTTTCGGTACAGTAATGAGAAATCATCTTGGCTCAAGATGTCCAAATTTGTGTCAGGCTAAGACACAGCATTGGAAATGAGTTGTTGATGGGTATAGTTTATAAGCCCCTCCTAATAACAGCCACATTGAGTGGCTGACTATAAATCAGGAAATAATAGAGGCTTATACGAAGGTTATTGCAATTATCATGTGAAATTTAATGTTCATAAATGAATCTTCATGTAGGTAAGATAGACCAAAATTGGCAAACCGAGTGGTTAAGATTATAAAATATTTTTGGGACAATTTCCGAAGACAAAATATTCTTGAACATTCAGGGAACAGGCTATTTCAGGCACAGTAATGTTTAATTTGATAGGATTAATTAATATGCTCATAATGAAGGATTCCCAAGTGAGAGTGATCAGAACATCTTCACAATTAGTTTGAATGTGAGGTACATGGATCTAAAACTAGAGTTCTTAGTATGTAAGAGTGTGCAACCCAAGACAGATAGATTGTATCAAATGCTGTATACTTTTGGCAGTTAACAACAAGTATTGTACTGACTATGTCTAACTAGACCACGCTTGCAAAACTCGAAACACACACAATTCAATATTAGTATTCAATATTAGCTGTGATTCTGCAATTGTACACCATTTTCAAAATAATCCTGAACATACAAAAAAATTACACAGGCAGGGAATGCTGGATGACTAAAGAAATTGAGGGTTTGGTTAAGAAAAAGAAGGAAGCATATGTAAGGTATAGACAGGATAGATCGAGTGAATCCTTAGAACGGTACAAAGGCAGTAGGAATATACTTAAGGGGGAAATCAGGAGGGCAAAAAGGGGACATGAGATAGCTTTGGCAAATAGAATTTAGGAGAATCCAAAGGGTTTTTACAAATACATTAACGACAAAAGGGTAACTAGGGAGAGAATAGGGCCCCTCAAAGATCAACAAGGCAGCCTTTGTGTGGAGCTGCAGAAAATGGGGGAGATACTAAACGAGTATTTTGCATCATTTACTGTGTATTTACTGTAGAAAAGGATATGGAAGGTGTAGAGTGTAGGGAAATAGATGGTGACACCTTGCAAAATGTCCAGATTACAGAGGAGGAAGTGCTGGATATCTTGAAATGCATTAAGGTTGATAAATCCCCAGGATCTGATCAGGTATACCCGAGAACTCTGTGGGAAGCTAGGGAAGTGATTGCTGGGCCTCTTGCTGAGATATTTGTATCATTGATAGTCACAGGTGAGGTGCTGAAAGACTGGAGATTGGCAAACATGGTGCCACTGTTTAAGACGGGGGGTAAATACAAGCCAGGGAACTATAGACCAATGAGCCTGACGTCGGTGCCGAGCAAGTTGTTGGAGGAAATCCTGAAGGACAGGATGTACATGTATTTGGAAAGGCAAGGGCTGATTAGGGATAGTCAACATGGCTTTGTGCATGGAAAATCATGTCTCACAAACTTGATTAAGTTTTTTGAAGAAGTAACAAAGAAGATTGATGAGGGCAGAGCAGTAGATGTGATCTATAAGGACTTCAGTAAGGCGTTCGACAAGGTTCCCCATGGGAGACTGGTTAGCAAGGTTCGATCTCACGGAACACAGGGAGAACTAGCCATTTGGATACAGAACTGGCTCAAAGGTAGAAGACAGAGGGTGGTGGTGGAGAGTTGTTTTTCAGACTGGAGGCCTGTGACCAGTGGAGTGCCACAAGGATCGGTGCTGGGTCCTCTACTTTTTGTCATTTACATAAATGATTTGGATGCGAGCATAAGAGGTACATTTGCCAAAATTGGAGGTGTAGTGGACAACGAAAAAGGTTACCTCAAATTACAACAGGATCTTGACCAATGGGCCAATGGGCTGAGAAATGGCAGATGGAGTTTAATTTGGACAAATGAGAGGTGCTGCATTTTGGGAAAGCAAATCTTAGCAGGACTTATACACTTAATGGTAAGGTCCTAGGGAGTGTTGCTGAACAAAGAGACCTTGGAGTGCGGGTTCATAACTCCTTGAAAGTGGAATCGCACGTAGATAGGATAGTGAAGAAGGTGTTTGGTATACTTTCCTTTATTGGTCAGAGTATTGAGTACAGGAATTGGGAGGTCATGTTGCGGCTGTACAGGACATTGGTTCGGCCACTGTTGGAATATTGCAATTCTGGTCTCCTTCATATCAGAAAAATGTTGTGAAACTTGAAAGGATTCAGAAAAGATTTACAAGGATATTGCCAGGGCTGGAGGATTTGAGCTATACAGAGACGCTGAACAGGCTGGGGCTGTTTTCCCTGGAGCGTCAGAGGCTGAGAGGTGACCTTATCGAGGTTTACAAAATTATGAGAGGTATGGATAGGGTAAATAGGCAATGTCTTTTTCCTGGGAAGGGGGATTCCAGAAGTGGAGGGCATAGGTTTGGGATGAGAGGGGAAAGATATAAATGAGACCTACAGGGCAACTTTTTCACACAGAGGGTGGTACGTGTATGGAATGAGTTGCCAGATGAAGTGGTGGAGTACAATTGCAACATTTAAAAGGAATTTGGATGGGTATATGAATAGGAAGGGTTTGGAGGGATATGGTCCAGGTGCTAGCAGGTGGGACTAGATTGGGTTTGGATATCTGGTCGGCATGGATCTGGTTGGACTGAAGGGTCTGTTTCCATGCTGGACATATCTATGACTCTATGACTATAAGTCATGTGGAGCACTGTGTGCTGCAAGTTACGTGTATGAATATAGATCTCCATTCTTTAGACACAGAAAGAACATGCACAGACACAACTCAATGAAATAGGAACCAGCCTTTATCTGGTTCATTTCTCAGAACAATGCCCTGACAAATCAGAGTCAACTTTCAAATATTTAGAAATATCAAGACTCTACAAGAAAAAATGGATTATCTAAGGCTAAGTATGTAAGTTAAGGATGGTATTGGATTGAAAGAAATAATATGCAAAAGTACAAAATTAATGGTAGACTAAATGACCTGCCAAAATTTTAGAAACCAGAAAAGAATGAGAAATCAGAAAAAGGGGCATGACAGGAAGTTAGCAAAGAATATAAAACAGAAAATAGAAGCATAGTTAATTCAAAAGAAAAGGTCCTTTAGTGGGTGAGATTGGAGAATTAATATTCAGAAATGAAGAAATGGCAGATGCTTTGAATAAGTATTTTATACCTTCTTCATAACAGAAGACATAAAAAGCACCCCAAGAATAGTTGAAAATGAAGAAGCAAAGGGAAGGAAGAAATTTAGAAAAACCACAATCACTAAAGAAAAAGACCACTAATATGAATGGCATTTGAGATTGACCAGTTCCCTGGCCCTGATGACCTTATTATTCTGATCTTTAAAAGAAGTGGCTACAGTGACAATGGAACTTACCCTTAAGTGTATACGTCCTGCTAAGATTTGCTTTCCCAAAATGCAGCACCTTGCATTTATCTGAATTCTAATCTTCTAAAATTTCCTACATTTTAGAAATGTTCCATTAGTTTGGCAAGCAGTAAATGCAACAGTACTATTGAAGAAAAGAGGAAGAAGGAGAACAGGAAATTATAGGCCAATTAGCTTAACATCTGCCATTGGGAAAATGGCAAAACCCATTAGTTGTACATAGGTACATTAGCAGGTAGTAGCAAAAACCTGGAAAATCATAATACAATTAACAAAGGTCAACATGGTTTTGTGAAAGGGATATTGTATTTCACAAATTTTAAGGGTGTAACATCTACTGGTTCCCAGTGGTTTGTCGTAGAATCATAGCATTTGAATTTCTAAAAGGCATTTAGCAAGATGTCACATAAATGGTTGCTGTAGAAGTTAAGAAATCATGGCATTTAGGATGATGTAAGCAAAGACAGAAAATTAGCTAACTAAAAGATAAATTTACTGAATTGCTTAAAGGAAAGTGGATTAAGGGAATATAACAGTGTAAAATAGACAACGTTAAGAATCTTATGGATTACAATAAATTAAAATTGAGAATAAGCAAACATTTCAATTTTGTTGGAAAAAATTATCTATCAGTAATAAATCACAGTAATTTCAAGTTGATCTACCTTCTCTGCCTCACCTGGCTTCTGTATAAAGATTACGAGCTTAGCGCTTTTTGATGCTGTCGCTTTTAATTACCATGTTACCATGACTACAGCTTTAGTCTGTGTTATTAGTGCACAAAAACAGTTTCTCTGTTGTTAACTCTTTTCATTCCTTGTTAACTATCTGCTTTGTTGATTCCAAAATTTAAAACCATTTTCTAATGAACAAGATAGCCAAGCCATAGACAAGCCAGGTGGCTGGTTCTGATTTTGTATAATTCATTTGACTCGAGCTTAAGGACGGCTAATAACTGGCAAAAATAAAAGTGAAAGAGATTGTCTGCATATTTATTTCGTTAAGTTGTCTGATTTTGAATTGTTTGTGGCCATTAGTGAGCCAAGCTCTTGAAAGATTTGGTTAATATTTTAAACCAACTAGGCTGAGTAAGGATAATGAGTCAAAACAGATTTCACAGCATGTAAATCCTGCAGCTCTTAACAATTAAAGTTGACACTGAACGATTACGTGGTATCCATCTTTTTCTGTTATTTGTGTTTTCTGCACATTCTCCTTTTTAATTCCAAAAAGCTAAGCGGGGAGTATAGAACCATTGCCTCGTCTTTACTTTGTTATGGCTAATGGAGGAGGGGTTGCCCTCCCTCTGCCCTTACTTCATTTGACCACAACAGGTTCTTCTGTGTTTGAAAATGATATACTTGCCAATTCAGTGAATACTTAATGGTTTCCACATCTTGATCATAAAAGAACCAATGAAAGATTTTTTTATGAGTTGGACAAAGAAAGAAGTTAACTTTATTCTTCTGAAACTAATCTAAGTTAAATAATAAACTGCACATACACTGTGATAACTCTATTGGGGGTTATATTAAATATTAAAATGTGAAGGTTTGGTTTCAGTTTGAAATGAGTAATCTTTCAGTCTGTTTTTAAGCACCGTAGACATAATTTGAAACAATGAAATAGCTCACTAATGTCCTTCAGGGAAGGAAGTTGCCATCCTGGCTTGCATGTGACTCCAGGACCACAGCAATGTTGTTAACTCCCAACTGCCCTTTGAAATGGCTTAGCAAGCCACTCAGTTGTATCACTCACTATGAAGTCTCAATGCAGAAATGAAAACAGACAGTCCAGCTGACATCGACCCAGGCCCTGGAAAAGGTAATGACAGAAACAGCCCTGTTGACCCTGCAAAATCTGGGGTATAGTGCCAAAACAGGGAGAGTTATCTCACAGAACAGACAAACAACAGCTTGACATAGTCATACTCATGGAATCATATTTGACAGTCAATATCCCAGGTACCACCATCATCGTTCCTTGATATGTCCTGTCTCACCAGCAGGACAGATTCAGCAGAGGTGGCAGCACAGTGGTATCAGTCAGTGCAGAGTTTCCCTGGGAGTCCTCAACATTTACTCTGGATCCCATGAAGTCTGATAGTTTGACATTAAACGTAGGCAAAGAAACCTCTAGTTAATGGTTACATACAATCCTCCCTTGACTGATGGGCCAGCACTGTTCCATCTTAAACAATGCTTGGAGGAAGCACTGACAAGAGTGCAAAATGTCCTCTGGATTTCATTGTCCACTACCAAGAGTGGCTCTGCTGCAGCACAACTGATTGAGCTGATTGGGTTCTAAAGAACATAGCTGCTAGACTGGGTCTGCAGGAAGGGGTGAGGAAACCAACAAGAGGGAAAAACATACTTGGCCTCACCTTTACTAATCTGCTGCTGCGGATACATCTAACCATGGCAATATCGGTAAGAGTGACCTCCACACTGTCCTTTTGGAGATAAAGTCCCACCTTCACATTGAGAATAATCTCCTTTGTGTTGCATGGCACTATCACTGAGCTAAATGGAACAGACTTTGAACAGATCTGGCAACTCAAGACTGGGCATCCATGAGGCACTATGGGCCATCAACAGCAGCAGAATTATACTCTAGCACAATCTGTAACCTTATGGCATGGCATATTCCCCACTCAACCATTACCATCAAGCCAGGGGATCACAGCTGCAAATGTGTTGCTGGTCAAAGCACAGCAGGTTAGGCAGCATCTCAGGAATAGAGAATTCGACGTTTCGAGCATAAGCCCTTCATCAGGAATAAGAGAGAGAGAGCCAAGCAGGCTGAGATAAAAGGTAGGGAGGAGGGACTAGGGGGAGGGGCGATGGAGGTGGGATAGGTGGAAGGAGGTCAAGGTGAGGGTGATAGGCCGGAGTGGGGTGGGGGCGGAGAGGTCAGGAAGAGGATTGCAGGTTAGGCTGAAGAGCTTCTGTGCAGAGGAGATGACCTGGGGGGTGCAGTGAGAGAGGGACTGTAGAGGGGATCAACCCTGATTCAATGGAGAGTGCAGAAGGGCATGTCTGAAGCAGTACCAGGCATACCTAAAAATTAGGTGCTAACCTGGTGAAGCTACCAAACAGGACTACTTGCATGTCAATCAGTATAAACAACATATGTGAGTGCACAACCAACCTAAGCTTTGCAGTACTGCCACAACCAATTGTGAATGGTGATGGACAATTAAACAACTCACTGGAAGAGGAGGCTCTACAAATATCCCCACCCTCAATGAGTGCAAAAGTTAAGCATGAAGGTTTCATAGCAATCCAGCCAGTAATGCCGAGTGAATGATCCATCTTGGCCTCCTCCAGTGGTCCCCAGTATTACAGATACAAGCCTTTAGCCAGTTTGATTCACTCCACATAATATCAAGAAATAGTTGGAAACACTGGATACTGCAAAGGTTATGGGCCTGACAACTTTCCAGCAAAAGTACTGAAGATTTGTGCTCCCAAACTTGCCGCTCCCCTAGCCAAGCCATTCCACTACAGTTACAACACTGACATCTACCGGACAATGTGGAAAATTGCCCAGGTATATCCTGTACACAAAAAGCAGGATAAATCCAACCAAGCCAATTACTGCCTCATCAATCTACTCTCATTCATCAGTAAAGTGATGGAAGGTATCACCAACAATGCTATCAAGCAGTACCTGTTCAGCAATAGCCCCTTCAGTTTGAGTTCTGCCAGGGCTACTCAGTTCCTGATCTCATTATAGCCTTGGTTCAAACATGGACAAAAAAGCATGAGGTGAGAGTGACTGTCCTTGATATCAAGGCTGCGTTTAATGAAGTGTGGCTTCAAGGAGCCGTAATAAAACTGGAATCAATGGATATTGGGGACAAACTCTCTGCTAGCACTTAGGGGGATGACTGTGGCTGTTGGAGGTCATTTATCTTTACTCCAGGACATTTCTGCAGGAGTTCCTCAGGATAGTGCAACCATCTTCAATGGCTTCATCAATGACCTTCCTTCTATCATAAGGACAGAAGTGGGGATGTTCACTGATGACTGCACAATGTTCAGCACTATTCATGACTCCTCAGACAATGAAGCAGTCCGTGTTCAAATGCAACAAGATCTGGACAATATTCAGGCTTGGGCTGACAAATGACAAGTAACATTTGCGCCACAGAAATGTTAGGCAATGACTATCTCCAATAAGTGACAATCTAACCACCATCCCTTGAAATTCAGTTGTGTTACCATCATTGAATCCTCCACTATCAACATTCTTGGGGTTGTCATTGATCAGAAAGGCAATTGGATTCACCACATAAACACAGTTCCCATAAGAGCAGGTCAAAGGCTAGGACTACTGCAGGAAGTAACTCACCTCCAGATCCCCCAAAGCCTGTCCACGATCTACAAGGCTCAAGTCGGGAGTGAGATAGAGTACTCCCATTTGCCTGAATGGGTGCAGCCCCAACAACACACAAGAAACTTGATGCCATCCAGGATAAAAAAGCCCACTTGATTGGCACCACATCCACAAACATCCAATTCCTCCGTCACCAATGCTCAGTAGCAGCTGTGTACTAAGTACAAGAAGCAATGCAGAAATTCACCAAACATCTTCCATACTCACACCCACCTCCATCTAGAATGAAATGGGTAGCAGATATATGGGAACACCATCACCTGCAAGTTCCTTCCAAACTACTCACCATTCTCACTTGGAAATATATCACTGTTCCTTCACTGTCCCGAGGTCAAAGTCATGGAATTGCCTCCCGAAGAGCATTGTGGATCAACCCACAGCACGTGGACTATAACAGTTCAAGAACGCGGGATACCACCACCTTCCCAAGGGCAACTAGGGACAGGCAATAATAATACAATATATGTCAGTGATGCCCACATCCCCATAATGAATAAAAAAATGCTTGAACTTGTGACCCAGCTAAGAAACATCTTTGTACAGGAAAGCCACATGGTTGCTGTGGAGATAATTGCTTGAGGGTGGAGTTGTGTTCTGAACAAAAGCTGGTTTTATCTTTATCTGCCTATTAAAGTATATTTTAAAAGATAAAGGCTGAAACTGGAGGAGGCTGAAAAAGCCCAACCTATTATGTCTAAACAAATGAATCAGTTCTGTTTATGTAGAGGAAGAAAAAGATAGTTCTGGAGGGCTGGTTAGGATCAAGTAATTCTGTAAAGAAGTCTAGCTACAAAATTAATGCTAAGGGAATGTCTGTGTGTTTGGTGAGTCAAGACATGTGAAGATCAATGATATCCATATTAGTCTATGAGGTGTTAATGATGGGAGTACCATACTCTCAAACTTTGCGCAGTCAAGCCATAAAGGAACTGACTTTGAGAGTATGATTGTTTGTTGGAAAGATCCCCATCATCTGCAGCAGGAATAGGTTTTGCATGCTTTTCATGCATTTGGACAGTTTTTCCCCTTCTCTCTCACAACTTCTGAACACCTTTGAGGATAAAGAACCCCTTGATACTCCTCTTGGCTGTTTCCCACCAGTCTGCTGGAGACTTAAAGAAGGCCTTCGTAGTTCTCTAAACAGTGTGATTCTTTTTGAACTTCTCAATGTTTTCTGCGGCCAACAGTTCCAAATTGAGCTTCCATGTTTTCTTGCCAACCCGCTGGCCATCCTGTCAGTGGCAGCTGGCCAGCAGGAGGAAGTGGTCAGAAAAGGTGCCAATGGATCTGACCGAGAATGTGCGGGACACAAATCGGAAATCTATCCTTGATCGGACTGACCTATCTGGCTGCGTCCCAGTAAATCTACACTGTGCTGTATCTGCAGGCATGCTGAAGACATCATGCAGCTTGGCAACAAACTGTTTCCATCAGGAATCTGGAAGTGGAGTCTAGTTCACTGTCAGCCCCTCTATGAAACATTGATGATGCAGTTGAAGTCTTCAGCCAAAATGACCATCCTGGATGTCGCTAGCAGCACTGAGAGCTACTGAAGGGAAACTAGCTGCTCATTCTTTACCACCAGGGCATTTCTGTACAGAACATCTTCTACAATGAGGTGCCCACTCACCACCTCCTTAACATTGGAGATGGTGAAATTGCCCTTCTTACAGGTCAGAGGACCGGTTATCGCTTCCTCCTGAACATTGAAACCTACAGGCTCAACCATCTCCTGTATTTGCTGAAGTGTAGTATCCTGCACTCCTGCAGAACCAGGAGACTCGCTTTGACATTGGTCAGGTAAGCCAGCACGGAACACATCGTATCGTAGTTTTGACGCTACACATGAAAATACTGGCAATCGTAAAACCCAATTTGAGAGGTTACAGAATTACCTGTAGACCCAATGTCTGTTCACCTGTGGTCTTGTCATTGGAGAACCCCCTTACATCCCAGTGATGTGGGTGATTTCCGCACTGAGGTAGCTGTCCTGTTCCTCCCTGGGGGTGTTGCCTGATCTGGTGTCGTTGGGATGAGAACGAAGCCAGGAAGGTCCAGTTCTGAATCTGATATAGGGACTGCCATGCTCTGCTCCTTATTTGGAGAATTGCTGGTCCTACTGGTCTGGAACTATGTTGCGCTAGGTACCCCTTGACTCCTGACAGCTGGAGGTTGGGCTTCACCAGGCTCCTTGCGACATCTGATGTTTCTGGGTTGGAGTGTGCTCCTCTCCTTCTCCCCCGTGGCACTGTACCATTGCTCCATATGTCAACATCATCAGAGAAGCTACTGGTGTGCCCATCATGCAGCTGTCTCTTTCCATTCCAATTTGGGGAGTGGCTTTGTTAGAGAAAAAGATAATGGCTAAATTGCTCCACAACCTTTCTCTCAGTTCTAGTTCATCGTGGGGCAACTGTTTCTCTCTGAAAGTAACAGATAAGTGCCATATTGAAAGGGATGTTGGCATAGTTATCCTAAGCAAACATGTTTGAAGTAAAGGGCTTACTGGAGTTTTGTATGTAAGCAATATGCATTTATGAAAACAACTCTGGCACGAAAACAGCTTTGCAACATGCTAGTATTGAACATTAGAGTTGTCTATAGGTAATAAATGCTAAATACTTACAAATTCCTTTCATTTCAAATTGAGTGTATATGCAAAAAGTGAGTTATACACAATAGCCCAAGGGTATGGCATGGTGGCATAGTGGTTAGCACTGCTGCCTCACAGTGCCAGAGACCCAGGTTCAATTCCCGCTTCGGGCAACTCTCTGCGTGGAGTTTGCACATTGTTTGCATGGGTTTCCTCCAGTTTCCTCCCACAATCCAAAAATGTGCAGGTTAGGTGAATTGGCTTGGCTAAATTGCCGTAGTGTTAGGTGTAGGGGAGTGGGTTGTGGGTTGGTGTGGACTTGTTGGGCCGAAAGGCCTGTTTCGACACTGTAAGTAATCTAATCTAATGTATTTTGTAATTTTGTTTGGCCAGGCTGTGTGCGTGTTTGTGATGGCTGTGTCAAGGGGACTTTCCTTTCACCACAGTGACCTAGCTGTTGTGGATGTTATTTATTACCGAATTTTATAAAGTTGCTGTTAAGACACCTCTGTGTGGAGACACCTCAATCTCTCTCTCATTGCATCAGTAAGATTAAGCTTCTTCTGGTGTTGAAAGGCCTCCTGTTGGCCCTACTGCTTTAGAAGCTGAACTGCCACCTTTATCTGAGTACAGGCATGTTCTCTTTTAATTGATTAATTCAGGAAAATTTGCTGTTGGGTGACTATAACAGTGTTGAATCAGTTCCTGCATTTGATGTCAGACTCGGGTTCCTGACTGAAATTCAAGATTTTTCCATGTTTCTGTCTATGGTTGGATCAGCATGTGCTTATCTACAGGTGATTGGGCACAGTATATTTCAGGACTCATAGAAATCAAGAACAAGGCCATGTGTCATTAAGGAGGTATCATCCAGCAGAGAGCATCTGTCCTTTGCTGTTTTGCTACTGCCTAACCCAGATTCATATCAGAAAACTGGCTGTATAATATGACAGCAATCCTTGATCCATTAATCTTTGCCACTTTCTGTGAAAATGCAAAACTCCTCGTTCATGATGAATGTACTGAAAGTATTAGTGATAATGTTTAATGTCTTGTTTTATGTAATGAATAACCACAACTCATCTTGTTACTTAACATGTGAGCAATTCATTCATTTCAACTGAGTTTTGTGTTTGGCTGCAGATATCTGGTTCTAGACATTACATTTATCATATATCAGTGCTCAATCACCTATTCCAGCAGTTCATGGGTGTATTTTATATAGCTTCACAGATTTTGAGACCTTGAAGAAATGAAAAAAAATTACAGTAAAATATTGCATTTTCTAGAATAGATTGAATCCTTGCTCCCTGGAGGCACCTTTCTTCCTCCTTTCAGCTTAGATCTCCAAGTGCCCTGAAAAGATTTGGCATCAAAGAATCATCAAATAGCAATAAGGAAAATTTCAGGGATAAGACATTATTGAGCTTACTTGTCAGTCCCATAAAAAACGAGTGTGATATTATAAACGTCAGAACATTAATAACTGTTCATGGATTGAAGGAATCAACAAAGATAAACTGTTACACAGAGAATGAAGCAGTAATGACTCTGCCTGGAATGAACTATTAAAGACAATAACAAACTTATACAGGTATTGAAAGCAATTAGCCATCTCTGGGAAAAGGAGTTGAAGCTATACTGACAAAACTGGTGGATAACTGGCTGCTTTATTGCCACAAGAACAACTGATTGCCCTACAGAAGGAGTTAATCATTGGAAAGCTGTGTCTTCAAATGAACAGTTAAGGTCAAATGTAACAAGGAATAAGGATACTGCTTCTGATAAGAAGGCAAGATGCAGATTTACTATATTATGGATGAAAGCATCTAAACAATCAGCAATAGTATCATATCATAGATCCAAAGGCCAAAAATCTGGATAAGAATCCAACTTGAGAACAATTTAGCAGCAGCACTTCGAAGAACAAGACTGCACAAGGAGCGAATCCTGGATACTTTCAGAAACAGACACTCTTAGCGGAATAGTGGCCAAGCTCCACCATTAATTGGGCAATAGCCAAGTTGAGTTCTGAGGCTTAACTTGTTTGCTTGAGAAGTCTTAATTTAGTTGCGACATGCGATAAAGTTTAATTCATTGTTTCAGTACTTGATTGTCAGTGAGATTTCTTAAAAAGTAGCTAAATTAAAGGTAGCTGTTTCATTTGTATACCATTGACTCATTGTGGGTTATTGTGATTGCCAAGCTGCGAATATGCACTTGTGCATCTATTGTTTGTCTAGAGTAAGAATTATGCTTGGATGTGATGTCCTTTGGGGTTGAGCAGCTTATTTTTTTTTACTGTTGAACCTCCCATAGAAAAATTACCTATGGAAAAACACATTAACAAGCATTAAAGTACAGACTTTCTGATTTGCACATTAAAGTTTACATGTTTTCTCATGGTGTTCCTATCTCCCGTGGTGACTGTTCCTCCTGTGAATTGATGAGCTGCAGAAACTGTAAGAATTCGAGGTACAAACGGCAACATTTCACTGCTCATGTTAAATGCCATAACATTGCTTCTATCACAACCTCAGCTGGCTTCTCTTTGCTTCCAAGTGAGCTACCATCAGGGGCAGAAACCTTGTCCAGAAAAATAGGGGAAAGCAAGAATATGTTAGCATCCATATTCAATGTCATTTTTTTTCTGAGTTTCCTTACTTTTCATGCCACCTGCAGCCTTCAAATCTAACTCCAAAGGCCTGATAAAAGATCCTCCCACCCCATCCCCATCTGCTCTAAATGAATTGAACAGTTCTGGAATCCTTATGATCAATAATGCAAACTGAAGTACTTATTTAAGCAATTAAATGGATCATGTAGGACGATGCAAGTTTCTGAAAAAAATTATTTGCCTCTATTGCTGACTCTTAATGATAACAATGAGTCAAGATTGCGCATTGCAAGGAAGGGTCACTGGACCTGAAACATCAACACTAATTTCTCTCCACAGATGCTGCCAGATCTGTTGCATTTTTTCAACAATTTCTGTTTTTATTTCTGATTTTCAGCATCTGCAGTTTTTTTTTCAGTTTTGATTGTGTGCTTTTAACCTGTTTCCAATTATCCAATGTTTAAATATAGCCTTCTCTAGTCAGTGAAATTTAGCAACTCTCGGTCTATAGATTGCTACAGCGGCACAATAATAGCAGTTCATGCTTGAACCCTGAGATTTCATTCATTCTGATGGCACTTTGCTGCAGGCCTTTGGAGGTTTGTTCGAGAAATCTCAAGTACCATTGTGACTGATGTGCTGCTTCAGTCAGAACCTAATCTAGACAGAGGACACTGTGATTCTGTCACCAAACATCGTGCACTCAAAGGTATTATAAACAGAATAAACACTAGTGAGACATGCTTTTCAATGTGAAAAATGTGCTTTTTTCTTCTTGGTAAGGACATTGAAATAAGAACAAGTATTACCTGAAGCAGTTGCTTGCTTTGAAGTTCTTTTGCATCATGTGACACTGGGACAATGTAAAGTGGCAATTCAGAATTAGACTTGCAAGACTTGCACATTTCACTCCTACTTCGTTGAACCTGGAAGTCTTAACACAACTTTTAAGTAAACATCAAAAGGAACCCTCACATCAATTGATCTTGTATTTCCCTGGAATGTTCAGCAACACATGCCAAGTGTACAGCCTCTCAGTTCTCTTTTCTACTTCAGAAAATTATGGGAGATGATTTGTCCTCTTCCAGGGCAATTTACCAAAAGTTACAATTATTTAATACTTAAATATGCATTGACTTTCAATGTGGTAGTCCCTGTAATAACTGATAATAAATTCCAATAGGTTTGTAAATTACAGTAGTTGCATACTTGGCAGATTACTTCTGAAAGATTCCTGCCTTAGAATTTTTCTGACATTTAATTATATTGAGCTTCAAATGTTGAATTCATATGTTGAAATGGAGGTTTCACGAGCAGAGTTGAGTATGCCCCTATGTATGATTGTTGTATCATTTTAACAGGGATAATCACAAAGCATTAATGCTTTGAAAAATAACTTCAGACAGAACCTTCTCAATATATTTTAATCCACATCTATGCTTATATTATACCAAACAGAATTTGGAGAGCAAGAATTTAAATACCGTTGGTTGCTATTTGATATCTTATTTGTGTATTATTGGAGAAATAAGGGACTAAAATATGTCCATTCAATCTATGTTATATTATTAATTCCTGACCCACAATTACAATCTTTCCTAGCTGTCCTAACATGACTACACATGCAGTACAAGTATTTCTCACTTTTAGATTCAATTAATTGCATTTTATTGGTAAAGTGGACACTTTGTTTGCTTTAAATTTTCTAAATAGAAATGAGTACATGTAATTTATCTCATTCACAAGCCAACTGTGACCTTCTTACAAAGTGCCTGGGCCCCTGCTGGCAGTATTCAATTTAAATGACCCCAGCCTGACCCTGAAAACACTGACTAGGTCAGAAGAAGAGGTCACCAGTACCCACTGTGCTGCACTTATGCTGGTGGAATATAGCCAAAAATGTTTGGCCCGTTTTCTTCAATTCTAAATTGAGTCATTGCCCAAAATTATGCTTCTATTTTCAAAAAAACATCCTCGCTGCATTGTTCACAGTACACAGTAGTATCCTTATATTTTGTTCATTGATTGTGTCCATTTTAACGAGTTCTTTTGCCACTATGCATTAATTGGTCATGATGAATAGGTCAAAAGGAAACTCATGTTCCTCAGATGTGAAACACTTGGCCTTATTGATCAGAGATCTTGTTCTTTTAGAATTAGAATTCTTAGGATTCCTTAGGCAGTTAGGCATATTCTATGAGCTTGTTTACAGCTGACATAGCGAATCATCTTGGGTCATTTTGTTGTAGGATTCATGTTGAAACTTATACAATTTCTACTTGGCTTATGTAACAAATTATAGGCTATGGCATATTTCAGAATATATATTTACTAATGTTGTTGAATACAGAAATCAGTCTCTCCCCTTGCCAGTTTCCATCTCTCTTCTGATTTAGTTCCAAAGATGTTGACTATTTGCTGAGATACAGTTTCCCATAGGCAACATTTGTCCTTTAATGACTCACTACAGTAGTTATTGTTCATTTATGAGCCTGGTGAATGAATGCTGTTAGGCTATCTGTAGCGTGGGTATATTACATTTGAGTCTAAACCTAGCTCTAGAGCTGCTGCCTTCTCAGAGGATATTTGCATGCTTTCAAGTCCATTTATCAGAACCTCATGAGTTGTTGATACCTCCACAGTTGCTGTGTTGTTGAAACTGGTAGATAATATAGGAGCACAATACCAAATGTCCTTTAGTAAATATAGAAGCTCATCATAAACTGCCAGCATTATTCATTTGCAAGCTGAACTACCTAGAGGTTGGCTCATGCCTGCACAACTGCTGTTATCCTCCCTTGAAATTTTGTCCCTTCTGTAGGTGAACATTGCTGTAATGTGTGGATATTGGAACTGTGATGGAATAGTAGGTGAGCTGCTTCATGAATGTTTTATGGACACTTGCCATTTTCTTTCTGTGTTATTCTTGTAATTATAGAAAGAAAGACAACTACAGAAGCAAAGAACTTAGGGTATACTCGTCCATGAAATCATCTCTTCCGTTTACCATTGAACGTTATCCAAGTTCAGAAATACTGAGATTAGGAAGGTGGGAACAGCAAACGTTTGATATAGACTGGACTGTCTCTTGCCACCTCTTCTAAATATTATTCTTGTAGCTTTATGACATAAGAGGTAAAGGAGAAATACAGGGAAAATATCAGAACTATCAGGTTATACTTATTAGGAAAGGTAGATCAAACTGGGCCTCTTTTTGCTACTGTCAAAATAGCTTAGGCATGATATAATATGTCTCTACATGTATGATAGGATTTTATAGGGTGGATGAAGAGTGGCTGTTTCCACAAGGGGTCATATATAGGGAACAGTCACTAATAATTTCAGTAAGGAATTCAGCGTGACTTTGACTTTGTCCAGTGAATTGACAGAATATTGAACTCGCTACTGCGTGGAATAATTTTGGTAAATAGCACAGAGAGGCATTTAAGGGAATTGAGATAAAAATGTCAGGGAGAAAAATTGAGGATTTGTTAATAGGGTTACAAAATGTATAATGGGTGAAGGCACAAGTGGACCATAAGCACTGTCATGAACCAATTGACAAGAGTGGCCAGTTCTTGTGCTATAAATTTTATAGACTGTATAACCTCATGTAAAAGTCAAGTTTCTGAGACCAATTTTTTTTGGGGGATCAAGTTACTTTTGACGGGATTGAATTCCATACCCAGTCTTTGAAACTGCTGATAACTGACGCTGGTTGCTGGCCATGGTCCTGAATTCAGCAGGGACTGACGATCCCAAGCTATTCTGGTGTCCGTGACGTTTAAATAAGAATGGAGCAATCGTGATAAAGACCTAGTAGAGTGTTCACCAATCCATCTCCTAAACTAGCACAAGTATATGAAAAAATAAGGATGGCTGAACCAAAAATTGGAGGTTAACTCTGACATTAGATCAAATATTATTTGAGTACATTCAATAATTATGCATAACTTTGATGGCAGATGATCCTTCTCCGGCTGTAATGACCCGTCTTCTGTTGAAAAACATCTTGCCCCTATTTAATCACTTTTATGACTGACCTATACCTAAGTCTTGTTTCTTTTTCCACTTTACTCTTTCAATGATGTTTTCCAAACTCGTTGACTAGTCTTCTTGAAGAATGTACTTTTCAGTTCAATGCTTAACAGCAGTCTTTTTCTTAATTTCTTGTGAATGCATTTCCAGTGCCTGATTATCAGATCTTGTGTGTCTTGCTCCCCAGGTTCATTATACAGGAATGTGGTGAGAAAGTCCAGAGCCATCTCTCCTCTGTGGAAATTTAGGGAGTTAATTACCAACTTAAACTGACTAACTATTGCTGTGTTTGATTTCCTGATACCCCAATAAACAACCCTGCCTGCAGGTGGACAGTCATACAGTTTCAGGATGGAAACAATATTATCGAGGATAAGTGGCCAGATGAGAATTCCTCCAAAATATTTGATGTTCACAGTAATGTCGCAAATAGCATTCCAGTAGCAGTTTCTAATCTCTCGTTGCCAATTGAAAATCTTCTTACAGAGTAGGAAGAATTTGATAGCTTGCAGAAATGTGGTCATTTTCTTTTTTTTTCAGTAGAGCAGACGTTCCTATATTCTTTCAAGGATATTCTGTTATTTTCTGATCAGAAAAGATTAAGACGTTTAACATTGAGGGAAGAAGGGCAGGTTTTAGGAAGGCTTTAACATTTTCATCAATACACACATGACTTTCTCATATGGTATAATGGCTTTGAACAAAGATAAAATGGAGCTGTATTTGGAAACAGCTTAGTACACCTACTCTGCTGCTGCTAAACCATCCATATCTTATAGTTATTATTCAGGCACCATGAAGTTTAGACTGTTGACCAGAAATGCTTACTTTGTAAATCTTTCATAGCATTAAGGCACTTAATTTTGTAAAATTCTAGCATAAATGAAGCATAGAACATCAGTTTCAAATTATGTTGTCAGATAATGCAAATTGCAGTGCTTTGCATAATCTTTAGACATTATTAACATAACAAAATGTAATTAGTCATTGCTTTTTTTAACTGTATCATTGCATTTGTATGCTTTCTGCACTGCAGTTTTGGTATTTAGTTCCAATTTCTCTAATCAGTTTCACATTCACTGATATCAGTGGAGACCTGCCCATAATTTGGCACATTTCCACAACATTGACAATGTAACTCCAATTTGTGAAAATTAGTAATCTCCACACTGAGAACATAACTGCAAGTGTTTTACAATGCAATGTTGGCACAGTACAAAAGCACACAGATGCCTGCAGTGCTGCTCCTCAATGGAATGACATATTTATACAGGTTATTTACATTGCTTCACCCCGACCCAGATGGGCATCAGTCTTCAGTGTTCAGAATCATTTCTCAAAGTACTTCTGCATTGCTCATGAACTGAAAAAGAAAAATCAGATTCCCAATATTTAACAATAGTTAGAAAGCCTCAAAAACATTGTATTATCCCAATATGAATTCAAGAAATGCACCAGCAGAGATGTCTGCCACTTTGGGCATTCCTTCATTACATCATTACACATTTCAAAAGTACTGATTTCTGTAAAATGCAATGGGACATCCCTTGGTCATGAATCATGTTATATGAATACATATTCTTTACCCCTTTAAGGATGTTTCCTTGCTCAGTATCTCCAAACACTGACTCCAGGTAACCATAGAAACAAAGAATGGTTATAACACAGAAACACATTATATTCATTTCATTCATCCCCTTGTATCTGTGCCAAGTGAATAAACTAACCATCCATTCTAATCCCATTTGCCAATATTTGGTCCATAACTTTGCAGGTTATAGTGCTTTAGGTGCAGACCCAGGTTCTTTTTTATTGAGTTGAGGGTTTCTTCTTCAACCACTAAACTGAACAGTGAATTCAAAATATCAACTGTGCTCTGAGTGAAAAAGGTTTCTCCTTGTGTCTCTTTCAATCATCCCATCAATCATCTTAATCCGTGCCCCTAATAACTGACCTCTTTGCTGGGGGAAATGTTTCTTCCCTGTCCACTCTATCCAGGCTCCTCATTGCATTCTTCACCTCAATCAAGCCACCCCTCATTTTCCTCTGTTCTCAGGAAGAACACACAAGCATACCCAACCTTGTTCCATAGCTGCATTTTTCAAACCCAGAAAACACTCTTGTAAGTCTCCCCTGTACTCTTTCTAAAGCAATCATATCCTTCCTGTAATGTAATGATGCAAACTGTATAAAAACCTCTAGGTCTGGGCTAACAGGTTTTCTATATAGTAGTAGCATTACATCTCTGGTTTTGTATTCAGTGCTTTGCCCAAAGAAGTAAGGTATCCTGGATGCCTTCTTTACCATCTTATCATTGTGTCCTTCCACCTTCAGAGATAAATGGACAGGCACTCCAAGATCTTGCATTCCATCTATTCCTTTAAATATGCTTCTCTTTATTGTGTGTTCTGATATGATATTTTTGTTTGCCCTCCCAAATACATAACCTCACAGAGATGTTCTCCTGATTGATTTCCATTTGGCACTTTTCCACTGAGTCAACTAAACTATTGATATCAGTTTGTATTCAGCAACCATCTTCTTCACGGTGAACTACATGACCAACTTTTGCGTGGTCTGCAAACATCCTAATCATGCTTCCTAAGTCTAAATGATCAATTTATATCACAAACAGCAAGGGACCAAGAATGAGCCCTAACGCCACTAGAAAATGCTTTTCTTTCACGAAATTATCTATTGACTAGTACCCTTTGTTTTCTGTTACTTAGCCAATTTTGAATCCAACCCATCATATTCCTTGCATCCCGCCAGCCTTAAATTTTCTCACCTGTCTGCCATATATAGGACCTTATCAAATATCTTGCTAAAATCCATGTAAGCAACATCCACTGCAGTAATCTCATCAATCTACCTGGTTACTTCCTCAAGAGGTTCAATGAAGTTAGTAAGAAATGACCTTGATGAAATTATGCTGAATATTGCTGATTAATCCATGAGTAGCAGTATCACTTCTAATAAGCTGTGCACCACCAAGGTCAGAACTGACTATTCTATAATGAATTGGCTTATCCCTCACATTGTTTTTTTTGACTAATCCATTGCCCACAGAATTCACTCCAGAATACTTTTATCTAATAAGAATTATAAAATGCTCCCTAGTACATATATTATTTCTATGCTGGTTTCCTTTAACAGCTTGGGATACAATTCATCCAGTCCAGGTGATTTATTATTCTTCAAACCCTTAAGTCCCTCCATTACTTTCCTTAACATTATGGGTTTTTTAATCTAACATTTCACCTTCTCGCTCCTTAACTAGAATGGTTATGTCATCCTTCAGGACGTTGAGAAAGAAGTCATTAATGCTCTATCCATGACTTGTGCATAGATGCATAAGTATCAGGTAACTTGCTGACAGGTCCTACCCTTCTCTGAGACAAAATATATTTGGCCTTTCCTTGATTTTAGCAGCCGATTTTTTTTTAATTACATTTTTTTAGATTAGATTTGCTCCAGTGTGGGAACAGGCCCTTTAGACCAACAAGTCCACATTGACCCTCCGAAGAGCAACCCACCCAGACTACATTTACCCCTGACTAATGCACCTAACACTACAGGCAATTAAGCATGGCCAATTCACCTGATCTGCACATCTTTGGACTGTGGGAGGAAACCGGAGCACCCGGAGGAAACCCACGCAGACACGGGAAGAATATGCAAACTCCACACAGACAGTTGCCTGAGGCAGAAATTGAACCCGGGTCCCTGGTGCTGAGAGGCAGCAGTGCTAACCATTGAGCCACCGTGCCACCCTATAGATTTCTAATATCCTCTTTCGCTCACCCCTGTACTTCCTGTACTCCTCTTATCTTCCTAAATTTTCACTTTTTGGAGGTTGTGATAAGCTGTATTTTTTCTGCTTTATCTTACTCTGATTGCTTCTGGATAACCAGGAGACCTAGATTTGACAGTGCCATCCTTTTTCTTTGGAACGTATTTACACTGTGCCCCCTATTGATTCAACATTGATTTTCCTTCAGCTAACTGTAGCTAGTCCTCTTTTGTTGGATCAGCTTTGTAAATTTTGTCTTCCACAATTTAGAACTTCTTATTTCCTGTTCTGTCTTTGTCCTTTTTTATAATGATACTGAATCTACCTAGATTACAATCACTATCTCTAAACTGATCATCCAAAGCTTCCACAAGGCAGCACTGCCGAAGACCTCTAGTTGTGCTTCTTGAAAACAACTGACTAAAGTTTCAAAGAAACTGTGTTGCTAAGCACTAACTGACTATGGCTTCTCCCAGAGCTTGTATACCCCTCATTTAAGACTGAAACATCCAATCACTTAAAGTTCCTGAAGAGCTGAATGACTTTATTTGCGATACTCCTTGCATTCACATAAAAAGTTTTCAACACTTCCAAATTCCTCTGTTACTCACATTTTAACCTTTGTTTCCTCTGTTCTATTTCCTGTTCTGTCTTTGTCCTTTTCTATAATGGTGCAGAATTTATCTCTCCATTATGATCACTATCTGTAAACCGATCACTTAGTGCTTCTTTTCTTTCACATGCCCAGCTGTATTTCCTAAATCTAGACCCAGAATTGTGCTTTTTCTCTCATTGAGCTTATTATGTTCTCTGGAATGTAGTTCAATAATTTTAAGCCCTCTGTGCCTTTTCCACTGTTTGTATCCCAATTGACGTTTAGGTGCTTGAAATCATAAGAATTATTATCATATTGTTTTTATATTCAGAAATTTGCCTACATCTATGATCCTATAACTCTCTTCACTGTGTCATTATCAATAATATACATCTGGCAGTGTGGCTGGCCTTCTTTTGTTTCTGAGCACAAACCATGCATCTTCATATGATGCTTCATTCATCCTCATAGATGTTATTGATTCTTTTACCAATAGTGCTACGCCTCAACTGTTTTGATGTCCTTCTCTATCCTTCCTTGTAACTCTATGTGTTGGATATTGAGCTGTTTGCCTTGCCTGTCTATTTATGCCACCACCAAACTCTCATTTACACTCTGTACAACTAAAGCAGCATTCAGTGTCCACAGGGCAGCACTGTGGAAAACCTCTATTTATGCTACTTAAAAACAATTGACAAATTCAAAGAAACTATGTGACTAGGCACTAAATGACTATATCTTCTCTCGGAGAGTGTATACCCCTGATTTAAGGCTGAAACATCTGTTCACTTAAAGTTCCTGAACAGCCAACTGACTTTAGTTGCTATACTTCTTGCATTTATATAAAAAACTTTTCAATACTTCCAAATTCTTCTGTTATACACATTTTAACATTTGTTTCCTCTGTTTTTCAGAGTTTCTGTCCCTTTTTTCCATACTTTGAATTTGCCCATCACCCTGCCAATCTAATTAAAACCTTCCCAATTGTAATAGCAAATCTCTCTGTAGTGATATTAATCCCCAACCTGTTCTGGTATAGATTATCTGATTTGTACAGGTCCCACCTTCTCCAGAACTGATCTGAATGCATCAAAAGTATCCTCACCCGCTTTCCTGCCATGTGTTTGATTATTCAGTTCTATTTTTTCTATGCTCACTTGCACCTAAGGCTGAGTGTAATCCTAGGAGTACTGCTTTCTATTTGATGAAATTGGCTCTTACAAACTTGTCCCTATTCCTACTTGAGTCATATGGGCTATGACCGCTGGCATTCAACACTAACTCTGATTTCTCTGCTCAGATGCTGCCAGATCTGCTGAGATTTTCCAACAATTTCTGATTTTCTTTCATTCTAAAGAATGTCTTGCAGCATTCCATAACATCCTTTATCCTGTCACTATAGAGACAGTGTAGAAAAGCATGTCTGATCTCTGATTCTAGAATGCCCTTTCTCCAATCCTCTTCCACTCTTACCCCTGCCTCCGCATTTCCTGTCCCCACTGCACAGCTGAGTTGCCTGCAGACTCAGGGGACTCCTAGTGTTCTTGGATGGCCTGACAGTCATGCATTCCCTCTGCATCCCTCAATGCTATCTCTTTGTGGTGTGATCACTTCCCTAAACATACTACCCACACACTTCCCTGCTTTGTAACTCCAGCCACTGTCCAGGTTTCAAAGTCCAGAGGTCAAGCTTGCACAGACACTTCTTGTAGATCCACGTGTCTCAGACATATGGTGTGCCAACATCTTCATACATACCAAAGGATGTATGGTCTATTTGACTGAGCTGACCTGCCATTCTATAACATTAAAACTACTTATGACAATGAGAATAGTTGAGTCAGTTATCAGTACTCATCAATCAGCTTCTTCTCTGTACTGAAGTAACTGCCATCTGATAGGAGGCTGAAAATGAAATTAGAAGAAATAAGTACCTCCTTCTTCCACCTCACCAAACTCCCTCTACCTCACCAAACTCTTATTTTACATTCTGTATCACCAAAGCAGCAGTTAGTGCAGACCAGGCAGAATTGAGGAAAGCATCAATTTATGTTTCTTGAAAACAAATTACTCAAGTTTCAAAGAAACAGCTTTGCTTGGTATTGACTGACAAAGCTCATATATCGCTGACTTAAGGCTGAAACTTCTCTTCACGTGAAATTCCTAAAAGGCTGGAAAGCTTGAAATGAACTAATGTAATATCCTTTGCAAACTCTCTGAAACTCCCTCTGCAGAGATAGACTTTAGCTCATGTTGCAATGCGTACCATATTGTTGCGCGTACCAAATTTCTCATTCTACAAAAGGCTTTTTTATGGAAGGCAGACCGAATCCACTGGAGGAGGATTCGTCACCATTAAGGAAGTCTCACAGTTTGAGGAAAAGGCTATCAAACTGCAAGGCAGGAACTTGACAAAGGTAACACTAGAAGGGGATAGAGTTGACTAATTCCAACTGAGAATCTACAGTCTCATCTTTTTCATGTTCTAAACTTACATTAATAAACATTGTCAAAATTGATGACATTCCTTTATAGGATATGTAACAGATTAAACTTTAAACATTTTTGGACTTGGTTTAAAGCCTGTCACATTTTATGTGTTCTCAGGACACCACAGCAAGCAGATTCGTTAGAACCTTCAAGAAGTAGATTCTGAGACAAATCATCAATTCAAAAACTCTGTGTGCAGCAACCCAGCTAGATAATAGACATGGAGGAAAGATGTATAGGAGTATGAAGAGAACGTGAAAGTAGACTCAGTGACTATAAAAATGTGAGCCTCTCTAGAGCAAGGCGGAGTCTCAACCTCAGAGAGAGAATGGCAAAGGCTATGGAACGAGAACTCAGAAGACTTCATTTTAAATGAAAAATTATTTCCTAAACATAAAGCCATTCAGCAGAAGCCCAGCACATTTTTGGTGAGGCATATTTTACCCTGTTTCTCCCACCAGGGCTCTGCAAATTTACTGTGATGTTGGAATTCCTTTGGCAGCTTATGAAATCATTCTGCATTTGAAGAGTAAGCAAAATCACAAAGCATGTTCACCTTCCCCCAGTGCAAAGGAGGAAAAGATTTCAAAGGACATTTACACTTTCTAAGGAAAGGTATTAATTACAGCTTGTTGGATTGTTTACATTTTTAATTTACCCCTAACCACTATGTCCCAGGAATCCATAGAGTTTATTTTGAACATCCATCATTGCTAGGGTAGGGATGATAAAAAATGCATCATATCCAGTGTTCCCTGGTTGAAACTTCCAAAGCAACAATAACCCATAGAAGCTGGTGGGATGGATCCTTCTGCCAATAGCTTGCAATCGTTCATCCCAAATCCACTTGCAACTGCGCCGCAGGAAACTTGGGCTAAAATTTGTTTCATTAATAGGTTCAAAAGCTTTAGTTAACAGGCACCTTGCGTTTGGAATCTGCTTCAAAAAACATCTTTATTGTCTCATGAATAAAAAGTAATCAATTTACACATCATACTTGGACGCTAGGCATCCATGAGATAGTTTGACTTGCAAATATTGGATTACGCCTGAAGAAAATATTAAATGTGTGACCTGAATCAGCAGGACCTATGAAAAGATAAAGCTCCTCTCTTATTGCAATATTCTGGTCTGAACACATTAAATCTATCAGAATTCCTGCTTTTATCATAATTATGTTGTGTATGTTTATGCGGGATAACTGCAAAGAAGCATTCAGCGTGTCAGTGGGTAATCCGAGGTTTCTGCTGCTAAATGGCTCCTCTTGAAGCAATGCATGAAAGCATCCCCAGGCAATAATTTTAATCGAAGTAACCTACAGACCATAACACAGGATACTACACTGTGATGCAAAGCACTAATCATGTTCAATGTACACATTAATTGAGACAAAATGAGGTCATAAATAGTCTTTTATGGTAAAGACTGGATAAGTAGATAAAATAGTTGCTGTATTTCAAATATAGATTACAGTATTACCTTGTGGCATATGAAGAAATCTATTAGCAATTTGGATCTCAGGGTATGTTACTGCAATTGAAACAATCAAAATGATACTAAGTGATACCTGGATAGATAAAGTATATGATGATAAACTCAGCTAGGAAAATTAAATCTGAAAAACTGGGTAGCTTTGGTTCAGATTAGAGATACAGATAGTGTGTTGAGTAGCAGGACTTTTTCTTCCCCCAGGAACAGCAGTGGAGATTACAACACTTGGACTGTGCTATGCTGATCAGAGGTTGCCACCTGGGTTAGAGCACCCTCAGCTCTCTGGAGGAATGGAGGAAGAAGGTCAATGACCATTTACACTCCTCCAGAGTAAGCACTATCATTTTCTCTTTGATTCCTCACACTCACTCTATCTCTGCTATTGAGCACCGCCTCCCACCAACCAACACTTATGCTTTACCACTCTCACTATTAGCTGCAACATCTTCCCCACTCACTGTCGCCCAACCCAACCTCTGACACCACCAATGCTGCTTGTTGTCTATTCTGCCAACCCACTTGCTCAGGGAACCTCCTGACTTTTGCATCAAAAGTAATAATGATGCCACCCACTTCCAGTTCCCTTATTTCCTGCCGCCCCCACCACCACCCCCACTCTCTCTCTCCATGAGTAAGATTTAGGTAGAAAGAATAAAGTCAGTTAGTGACCTGCCTGACATTCAGCTTCTCAACCATTATGTGGAGAGGATCTTGATTCTGACCATCCTGAGTGCCTGACTGACTATTTCCAGGCACTTGGACTATTATCAGAAACTGCTCTTGACTTACTGTGCCAGGAGCCTCTGAGAGAAAGTTTTCTCCCTTGACTTGACTGAGGCCAGCTGACAACCATGACAACCTTCCCTCCTTTGTGCCTGCACTAAATGATGAGGAAAGGTAGAAGTAATGTGAGTCTAGTATTTCTGGCTGAGGGGGCCAAGTGTAAGAAAGTCAAAACAATGCAAGACAGGGATACTGTGAGCATCCAGTTAGGCTCAGAGTTAGGGATATTACGTGAAGGGCCTGGAGATGCAGCCTGGTCCAGTCCATGAGCTGGGTGTGTGACCCTAAGTGGTCTGTATCCTTGCTGCAGCTTTACAATGAAATCCCCAGTGCATTTGGAGGTGCAGCATTAAACTGCTGAAGAACCTTGTTCACAGTTCATAGGTGAGCCAAGAGGGTTCCTAGATGCTGGGGCATTATCAGATATCAGTGTTCGTGGACATGGAGTGCTGGTGGCATGGAGCATGCCCTATGATGTTGGCACCCAATGTCCAACATGGAGATGCTTCTGATATCAATCAGCCTCACCAATACATCGTCCAATTTTGCCACAAATCACTATGACATCATCATAGCGGCTGGGGCTTAAAACAATCCTCAGGGTTAGCCCTTTCAGACTCACACATGGTTAGAAAGGTGCACTGCATGACCAGTTGGGAATGTATCTTGAAACCCCCCCCCTCCCCCATCTCCATTATTTTAACTATTTGTCTAGGAAGATAGGTTTCATCAAAAAAACATAATAGAGAACTTTAATCATTTTGCATGAAGTGGGTCCAATCATAAACTGCCAACCATCAGAAGTAATCAAAATATTTAAACAATTCTGGGTTAGAATTTAATGTCCTCCTTGGAGCCAGGCTCGGAATTGGGGTGTCCATATAACGAGTTGGGAAGAGGCACAATGGCAATCTTATCTCCTTCTTGACTCCCCCTAGTTAAGTTTGATATGAGAAGGGTATGAAAGTTAGCCTTCCCTCTCCCAGTGACCATCTACCCAGCCTGATTACTGGCAGGGTTTAAGCCAACTGGGCAAGCTATCAGCTTTGACTGCAGCCTAGTCAAATGAGGATTGTGGGCGAGTGGTCCCTCCACATGCAACTTGAGCCCAATGAGGTACCTGCCAGTCACGAGTGAAGGACTGACATTTCCGGGACTCTAACTGGCCTTAGCTGCATTCATCTTCATCCAAGAGCTCTAGTACTAACAGTATCCCTATGATAGACTGCTGAACATCAGAAATAAACTATCAAGGTATTTGAACAAACAGAGTGTGGAATTTAATGCTCACCTTGGAGAAAAGTTGGAAGAGAGGATGGTCATACAATGGTCAAGAAGCTGGAGGGTAGAAAATACCTTGTCAACTCATAGAGTTAAGTAGCACAGAAACAGACCCTTCAGTCCAACCTGTCCCATTTGCCAGCATTTGGTCCATACCCCTCCAAACCCTTGCTAGTTATGCAACTGTCCAGATGCCTTTTAAATGCCATTAAATTCGCCCCCCCGCCCCACAAAGATGGCATGATTGGGAATCATTGAGATTATTGAGAGTACCTCAATAGTATAACATTTCTAGTGGCAATAAGTGAACAAATTATTTTTGACCAAAGCAATGAGAAGTTATTGAGAAGCATTACTGAAAGCAAGCTAAATTATACATAAAACAACTTCATCAGTTGAGGTCATTTGTACATTGAACAGTGAACTGAAAGTATCTTAAGCAAATTTGCTGTGAAGATGATTTTTATGAGATTGAAATAAACTTTACACAACATGATTAAACAGAATGAGTTCCAATTGACAAATAATATTTAACTCAGTGAACAATACTTACTCCATTAAGTATTTTTTAAAACAATATTGAGGACATTTGGCTTTAAAATGGAATATTTTGATAAAGCATCATTTAATGCCCACCTTATAAAGGTAAAATATATTTAATTTTTCTTCGAAAATTTGTTTCTGATTAGATGCATTAATATATCCATTTTGGTTTGCAAGCTTTTAAATGGAACATTAATTCCAGATGTTCGATTGCCAGTTAATTCCATACAAAATAGGTCGGGTTTCTCTTCCTTCATTTCTCAATTCCCATGCATATTTCTGTCTGATAAACTGCCACAATCAAGCATAACATAAAAAAACCAAGCCATGCTGAGAAAGCTACCAGAGGACCAGCTTTGTAGTTAATGAGGAAATAAGTCACTGAAGGAGAAAGCTGGAAAGATGGCACCACTGCTAGAGAAAAAAAATCAGGGGAATTAAACATTTGAAGTATTTAATCTTATCCCGTGATTGATCAGCCAACAGGAAAAAAGTATCAACATTAATTTTAACAGCATTTTAAGAGAGAGAAAGAGAAGCAATCGTCAAACTAAATAGGTTAGGACTGAAGCCATTGTTTCTGTGTCTGCCACAAATTCTGTTCCCTGTTCGCCGTTTCTGACCCTGGCGACAGCCTGAAGCTGAGCAATCTTATTTATGTTCCACCGCGATGGGGGGAAGGGGCTCGTAAAAATCAGCAAAGCCCAGCTACCCATTTCTTATCTCTTCCATCCTGTCTGAAATTTTATGTGGGACGCGGGAGACATTGAGTGGACCGCTGCCTTGGGTATACTGAAGCCCCTAAGCGGCTATTGATTGGTGACTTACGTGTCTACACCTGCCCCTGCTACTATTTTATCAAAGACAGCAGGGTCTGAACAGATTGTCTCGATGTTTTAGTTTATGTGCGCTGGTATCAAGCAGGAGAGGGCCCTCTGACAGCCTGTCTCAGTGTATTCGACCCCTCCCCCACTACTTACGTTGATGTTCAGGGATCTCCACTGGGGACTCTTGTAGTGCCAGCAGTGGCCACTAGAAGAGGTGTGTGCAATTGAGAGTAACTAAAGCTAAAGTCACCATAGTCCCATATTTTTCCTCTCTCATTAGAAAGAGAGAGAGAGACAACTGGTGGTGCTTTAACCCGAGGGTCACCATGCCTCAAGTGAGAAGCAAGGTTGAGAAGTGGGACCTTTATGACAGTACAGCCATTGACCCATACTGTTGGCATCATTCTACATTACAGACCAACTAACTGAGATAACTGACTCCTTGAGAGTAAAGAGCTGTTGGCCATGTGATTAGACAATAGACAATAGACAATAGGTGCAGGAGTAGGCCATTCTGCTCTTCGAGCCTGCATCACCATTCGATATGATCATGGCTGATCATTCTCAATCAGTATCCTGTTCCTGCCTCTCTCCATAACCTGAATTAATGGTGCTGGAAGAGCACAGCAGTTCAGGCAGCATCCGAGGAGCAGTAAAATCGACGTTTAAGGCAAAAGCCATTCATCAGGAATAAAGCATCAGGTTTCCAACATCTGCAGTCATTGTTTTTACCTTATCTCCATAACCCTTGATTCCACTATCCTTGAGAGATCTATCCAACTCTTTCTTAAATGAATCCAGAGAATGGGCCTCCACTGCCCTCTAGGGCAGAACATTCCACACATCCACCACTCTCTGGGTGAAGAAGTTTCTCCTCATCTCTGTCCTAAATGGTCTACCCCGTATTTTTAAGCTGTGTCCTCTGGTTTGGTACTCACCCATCAGCGGAAACATGCTTCCTGCCTCCAGAGTGTCCAAACCTTTAATAATCTTATACATCTCAATCAGATCCCCTCTCAGCCTTGTAAACTCAAGGGGATACAAACCCAGTCGCTCCAGTATTTCAGCGTAAGGTAGTCCTGCCATTCCAGGAATTGACCTCGTGAACCTACGCTGCACTCCCTCAATAGCCAGAATGCCTTTCCTCAAATTTGGAGACTAGAACTGTACTGAAAATGTGTTGCTGGAAAAGCGCAGCAGGTCAGGCAGCACCCAAAGAGCAGGAGAATCGAAGTTTCGGGCATGAGCCCTTCTTCAGAAATCACATTAAACTGCATTCCTGAAGAAGGGCTCATGCCCAAAACGTCGATTCTCCTGCTCTTTGGGTGCTGCCTGACCTGCTTCGCTTTTCTAGCAACACATTTTCAGCTCTGATCTCCAGCATCTGCAGTCTTCACTTTCTCCCAGACCATAACTGTACACAATACTCCAGGTGTGATCTCACCAGGGCCCTGTACAGCTGCAGAAGAATCTCTTTGCTTCTAAACTCAATCCCTCTTGTTATGAAGGCCAGCATGCTATTAGCCTTCTTCACTACCTGCTGTACCTGCATGCTTACCTTCACTGACTGGTGTACAAGAACACCCAGATCTCTTTGTACTACCCCTTTACCTAAATTGATTCCATTGAGGTAGTAATCTGCCTTCCTGTTCTTGCCACCAAAGTGGATAACCATGCATTTATCCACATTAAACTGCATCTGCCATGCATCTGACCACTCACCTAACCTGTCCAGGTCATCCTATAATCTCCTAACATCCTCCTCACGTTTCACCCTGCCACCCAGTTTAGTATCATCAGCAAATTTGCTAATGTTATTACTATTACCATCTTCTATATCATTAACATATATTGTAAAAAGCTGCGGTCATAGAACTGATCCCTGCGATACCCCACTGGTCACTGCCTGCCATTCCATAATGGAGCCGTTTATCACTACTCTTTGTTTCCTGTCAGCTAACCAACTTTAATGTTGCTTGCTTTAATTTGGATAGCCATAAGCTGTTTGTTAATCTAGACATCCAGGTAATTTCGTTTGGAATCAGATTCAAATCTGCCATGGCAGGTGGTGGAATTTGAATTCATGAAAAGTTTGGGATTAAGAGTCTAATGATTTAATTTGATTTGATTTATTGTTGTCACATGTACCTAGATACAGTGAAATGGTTTGTTTTGTGTGCAGTACAGGCAGATCATAATATACAAAGATCATAGTGACTGACCAGTGCAAGGATTTCAAAGTTATAGCTGCAAAGAAGGTGCACAAAATGTCAAGATCCATATTAGACTTGAAATTTGAAAGGTCCATTCAGCAGTCTAATAACAGCATAGACGAAGCTGTTCTCGAACCTATTGATCTATGTGTTTAAGTTCTTGTATCTTCTGCCTGATGGAAGAAGTTATAACCAAGCTGGGAGGGGTCTTGATCATGTTGCCTGCCTTTCTGAGGCATCAAGAAATGTAGCTGAAGTCAATGGGTTGAAGGTTGGTTTGTGTGAGGGACTGGGCTGTGTTCACAACTCTCTGTAGTTTCTTATGGTCCTCGGAAGAGCAGATACACTACCAAGCTATGATGCATCCAGAGAGAATGCTTTCTGTGGTCCTTCTGTAAAAGTTGACCATTAAACCATTGCCAATTGTTGGAAGAACCCTTTTGATTCACTAATTGTCTTTAGGAAAGGAAATCTACCATCCTTACCTGATCTGGCTTACCTGTGACTCCAGACCCATAGTAATGTAGTTGACTTTTAACTGCCCCCTGAGCAATTAGGGAGACAGTAAGTACTAGTCTGGCCAGCAAAGTCCATACCCCATGAATGAATAAAAATAATGCTACATTCCCACTCTCTCTCCATACCCCTTGATGCCTTTAATATCTAAAAAGTTATCAATCACTTTATTTTACATACTTAGTGACCTGGCTACCATAACCACTATCATGGTGAATTCCACAGGTCAACCACACACTGAGTGATGAAATGCATCCTCATCTTAGCTCTAAACAATCTACCCTTTATTCTGAGACTGGGACCTCTGGTTCTAGACTCTTGAACCAGATGAACTATCTTCCCTGCAGCTAGTCTGTCTAGCCCTGTTGGAATTTTATGTACTTCAATCAGATACTCTCTCATTCTTCTAAACTCGAGTGAATATCGACACAGTTGAAGCAACGTCTCTTGGTCTGAGCTCAGTGAACCTCAGATGCAATCCCTCTGAGGTAAGTACATTCCCCTACTTTCGAACAATGATCAGCCAGATGTTTTACAACAAAGCCTGCATGATCCTCTGCAAACAGGTCCTTGAACAAACCTCATTCACTTCAGTGCCATGTTTCTGAGATCTCAATTTCTTTGTAGCAAATTCTCTGAAACTTTCTTGGCTGTTCTAGATGAATTTGGTTGAGCTTGCTTTGTGAAGGGATTACTGGAAGGGCATCCTCTTATTTCAAGGATATGGGAGCCTCAATCAAGCTTAGCTTTCGACCAAATGAAAACTCACGACTCATAATTTCAGTCCAGATAAGAGAATTAGTTTAGTTTTTAATAATGTATTTTATATGCATACCTCTAAAAAACCAACCCAAATCCCGAGATACCTTAAGTCTGGCATTAGAGTTTGAGCTCCTGTGCTTTCTATTCTCTCCCAAGGACATTCAACAACAACAACATTTTCTCTCTCTCTCTCTCACTCTCTACCCTCCCCCCCACCCCCTCCCCCCACCCCTCGCCTCTCTCTCTCTCTCACTCTCTCTCTCACACACACACACACACACACACACACATATTGTTGGAATAACAATCTATAGCTTTGCCTCAGGATTCTCTGTTGATTCTTGTTCAGTGTAGCCTTTGGTAGCTTGCCTAGTTGAAATCTAGTTCATGGACAAAATGATTAATGTGTGTTTGATATTGCCCACCTTGGTTTCTTTTGTCTCTTTGTATTCAAAGTACAATAAAGCAAATTAATCTAAATCATTCTGAACTGATTCCCAGTGTCTATGAAGAAAAAAAGACACAATCATTTCCGTCAGCCTCTATTAATTAAAAATCTTAATGTGTAAAGAGCAAATTCTTTCCCACAGAATTTTCATTCACTTGCCAATTTCTGCCAATGAGCTGTGTGCTGAATATATTTGAATGGGAACTCATTAGTTTAAATCGATTGTAGAATATGTGGTAAGTGTGCCTTAATGTGAAAAGTACAAACAGGAAATAAATTGAGTTATTAAAGTAACATTGTCAAAAGGACATTTTATATACTTTCATCTCTGATGGGTATTCAGTCCTACAGCAGTTAACTTACAATTACTAGTGATCAGATGGATTAAAGCCAGCACTGGCAACTGTTCTCCCTTGAAGATAATTAACCATCGTGACAAAGTTGGAGGGGGAACTTTTCTTTCCCTTTGACAAAGAACACAAGAATGCCTGCTGTTCTCCATAATTAATGACCAACTAATGAAACTGAATTCTCAGCAACAGCATATTGCTGTGGGCTAGTAATCATGGTCAATATAATAAGCATTCTGTTCTTTGTCATTAAAAAGACATTATTGGACAATGGACACAGAAGTCACAAACCTTCTTAAAGCAGAAAAAAACTGGGGGTCTGTATTGACATTTGCACTGCTGCAACTCAGTTACATTTCCACACAGTGAGCTGGCTGCTGTAGCACAGTCTAAAGTTCAGTTCACTTTATAAGCAGTCAATGGCAATATCTCAATCAGTTGAAAAAGCCTTGTAGGGTGGGACATCTTCTTTAACTGATGCATCTGACTGTTCAAATTATTATTCTGAAATCTGATGATTGATCAGCAGAAAGCTTATGTAGTATGTTCAAAGTATTGTGCAAATTAAATAAATGTGTAAAACCTCGATAACGCTGAAAATTGAAAACAAAAACCTCCCAAAAATCTTCTCATTCTGGAACTTGAAAAGGATTTCACCACTGTCGTGTGGAATATGAGTTCCCTGATTGGAGCTGTTAACCTGGTCCAATCAGGGATCCCTGGCTGACCAGGGTGTCAGACATCCTGTTCACTCGGAGAGCTGGCTCTGAGGGAGCTGGATCAGTGTCAAGGACTCTCCACATGTGAATAAAGGGTGACTTAGTGACTGGATACATCACAAAGTATATCTTTCTTATTGTACCTCCCAGGGGAAGCATTCCCTTGCCAGGCTACTTAACTACGTGACCTCCCAAGTGCAATCCTACAGTTTATAGTGCAATGAGTGTTTATAGCCTTCCTCCAAATGCCATTTGCGTGTAAGACAGCAATTACCTGCTCTTCTTCCATATTTTGGTACTGCTTATGATGCAGTCTCATCTCTTTGGAGACCAATTTCAGATTAACCACGTTGCAAGGTTTTACTCATCTCTTTTGATTTCCCTTCCACTGTGATAGGTCACTTCCTATTTGACCACTTACATTGTTCCATCCAAGCTCAATATTACATTAAAGTTAGCTCTGCTTTCTCTCTGTAGGTGCTGCCAGACCTGCTAAGGTTTTCCAATAATTACTGTTGTTGTTTAGGCTGTTGGCTTTGGAGGATTGGTGGGGTGACCCCCAGGACGTTTGTGTCTCAATGACCCAGGTATGCTAAGGATCTCCCAGTCAGAGGCAGGTTGACCCTCCTTGGCATAACTTTTAAATGTCAAAAGGGGACAGACAGGGTGGATATAGAAGACCTGGCCACCTCTGCAATGTCCTGAGTGGAGAGTGCAGTACATTAGTTTCCCAACCCCTCTGTCGCCATGCACTTGGTCCTGGGAACTAATGGCTTGTATACCTGTGTTAGCATTCCCTGATGGTGATGGTCTGGTTTTCCATGACAGTCATCAATCGGTCCATGGAGGCAGTCAGACAATCATTTGATTCGTTCTAGGCAAGGAGGACCATTGAGTCCCATATTCCTGTCTGCTACAGCTCCACCCTGTGCATTTGGATAAGGTCCTTGATGCCAACACCATAAGGTCCTCTCCAACTTGAAGCTGAGCAGGTGCTTGATCTCTAGGAGCCCTTCAAGTGCTACTTGCCTGGACTGGTCGCTTCCTCCAACAGCTGTGGAGGTCCAACAATGTGGTTCTCACCGGATTATGTACCTACCCTATCTGTGGCTATCTCGCCCAAGTTGTCAGTATCTGGCCTAATAGAGGGGCGCATGAGGCAGGTTTGCTGATGTTTCCTTTGTAGCTCCTGTACCTTGTCCTCAGAGGTTGAGGAGGGCTCTTCAGGTGGAGCTGGGACTTTCTCCATAGAGATCACCAGCAGGCTAGAGGAAACTGCAAGACCAAAGTTGTCGCAGCCAGTGGTGCGCAAGGATTGAGAATGACCGCGTATTAATGTGATAGTTGCAGTGAAATGAAAAGTGGAACTTACTCATTTGGCAGGACATGGCTGTTTCAACATTCTCACAAGAGTGGTCCCAGTCCTTTCCTGTGAGGCCAGGACACTCTCCTTGTAGGGGGGTGAGTACACAAATGTTGGGCACCCCTCCTTCTTGGAAAGGCTCCGTCTGCCTGTAACGGGTTTTATTTTCTGGTAATGAGCTAAAGGGGGTGAAATGAGGGAGATCACAATAGGTGGCATGGCTATTAGTGCTGGTGCATGTAGGGGAAAGATGGCGAGCAGTACTGAAGGATCAAGGAAGCAACACGATGGCATGTAGAGTCAGTGGTGTTTGCGGTTATGGGGTTGGATGGGAAACAAGAGTGAATAAGGGAAGATGTTGCACGCAATAGTCACAGCAGCAGAACATCAGCCTTGATGGGAGGTGGGTGCAGCAGCAGAGGTAAGGTGAGTAAAAAGTGACAGGGAAAGGGTGTGGCAGGAGGTCATTAACTTTCTTTCGACATTGCTAGCTCTTCCTCTGTATCCTGGAGACACCATTGGCATGCGTAACGACCTCAGACCAGGCTGGCAGGATCCAGTGATGAAATCTCCTATGCCAGTCCTGTGAACCATCTTGTTCATCAGGACCTCCAGGTCCATGTAGAGGATTGTGGTGTCATTTTCATCTTCTTCAAAATGTTCAGATTCCGTACTTGACCGAGCATGGCAGCTTCGGAATGCCGGTGTTCATCTGGGTGTACAGCAGGCATTTAAAAATGGTGTAGGCACAATGATTGCCAGTTTCTGGATTAGTGGTGCTGGAAGAGCACAGCAGTTCAGGCAGCATCCGAGGAGCAGTAAAATCGACGTTTCAGGCAAAAGCCCTTCATCAGGAATAAAGGCAGAGAGCCTGAAACGTGGAGAGATAAGCAAGAGGAGGGTGGGGGTAGGGAGAAAGTAGCATAGAGTACAATGGGTGAGTGGGGGAGGGGATGAAGGTGACAGGTCAGGGAGGAGGGTGGAGTGGATAGGTGGAAGAGCTTCAGGGCAGAGGTTTATCTACAATGATTACCAATGTTTTACTGGACAGCCACTGAGTGGTGTGTTGTACCTGGAAAAGTGTGTGGTAAGATGAGGACTTTGCGAGATAGGGTGCAAAAATTTGTTAGATCTTGCAGCCAAATCTTCCATAAGACTCAATGCAACATGGACTGAGAAAAGAAGAATGTAAGATTCAGTTGTACATCACTTCTCATGTTATGTTTGACCTGGTTTGGCAGCTGGATACTAAATACAGCCACTAAAGTGCAAACAATTAATTGGGTGGTGATGGCTTCGTGGTATTATTGCTGGACTGATAATCTCGGGATCCATCTAATGTTCTAGCGATACAGGTTTGAATCCCATTTCGGCAGATGGGGGAATTTAAATTCAATAAGAGCCTGGAATTAAGAGTCTAGTCATGATCAGTTGTTGATTGTTGGAAAAACCCATCTGGTTCAGTCATGTCCTTTCGGGAAGGAAACTGCCATCCTTACCTGGTCTGGCCTCCACATGACTCCAGACCCCAGCAATGTTGCTGACTCTTAACTGCCATCTAGGCAATTAGGGGTGGGCAATAAATGCTGGCCTAAACAGCAATGCTCACATCCTGTGAATGAATAAAATTATGGTTGTTCTTATGTTTCTTATGTTCTAGTGAACAGAAAAATCCTTCCTGTTGTTTTTAATTGTCAACCACTACAAAACATAACAATTACTTCAAAGGCTTGCACCACCTCAACAATGGCAACTGTTTGAATGCAGATTTACGTAACTAGCCAACATTATGACTTTTGATCAGGTTTGTCAGAGTAAATTTAGCCTGGTCAACAATGACCTACTCTACCAAGAATGCTAATCTGAGAGCTTTGCTTGAACAACCAATGAGAAGAATAAATAGTATAAATAAAGGCATTGTTGAGAGGATAAGAAATCATCATGCAGTTCCGATGTTAGAATATTCATCCAAAAATAATTAAAAGCTTAAATTAGCATTTCATTGCAGGGAATGGAACATGATTTGGACTGTTTCTGGGAAGTAATTGTGAAGTTTCTTCCATCAATTACAAAAAAACCCTCAGTTCCAAAAAAAACTGGAGAGTCTACATAGTGTAACCCAATATATTGCAAAGTGTGGTCAGCTGCTAATGTCAATGACCTTTTTCACTGCATTGTGAGGCTGAAGTCTGTGTTCATCAATGTACTAAAACAGTCTGCATACTTTAGTCGTTATTTTGAAATAGACTCACACAAATGTGGGTGGTGCATGGTCAAAACAAGTTGCTATATGACTAAGTGGTAGTTTCTCAAGAACATTAACACTATGAAAACAACATTTCATTTCCAGATGTTGATGACTAAGTGTATTATTCCATTTTAATTTGATGTTATATTTTGATGATCAGAAACTATTTCTGGTTAAATTAACATCTAAGATGTTGTTAAACTCAACATTTAGGTTAATTATTCATTTTTACAAATTTTCTTTGATCTGTTGAATGAAATGGGCTGTACAACATGTTATGGACCAGGCCAGACTTCCTCAAAATATTTCAAGGTAGCCTTCCTGACATTACCTTTTCTGTTTTAACCAGGACCGATGCATCTGGCCCACCCACTCAGTTTTAAAAAAAAACATAATTTATTTACAGACTACTGAATGAAGCACGAACATAAGAGAACAGAATGTAGATTAACTTAACCTATCTGCAAACCCAACCAACTCTATCGCAATTTAATGACACTCTTCCAAATACTTGCAACATCGCATTATACACCCCTTGGCAAAAAAAAGTAAAGTCAAACACAGGTTCTTACAGGAGAGATGTCAGAGAGAAAGAGGCTCAGCCTGGAACTGCTTCTTTGGGTCCTCAGTAGCATCTCTGGGTTCTCAGAGTTGCAAACAAAACAGCTTGCTAAAGCCAAACCAAACCCTGAACTGGAGAACTGGCCTTTTCAAAAAAACACTTAAAAGCTTTCCCAAGTAGATATTTCCAGACATATTGGAACCTCTGCCATTATCACCCCTTTAAAAAACAAAACCGAGGAGAACATAATCTTTTTAAAGGAGTAGCATCGTTACAAACCTTTCAGTGATCACTGAAAAGTTTTAAATTAATTTAGCTCTATGTCTCAAAACAAAAGAATCTCTATGGGATGCCCTAATCACAAGGAATATAAGCATCATGTCTCCAGTTCCTTAGTTGTAAGCCTGTTTGACAGTTTATAGACCATAGAGTAGTACAGCACAGGAACAGGCCCTTCAGCCCATCATGTCAGTAGCGACCATGATGCCATTCTAAATTAATCCTATCTGCCTCCTAATGGTCCCATATACCCTCTATTACCTGCCTCTTCACATCTTCGCTAGGATGTCCTGCCTTGACTGAGTATCAAAGGGTGCTATTTTAGAGGTAACTCATGTCCCACATTAAAATCATGAATATCCAAAATTGTTTTCCTTGACCTAGTTATACAAATTAATTGATTATTGTGTAATAATTTTCATAAGTCACCTCAACAGTTTTCTGGAATATAAAACATGATGCTATTTAACCTTTTACGGACTTCCATTTATCTAAACTAGTAGCTGGAGGCTTTAAATTTTTGATTAATGATTCATTCTCCAAATGTCCTGACATTTCTATTTCATTCTCAATTTCTTTCAATATCATTCGTATACTTTTCCCCTCACTATTGTCGCTTTCATGATATCTTTCGGTCATATTAACATTGTGACAATACTATTGCTTTAAGAGATACACAGCAGCTTCAAAACCTCAACAACTAGTGAAAGAGAAACTGAAATCCTGGTTCTGTGGGAGCCTGACTCCACCCATTCAGGCTGCTTCTATTGTTCCAATTTTTAAAAAAAAACCCAATGCCTCACAAGCTGCTTACTTTGTTGACTTAAAACAGACTGCTTGGCGTTTCTGTATCAATCTCTCTTCATAAGGAAAACCAGGACACAATATACCTCTCAAAGGCATAGTATCATCAAAACCTGACACATTCACTGACTTTCCCTTCCAACTGGAGAACTCCTTACTTAATTCATGTCTTGTATTTCTTGGTTTGATGAGATCCAGTGAACTTTGATTTCAGTGGTTTTCCAGAGACAGGTAAATCTGGACTTTTTTTAACCTGCTCTAGTGTTCATTGTTTGTTGAGCCTCCTTCAGAAGCACTTTAACTAGCACACATGCTAGCACACATCAGAGTCTCTCCAAAATTTGAAACTTTGGCTGGAAACATTGTCCATAAGCTTTGACTTTTTAGAATTCTAAATACTTTGAGCATGTCCAAATGCTCAATCACTCTGTTTCAATAATACATTTTAGTATTTACACCATAGTCAGTTGTTAAGCTGACATCTGTGTATTGGCCCTACAATTCATCCTTAAATGCTGATCATAATGTTTACTGTTATCTTCAATACCTATTGCAACATTTTTTAATGATTTATCTGATGTACTCTGTTGCTTGTAGCTTGATATTGTCTCTTAACTCCATTTTAATTAGGTTTGCTTTATTAGTCAATATTTAAACCCAAAATCATTCCAGAACTGAGTCATTTGGTTGTACAGTATGGGACATGAGGTTTTTTTTGTCAAAGCTTTCATATTGCACTCAGTGTGTTTATTGGTTGGTAATTTAGGTCTATCAGATAGGATTGCATTGTGGTGTACTTATGGGACTGGATGCTACGCATATTAGCACACAGAGCCCTGTTATTTACAGACAGAGATATATGTGAACTGCATCTGTTTGAACTCAACAAACTAGGTGGCATTTACTTATTTATTTTGCAGGGCATTGCCCTGATTGATCAGAGTGAACTTGCCTGATTTGAATTATAAACAAGGTCTGGCAGTAAAAAGGCCACCTTTCATTACCTGCTAAATTCTCTACAGCAAAACCTTTGCTGCTTGCCAACTAATCAACACTGTTGTGTCAAACAGTATAAATGTTGGTTTTCCACTTTATTGGTATTCTTCAAAATTTTCCCGATGAGAAACATTTAACCAAAAAAAGGAAATAAAGAAGATAACTTTCACAAAACATGTCTATTTTTTTCAGCAACACTCACATCCCTGTATTTTTTAGAAACTCATTCCTTGCAAATATGAAAATTTAAATAGGTTACAACAAGTACATTGTTTCTGCTGTTTGCTGTTGTGGCTCTTTGAATTTACACCTCAATCTATCACCTACTGTCAACAGGCCAGTAAACAACACCACTAGAGTCTTATACCCTTAGCTATGTCTGAGTTCTGTCCATGTTGTTTCTGTTGTTGCTATTTGCTACTGTTCCTGAAATCCTTTCTCTCCGTCAATGTAATGACATCTTTCATCAATATTCCCATTGTCCTCCTTTTCCAATTACTCGGGCTTTTCGAGAGACCTTTGCAACCTCGAATATTTAACTCTCAAACATACCCTGCCTGTAGCCAAGTCTGCAATGGCCACTACTTGATATCCTTTCAGCTGAATCCTAACTCATTTGTTTTATTTCTTGTGTTGTGTGCATTCTTGAACACATGCAGCAGCAGAACACAGGTCATGTCTACTAAGCACTCAGCTGGGGTTTGAGGAGAACAAAGAAAAAGTCAATAGTGCTATTAAGGTCAGACGATTCATACTTCAATTTGATGGATGCCATCATACAGCTAGTCTACTCACAGCATGGGGACAAAGCAATACTATACAGCCGGTAGATTATTTCAATAGCGACATTACTCAATGAAGAGAGTGAGGAAATCCTTTTTTTACCATTAATTAGAAAGTAATACATCTAGAAAATTAAGAAATATGTACATTGTGAGAGAGATCAGTTGAAGCAAAGATTTAGTGTTATTCTGAAACTTAGTATTTAAATACATCGATAATTTCATATTGAAATGCGATTGCCTGTATAGAAAATCTAGTAATGGGAAACATCAGCAATTATTAATTTATACAATCTTAAAATATGTTCAAATTAATTAAATGTATTTATTGGTTCAAAGCCAGTGCAGTCTCATGGCATTAGGTCAAACATGAGCAAAGAAACTTCCTAGTAATTACCATACAGCAACACCCCCTCCCCCTACCTTCAGATAATGAATCCTCCACACTACTTGAAAAAAGCACTGAGAATGGCATGAGCGTAGAATGTACTCTGGCAGACAGAATTTAAAGTCCATCAGCAAGAGTGTTACAGCAGCACCACTACTGATCGAGCTAGCTGAGTTCTAAATAAATTAGCCCCTAGACTAGATATGTGGCAGATGGTCAAGGAAGTAACAAGAGGGAAAAATAGCCTTGACTTCACCCTCCCCAATCTGCCTGCCACAGGTGTGTTTGTTCATGACAGTATTAGGAAGAGTAACCACAGTACAGTCTTTGTGGAGAAGAACTCCCAGCTTCCGTCATGTCATGTGGCACTATCGCTATGTTAAACAGGATAGGCTTTAAAACAGATATCACAACTAAGAGATGTTATGGCCAAAAACAGCGGCAACAAAATTGTACTCAAACACAGTCTGTGATCTCATATACACTTCTCTATCATTACAATCAAACTTGGAGATCACGCTGATTCAATGAAGTGTGCTGAGGGACATGTGATGAACAGCATCAGGCATACCAATAATGAGTGGTGAACCTGGTGAAAAAACAACACGGGACTACTTATATCCCAGATATAAACAAGGAACAGCTGAAACCATTGGAAAATGTAAACACTATGAGACATGACAATATTCAGGCAATAATATTGAAAACTTGTGCTCCAGAACTATCAGTGCCACTAGTCAACATGTTCCAGTATAGCTACAACATTGGCATCTACCAACAACATGCAAAATTGCCCAGGTATGTCCTGTCCAAAAAAGGCAGGGCAAATCTAACCCAACCAATTACTACCCCATTTGTGTACTCTTGATCATCAGTAAAGTGATGGAAGGGGTCTTCATGAGTGCTATCAAGTAACACTTGCTTAGCCTCATAGAGTCATAGAGGTGTACAGCAGGGTACAGGCCCTTTGGTCCAACTCATTCCTGTGACCAGATATCCAAAATTAATTTAGACCTATTTGCCAGCACTTGGTCCAGATCACTCTAACCCTTCCTATTCATATACCCATCCAGATGCCTTTTCAATGTTGTAACTCTACCAACCTCCATCTTTCCTCTAGCAGTTTATTCCATACACACACCACTCTCTGTGTGAAAAAGTTTCTCCCAGATCCCTTTTAAATCTTTCCTCTCTCACCTTAATGCTATGTCATCTAGTTTTGGACTTCTCTATCCTGAAGAAAAGAGTTGAAAAGTTTGGCGCTAGAAAAGCACAGCAGGTCAGGTAGTGTCTGAGGAGCAGGAGAATCAATGTTTCGGGTCTTTACTCCTCTCACAGGATGTGGGAGGTAAGGGTCACCACTGGTGTCCCTGCTGTCCTCACCAGTAAGACATGCTCCCAAATCCAGCTCCTCACAGCCACATTAAGGAACCAGAGCTGGAGTTGGGTGAACTTCAGATCATTCGGGAGGCTGACTGGGTGATGGAGAAGAGATAGGGGATGGCAGTTACACCCAAGTCACAGGATAAAGATAGCTGCGTGACTGTCAGGTGAGGGTAAAGGAATTGGCAGACAGTGCAGGGATCCCCTTTGGCTGTTCCCTCAATAACAAGTATACCATTTTGGATACTTTTGGAGGTGACAAACTACCCAGAGGAAAGCCACAATGGCCAGGTCTCTCCCACTGAGCCTGACACTGAGGCTCAGAAGGGAAGGGGAAGAATAGAAGAGCAATAGTGATTGGAAAGTCAATTGTGAGAGGAACAGGCAGGAGATTCTGTGGTCATAAGTGATCTTTCTCTGATCTTTGAGGGGCCTTATTCTCTCCCTAGTTACCCTTTTGTCCTTAATGTATTTATAAAAACCCTTTGGATTCTCCTTAATTCTATTTGCCAAAGCTATCTCATGTCCCCTTTTTGCCCTCCTGATTTCCCTCTTAAGTACACTCCTACTGCCTTTATACTCTTCCAAGGATTCACACGATCTATCCTGTCTATACCTTACATATGCCTTCTGCTTTTTCTTAACCAAACCCTAAATTTCTTTAGTCATCCAGCGTTCCCTATACCTATCAGCCTTTCCTTTCACCCGAACAGGAATATACTTTCTCTGGATTCCCATTATCACATTCCTGAAGACTTCCCATTTTCCAGCCGTCCCTTTACCTGCGAACATCTGCCCCCAACCAGCTTTTGAAAGTTCTTGCCTAATACCGTCAAAATTGGCCTTTCTCCAATTTACAACTTCAACTTTTAGATCTGGTCTATCCTTTTCCATCACTATTTTAAATCTAATGGAATTATAGTTGCTGGCCCCAAAGTGCTTCCCCATCGACACCTCAGTCACCTGCCCTGCCTTATTTCCCAAGAGTAGGTCAGGTTTTGCACCTTCTCTCGTAGATACATCCACATACTGAATCAGAAAACTTTCTTGTACACACTTAACAAATTCCTCTCCATCTAAACCCTTAACACTATGGCAGTCCCAATCTATGTTTGGAAAGTTAAAATTCCCTACCACAACCACCCTATTATTATTACAAATAGCTGAGATCTCCTTACAAGTTTGTTTCTCAATTTCCCTCTGACTATTAGGGGATCTATAACACAATCCCAATAAGGTGATCATCCCTTTCTTATTTCTCAGTTCCTCCCAAATAACTTCCCTGGATGTATTTCCAGGAATATCCTCCCTCAGTACAGCTGTAATGTTATCCCTTATCAAATACGCCACTCCACCTCCTCTCTTGTCTCCCTTTTTGTCCTCCATTTGTATCCTGAAACATTAAGCTGCCAGTCCTGCCCATTCCTGAGCCATGTTTTTGTAATTGCTATGATATCCCAGTCCCATGTTCCTAACCATGCCCTGAGTTCATCTGCCTTCCCTGTCAGACCCCTTGCATTGAAATAAATGCAGTTTAATTTATTAGTCCTACCTTTCCTATTGGAAAGATGTTGTGAAACCTGAAAGGGTTCAGAAAAGATTTACAAGGATGTTGCCAGGGTTGGAGGATTTGAGCTATAGGGAGAGGCTGAACATGCTGGGGCTGTTTTCCCTGGAGCGTCGGAGGCTGAGGGGTGACCGTATAGAGGTTTACAAAATTTGAGGGGCATGGATAGGGAAAAAGGTGGGGTCTTTTCCCTGGGGTCGGGGAGTCCAGAACTAGAGGGCATAAGTTTTTAGGGTGAGAGGGGAAAGATATAAAAGAGACCTAAGGGGCAACGTTTTTACACAAATGGTGGTACGTGTATGGAATAAGCTGCCAAAGGAAGTGATGGAGGCTGGTCCGATTGCAGCATTTAAGAGGCATTTGGATGGGTATATGAATAGGAAGGGTTTGGAGGGATATGGATCGGGGGCTGGCAGGTGGGAATAGATTGTGTTGGGATATCTGGTTGGCATAGACGGTGTGGACTGAAAGGTCTGTTTCCATGCTGTACATCTCTAAAGGCAAGGACTGATTTGGGATAGTCAACATGGCTTTGTGTGTAGAAAATCATGTCTCACAAACTTAATTGAGCTTTTTAAAGAAGTAACAAAGAAGATTGATGAGGGCAGAGCGGTAGATGTGATCTATATAGACTTCAGTAAGGCATTCAACAAGGTTCCCCATGGGAGACTGATTAGCAAGGTTAGATCTCATGGAATAAAGGAAGAACTAGCCATTTGCAAACAGAACTGGCTGAAAGGTAGAAGACAGAGGGTGGTGGTGGAGAGTTGTTTATCAGACTGGACGCCTGTGACCTGTGGAGTGCCAGAAGGGTCGGTGCTGGGCCCTCTACTTTTTGTCATTTACATTAATGATTTGGATGCGAGCATAAAAGGTACAGTTAGTAAGTTTGCAGATGACACTAAAATTGAAGGTGTAGTGGATGAGGAAGAGGGTTACCTCAGATTACAACAGGATCTGGACCAGATGAGCCAATGGGCTGACAAATGGCAGATGGAGTTTAATTCAGGTAAATGCGAGGTGCTGCATTTTGGGAAAGCAAATCTTAGCAGGACTTATACACTTAATGGTAAGGTCCTAGGGAGTGTTGCTGAACAAAGAGACCTTGGAGTGCAGGTTCATAGCTCCTTGAAAGTGGAGTTACAGGTAGATAGGATAGTGAAGGTGGCGTTTGGTATGCTTTCCTTTATTGGTCAGAGTATTGAGTACAGGAGTTGGGAGGTCATGTTGCGGCTGTACAGGACATTGGTTCGGCCATTGTTGGAATACTGCATGCAATTCTGGTCTCCTTCCTATTGGAAAGATGTTGTGAAACTTGAAAGGATTCAGAAAAGATTTACAAGGATGTTGCCAGGGTTGGAGGATTTGAGCTATAGGGAGAGGCTGAACAGGCTGGGGCTGTTTTCCCTGGAACGTCGGAGGCTGAGGGGTGACCTTATAGTGGTTTACAAACTTATGAGGAGCATGGATAGGGTAAATAGGCAAAGTCTTTTCTCTGGGGTATGGGAGTCCAGAACTAGAGGGCATAGGTTTAGGGTGAGAGGGGAAAGATATAAAAGAGACCTAAGGGGCAACGTTTTCATGCAGAGAGTGGTACATGAATGGAATGAGCTGCCAGAGGAAGTGATGGAGGCTGGTGCAATTGCAACATTTAAGAGGCATTTGGATGGGTATATGAATAGGGAAGGTTTGGAGGGATATGGGCCGGGTGCTGGCAGGTGGGATGAGACTGAGTTGGGATATCTAGTTGGCATTTTCGGGTTGTACCGAAGAGTCTGTTTCCATTCTGTACATCTCTATGACTCTATGACTAAGTTTTACTTAAGTGACTTATAGTAGCATTTTGTAATAAAACAGCCTTTATCTTCATAAGATTAAAGTTTTGGTGCCAGCTATTTTTTCAAATTGAATCACTCACAAACTAAAAGAGTCCTGCTTGCATGCACACACGTGAGCCCACAGACCATTTTGTGTAAAATGCCTTGTATTTTTAATTGTTACAGACAACTAACTGTTATGACATGGTAGTCATGGTCTGTTTCCATGCTCTACATCCTGTTGGGGAGAATCTGCTATCGGGGTACCTACATTGGGGCTAGGGAGGGGAGCACCATTATTAAAACAGACACTGTCAGATACCAGCTAAAACACAGCCATATAAAGTAAACCCAGCCACTGCAGGACTGTCTGCCTGGGGCCACATTCCTGGGGGATTAGAACATGTCCGTCAGTTTCAGATCATCCTATTACACTCTCATTGTTAATAAAGGAAACCGGTAACTATCGGATAGTGTAAATCGCACCGATACCACACTTGATTGATAAAGTACTTGCTAATGCCTCCGCTGACGTCAAACTCATTCGGGTCCTATGTTAAATGATAATATCTGTATATTCAACTATGGAGAACTATTGTGAACGCCCAGACAGCCAGACGCATGGCAATGAGGAAACCCTTCCAACAATAAACCTTTAATTTACAAGATCGGAAACTGCCGAACCCAGGATGTCTACCCATTGTTCGGCACAGCAAGAGTGGGACAGGTATCTCGGGGCAGCCAATAGAGACACTAATCCCTTCACAGACAGGTGAACCGACCAATGAAAGAGCCGAACAAGGGGAACCTGACCGGGAACTCGAGGAAGCGCGAAGTATAACTGCACCAGATCCGAAGGGAGAGACAGAACGCCTTCTCCAACGAATTGCATGCCTTTGAATTCGTTGTATAGTTTGCCAGTCATGATTCTGTAATAAACGGTGTTTTTGCTCCAAACTCTAGCCGGTTTGATCTCTCCTTCCAACGAACACGTAGAGACGAGACCATTCGGTTTCCGTCTCAACAAATGGTGAGCCTGACGCGGGAAGGGTAGGAGACGACCGCAAGTTGGCCACGTTGGCGGACCGGAGGGCAGACAAACTTTCGGCCGAACTTTTAAAAGGTCGGGAAGCGCCTGTTAAAGCAAAGACTTCCAGTAGGTAAATTTTTTAGTTAGTCAGTCTTTGTCTGCTCCCTGATCCTCACCAACACAAACAGTACTTTTAAATCAGTTTGGCAGCAACGTTGCAGAGTCCATACTGGTAAGCTATTTTCTCACTTCTTCACTAATACCTGCCTGTTATCGCGGTACTGAAGTGACTAATTGATCCATGGCTAGCCTTAAGTTAATGCGGCTTTTTGAGTCGAGTTAATGCGTGGATTTCGGATCCTGGACGCATGTTTTTGAGTTTCAGTTTTACGCGTGGATTTCGGATCCTGGACGCAGCTTTTTGAGTTTGAGTTTTACGCGTGGATTTCGGATCCTGGACGCGGTTTTTGAGTTAAGTTAATGCGTGGATTTCGGATCCTGGACGCATGTTTTTGAGTTTCAGTTTTACGCGTGGATTTCGGATCCTGGACGCGGTTTTTGACTTAAGTTAATGCGTGGATTTCGGATCCTGGACGCATGTTTTTGAGTTTGAGTTTTACGCGTGGATTTCGGATCCTGGACGCGGTTTTTGAGTTAAGTTAATGCGTGGATTTCGGATCCTGGACGCATGTTTTTGAGTTTGAGTTTTACGCGTGGATTTCGGATCCTGGACGCGGTTTTTGAGTAAAGTTAATGCGTGGATTTCGGATCCTGGACGCAGCTTTTTGAGTTTGAGTTTTACGCGTGGATTTCGGATCCTGGACGCGGTTTTTGAGTTAAGTTAATGCGTGGATTTCGGATCCTGGACGCATGTTTTTGAGTTTGAGTTTTACGCGTGGATTTCGGATCCTGGACGCGGGTTTTTCAGTAAAGTTTATGCGTGGATTTCGGATCCTGGACGCAGCTTTCTGAGTTAAGGTCAAAGCGTGGCTTACGGAGCCTGGACGCTTAGTGAAATTAATTAAGACAGCGCTGACCGCACTTGACTGATTGGATCCTTTCTCTTTTTATTAAGCACTTTAACTCCGACAACTATCGATAGACACACTCGCTGCTAGCATCCTAAGGGGACAGAGGGCGGATCTCATCTCCTGGATAGGGATTACCTGCACAGGCGTTTGCCTTAGACCGGCTGTTAAGAGCAGAAATCTGCCACGCGAAGGTCAGGCTTTTGAAAAACGCACTGGTTTTAAAGCGGTACCCACCAGGTGAGATCCGTCATGGGGGACTTGAACTTTGGACCACCGCAAATGACCCAATTTCGACCATTACGCCCCGGAGTGCCCTGGTGGCACCTCACGGTTGGCACAGACGTAACTTGGCATGCCCATTTATTACTGGACAGTGTAACAGTGCACAAGACAGCACTGGATCAAGTGTTTAACCAAGCGCCCGCCCAAAAAGACCTGATATTGACGAGACTAAAAGAGACCTTCACAGATACGGCGCTAATGACCAAAATTTTAAACGGTCTCCTACTCGCGCCGCAATATTCAGCGCGGCAAACAATAGCCCTAGGGAAACCCCCTACTGATTGGACACCACCGACCGCCGGAAAATCCCCGGGGTGGAAAACGAAACTGTTAATCACATTCATCCCACAGTGGCAAGCGGGCCACTGTACCTCCACCACGGCCCCAGTCATCTCGGACGCCCCTGCCCTAGAGTTGCACCATCTCACTGCTGCTGTTTCCATTCCAGCTGATGCACACACCACCGAGTACACCCCACTCCCGAACACCCCGGCACCTCAACCCCTTATGCGAAAGGTGCTAGACAGGATTCGTGCACAGCTAAGAGAAAACAACACCACCAAAGAGGCCCAGTGGACACTCCGCTACATCGACACCAACCTCAATTTGTGGCGGCGCACGGGCTGCCTCCCTGCTACTCACCAGCCCTTTTTCACACCAGTACATTCAGAAAACTTCCAAACCAGTCTCCACACCTACTTACATGGGAAAAGAGATGCGAAGAAGGAAGTTCTTTTTACGCTGTCAAGGCCTTCTGCTAAGGCAGCTGACGATTCTGTCTCCCTACGGGACCTCTTAGTAAGGTCTCTGACCCACTTGCCAGCCCCGCTCGCAGAGACGCCCAGTCAGAGCGAGCGTGACCCCCTCGAGTGGGTTCCCAACCAGACCCCACTTTACCCCCTTCCCCCTACCCCTCACACGCCCACTATCCTCCACCCTGCCCCAGCTGAACTGCTCAAGCCCAGTCCGCCGCCCCCTTCTCTGGATGCGCTGGGCACCCTCAGGCTACAGTTCGGGGACGGTGTATATGAATATCTGGTGAGGGCCACGGACCTCTGGGGGACTGGCACAGGGGAAAGGCCCAATGGCTCCCCCTTGCCAATTGCACATTTTCAACGGGGGTTAATGGAAGAACTTCCCGCCCCAGTACAGAGCAAATTGAATGACCTTGTGGGGGTACACTCAGTGCCGGAGGACCAGGGCAAAACACAGACACACCCCTATCTATCCAGGTGCCGAGCAGCAGAAAAGGCGGAAACTGAGAGACAGGCTTCCGAACTGCCTATGCAACTTATAGAGCGACTCGAAAAGGTTCTTCTACTGCTGGAGACGAAGGGCACAGCGCAGGGGCTTATGCCTCCGGCTCCACAGCCGTGTAGTTCCCCTTCGCCCTACGCCCAGGCGCTATTGCCCTCGCCCTCCCTTAGCAGGGCGGGCAGTCCTCAGTACCACATGCCTGGCCACAGTAGATCGACCGGGCCGCCCGCTGGGATACGAAAGGGGGGAAGGACAGATCCATTACCCGGGCGTTGTTGGAAGTGTCGCGAAATTGGACACAATTCTTATAGATGCGATATGGAGACAGATGACTCATGCTGGATTTGTAAAGGGACAGGACATAAAGCCCGCCACTGCGGCAGGGAAAGAGTGCAACAAGCAGGGTCCACACTCCCAGCTGGCTCACCCTCTTATAGACACCCTGAGTCTAGACGTGGCAGACCCCGACAACGGAGGGAAACAGCCAGGGGATTATGGAAAAGGGCCCCAGGACGCGGAATAGACAGGAAGGGGTGGATGGGTCTTGCCTAAGAATGGAGAACCACAAGGATTACTTGACGGGCCCACGACAGATGGGGATAGCATGGTGAGCTGCACAACTAGTAAGAGCAGTTTTACTGGGGATCGACTGTGTAAGTTTTCCTCCTTTCACCTCACGGTCCGTGCCTCGTTCGATTGGGACTTCCCTACAATCTCACATTGATTTGTTTTAGGATTGGTAACTTCTGTCCACCCACAACTACAAACCTGCTTCACAATCAGCCTTTTAATCAATCTTTTGTCCTTTCACAACAACAACACACAGGAGATTATACATCGTGCTTCCAATTACATCCTTCCCAACAGGTTGTAATCTTTACTTCTTACTGAACACCAAGCAGTGGCGTGTTGTTGTAAGCCCGACTTTATTCGGGATTATAGAAACCGGTATTTGGCTACGGTTTCACACAAATGTCACTAAAACTGGGGACAAGGGACTGCGACAGGCTGAGACGAGAGTACGACACACCGACAGTATGCGTGGATTGGCATGTATGTGGATGAAAACCAGTGTGGGGCCGGCCCAGTGTCAGAGGGAGTGAGTGAGTGAGTGCAGTGATTTTTAACACACGTGGCGAACGGAGGTGTCGCAGCAAATGTTTCATCCCAGGACTCGGTGTACACTGGACCGGCACCGACAGCCTGAGTGACGGAGAGGGGCCGTGGGAAGCCGCCCAGCAGCCGAAAGCAGTCTTACTGCTGTCGGGGTACGTGAGTATTGTTCCCTACACTTAGCGGTTTGGGTTTGATAACTTCACGGTCTGGGATTTTTCTCCATAGTCTCGTCTTGATTTTTAGGATTAAATGCCGCTTGTCCCCCCACTATCACTTTTAATTACTCTTATACTTGGAAAGGAATACCTGGATGTAGGGAGGGGGCGCAGGAAGGGATCGTTGAGCCTTTATTTTAATAACACTACGGTTGTGGAATCCTAAGACGGTAAATCCCGGGTTGCCCCGTGCTCACCCTAGTTTTGGCGGGTCACCCTTCTCTGGGCGGGTCACCTTAGTTCTTGGCGGGCTTTCTTGCTTTTGGCGCGAAGACTCAGGTTGGGCGGGGCCAGCTGACTTTTGGCGCGAACGCTCAGTTAGGGCGGTGCCTGTTCGCTTTTGGCGCGAATGCTCACTCTTGGCAGTATTGCACAGTCTAGAAGGAGCTGCTCGCCTGCGGACGTTCCGCCAACCCTTTTAGCTCAACTACCGCGCCACCACTACACCGATGGGTCTCTCAAGCGTCATTGCCCTACTTCATGGGATTGCTCGATGAACAGGTCCTCTTCAGTTACTGGGATGTCGATATGAATCATGCCTCTAACCACATCTTCTCTGACAGGTCGTACCTTTCTAACTCTAACGTCCCGACCGACAACGTGCGCATTGCCGTGTCGCCATATTGTGCATTTTCATTTACAACGTATTGTATGTCCAGTGTTTGGCCGTCCCGCTGCCCGAATATCCCCCAGCCCACTGATTTTGTCTCTCTCCTTTTCCCCCGCTGGTCACAGGCCTCAGGCCTCCAGCTAGGACGTGCTACTCAGCACACAGCAGGGTGCTTGGCCCATCTCTCTTCCTCGCGGCCGCTCACTCATCTTTTTGTCCACCGGCATGGGTGTTTAGGCCATCCCTTTTCCCCTCGTGTTCACAAAGTGCCAAGAACGAGGGGGGGCCCACCTACTCCTTCTTCCGTCTATGCCCTCCACATTTTTCTGCCCCCTCTCACGAACCCATTTTTATCTTTTCTCCCAAGTCCACAGATTTTTTCATTCGCTAAAGCATTATGGTCGCTCATAGTCACGCCTCTTCATCGTTTCCTCCCAAACCCACACACTTTATGTTCACCGCCGGATCTGAGGTCGTCTTAGTTCTGTCTTTCATTCAGCTTGCATGAATTCAACTGGGTCTTGCTGAATAGAAGATCCGCTGATCCTTACGCTCCATCTCTTTTTAAGGTTTTAAGCTCCCTGAGGTTTTCTACCAGGACACAGTAACTCATCTTCTGGCCTCATCTCTCCATTAGGGCATTTCACTCACTATGCTTCTACTGCCTTGCTCTGCGCCCCATCTTCTTTCCAAAGTCTCATGCTCCCTGAGGTTTGCTACCAGGACTTCCCAACCCTCATGCCCTGCCCAAATCCTTCAGTCTCCTCAGCTGCGAGTGCTCCTCGCCAATTCATCTGTTCATTTCTTTTGCGACGCACAGGTACGCACTGAGAACGGCAGGGTCACCAGGTTCCTTTATGATCCTTTTCCCGGGGTATCTTTTAAAGGCTGTTACTTCCCTCAAACTGATCAAATCCTCAAGTGTCAAACGGAGGAAAGTGCTACTCAGACAATTTCTGTCCTGACCTGTCTGACCATCCTTTTATGATACTCTCCCTCTCCCTCTCCTTTACACAGGGATGAAGTCCGATACGCACGCAGCACCTGCGCATTCTCTTTTGTCTATGCCACACGGCCCTACACACACACAGATCCTTGCATTCACAAGGATTATACTTGCACCTCTCGTTTTGTATCTCGTTTGGGGGGACAAGTCCCCTCAGGCAAACAGTCCAATTTCGTCCCACAGCAAATCTCCTAATTGCCCAGAGTTCTACATTGTCCCCCTCTCCATAATCATCATCATCATATCTTATACTGAGCTGGTTGGAAACACATAGGCCACTACACGCACCACTTCTCCCATTGCTCCAGGTCAGCACAACCTAATATATCCCTAAAATCACTCGATGAGACAGGACCTCGCGGGGAGATGCAGACTGAGATGGGAACATGCAGCCCCACCTTGACACGGCCCGACATGGGTCCATTTCACGGATATCTTTGCTCTTCTTGTACTTTATTCTGCTGTCTAAACTCTTCATTGGGCCTTCTCTTGGGAGATCCACCTTGTTAATCATGGGCTCCGCTGTGAGCAGGCGAATAGCCGTCCAAATAGGATTGTGCCCTTTTTCGTTGGTGATTCAACTCCCTTTTCGTCTAAATTTGTCTTTATCCCTTGCGTAGGCGCCTTTTTTCTGATGTTACCCATACTCTGAGTTACAGTCGCGGTCCGCTCCAATATCCTAACCAAATGTCTGGGGGCGACAATCCGCCCTGCCTGCAAAGGGGGGGTCCCAGCCGCCTTGGGCTTACGCTGCACGCCCTGAGAGGTTAGGGCGATCTCCTGCGCTGTGTCTTCCCTAACCACACGGTGGAAATTTACCTGCTCTATTGTCCTGTTGCCACAGAGTTGATGGGGATCCTCATCATTCCCACATTAATGACCCTTATCCTAAACGGTCTCCATGGGTGACTCATCAAACGATTGTCCTACGACAACCCCATTGGTTGTGCGCCTTGAGCACGGGCAGTTCCCCGGGGTGCAAATCGAGATTGCTTGCGCCCCTTACCGCGCAGTATCAAGGCGTACCATAGGCCTTCCCCTATGCAGTCTATTGTAGTTCCCTTCTCAATATTACCAATCCCACTTCCCTCTCGAGGGACTTACTCTATTTTTTCGACACAACTCCTGGGCGAATGTTTTTACACTTCAAACATTGCATTTTAAAACATACAGGCGCCTGCGCTCCTGCAGCTGCTAATATACATTCCTACCGAGTCAGAACTGCCACTCGTACTATCTTGCATTTATATCAGTGTCCCGACCTTCATCTACCCCGTGTAGTGCTGCTGCTCAAATGGACACGGATTATCCTACTAATTGTCTTCCACACTATGCGCACACTTGATTTTAACTTTGTCAGAATATTGCGACTTGACACCGTTTGCGTGACTGCTCCCCGCAATTACCTCACCGACACTGGACCAGTGTCATGATTACGTTTTTACATTCTTCCTCTGCCTCTTCGTAATTCGACGAACATTAAAACACCTACAGTATAATCGGGCTACCCCTGCCTCGACTGCCTTTTTGTGGCAGCCCGTGCTGGGGAGCCTTTTTTCTCTGATTTGAGATCACGAATCCCTCTGACTACCTTTGTGTAAAGTTGTACCCTTTCCCTTACATGAAACCACTCCTTCTACCTCACACAGAGTTCTCTCTATTCTGATGTGACTCCTTTTTGTCGGATACTGCCACGTACAGGTCCGCAACTCATAAGAAAGGTTAAGGGGTTCAGACTACCTTCATTATTTTCACCATTGTCTTTTTATATCTGCTCTCTCCATTCCTCTTACACAAATGGTTGAGTGCACTCTTCCTGGTTGCATTTGACAGTCCACATGAGCACAGACCTTATGTTCAGGAGTACTGACTGGACACTTTGGGGACTGCCTCCTGTCCATTCCGGTCTCCCAGACATGCCACCCCAAAGACCCCTTACAACACAACACTTTATTTCCCATAGTAGTCACATAGTTCCTGACTGACCCCACCATATATCACCCTGGTGATGCGGGGACTCCTTTTTACTGCATTCCCACAGCCCCATCTCACTGATTTAAAGGTGATAAGGTATTATTACTTTTCAACCGGACCCCCATCCGTTGAGCTCCACCGGGAGACGCCGCTGCCACCAACTCCAACAACACGACAGCCTGTGTGTGACCTCCTACAAACGGACAGAGACACATCCAATACGCGACGTCCGCTCGTGAGCCATGACACCGGGTTTCTTGCTTACGGCTGGTTGCGATAAGGGCTGGCAAGTGGGGACCTCCCAATTCTTTTCTTCATTGCTATAGTACCGCCTTTGCATAAGCTCGCGGTTCGGGCGTGGTAAATCCTATCTCACCGGTGCGTGTCAGCTCCCTCAATGACTTTCTTTCGAATTCGTCTGATCCTGTTGTACTCATGACTAACTTTTCGTCTTCATGTACGATAAGTGCAGCCTGGTTGTCCAAAGAGCCCCCACTTATTTATTTTGCCCGTTTAAATTGGGGATATGTGAATTGATCCTTCCATAACAGCGGGTGAGTGAAATGTACTGTGTGCCTTGGCAATTGAGACACTGCTGTTCTCACAGGCGGCCTTTGCGGACTGTCCAGCATTCCTGACTGGCCTCAGCCACCCTCGGAGCCCACTGACCATGCTACTGAACTGCCCATGCCTGTCCTTGGGGTGGTAAAATGGATGTCACCATCTATTACTCAATGCAGCACGACTGGTTAGCCAATGACGGGTAAGATCCCTCGGGCGAGGGACAACCTAAGACAGGCACAGTCGCGCATTGACATCGGAACGCGTGGCCTCCGTTCGTCTCCATTTGATGAGATTTCTGCCTACTTGCATCCGTGTCGGACGGTTGAACAGCACTGCTGCTCTCTAGAGCATACTGATCTACGGGACCACCGGGGCACAGTACAGTTTCACACTGGGTTTCAGATCTCTAGCGGGTACCTAACTGCTGGTACCAGGCTGTTCCTACTCCCTTTCCAAACTTACAACGCCTATGTACATTTGCCGGCTCTTTGGACTACAGACTTGCGTTTACTGAATGGCTTACTCATTCTAACGCACTCGCGTACATATCGCCAGGTCTGAATGACTTATTGCAATGCTTGTCTAATCCTGTGCTTTTCATTATTCCTGCAGACACTGCCTCAATTACTTCAACTATTAGTTTAGCTTTGACTATCTATTGCTTAATTGTGTAGTGGCGCGTTTTTTCAGGGCACCCTTCATCCCCATATGACTGTCTCCCTAGAACCGGTGAGTCTGGGCGATACAACACCGGACACCGGTCGCCTCGTGGGATTGCGTTCCTTACGGGATAAGGGGGTGTGGCCTCTTTCGAGGCCAAGGGAGGGAATGTTGGGGAGAATCTGCTATCGGGGTACCTACATTGGGGCTAGGGAGGGGAGCACCATTATTAAAGCAGACACTGTCAGATACCAGCTAAAACACAGCCATATAAAGTAAACCCAGCCACTGCAGGACTGTCTGCCTGGGGCCACATTCCTGGGGGATTAGAACATGTCCGTCAGTTTCAGATCATCCTATAAAACTCTCATTGTTAATAAAGGAAACCGGTAACTATCGGATAGTGTAAATCGCACTGATACCACACTTGATTGATAAAGTACTTGCTAATGCCTCCGCTGACGTCAAACTCATTCGGGTCCTATGTTAAATGATAATATCTGTATATTCAACTATGGAGAACTATTGTGAACGCCCAGACAGCCAGACGCATGGCAATGAGGAAACCCTTCCAACAATAAACCTTTAATTTACAAGATCGGAAACTGCCGAACCCAGGATGTCTACCCATTGTTCGGCACAGCAGGAGTGGGACAGGTATCTCGGGGCAGCCAATAGAGACACTAATCCCTTCACAGACAGGTGAACCGACCAATGAAAGAGCCGAACAAGGGGAACCTGACCGGGAACTCAAGGGAGCGCGAAGTATAACTGCACCAGATCCGAAGGGAGAGACAGAACGCCTTCTCCAACGAATTGCATGCCTTTGAATTCGTTGTATAGTTTGAGGCACTGTCATTGCTGTTGTACGTGGCACAGGTCTGGCCCATTCCCAGAACCTGCGCCGCTGCAGTCGCCCGGGCCATCTTCCAGTTCATATGGAGTTCAAAGATGGACCGGGTCCGAAGGGACTCACTATACAAAGATCTGGGCAACGGGGGAAAAAATACACCCAATGCCACCCTCACCCTGATGGCCACCTTTGTGTGTGGCTGCATCAAGCTGTGCGTGGATCCCCGGTACGCAAACACCAAGTGTCACTACGTACTGAGGTTCTACCTGTCCCCGGTGTTGCGAAGGATGGGCCTGGCCTCGCTGCCGCGGAACGCTCCGAGTAGTTGGACCGTTCCGTACCACCTGTCCTTCGTGGAGAAATTTCTGAAGAAAAACACCTTTGACCACAAGTCCATCAGGAAGTGGTCAGCACGTAGCGTCCTCGAGACCCTTCGGGAAAAGGAGAGGGCGGATCCTGTTGAGTGGTTCCCTGAGCAGACTGTCAAAGCAATTTGGCAGAATGCCTCATCGCCAGAACTTTCCAACAAGCACCAAGACATGGCTTGGCTGGTGGTGAGAAGGGCTCTACCTGTGAGATCATTTATGCACGCCCGGACTCTCAGCCGCACCGCACGCTGCCCTCAAAGCGGCTGCGGGGGGGACGAGACTGTCACACACCTCCTTCTGGAATGTGCCTATGCAGAGGAAGTCTGGAGAGGAATGCAGTGGTATTTGTCGAGGTTCGTCCCGAGCAGCGCCGTGACGCGGGACTCCGTGCTCTACGGCTTGTTCCCCGGGACGCACACCGAGACGAACATCAACTGCGCCTGGAGGATCATCAACTCGGTGAAGGACGCTCTCTGGGCGGTCCGAAACCTGTTGATCTTCCAGCTGAAGGAGTTGACCCCGACTGAGTGTTGCAGACTGGCACATTCCAAGGTCCAGGACTATGTGTTGAGGGACGCGCTGAAGCTTGGGGCAGCTGCCGCCAAGGCGCGGTGGGGAAAGACCACCGTTTAACATCTGCCTGTCTAAAGAAAAGCAGGGGGCCCATGCAGTCATTTGGGCTCTGCTGACGCCTCAGCTCAATACATGAGTGAGAGATGCACAGATCTGTATGGAATAATGATAATTCGGAGCTGTGTATGTAAATGTGGAAATATGAATGGCATTACCTAATGTACAGTGTATCAAATTATTTATGAATATTTACGAATAAAGTATATTTTGAAATAAAAAAAAAGTATAGTTTGCCAGTCATGATTCTGTAATAAACGGTGTTTTTGCTCCAAACTCTAGCCGGTTTGATCTCTCCTTCCAACGAACACGTAGAGACGAGACCATTCGGTTTCCGTCTCAACAATCCCTATGACTCTATGACTCTAGGTGAGACTCCTGGATGGTATGTGGCCAGGAGTCTAAGGATTCTTAAGGGGGAGGGAGTGCTGCAAGATGTTTTGGTATAATTAGTAATAATGACATATTGATTGTCATGAGAACGACTCAAAAAGGGAATACAGAGGAACCTCGATTATCCAAATATCAATTATCCGAAAATCGGATTATCTGAAGGAGATCCCAAGATCCCGACAGAAACATTACATCAAAGACGTGTGTCCAACGCTGATAACGTCTTTTGTTTACAGTAATTAAAAGTGCTGTCAAGAACAATCATGGACTTATGGGAGTGCAGGCACCATTTCTAAATGACTGACCTCCTACCTCCTCTCTCTCTCTCACCACACTTTTACTGATGTTTTACACAAAGGTGTACCCTAAACCCCACTTCCCCAGATAACGTGTGTGTGTGCGTGCGTGCGCGCGATTTGGAGACTTACCCCACAAAAGGCAGCAGCAGCAGCACTCTTGTTGTGGGTGTCCAGTCTGGCTGCCCTGGAGAGGGGACAGGGGCACACGGGGATTGGGGGCAGGCTAGGGCAGTGTTGGTCGGGATTGGGGGTGGACGGGGAGACAGCGTTGGATGGAGGTGCGGATGGGGTGTTGGAGAGTGGGCGGGAAGCAGTGACAGACGGGGCGGGGGGGGCGGTGTTGGATGAGGGGGCAGGCAGGAGTGTTGTTGGATGGCACGCGCTGTGATGTTGCCTTATCTCCTGAACAGGGGAAGACTTAATAGAAAACCCCGAGCCCCAGAGGAAAGGCATTGAATCGATTAACCGAAAAATCAATTATCCGAACGAAATAGTGCCCGCCCATCTCATTCGGATAATCGAGGTTCCCCGTATAGGGAGTTGAGTTGGAAGCTAGAAGGTAGGATGAGCAGAGTAGTAATCTCAGGATTGCTGCTAGTGCCACGGGCTAGTGATGGTAGGAATAGGGAGCGAGTGCTGATGAACACGTGGCTGCGGTGCTGGTGTAGGAAGGAGGGCTTTAGATTTGTGGATCATTGGGATACCTTCTGGGGAAGCTGGGACCTGTATGAGAAGGACAGGTTGCACCTGAACTGGAGGGATATCAATATCCTGGTTGGGAGATTTGCAAGAGCTCTTCAGAAGGGTTTAAACTAGATTGGCAGGGGTTGGGAAACTAAGTAGGTAGTAAACAGCCAAATACAGTGTGTAGAGAGTCTGTTAGGAGGATAAGCACTTGATAGGGCAAAGTTGCAGTCAGTGTGATGGGTTGAAATGTGTCTATTTTAATGAAAGACATATTGGGAATAAGGGTGACGAACTCAGAGCATGGATCAGCACTTGGAGCTATGATGGAGACTTGGACATCACAGGGGCAGAATAGTTATTGAATGTTCCAGGGTTTAGTTGTTTCAAAAAGAACTGGGGAGGGGTATGTGAAAGAGGTGGAGGAGTAGCATTGCTCAGCTGCAGAAAGGGAGGTCATCGAGGAAGTTGTTGACAGAGTCAGTATGGCTGGAAGTCAGAGCAGTCATTTCATTGGGAGTTCACTGCAGGCCCCCAAATAGCAACAGAGACATGGAGCAGCAGATTGGGAGCAGATTTTGGAAAGGTGCAGAAGTAACAAGGTTGTTGTCATGGGTGACTTTAACTTCCCTAACATTGATTGGAACCTCATTAATTCAAATACTTTGGATGGAGCAGTTTTTGTCAGGTGTGTCCAGGAAGGGTTCCTGACACAATATGCAGATAGGCTGGCTAGAGAGGAGGCCATATTGGATTTGGATTTGGTGCTTGGCAACAAAACATGCCAGCTGTTAAATTTCTCAGTAGGAGAGTATTTTAGTGATAGTGATCACAACTCCTTGACCTTTACTATACTCATGGAGAGGGATAGGAGCAGACGGTTTGAGAAAGTATTTAACTGGGGAAGGGCAAATTACAATGCTATTAAGCAGGAACGGGGGAACCAAAATTGGGAACAGACATTCTCAGGGAAATGCACAACAGAAAAATGGGGGTTGTTTAGGAAGCAATTGCTGATAGTGCTGGAACATCTAGTCAAGAGGATGAAGGAAGCTGACTTAAGGCTGAGAAGGCAAGGATCAGACAGGGCTCTAGAGGGTTACAAGTTAGCCAGGAGAAAACTGAAGAATGGAGTTAGAGAGCCAGAAGGGGGCTTGATAAAGCTTTAGTGGGTAGGATTAAGGAAAACCTAAGGTATTCTATGCTTATTTGAGGAACAAGAGGGTGGCCAGAGTGAGGGTTGGGCTGATCAGGGACAGTGAAAGGAATTTGCGCCCAGGCTTGGAGGAGGTGGGGGAGGTTCATGAATACTTTGCTGCAGTATTCACTACTGAGAGGGAACTTGATGTTTCTGAGGATTGTGTGATGCAGACTAACATGCTCAAATAGGTTGATGTTAGGAAGGAGGATGTGCTTAAATTTTGAAACACATAAGGCTTGATAAATCCCCTAGGCCAGATGGGATATACCCTAAGTTACTGCAGGAAGCAAGCGAAGAGATTGCTGCACCTTTAGTGATGATCTTTGCATCTTCACTGTCCACTGGAGTAGTGTCAGATGATTTGGGGAGTGGAGGGGTCAAATGCTATCCTCTTGTTCAAGAAAGAGAATAGGAATAATCCTGGGGATTACAGACCAGTCAGTCTTACGTCTGTGGTGGGCAAAGTATTGGAGAGGGTTCTGAGGGACAGGATTTATGATTACTTGGAAAACCATAGTTTGATTAGAGATAGTCAGCATAGCTTCGTGAGGGGCAGGTCATGCCTCACATGACTTACTGAATTCTTTGAGGATATGACAAAACGCGTTGATGAAGGTGGAGCAGTGGATGTGGTGTATATGGATTTTAGTAAGGCATTTGATAAGGTACCCCATGGTAGGCTCATTCAGAAAGTAAGGAAGCATGGGGTTCAGAGAAATCTGGCTGGCTGGATACAGAATTGGCTGGCCCATAGATAACAGGGGGTGGGGATAGATGGCAAGTATTCATTGACCCAATGGTGTTCCACTTAGATCAGTTCTGGAAACTCTGCCTTTTTGTGATTTTTATAAATGACTTGGATGAGGAAGTGGAGGATGGGTTGGTTAGATGCCGATGACACTGAGGTTGGTGGAGTTGTGGATACTGTGGATGGCTGTTGTTGGTTGCAACGGGACATTGACAGAATGCAGACTGGCTGAGAAATGGCAAATGAAGTTCAATCTGAAAAAGTGAGAAGTGATTCACTTTGGAAGGTTGAATGTGAATGCAGAGTACAGGATTAAGGCAGGATTCTTGGCAGTGTGAAGGAATAGAGGCATCTTAGAGTCGATGTCCATAGATCCCTCCAAGTTGCCACCAAGTTGATAAGGTTATTAAGAAGGCGTATTATGTGTTGGCTTTCATCAGCAGGGGAATTGAATTTAAGAGCCACGAGGTTATGCTGTAGCTCTATAGAGCCCTGGTTAGAGCACACTTGGAATATCATGTTCAGTTCTGATCATCTTATAATAGGAAAGATGTGGAAGCTTTAGAGAGGGTGCATAGGAGATTTACCAGGATACTGCCTGGACTGGAGGGCATGTCTTATGAAGAAAGGTTGAGGGAGCAAGGGCTTTTCTCATTGGAGTGAAGAAAGATGAGAGGTGACTTGATAGATGTGTACAAGATGTTTAAAGTCACAGGTGGAGGAGATAGCCAGAGACTTTTTCCTTGGGCAGAAATGGCTATCACAAGCAGGCATAATATCAAGGTAACTGGAGGATGGTTTAGGGGAGATGTCAGAGATAGGTTCTTTACATAGAGAGTAGTGGGTGAGTTGAATGCTCTGCCAGCAGTGGTGATAGAGTCAGATACATTAGGGAAACTTATGCAACTCTTGGATAGATGCATGGAAGATAATACAATGAAGAATATGTAGGTTAGTCTGATATTAGAGTAGGATAAAAGGCCAGCATAACATTGAGGACCAAAGGGTCTATATGTTCTATGTTCTATATTCTATATTCTTTTCCAGTGCCACATTTTTCAACTCTGATCTAAAGCATCTGCAGTCCTCATTTTCTCCCACGAAAAAGACCTTGAGTATTCGCCTGTTATGATCTTATAAATTTCTATAAGATCACCCTTCAGCTTTCAAAGCTCCAGGGAAAATAGCGCTATTAATGACTCCTCAGATACTGAAGCAGTCCATGTACAAATTCAGCAAGACCTAGTCAATGTCCAGGCTGGGGCTGACAAGGGGCAAGGAACAATTGTGCCACACAAGTGCCAGGTAATGATCATTTTTAACAAGAATGATTTTAATCATTGCCACGTGGCATTCAATGGCATTACTATCAACACCCTGGGGATTATCATTGACCAGAAACTGAACCAGTCCAATGATGTAAATACTGTGGCTACAGCAGCAAGCCAGAGGCTAGGAATTCTGCAGCGAGTAACTTACCTCCTAACTCCCAAAGCCTCTCAATCACCTACAAGGCACAAGTTAGAAATGCAGCAGATTACAACCCACTTGCCTGAATGACTGCTGCTCCAACAACATTCAAGGTGCTTGACATCATCAAGACAAAACTTGATTCGTGCTATGTCTACAAACATTTATGCTTTCCACAACCAATGAACAATAGCAGTGCGTACTACCTACAAGAAATATATCAGGGCCCCTTAGACCACACCTTCCACACCCACATCCACTACCATTAAGATGTCTGATACATGCCTGCAAGTTTCCCTCCCAAGCCACTTACCATCCTAACTTTGAAATATGTTGCCATTCCTTCAGTGTCACTGGGTCAAAATTTTGAAACTGCTACATTGGGACCAATGTGAATCTAACCGGATCAAATGAACTGCAGTGTTTCATAAGGCAGCTGAACACTAGCATCTCTAGGACAACTCAGGATGAGCAACAAATGCTGACCCAGCTAGCTGCACCTACATCCCATGCATGAATAACAAAAATAATTTTGCAGTTGTATGCAAAATAATAAAACCTTCTAACAGAATGTAGATTGCCTTGTAAGTAAAAAACTGATTTTTACAGTTATTGATGGTCAGAAGCCTGATCCTGATATCTCTTGGGGTTCTACTGGTCTTAAGCTCAAACTGGAATTGATGTAATCCCAGGACAATGGGACATGATCTCAACTGTTCATGGGACCTTTCTCTCACTGAATCCCACAGATGCTATGTTAAGCTTATGACATCAATGGATCTTTTTGGTGTTATTTATTTCTGCCAATTTTTAATTTTATTTGAAATTTTTACAGATATTTGAAGCTAGGCTGGTTTATTACACTTCATGAAAGTTTAATACTTTTTATTTAGTTCAAATTTCTAAACAATCTTGTGACTCAAATGCTTTTGCTTCAATTTCATAGTACAATGAATCCAAAATTGACCATGGAACAGATATGAAAATCCCATTCTAATAACTATTTAGTACAAATATTTTAAACATAATTTTGCCCAAGGGAAAGGAGAATTTTCCTTATTAACAAGACAGAATATTTTATGCTACAGTGTAATAACTCCTTTCAAACAAGGATCAATAGAAGCATTCATTTTAAGAGTCTGGAAATATGTGGCAAATTTAATGGTTCATAGAATTATACAGAATATGCAAGACAGACATAAGGAAATTGCTACAACAAATCTGTGCTGGTGTTTATATTCTGCATGAGTTTTTTTTCTCTTTCGTCTGCTTCATCTCAACCTTCCAATGTATCTTTCTATCATGTTTTCCCCCAGGAATGTGGCTAATTTCTTTGAGCAATGTAGAATTCTATCCTTTTCTGAAATGAAGACATCTTGTTTAAAAAGCAGTTTATTGAGCACTTCATACATATCAGAAACCGTTATGGTCAGTTTGCAGAAATCCACATAATCTGGTATACCGAAGCTTTTAGAGTTGAATAGATACCTGTAAGAATACCATGGGAGAACCGGGACTCTTTTAACAACTCCCTATTTGCTTTAAAGAACTTGTTGATCAGATTTTCCTTGCCTCAAAATACAAACTGTGCAAGTTAGATTTTAACTTTTACATGGATGGTCAGGGAAGCAACCCAGCTGGCTGTTCGACAGGACTGACTACAGGCCTGGTTCTATTTGAGGTCTAGGTCTTTCAGAATCAGATCATTGATTACTGGCAGAAATCCATGCATTCCAGCACAACCTAATAGTCCCATTGCACTACAATTTTAGCCAATACTGGATAACTTGCAGGCCAAAAGAAGGTTAGTGCATTGGGGGTTGATCTTCAGGGCAGTAGAAGAGCCAGTGTTAGATTTATGGTGACCAAAGGAATACTTCAACTCTTTTCAGCCTTATAAAGGTATGTTCAAATATACCTGTCAAGAACTCTTGATCTAGTGATGTACAGAATCGTGAAACAGCCAGGGGATTGTAGTTTAGAACCTGTTTCTGGGGGATAGTGGGGTTGGGTTGCTCAGCTTTACCCCCTGAATCTTTCAGGATGGTAGAATGGCCCATCACAGTGGAAATGAGATGGAAATTCATATCTGCATCATTTCTGTGGTGCCAATTTTTTCTGCTGAGTTTGATGCTTCATATGCTAAACCCTGAATCTCTGAGGTAGAGAAAATGTTCTGATCTGTGCTAAACTAGTATCCAACATTGTCTAGTTGTCTCATTACATAAAGATTACAACACACAATCACAGTATATTGACATTGTGTTGTCGAATTAATTTATTAGGTGATGTGTGTGAAATTCTCGAAATATCTTTCTTCCTAGCAGAGATTTTCAGAATCAGATCAAATTCCAAAGACTGTATGTACCATCCATAAAGCTTATCAATGCAGAAACATTCTTCCCTATTAAGATTTATGAAACTGGATTTGAAACGCCTCTTTTTTACTTCTCAACTCAATATTATTTGTAAATAACTGGTTGTACAAAACCATTCATAAATAAACAAATAAAGAAAAGTCACATTGATTTGTGTGATTACATTGAACTATCTGCTTCATAATAGGTACACTACAATGTACTGGAATAATCACAGGACCATCACATTTAAATCAAAGCTATAATACGCATTTAACTTGAAAGTACCATATAAGGTCATAATTTAGACCCATTAACAACTCAGGTTATGTGCAACATACTACAAGCTAATGTTAACAGCAGTTAATAGGAATTATGTTCATGGTAAAAAGTCTATTTGAGGTAAAGGGGGTAAAGGTTGGAATATAAGAAATACATCTGTAAAATGAGATAAAGTAAATTTGTCATTCATGTGATAAGAATGTAATTATAATCAATAACAATCCACAAAACAAAAAGTATTTCTCCATTAACTAATTAACACAATCAGAGTATGTTTTTTTTTGTACAGGCTTTGCCTTGGATTTTTCATTGGGAGTTTGGCATTAGGCATATTGGAGATTGTCAATTCCAGCATGTCCCAGGATGAGTTTGCTCAGGTGATCAATCACCTTTTAGCTCGTTATGTATGTGTGCAAGTTGATGCATGAGGACAACAGTGAACCATATGGGATAGGGATGAGGGTTTTGAAGAGGTTCCCATCCCTGCTAGGATTTTCTGGGATTGAAGATTCTGAAACTATATTAAGGTCACCTGGACAGGCCTACATTTATTGCAAGCACCAGATGAACTTACAGTGATCACCTCAACCTTGGGATTGTCTCCAACAAGAAAAAGATTGGCATTGAGGTTCAACAGTGCCTTGCTAGAGGTTGTGCTGTAAGCCATTCAAGAAATATCAGAAGAGATCCTCCCCACAGATGGTATAGTTTGATGGAGAATTGGAAATTAGTGAGGATCTGGATGAATTCTTTTAATTTTGCTTCTCTATGAGTTCAAATAGCAACAAAGCTGAAAACGTGTTGCTGGAAAGATGGAGCAGGTCAGGCAGCAGGAGAATTGACGTTTCGGGCATGAGCCCTTCTTCAGGAATGAGGAACGTGTGCCAAGCAGGCTAAGATAAAAGGTAGGGCGGAGGAACTTGGGGGAGGGGCATTGGAAATGCGATAGGTGGAGGGAGGTTAAGGTGAGGGTGATAGGCCAGAGTGGGTGTGGGGGCGGAGAGGTCAGGAAGAGGATTGCAGGTTAGGAAGGTGATGCTCAGTTCGAGGGTTGGGACTGAGACAAGGTGGGGGGAGGGGAAATGAGGAAACTGGAGAAATTTGAGTTCGTCCCTTGTGGTTGGAGGGTTCCTAGGCGGAAGATAAGGCGCTCTTCCTCCAGCCATCGTGTTGCTATGGTCTGGCGATGGAGGAGTCCAAGGACCTCCATGTCCTTGGTGGAGTGGGAGAGGGAGTTGAAGTGTTGAGCCACGGGGTGGTTGGGTTGGTTGGTCCAGGTGTCCCAGAGGTGTTCTCTGAAACGTTCCACAAGTAGGTGGCCTGTCTCCCCAATATAGAGGAGGCCATGTCAGGTGCAGCGGATGCAGTAAATGATGTGTGTGGAGGTGCAGGTGAATTTGTGGCGGATATGGAAGGATCCCTTGGGGCCTTGGAGAGAAGGGGCTGCACCTGCACCTCCACACACATCATTTACTGCATCTGTTGCACCCGATGTGGCCTCCTCTATACTGGGGAGACAGGCCACCTACTTGCGGAACGTTTCAGAGAACACCTCTGGGACACCCGGACCAACCAACCCAACCACCCCGTGGCTCAACACTTCAACTCCCCCTCCCACTCCACCAAGGACATGCAGGTCCTTGGATTCTTCCATCGCCAGACCATAGCAACACGATGGCTGGAGGAAGAGCGCCTCATCTTCCGCCTAAGAACCCTCCAACCACAAGGGATGAACTCAGATTTCTCCAGTTTCCTCATTTCCCCTCCCCCCACCTTGTTTTAGTCCCAACCCTCGAACTCAACATCACCTTCCTAACCTGCAATCTTCTTCCTGACCTCTCCGCCCCCACCCCCACTCCGGCCTATCACCCTCACTTTATCACCCTCACCTTAACCTCCTTCCACCTATCACATTTCCAACGCCCCTCCCCCAAGTTCCTCCTCCCTACCTTTTATCTTAGCCTGCTTGGCACACCCTCCTCATTCCTGAAGAAGGGCTTATGCCTGAAACATCGAGTCTCCTGCTCCTTGGATGCTGCCTGGCCTGCTGCGCTTTTCCAGCAACACATTTTCAGCTCTGATCTCCATCATCTGCAGTCCTCACTTTCTCCTTCCAAATAGCACAAAGGCCAACACAAGTGCAGAAGCTTGGCTATGACATGACTAAATTAATTAGTAATAGTGAAACAGTAACCACCCAAAACTGAAAAATAGCCACTGATCATCAAAAGGTAGCTCTTAAGCAGGTTTCCTATTACTCAAATGTTAAAATTACTATCTTTTTTTCCTCAGACTTGTGGTGATAAATATGTTTGATATTGTCAGGAAGTTCGAATCTCAAAAGAAACCCTAAAAAATACTATGGATGTATGACAGGTAGCCTCCAAAACCTAGTTAGATATTTTCAAAGCTTTCCCTGAAATCATACCATTATTATCCAATATTTTAAGAATATTTTAGCTTTACAGTGGGCAAATTTGAATACATAACTCAGCAACCATAAGGAACTCCAAAAACTGTGAATTATTCAACTTCCTTATGCTTTTTTTCAAATAATAGACGTCCATATTCATCTTCATTCACTGGATTGACAACATCCTCTGGAATATGAAATACCCATGGAGCTACCTCGAACTCTTGTTTGGTGAGAAGGTCATTACCTAGGAGGGAAAAGGAGTAAGTCACCCAAAATTGTTTTTGTTGACAGAAATTTCATACTTGCTTTACTATAAACAGGAAGAGTCTGCATGCAGCACCAATGTCAATGCGAGATTGGGTTCAGTATTTTTTTTCTGGAATTGCAAGGGAACATAAATGTGATTAGCTACTTTGTGAGCTGAGCTGCTGGAACCATGGGAAATAAACAACTGAAAATGGATTATCTAAGCACTAAGGTTGTGCGAAATAATAATTTTTTTTCTAATCTGGGAAATATTAAAATATATTGGCATATTCAATGGTATCATATATTGGTTGGTCATAAAGACTGGATGGAGTCCATAGAAGGCAAATTACAGAATATTTGGAAGAAGTTTGTCATTTTTATGCTTTTATAATTTTTAATTCAAAATATGGTCAACACACGTACAGTTCACTAAATGACAATATATAAATTACTTTTCATGCTGAAGAATGCAAATAACATTGAGAGAAAATCATATCTGTTTCTGAACATGGCAGTTTGGAACCTGATATTGTCATTACTTTAGCAACAGGTCTCATTTCAAATGGCTATTACCTTAAAGTTTGATACGACCACTAAATTACAAGCATTTAGTTGCTAGATATTTCTTGTGTGAAAATGTCAACTTAATCACTACCTTCAAAATTTTCCTCAGCTTAGTGATTGCAAATGTGTGTTTCCTCAACATTGTTAGGAAGCTCAGATGCAGTGAGATATCTGCATGAAATTTTAAAAGGTAATTTTGTATCTATATTTTTGGATCGAAGCTGCCTACTTTCAAATTTCATGCTCATTATCCTAGGAGAATCCATTTCAGAGAAATAGGATGGTGTGTATTTGAGAAGACCTTTCTTTCATTACATCTCAAATTTGAATTCCACTATGATGGTAAACCACATAAGGTTATGTGCTGAAATTCTCCAGTACTGGCAGGCAATGAGCTACACTTTTTGAAAAACAGTGCAAATGGGCAAAGTAAATCAGGAGTCACTGTGGAAAACAAAGAGATCTCCCCCAGCATGTCAGTGTCACAATGTTTATTTTTCAACAGCTCAAATTACATGTATACTTAAAAACAACTGAACAGAATACTCCCTCTGGATACATCACCTTCAAGTTGCTTGTAGATATCTATCTAATGAAAATAAAATCCTATGGATTGTTTCACAAACATTGGATCTGCATTGAGTCATCCAGTTTACAAGTAGTCACAATGCAGTGACACAAACTATTTTCTCACTGGTATGAGTTTTTGTAAAATATATTTTAAATGGGTTATTGTCCATGTTGATTATTTCTACAACATTAAAGATTTTCACTTGTAGTTTTGTGGGGCACATCACAATGTATGATTTTGACTATGATTGCTCAAATAATTAAAAATGAAACATTTGTTTACCATCAATATCAGCAGTGTGGAATGGTTGGATGGCATCGTTTTCATTTGTTTCTGTGATGTTTGATAGTTCATTGAGGCTGATTGATCCATCTTTGTTCACATCATATGTTACAAATTCACTTGGTATCTCTGTGGGATACATATAAAGTATGGACTTGTAAAACAACAGTGTTTTTACTCAAACCACTAGTGTGGACAATTACAGTTGACTGTAAAGAAACTGATACATTTCTTTCTTTAAAGGATGACATTGTGCAATAAGAAACACCACAAGAATGAAAGTTACAGAAAGCGAAACTGAAGTCCATTGGCCCTCTCAAATGGATGTAAAATATCCTCTGGCAGTATGTGAAGAACAAGGGACTTCCCTGCCTAATATCTATTCTTGACCAATGCCACTAAAATTGGATAATCTGGTCATTTAGCTCATGGTCATTTGTGCAAGCTCATGGTGTGAAATACGGCTACTGTGTTCTGCTCTACTTTCAAGGTATTTTGTTGGCTACGAAACCTTGTGGGACACCCTGAAGAGGTGAAAGACTCTTAGTGAATGTAAACTGTTTCTAAATTATGCAGGTAAAATGTGCACAATAACTTAATTCAACAATTCAAGCAATACTTCAATATATGCAAGTATTTGATATGTCCAAAAATATGTTTTGATTATTTCCACATTTATGGCTTCAATTTCTCTTGTACTCTTTCTATAAACTAATCTGAAAGTTGACATTCTCCCAGATGCAGAGAAGTGTATCCATCAAAGAAGGTTACTATGCAGGTACAGCAAGTAATCAGGGAACATAATAGAACATTATGGTTTATTATTAGGGAAACTGAATACAATAGTGGGGAGGTTATGCTTCAGTTATACATGGTATTAGTGAGACTACATTCCAGAGTACAGTGTGCAGTAGCAGGTCACTATATTTATGGAAGGATGTTTATGTATTGTAATTAATTCAAAGTTTACTAGATTCATATTGAAATGGGTAGATTGCCTCAAGAGGAAAAGTTGGACAGGCTAGGCCTGTATCCTCTAGCATTTAGAAGAGTCAGAGGCGACTTAATTAAAAAAATAAGGTATTGTTAAGGGACCTCTAAAAGATCCTGAGGGGACTTGAGTGGGTGGATGTTGAAACGATTTTCCTTTAGTGGAAAAATCTCGAACCAGGGGTCATAGTTTAATAATAATGAGCACCCATTTAAAAAAGAGATGATGAAATTTATTTTCTGTGAGGGTTGACAGCCTTTGGAGTTCCCTTCCTCAAAAGGCAGTATATGGAAAATCTTTAAATATTTTTTAAGGCAGAGGTAGATGAATTCTTGACCACCAAGGAGATGAAAGATTATCGGGTGTTTGCAAGAATGTAGAGTTGAGAGTAAAGTTTGATCAGCCATGATTTTATTGGATGGTGGAGCAGTCTCAAAGGGCTGAATGCCCCCAATTGTTCCTTGTTCATACGTTTGTAGAATTATACAAAGTGAACACTAGACTAGACCTGCAAGAAAGTGTAAATAACTTTCTCCATCCAAACAAATCTCCTCAGATTTCAGATTAAAACATAAGGGTGACACCTGTCTCTGTAAATGTTGATCCATATTTCCTCAGTAAGCTAGTCATGTTCAGATGCAGTTGGCCATAATCAGATTTGATCTTGCACCTAGTTTAGGATGATCCTCCTTTATGGAATGGGTGAGAATTTCAGAAGCTCTACCTTAAATTGGAGATTCCATGTGAGGATAGATTGAATTATCTAACAAAAAAGAATGTTGGTCACAGAATGCTTATAACGACAACTTAAGAAAATGTCTTATTCGTCCTTTCCTATTTTTGTTATTAGTTCTCATTTATTTTTCTACTATTTTCTTCTTTTCTCTCTATTATCTTTATTTATCTATTTCATTTTAATAATAATTATTCTATACATAATACGTTATGTAATTAGAAAAGGATTGTGGAGATGGTCAATCCCTGCTGTATTCAATATGATAACACTCTGACCAGAGTCTACCTATCTGCTCTCAGTTTTTCATCTAAGATTGACCGTTAACAGTCCTCGCTGCATCTCCATACTAACCGTCCGATCAATCAGCATCTTCTTATGTTGTATTAATCAGTATTTGGTTTTCAAATTTGGTTTCTTGCACCTCAGTCCTAATGAGTGTTAGATAAAAATGTCAACTTCATGCCTCATTTTATCAGTATTCTGTACTATCAAACAATTATTCATATAATCACTTTTACACTCACTTTATTGATTCCTGCTTATTTCTAATTACCCATCTCTAACCTTCCTCATTATTGGCTCTATAATTTGTGTTTAAGAATTCTTCTTCCTCACATGATGCTGTTTTCATTTGGGTATTTAAAAAAAATTATTTCCTGTCCTCTAGTTCCTCGGTGTTGTTAATTCTATGTTGGTTTAATTACTGCTCTTGTCTATTTCCTATTGCCAATGTCGTTCAGACACAGAGAATGTTGCTGGCAATGCACTTTACAGCAGCTGTGCAAATAGGAAGCAATGGGCCAGCTGTGGAGATCAATGCCAGAACTGCACTTGGACCTACAATAAACTCAGTAGAATGAAAGGAACTGTGTGAGGCCAAGGCAAAGGTTTCCCTGTATACCAAGTAATGAGTGTCTGGGGACAGAGAATGAAGGAATTATGACTGTATCTCCAATCCACTTTTAAAGTTTTTTTTTCTGTTTCTGTCAAAATTACATGAAAGGATGCTGTTCAACTCACTGAAGTTTTAAATTAACTTTGTATTATCTCCGGTGTTCTTTCATATATTTATATTCACATTTTGTCAGAACACATTTAAGCACTTGCTCAGAAAATATGGGTTCCCATTGCTCCCTTGATCCCTTAAGAAAACACTTGCCACAATATCATCTTTTGGTTCAATTGCAGCTACTTTTTTGTTAGTGGTGCAGAATCTAACCAATACTTGGACTCACAAAATGGAGACACAGGTTTGGTGCAGTGATGGGCTGTTCCCTATAAGGTGCAAGGACTAAAGAAAACAAGTTCAGAGGTCAGCCAGCCCTTCAGTAACATCCCCCCATGACCACTTGTGTGTTAACAGGCTGTTTGTTTTGTTTGTAGAGAATAAATTCTACACTTTGCACTGGTGATTTGGGCTGCTCTCCTGAAGAAGCTTTTCATGCGTGCTCTGGATTTGATTGCATGTTTCTCTGAGCACCTCAAAATTTGGATCAGCAGACATGTCTAATGTTGTATTCCTCTCAATGGGTGCAAAATGTGTTTCATAATTGTCTAATTACAAAGTGGCCCAGATAGTAAGGAAAATTGCAGCATATATTGTGCAGAGTTTTATTGTATCACATTGGGAGGTGGAAGGTTATGAGTTCAAATCTCACCTGCTCTAGTGGTGTACCAATGACATAGCTGTACGTGTTGAAGAAACTGTTTATTTTGTGTGGAAGTTGTAATTAAAATGAGCTGGAGATACCAGGGGAGTTATACATATTATCTGTACATCGCCTGCTGTGTGATTTACTCATATCTTACTCATCTCGAATCAGAGTGACCCTTTCACAGCTTCACAGTCAAGTTAGTTTACAGCTAATTGAAGTTTTATAATTTCCTTGTCCTTAGCTTGAAATGACACTTTACAATGTCTGACCTCCATCGTATCTTTTAAATTTAAAACGAAAACCACTAAAGCTTCCAGATTTGAATTCCACTCCCCCCCATTATTGGCTTCCCTTTCCCAGGATGTGAAAATGAATGCACATTTTACCGACAATCTGAAAGACGCCAGGCTTCTGTGGGGACGGCTTAAGTTCCTCTGGTAGGGGACTGAAGGTTTCTTCCGGCTCGTTAACGGGGAGAGGGCTGCAGGAGGCGAGAGCCGCCCAGAAGACGGAAACCAGCCAGAAAGGACGGAAATTCATTGCGAAATCTGTAAACATCACACAAAAAAAAACGAAAGAGTGGACCCTGAGACGTAACTTTTCTCTTTGGTCGGCCTGGCACATACCGATAGAAGCAGTTCCTGCAATTCATTCCAGAAAGGCAGAGTTTGTTACCCAATGAAAGGGCGAAATGACTTTATTTCTCATCAACACACCGGGGCAGACAAATGAACAAGAGAGGTGAAAGTTAACGCGTTTCGGTTTTCAACTGCATTTAATGTATCTCGAAAGAGACGTTAACCCAAGTACACATTTTTATGAATCTTGCCAAACAATTCTCAAACGGGGACAACACAGAAGGAAGCAATTCGGCCCATCGTGTCTGTGTAGCCTCTCTCAAAGCATGATTAAATGATCCTTTCCCTGCCCCTTTCCCGGTGTCCCTGCATTCTATTCAAAGAATTACTGCCTCTACCACCCATTCTGGGAGGGCAATCCTGGTCGTCAAATATCTTACTTCCCTTTGGCGCCCCTTTGTCCATCAGTATTTTAAAACAACCAAGAATTCCTCTGGGAACCATGCCCTAGAAACACATGTGGTTACCCAGGGATAGAACCAAAAGGGTCGTCAGTTTACCCTTGAATGGCTTTTGCCTGAAACGTCGATTTTCCTGCTCCTCGGATGCTGCCTGACCTGCTGCGCTTTTCCAGCCCCACTCTGATCCAGACTCTGATTTCCAGCATCTGCAGACCTCACCTTTGCCTAGTTTATCCTCTAACCCCTCCCCATCCCCATTCAAAACTGCATCTGAGGGCCCAGTTCAATAATGTTGAATAGCATCTCCAGCGCGGCCAAAGTGCAATCATGCATAGGGCACCTATTAACTGAAGAAACTGTGCTTCTCCCCCAATGCTTGTACAGTATTTACTCCCTAATTGTGAAGGCAGAGTTTACATACACATATATGTGTGTGTGTGTGTTTGTGTGTGTTGGATTAGTGCTAGAATTGCTGCTGACACTATGATCTGATTTAACTTTCCACACGGCGGCTTGTTGCTCCGGCCCACAGATTTAACAGGGAGGTGGTGTGCCTCCCTGGATGTATCCAGAGTTCATGCTGAGGGTCAGGGAGATACACTCCCTCTTTCCCTGCTCATAACATGAGTATCAAAGACATCCCGAGTCGATGGCCAAACGGAGGGATATGCAAATCACAGGGATTATCGTTAAAACGGTCTTTCCAATGAGCCAACAAATACGGAAAGGGGAATTTTCCCCTGTTCTTACCAGTTGTCTCAAACTTTTTTTTTCGCGAGGTACCCAAGTCTTCCAGCTCGCTGCCAACACAGTGTCCGGCGAGAAACGGACTGTTCTAACCGCAGAGGGGGGTTACGCTGAATAAGAAAGCAACTGGAAAGATCCAGATAGGGAGACAATAGTGTGTGCACTCACAGAATGACCCAGAAGCAAAGAAATGCGAGCGGGAATTCCGCCTGGAGTGCAATCTCTGCTCTACCATCAATTCGACAGCATTCTCCGTCAGCCTCCGCTTGAACTGCTTCCAAACCGCGGGAATGGAACCAGTTTAGCTTTTGCTTTTCCTTAATGTGCGGCAGGGAACACAAATATTTCCCTAGTTCAGCTCATCTGGGGGAAAGTTACCAACTTGATGAATTTTGAGCTGCATAATTTTTCATAGCAGGAGGGAAAGAACATTTGTTGGCTGGGGGGGCGGGGGGTAGGGTGGTTAAATAGCTGCCGCCACCAGCGAGCTACATGGTCCTGAGGTCATGTTGGATTTTTTTTATCCCACAGAAGAGCCCCTAGCAGCTGCAGATTTCTGGCCTTGATTCTAATTCCAGCCCCCACCCATCATTCAGTACAGGCTGAACAAAGGCGGGGGGACAGTATTCACTCCAGGGTGAATGCACTCTTCATATGGTTCTGATTTAAAACTAAGTCTTTGTCTCTGTGGAATTAGTTCCTCTCGCAGAACGAGATTTTATGCCAATCATGCAAACAGCTGCTGGTGATAAAATATCTTAAACTTCCAAATAATTGGTAAGGTTATTACAATGCAAAGTTAAGTATATTTTATATTCCATTCCTATGACTTCAACTATTTGAGTATGATCAGTGTTTGCAGCTTTTAAAATATCAATATTTTCACGCACTAAATCCTCAATAGGTCACTTTACACAATACTTAAAAATGCGAATCAACAAATTGTTTCATAATTACGTGACACTTTGTTTTGTCATGAAAACTGGGTATCCTCTAGTCTGATTATACCATAGTCCATTCAGCGAATTGTTTGATTTTCTTGAAAGTGTATGCTCTTTCTGTTTTGTAGACAACACATTTCAACATTGTAGTCAGCCTGAACCAAAGCAACTTGTTACATTGTTGGATATTAGGAAATAAATCTATAGCTCTACTTATAGCATCAATATTTTGAGAGCTGCAGGCAAGTTAAGTGGATATCTTGATCAGAAAGGTACAGTAATTAGACTTCAGCAGTCCTCATAATATAAAATGTTACATTGGTTAGGAAATGACAGGTGAATTTTCACTTTTAAGTAACGTAAAGTTGGGGATTTAATGTTACAAACAACAGTCACGTTCAAATAGTGGAGTGTGACTATGGTGCCAGTAATGGTCCTTCGCATCTTGGCACCAAGGGATTTAAAACATGCAGATGTGCTTCTACTCTTCCCAATAAATTTCTGCCCCTCTGTGTACCCCCTTTCGCAACATCGAAGAGGGAAGTGTTGCGCAATGTATTTGGGTGATGTGGCAGTCAAAGAAGAAGTAAAGAAACAAAAGATTGAATTAGAAGAAGGGTAACTGATTATACTCCCACAATTGTTTCCTGATTAAGGGCTTTTGCCTGAAACGTCAATTTTCCTGCACCTGGGATGCTGCCTGACCTGCTGTGCTTTTCCAGCACCACTCTAATCTTGACTCTAATCTCCAGCATCTGCAGTACCCACTTCTGCCTATATTCCCACAAACTCTAATACTGAAATCCTTATCTGCTCCAAATCCTATTTTGATCACCGTTGATCAATCTGTGGAGTGGTAGAACTTAAACGCAGGTCCTTTAAACACTACCACAGTGCCACCAGACTTGCCCCAAGTCTTGTTTATACTTGTGGTCACCAAACAACTTTGATTCCAAGTTAGACAACACCTTTTTTTGAAAGTTCTCCATCTTTGTTTTCAAATCCCTTTGTCTCCTCCCCCCCACGTCCATCTCTGTAATCTCTTCCAGCCCCACAACGCACAGGTAATTGCACTCATCTAATTTTGGTTTCCTTAGCAACCTTAATTTTAATTGCTCAACAATTGATGATATGCCTTCTGTACTTAAGGTCAGAAGTCACAGGATGTCAGGTTATAGTCCAACAGGTTTGTTTGAAATCACAAGCTTTTTTGAGCGCTGCCCCTTCATCAGCTGAAGTGTGAAGGAGCAGTGCTCTAAAGCTTGTGATTTCAAATAAAGCTGTTGGACTATAATCAGGTGTCATGTGACCTCTGATCTTGTCCACCCGAGGCACTTCCACATCATGGCTAGTATAAACTCTGGAATAATCTATCTAACATCTCCATCTCCCTCTGTCTCTTTCTTCCTTCAAAATAATCCTCAAAACTTACCTTTTAATTTTAGTTTTCTGCTACTAACTTGTTTTATGTGTCTTGGTGCCTAATTTTACCTTATAATGCTCCAGTGAAGCACCACAAAATATTTTATTACAGGAAAGAAGCCATAAATTGTCATGACTGAATAGCTGAAAATGTGTTGCTGGTTAAAGCACAGCAGGTTAGGCAGCATCCAAGGAACATGAAATTCGACGTTTCGGGCCAGAGCCCTTCATCAGGAATGAGATGAAGAGCTCTGGCCCGAAATGTCGAATTTCCTGTTCCTTGGATGCTGCCTAACCTGCTGTGCTTTAACCAGCAACACATTTTCAGCTCTGATCTCCAGCATCTGCAGACCTCACTTTTTACTCTATGACTGAATAGCTGCCAGTTATGCAGCCTATGAATGTGGGTGTGAGACTTACTCCAGTGCTAAGTGTGAGGAAAATTATATGAATGTAAAGTTGGAAGTGTTTGGTACTCATCATATTGGGCTCCTTACTCATGCATGCAGCCAATGAACAGTATGGAAGCATTGATTGCCTGCAACAATCATGGAAATGCGCATGCTGCATAGGGTTGGAATCCTGTTTTCATTGCAATGAACAAGTGAGTGTTAATGACACATCCCAGACCCTCTCCATTTTTGAGGTCTATTCAAGTTAACCTCTATAGCTTTAAGACCCAACTCTTTGGGACTGTATCTGCATTAATTTATTCAATATAATGCCAACTGTATAGTTTCACTAGTAACAAAAGCAGAAAATTGAGAACATTCAGCAGGTCAGGCTACATTTGTGAGGAGAGAAATGGATCTAAAATCTAACCAGAACTGGAATTTAGAGAACAAATAATGCTGGAGATCACAGGGGGTCAGGCAGCATCCATGGAGAAAGAGAAAGCTAACGTTTCAAGTCTAGATGACTTTTCAGAACCAAAGTGAAGTGTGGAGGGGGCAGGTTGGTAGGGGGAGGTTGCTTGGAATGCTGCGGGAGAAAAGATCCTGATAGTTCAGATTAAGTGATCAGAATGTGAAAATGGCAGAACAATGGTGTGCCTAACTGCCAGACTGGAAAAATCAGGCAAGGTTAGAGTGGTGCTGGAAAAGCATAACATCTGAGGAGCAGGAAAATCGATGTTTTGGGCCAAAGCCTTTCATCAGGAATGAGGAAAAACAGACAGTCTCACTGGGTTGGGGGAAGAGAATATAACAAGCAAAACTGAAATAAAATGGCTTCACAATTTGAAGGTGTTGAACTCAATTCTGACCCCAGAAGGTTGTAAGCTGCCTAGTTTGAAGATGAGATGTTGTGCCTCCAGTTTGCGCTGTGATATGCTGGAGCATTGCAGCATACCGAGGACAGACAAGTGTTAAAATGACCGATTACTGGAAGGTCAGGGTCATGATTGCACATGGATTGGAGGTGTTCTACAAAGTGGTCACCCAGTCTGCATTTGGTTTTTCCAATGTAGATTGGTGCAGTGAAAATAATACACAAGGTTGGAGGAGGTACATGTGAAATGCTGCTTCACCTGGAAAGTCTATACAGGCCATTGAATGGTGAACAGGGAGAAGGTGAGGGGATAGGTATTGCACTTTCTGAGTTACATGGGAAGGTGCCATGGGAAGGTGGGGGCAGCTGGTGGAGGTGGTCAGGGAATGGGCTAGTGTGTCCTGTAGGGAACAGTCCCTGCAAAATACAGACGGGGGAGTGAAGGGAAGATGTGTTTGGTGGTGGGGTTCTGCTGGAGTTGTCTGAAATGGTGGAGAATGATCGCTTGAATGCAGAAGCTGTTGGGGTGAAAAGTGAGGGCAATGGGGAACCAATCACAGTAAAGACGGAAGCATGGGTGATTTGTCAGATGTGGTTGAGGGTTCTGTTAACCACAGTGGGTGGGAAACCATGGTTATGGAAGGAGCAAGCCATGTCAGTAGTGCTGTTTTGGAATGTGGCATCATCTGTACAGATGCAATGTAGGCAAAGGAATTGGGAGAATAGGATGGAGTCCTTGCAGGACGTGGGGTGTGACAAACTGCAGGGAAGGTAGCTATGGGAGTCAGTGGCTTTTTCGTGGATGGGAATAGACAGTTTATTCTGTCACAACGAATCACAGCACAAAGTGAGGAGCAACATCTCATCTTTAAACTAGGCAGTTTACAACCTTCTGGGCTCAATGTTGAGTTCAATACCTTCAAATTGTGAACCCATTATTTCCTTTTCTTTTAGCTTTGCTTGTTATTTTCTGCCTTTCTCCCCTTTCTCCACTCCAATGGGACTGTGTTTTTTCCCCCAGTCTGGCAGTCAGACACTCCATTGTTCTGCCATTCTCGCATTCTGATTTGTTACTCTGCTATCAAGATCCTTTCTCATGCAGCCCTACAACCACACCCCTCCACACTTCACGTCATCTCTGATGAAGAGTCATCTGGCCTCAAAACATTAGCTTTCTTTCTCTTCATGGTTGCTGCCTGACTTGCTGCGATTTCAGGCTTTTTTTTTGTTTCCAGTTCAGATTCCAGCATTTGCAATACTTTGCTCCTGGAAATTAGACTTAGTTTATAAGGAAATACAGAGACAAAAAAAAAGGCTTGATGTGGAAGGATGAGAGAACAAAGAGGAATGTTTGTGATAAAGTGGAATGCAGGATTTAATGAAAGGCATAATGCTCTATGGAAAAAGATGCTGATATAATAAATGAAGAAATCAAAAGATGGGTCAAGGGGAGGTGTAAATGGTTACGTTCCCACCTTTTATCCTCTGAAAATCTGATGTAATTGAAAACTCTGCTGCCTGAGTTCCTAACTCTTCAGAATCACTGAATCATTATGGCAGAGAAGGAGGTCATTCAGGCTAGCATGCCTGCTCCAGTTCTGCTACCCAATGCAAATCTCCTTCCTTCTCCCCATTTCCATGAACACCATTTCCACCCAAATTATCATCCAATGCTTTCTTGAATGCCTCAGTTGAACCTGCCTCTCTCACATTTCGAGCCAATACATTCCATGCCCTAACTATTTGCTGAGTGAAGAAAACGTTTTCTTACATCACCCTTGCTTCATTTACACATCATTTTAAAACTATGTCCTCTCATGCTTGTTCCACATCGATCCAGCCCATCCATGTATTTGAAAATCTCTAGCAAATTTCGCCTTAGGTTTCTCTCCAAAGAGGACAGTTCAAACTTCTTCAATCTATCCTCACAACTGAAGTTTCTCATTCCTATAAATCATTCTTGTGAACTGCTTCTGCATTTTTAAGCATGCATTTCCATTTTTCTTATATGGTGGTGCCCACAGCTGTGCACCTCACTTACCTTTCACCTATGTGCTCACTTTCCTGTATTGTCTCCCAGATAGACAATGCCTCTGTTTTAAAATTTGTGTTCTTCATTTCAAATCCATGATCTTCCCCTGCCCAGCTCTGAAACTCTCTCCAGCTTCGCAAATTCGGTTTTTTTTGAACAACCTCAATTTTCCTTACTCCATAATTAGTAGTCCTGCCTACAATTATTTTGGCTCTAATTCTGGAATAATCTTTCCGACTTCTTCATTTCTTCTTTCCTTTAAAATACTCATCAAAACCTAAATGTTTGATTTTGCCTTTCTGCTGTCAGATCACTTTATGTGGTTTGGTTCCTAATTTTGCTTCATTACACTTTTGGAAAATGCCACGGAGCATGTTGTGCATCAAATGGACTGTATGAATAAATATAAATTTTCCAGACAGTATAGATATAAATCATTGTTGTTGATATTGTACAAAAGAGCCATGACTAAATGTTGCTGTCCAAGAAGGGGTAGAATTAGGCTTAGGTGTAGAATTCAGTTTTGTGGCAGGATTTCTAGAAGCTGCTCATTTTCAGCGCAATGTAATTATAGATAGTGATTGGTAATGAACCAGTTTGGACCAACAAGCTCTTTCTGCTGAAAGAGAAGTGAATCAGAGGAAAGTTTATCATTGCTTATGTGAGAAATGATTACCTTTTAAATACAGTAGTATAGAATTGAAGCTTTCTATTAGAATTGAATATTTAGTTGCAGATTGTAGTTGAAAGCATCTGTACTATAAAACAAATAACATTAAGGTGCTTGAATATAAGGTGCTTGAATAACCAGGTTGAAAGTCAATGCAGTTCTGAGGAATTGATGTCTTCTTTGTGGCTTTCTCAGGTGAATGTGAAATACCTCACAGTACTACTTCAAGGAATAATAGGGAAATTATCTCCAGTGTTCTGACCAACAGTTGTCCCCTAATCAACTCACAACCAGAATATTTGGACATTATTATGATACTGCACATGGGAACTTGCTATTTGGGATTGCCACGATTCCTACTTTTCAATTATGAACACACTTTAAAAATATTAATTAGGTAGACACACTTTCAGATGCCTGGCAGTGGTGTAGATGTTGTAAAAATGCCTATATCTTTTCTTTAAAATATTTTGGATTATACTGTGGTATGAAAAATACTATGCTTTGTAAGAAATGGCCAAGTATGTGATACTAGTTCCAGAAGGCAATATCATAGTTTGGCAATAGTATACCAAGGAATCAGATTACAGACTGTCCCTGATTTACAAATGCTCGTACTTATGAACGAGATCCTATATTGATATTAAGTTTGAAGATCCAAATTCAGGTTTTCTTGTGAATGGTTATTTTATGTCATAATGTCTTCCAACTTGGATACAAATTGACTTCCAAATATACTCAAGAATGGAATCCATTCATAGCCTGGGGACTGCCTGTATCAATTTAACTCCTCAGTTTTATTCTTTCTTTCAACTCAGTGGCGATGACAGTAGTAGGAGCAATGATATTTTTAGTCAAAATAATAAAAAGCATGGACTCAACAGTGATAGTATAAACTTATTATTATTTATATAGTTTCAGTATAAGAGAGGACATTTCATATATGTGTCATGATTGTTCAAGTTGGTTGTGCACTAATCTATTTGGATAGGGAAAGAAGTTAGATCATTTGGATCCAACTTAGTGTTATATTATAGAAACCTCTGATGGACATCAATATACAGTGAAGTCAGTGCCTGTATATGCAAGACATACTGAGCATTGCAGTAGCTGCTTCTGCAAACAGTCGGCTTGGGTCACTGAATTTCAATAAGCTGCTTATCATCTATGGGTATGGTGTGATTGACTGACTTCAGACAACATTGAGACAAAACTATTTAACTGTAATAAATTGATTTGCTTTCAATTTTCTAGTGTTATAGATCTTGGATTTTGCTCTCCCTTATTTTGCCCATTCTTAATATGTGACTCTATGTAGTGTGTAGCAACAGATTAATCAACAAGGATCTTGTTATCAATCGTTATAAACCTGAGCTTTTTCAACAGGCATTAATTAGTCAAAATTAGGAGCAGATATGTTTCCTCCAGTTTGGTCTGAGTTCAGTAACTCTCATTGGATCACTGCTTCTATCAGAGCTACTACCACTGAATTGAGTGAATTTAATACAATTGAAGGACTAATCATAGATCTTTCTACACTGTATGGCTCAGCATGACACTTGGTGATACAGTGTTCCTTGATAACAAAATCATTTAGATAGGAATAAATCATTAAATGTGACTTTCAAGAAGGACTTTATCTTAATTTATGACACCAAAATAGATAATATAGTGGGCAATGAAAAAGATTATCACAGACTACAATGGGACATTGATTACATAGACCAATGGGCCAAGGAGGTGGACTTTAATTGAGGTAAATGTGAGGTGTTGCATTTGGTAAGGAAAACTATTGACTTCTACATTCAATGGTATGTCCGTGGGAAGAGCCCCAGGGGTTAAGGTGCATTGTTTCTTTAAAATGGAGTCACAGGTTGATAGGGTGGTGAAGAAGGCTTTTGGTACCATTGCCCTTCATTGTTCAGAACATTGAGTATGGGATTTGCGACATCATGTTATGGCTGTACAGGGTATTGATGAGGCCACTTTTAGAATACTGCGTACAATTCTGAATGCCCTTCCAGAGGAAGGATATTGTTAAACTTGAGAGTGTGTAGAAAATATTTACAAGGATGTTGCCAAGACTGGCAAGATGGAGTTTTGGGAGAGGCTGAATATATAAGATGCTTTTTTCCCCAAAGGATCAGAAGCTGAGGGGTGACCTTACAGTGGTTTATAAAATCATGAGGGACATGGGTAGAGTGAATAGCCAAGGTCTTTTTCCAAGGATGGAGGAGTCCAAAACTACAGGGAATTGGTGTAAGATAAGAGGGGAAAGATTTAAAAAGGACCTGAGGGGTAATGTATTCATGCAGAGGGTGATGTATGTATGGAAGACATTGCCAGAGGAAGTGATGCAGTCTGGTACAATTATAACTTTTCAGAAGGCATCTGGATGGTTATATGATTTGGTAGGATTTAGAGGGATATGAGTCAAATGCTGACAAATGGGACTAGGTCAGATTAGGATGTCTGATTGAGATGGACGAGTTGAACCATAGGGACTGTTTCCATGCTCTATGACACTGTCACTCTATTTGCAAAGATTGTGCGTCTGGTGATAATTTATTGAAAATTTAACTTAAGCTTCTCACCTTGAGTTGGTCAAAATTCTTCAGGTGAGAGGTTTCTGATGTTTTTTCTGGTTGTGACAAATAAATGAAAGTGCCAACTACAGCACAGATATGGTTTGAAGATTTGGAGATGTTGGACTGGGGTGTACAAAGTTAAAAATCACACAACACCAGGTTATAGTCTAGTGTGCTGCCAATTAAACCTGTTGGACTATAACCTGGTGTTGTGTGAAGACATTGACTACAGAAAATATTTTGCTTCATGTAAGGAAGCTAATCAGGTTTTTTAACATACATTTACTTCCATATAATTACAGTGTAAGATAAAGTTTTTATTTGCTTTCCAAAAATTGACAACATATGTATGACAATCATGCGCTGGTATCAATAACGCCATTTAGAACTTAACTACACCATTTAATATATACGTTGAAAACTGTACATTTGATCAATTTAACATTTATAAATCTACAAAACAATACTCTTTTTACTAGACTCATTATATATTGAATATATTTTATACAAATTAAATACATAGCTGACGTTTAAAGAGTAACACTTTAATAATTTGTTTGTGTTAAGAGTTATTGCAGTGTTAAGGTCTATGATGGAAGAATTATTATTTCTTTGACAAAACTACATTAAATAAGATGCAGACATTTACACTTAATTTTTACACACTTGCTATACAATAACATTTTGACAGATATAGTTGTAATAATTTCTTTAAAAGCAACCAGTGATTAATCAATGCGCATGTACTTTCTATGCTTTTACTTAGAATACATTGTACAATATACTAAATTTTCTTCCGTGGTTCTGTTTCCCTGTCACATTTGCGTAGCTGCCATAGACACAAGCTGATGTCTGTCTCAAAGTAGAAAATTGTTGAAGCACTGCCTTGATCGACTGCTACATGATATTATGAAATCAATAGTCATTGACCACTCCCTGCATTATAAAGTACACTGTTAATGCCCGCTTCTGGATCTTCAAATGTAGCAATTTCAAAACATTTGCTGCGACTACTTACTCAATACTAGCTGAAATGAAAGATAATGCTGAAATTAATACAAAGTTTATACAAATATTTAAATATATTCAAATGCTTACCTAATTGAGATATAATAGCTGCTTTTGACCATGGGTGTTTGAAAGGAAAGAAAATGAGGATTTGGTGTACTTGGGTAATTCATTAGTCAAAGCTGAGTTACAATATTAATGCCTTGGTTTTAGCACCAAGTGCTAATTTGGTTAGAGATAGTTTAGCTTGGGAAAATGAATAAATGACACAAAACTAATGTTTTCCAACATCAAATGAACAAAAATTTGGAGAAGCCAGGACAGTGATATAATGTGATACTGCATACTGCATTTCCCCCTCTATCATTCCCTCTACATGTGCAGCAACATCTTGTCCTTCTCCCAGACTACTTACATCTACCTTTACATTCCCCATTTCGACCGACCTATCCTATAAAACTTTGATACTTATGCCCATCTGTATTATCTGTGCTGTCAATTGTTATTGCAATAAATTAATGTTCTTTCTACGCATTCTTCAGCAAGAGACAGTAAATGAACATAATTAAAGGCTGGGACTACCTTGGACACTAATTTAAATTATAAAATGCTATTAACAGTATAGAGAAGAATTTATTTCCATTCCTTCTAGTATCAATATTTTGCTTTCTCTCACTGGAGAATAAAAGTGAATCCTCACATTGGCATCTGACAGTGTTACTTAGGTGGACCAGTAGGTGAAGACGAAAACATGGGGAAAGGGCTGAAAAAAGTGGATGTAAAGTGGACAGGGAATTCTGACAGTTGGTAGCATCCACTATCAAGAGTGTAAATGTTACAGGAAGAAAATCAAGTACTATTCTGGAAAATATGACAGGACCATTAAAGAGTAGATAAGAAAATTCTATAATTTTATTGCAAAACCATAATTCTGATTAATGGCCTTAATGCTATAAACTTGACAGACTGAATATGTTGACGTGTATAAAATAATCACGTCTATGTGGTCATAAAATCAAAGGGTCCTACAGCCCAGAAGGAAGCCATTAGGCCCACCATGTCTGTGCCAGCTCTTTGAAAAGAAAACTATAGCTTAAAAAAATGCTAACAGTCTGCCTCTATTGATGGTTCTCTGCCAAAATTACTTTGTTATCAAAACCTGATCTGAAACATTTTTTGTTAAGCATTTTACTGATGTCCATCAACAAAGGTTTATAGCCTGTATAACTATTGATCGTATTTGTGATAGGAGGTAGGTGCACAATAATGTAACTACAGTCCTTGGTCTCGATCAACCGGTGAAAGATTCATTTTCTGGGCAGTGTTAGTATCTTATATTTAATAAATAATCTACATATAGGCTTCATCGCTTGGAGTGTTGCCATGCTCTGGCTGGTCTGGTCCATTCTCCCGGCGTTTTGTGTCCTCAGTTGGTTGAGTCATAAGTCGAAGACGCTATGAATCAAAAAGATAAAAGTAAAACCTATTTAAAGGCTTGGTTTTGTGGACAATAATGGCTTTTCTTCAAATATTAAACACTAATCTCACGTCAAGAATAAGAGTTCTTTTGGAAAAGTCCTAGCTAACAAAAATGCAAAGCTACTGTTTGTTCTGAGCAAACAATATCAATCTTATAATTAAATGATAAGAAACATTTGAATGGGGTGTCTTCAATGTGACGAAACTCTCAACCTGTTTAACCGAAAATAAAATAAAAAACATATTTTCTAGTTGACATTTGCACTTCATCCAAGTGAAAAATGAAATGCTTAATTCACTTCAATAAACTTGATATTCTGAAGTGGTCTTAATGATCATATAAAGGCAATTGAACCCAGCGAAATGCCGTCCTGTTGAGATAACTTCAAATTCAACTTTTCCTGTCCTGGGATACCTCCTGTTTCACTTTAGCTCAGATTGAAGGATCAACTGATAGGCAAGTGAAAATGCAAGAAATACAGCAGAATTTACACCCTGTTTGCACCAACCCTTATATTTACATCAGCAAGTTATGTACAGTAAATGAATGGAGATCTAAAAGGCCAAATCTCTAAGATTGTGAAAGTGAATGACTGACTATCCTGAAAATTTCCGTACCAAGTAGGAGACTTGCTTATCATTAAAGATGTGCAACTACATTTTTTAAAAAAACTTTGATATTTTCTTCTTTCACTAAAGAGGAGGATATGGTCAATGTAGGTTACTTGGAGATTTCACAGGATTTAATGTTTAACAGATCTCTCTGGATCAAGGTTCACACAGGAATAAGGAAGCCAGCTTTATGTTTAAGTTTTATCAACAAAACAACTGCTGGAAAGATAAAATTCATAGATGTTTGCATAGGATTTATAACCCAATGGGTTTGGGTGGCACAGTGGCACAGTGGTTAGTACTGGTGCCTCATAGTGCTAGAGATCCTGGTTCAATTCCCGCCTCGGGCAACTGACTATGTGGAATTTGCACATTCTCCCCATGTCTGCATGGGTTTCCTCTGGGTGGTCTGGTTTCCTCCCACTGTCCAAAAAGATTACGTGAATTGGCCATGTTAAATTGTCCGCAGTGTTAGGTGAAGGGGTAAATGTAGGAGAATGTGTCTGGGTGGGTTGCGGGTAGGTGTGGACTTGTTGAGCCAAAGGGTCTGTTTCCACACTGTAACTAATCTAATCTAATTCTCAAAAAAAATAGTCCTATTCTGATCAGGCATTATTGTGTCTTTCTATCTCCTGTGATGCTTTGTGTTTTCAGCATTTCCTGTTTATTTCAGAATTTCAGCATTTGCAGTATTTTAATTTTGTACTTTTCAATTTGGATGCTGGAATCCTGGTTACTTTTCAGGAGTTATGTTCACAATAAAATGTATCAAATGTGGCATATTAACTGTTTTCACATACCTGTTTTAAAGAGCCCTTTGAAGTGAGGAACAAGTAACCCATATAGCCAGGAATCAACATCATGGATGATAACGCCATAAACCAGCCCACACCTTGGCCCCACTTGGGAAAAACATAACTTCCCATCGTAAGTGGTGTCATTTCAATAGCACTGAAGAGAAATACACCCTGGGAATCAAAGAATTCTAGGATTCATATAGCATCTTATTTTATCATGGAAAAACATTACAAAGCACGCAATGCATTTATTTGAATCATAGTTACTGCTATTAAATGGACACAGTTCAACAAAATCCTGAAGTAAAAATAGAGAGCATTTTCTAAATTACAACAGTGATAACATTTCTAAGGTCATTCACAGGGCATTAATGCTTTGATATATCTGAATAGTGCTATGTAAATGATAATGCACCTAACAGTAGTGTTGGGTAAATATGGAGCTGGGTGCGTTACTCTTCAGAGGGTCGAAGTGGACTTGTTAGGGCGAAGAGCCTATTTCAGTACTGTAGGGAATCTAATCTAATCTAAACTCCCACAATCACCAATGTGATAATGACCAGATAAGCTGCTTCTTGTGATTTGCACCAAGGGACAATTCACCTGCTCTCCTTGCCATGAAATCTTTAAATCCATGTGAACATGCAGGTGGGATCACGCTACCACACTGGAATATAAACGTGGGTTCAAACCCTGGACCCAACAAATTCCTTCAGATGACCATGACTGTGTATCTGCTCCTTTTAGCTGACCAGCCCCAGGTGCTGTATGCAGCCTGTGTGCCTTCATGAAAACCATACCATCCCCCTGAATAAGTGCTTGATGAGCTCATTAGTAATGTTAATTGGCCTAAATATTGGATTGGCTATGATCTCAGGCTTGCCTCCTGAATCTTGGTGAAACTGACTGATGCCAGGATATGCGTCAGGAAACCTGTATGTCACTCAATGCCCTTCTCTGTTCTTGCCCCAGCAGAATCTAACCCATTCCATTGTGTACACTGCTGTCAAACTATTCCAGCAACTGAGGCTGTCCTGAAGACATTCGCAATTTGTGGCCACTGACCTTATGACTGACTTGTGAAGTAAGTTTTGTGATGATTGTAATGGAACACATGAGCAGTTTGTATTTACTAAAAATGAATAATTTTACATTAAGATAGCAAGCTTTGCCTTACCCCCACGATAATTGGAGTGAAAAATGACCAGCAGAGTTTCCACCACAGACAGGGTTTGTGGCCAACCATCTCCCCGATGTTGTCAAAGAATCTGTTCACGCCTGAAGAAAAAAATGTTAGATATTCAGATAGTAAATAAGCAAATACAGTGATATGAAGCACATTCATGTCCTTGTAGAAACAAGCACACTCAACACTAGTTAATTTGAATGTAATAATTCAATAAGTAAATCTGTTAACTTATTGAATAAATAAAATGTTACTGCCCTCTGTGTAAAGGGTAGAATCAGTATGTGAATTAAAACACTGAAAATGTTATAACAGGTATTCTGCACCTGAATACGATATTGCTAGCATTTGTTTTCTCCAACAGTGCAGATTAATTAAGATGTGATCTGAAAACTAAGTAGGCACTCATATGCATGTTTCATAGCACACAATTTATTGCTGGGTATTTTTTAAAGCAGTGTGGACAAATCAATATAGCATAATGACATTCTGAGAACAGATGGGATTTGTAAACTGTGTAGTTTAAACAAACATATTTTGTAGAGACTGTTTATCAAACTGGATGTCAGAGGTATATCCTTCACAAGTAGAAATAGGTTAATCTTTCATAGTTAACGATTTCTGAACAAGGTGCACTTGAAATGCATGTTTATGGTTAACTTGTGAATGAAACAAACTACTTTTCAGTAACTAATAATGGACCATTTGATAATTATGGTACATTTTTAGGATTAATTATCCATTATTCTTTTCAAAGTTGCCCAAATTTATCACTCAGTTATTAATTTCAAAATTCTAGATTGACATGCTCAGCAGTTCCACTCTCTCACGTCATCAGTAAGTATCTATCTGCTGTAATTGATTATTGCTGGCTTCCTTTATATTGCCTTCCAATCTAACTGCTTCTCTCATACAAAGACAAAACATGGACTTTTGACTTATTTCACTGGTGAAAAGATAGCATGAGCATGGGTTATTTGTAACCTCCCACTGGGTCTGAATGGAATCTCAGTCTAAGTAAATCTTTTCCAGCAAATCGTGAAACAAATAGGCTGAGGTGGAAATTAGTTTGTCAGATATTCTGGTCCTGGTGACAAATTGTATATCAATATCATACCATACCTTTCCATTGCTTTTCATTCCAAATAAACATAGGAAAAGCCAAGAAAATTCCAAAGATTGACTAGAGTATTTAAAAACCAATTAGTTTCTAAGAATTTGTTCTTAGATATCCATTGAGAGTCATAGAGATGTACAGCACAGTAACTTCAGTCCAACTCATCCATGCTGACCAGATATCCTAATCTAATCTAGTCCCATTTGACAGCACTTGGCCCATATCCCTGTAAACCCTTCCAATTCATAAAACCATCCAGATGCCTTTTAAATGTTGTAATTGTAACAGCCTCCATGACTTCCTGTGGTAGCTCATTCCTTACATGCATCACCCTCTGCTTAAAGGAGCCACGAACCTGCATTCCAAGGTTTACACGGTTCTCCCCGTGTCTGCGTGGGTTTCCTCGGGGTGCTCTGGTTTCCTCCCAAAGTCCAAAGATGTGCAGGTCAGGTGACTTGGCCATGTTAAATTGCCCTTGGTTTGGAGCATTGGTCAGAGGGAAAAACAGGTCAGGATGGGTCAGTGTGAAATGGGTTTACAGAAAGAACCAAAATGGAACTGACATCTAAAACATGGAAGTTTGAAGAAACTATATAAAATAGACAACAGCATTTCAGCTGCCAATTGGACAGAAAGGCCTGTTTCCACACTGTAGGGAATCTAATCTAAAACAATTCTGTCCAATTGGCAGCTGAAATGCTGTTGTCTATTTTATATAGTTTCTTCAAACTTCCATGATTCAGATGTCAGTTCCATTTTGGTTCTTTCTGTAAACCCATTTCTCTTTTGATTTTCAGTGGAAAATAGTCCCTCACCTTTCCCTTAACAATACAAGCAATGAAAAGAAAATTGCTTAAGTTTTCCTATTAAAATAACTGAATATGTTATGCCATTAATAATGTGCAACTTGCTTTTCAACAATAAATTCTGATGAGACGTCATTGACCAGAAACACTGATTGTGTTTCTCTCTCCATAGATGCTGCAGGAAAGATTGAATATTACTGGCACGTTCTATTTCAATTTTGAAGATTGATTATCCTGATGGTTTGAATCATGCCTTGTTCTCAGAGGGAGCTGAATAATAAAAGGTGTGAAATTAGATTAGAGTCCATACAGTGTGGAAACAGGCCCATCAGCCCAACCAGTCCACACTGACCTTCCAAAGAGTAACCCACCCAGACCCATTTCCCTCTGACTAATGCACCTAACACTATAGGCAATTTAGCATGGCCAATTCACCTGACGTGCATATCTTTGGACTGTGGGAGAAAACTGGAGGAAACCCACGTAAACACGGGGAGAATGTGCGAGCTCCACACAGACAGTTGCCCGAGGCTAGAATCGAACCTGGGACTCTGTTGCTGTGAGGCAACAGTGCTAGCCACTGTGCCACCCCCAGTTAAAGTCCTGTCTAAAGTCCTGTTTAAAGTCTGCCGTGGTAAAAAGATTGTGATAAGGCTAAGTGTCCGCTGGAGTTTCCACTTCTTTTGTCATGGTTCTTACACCAAAATTAAAAGCCACCCTCTCCACAATATGTAAGCATAGCAGACAAAGCAATAAGAGCTGATTAACATTGAAATGTTCTTTGTCGCGAACAAATATCCTCAAATAAAGCATACAACTTGCCCTAAAAGATGGAATGCTTGCCTCAATTCACTTTTTGCATTTATGGCTACTACAGCTGCATAATAAAGATGGATATCACTAATAGATTTCCTCATTGACAATATAAGATAGCTGATAGCATCATACTCACAAAAGCTGTATTAATTTGATGACAGCTGCAGATAATTTAATGGAAGCATTATATATTGGTGCCATTTCTATGACTATAATCCTAGAACTGCAATTATACTGAAGCTGCCATTATTAGACTATTAGCTGCACAGTATGATGCTCTGTTAGTATCAGTTGAATCTGAATTACATTGTTTCTGGTCATATTAAGGTCAGATGCCATGCTGTGCTGCATTTTTCCTTGAACTTCTGTTCATTAAGCAATTTATTTCAATGGCCTTGAAACTATGTCACAGAATACCAGGGTACATTTTGTCTTGAATGTTTTTTCTCCATTCTTTTTGCAGTAACAACTTGTTAAGTGTAAGCATATTAATTTCTCTGCTGCTGTAAGAACACAGAAGTAGACCTTTACACCCTAGAAGTCTGCTTTCTAATACAAATAGACAATGCCTATTTTGTACCTCAACTTCATTTACCTGCCTTTGTTTCACTTCCCTGACTCTCTTTAATCAATAAATATCAAGCAAATTTAATACTGAACATCTTCATTGACTCAGCATCCATTGCTTTTTGTGAGCACCAGGTTTGTCCAACCCTTTATTGGATAAAGTGTTTCCTGATTTCATTCCTGCACCCCCAGTACCTAGAAGAGGGATTCGTGGCAATGAATGTACCCATAAAATGTTGTAAGGCCAGCCACCAACATTATAAGAATTAGTAATTAACGTAAGACTGAGCTGACTGATACTGAAGCTTAGCAACAACTCAAAGCAGCATGAGTGAACATTTACCCTCCAACTTTATCATCATTTGTCAAGTAGCTTTTCCTCATATTTGTGCTATAGTAGCAAACTACCATGAACCCAGAGTCAGAACCTGACTATCACTCTGCTGTCAGGCTACAATGTTTTTCCTGATTTACGTTAAATAAGTAAAGCAGTTCAAACTGGAAAGTGCACCTGAGACAAGCTTTGGAAATTGTCTCAGAGCTTGCTCCCATATGTTTACAGATGAGGTAGAGGTCTGATCCCTGGGCTGTTCTGACACTAGTATTGTTGCATACTTGGATCCCAATTGTATCAGTGTAAGTGATACTGCATCATGGGAAATGCTCAAAGCTGAGAATGTCTGACATACATTCAAAAAGTTCAAAGCTGACCTTATAGAGGTTTACAAAATCATGAGGGGCATTGATAGGATAAATAGACAAAGTCTTTTCCCTTGGTCGGGGAGTCCAGAACTAGAGGGCATAGGTTTAGGGTGAGAGGGGAACAATATAAAAAAGAACCAAGGGGCAACATTTTCACACAGAGGGTGGTACGTGTATGGTATGAGCTGCCAAATGAAGTGGTGGAGGCTGGTACAATTGCAACATTTAAAAGACATCTGGATGGGTATATGAATAGGAAGGGTTTGGAGGGATATGGACCAGGTGCTGGCAGGTGGGACTAGATTGAGTTGGGATATCTGGCTGGCATGGACAGGGTGGACCGAAGGGTCTTTTTCTACGCTATACATATCTACGACTCTACGACACTATCAGAATTTAAATAGTTACAAATGAAAAACATGTTTAGTTTTAGATCTGTACAGAAAACTATGCAAAATGAATGTAGATATTATCCATTGTAGATAGTTCTGTATTCTCTGGAGTTTAGAAGAAAGAAAAGTGATCTAATTGTCACAAGATTATAAAGGAGTTTAACAGGGTAGACACTCCATGTCATAGCGTCATAGAGATGCAAATGGACCCTTCGGTCCAACTCGTCCATACCTACATCCTAAATTAATCTAGTCCCATTTGTAAGTGTTTGGCCCATAACCTTCCAAACTCTTCCTATTCAAGTACCCATCCAGATATTTTTAAATGTCGTAATTGTACCAGCCTCATTCCATACATGCATCACCCTCTGCATGAAAAGATTGCCTCTAAGGTGCCTTTTAAATCTTTCCCCTCTCACTTTAAACTTATGCCCTCTAGTTTTGAACTCCCCTAACCTGGGAAAAAGTCTATTTACCCTATCCATGCCTTTCACGATTTTATAAACCTCTAGAAGGTCACCCCTCAGCCTCCAAAGGTCAAGGAGAACAGCCCCTGCCTAATCAGCCTCGCCGTATTGCTCAAACTCTCTAACCCTGGCAACATCCTTGTAAATCTTTTTTGCACCATTTCAAGTTTAACAACATCTTTCCTATGGCATGGAGAACAGAATTAAACAAAGTATTCCGAAGTGGCAACATGACCTTCCAACCCCTATACTCAATGCACTGACCAATTAAGGCAAGCGTACCAAATGCCTTCTTCATTACCCTGCCTAGCTGAAACTCCACCTTCATGGAGCTATAAATTTGCACCCCAAGGTCTCTTTGCTTAGTAACACTCCCCTGGGTCCTATCACAATTCCAGTCATAATTTGCCTTACCAAAATGTAACACCCCACACTTATCTAAACTAAACTCCACCTGCCACTCCTCGCCCATCAGCCCATTTGATCAAGGTCCCATTGTGCTCTGAGATAATTTTCCTCACTGACGGCTACACCATCAATTTTGGTGTCATCTGCAAACTTACTAATGATTCTTCCTATGTTCACATCCAACCTGTTTATACAAATAACAAAAAGCAGTACTCCAGCAAAGATCCTTGCAGCACACCACTGGTCACAGGTCTCCAGTCCGAAAAAGCAACCCTGCACCGCCATTCTTTGTCTCCTACCTTCAAGCCAATTTTGTATCTAAATGACTAGTTCTCTCTGGATTCCATGTCAGCTTAACTTGATAATTGGTCTACCATGTGGAACCTTGTTGAACGCCTTGCTGAAGTTCATATTGACCACATCCACTGCTTTGCCTTCATCAGCCCTCTTTGTCACTTCCTCAAAGCACCCAATCAAGTTAATGAGACATGACTTCTCATGCACAAAGCCATGATGACTATCCCAACCTCTCCTTACCTTTCCAAATACATGTAAATCCTATCCCTCAAAATCCCCTTCAACAACTTACCCATGAATGACGTCAGATTCTCTGGTCTGTAGTTTCCTGTCTTCTCCTTACCACCTTTCTTAATTAATGGCACCACATTGGCCACTCTCCAGTCTTCCAGCATCTTACCCAAGTCTATCTGTGATACAAGTATCGCAGTAAGGGGTCCAGCTTTCTCTTTTTGATCAGTCACAGGCCATGGTCTCTCGTGAGTCCATGGGTATGTTTGACTTCTTTGGGGATCATTTGAAGACATCCATAAAGTGTTTCCATCGCTTACTGCGAACCTTCTGCCATGGCTGAATTCCAAATAGAGCAATTGCTTTGAGAGTTGATATCCAGTATACACTTAACATGTCCTGCCTGACAGAACTACTTTTGAGTGAGAAGACATTAATGTTCGACAAGTTGGTTTGGGAAAGGATGACATTGTTGGACCATCTTTCCTGCTACTATATTTAAAGAATTTTTGCGAAGGCTGCACTGATGGTACTTCTCCTGTACTATAAGATGCCTACTGTAGATTGTTCATGTCTACGAAGAATTAAGTTGCCTTAGGTCCACTATTGCCTAGCAATCTATGAGCATAGTCATTCAGGAATTGCAGAGTTGACTCAAAAGTAGAAATGGAGTCTAAGACCCATCCTGAATGGTGAACATGCTTGATGAACTATATAATTTTCTCCTGCCCCTATCCCTTGTGTTCTTGTTTATTTGTTGTCCTGAACTATAGTGAAGCTTTCAGAGTCATATTGTAGATATGTTGGTATTTGTTTAGAATTTCTTTGAATCCTCATTTAATAATGCAGACCTGCCTCCTTGAAGAGTATGATTCACTCTGTCATCTTCTGGAAGATTACACAGAGGTGTGTCATATAGTCATAGAGGTTTACAGCTTAGTTCCAACTTGTCCATACTACCCAGTTTTCACAATTAATCTAGTCCCATTTGTCTGTTCTTGGTCCATGTCCCTCCATACCTATCCCAACCATGTACCTGTCCAAATGTTTCTTAAATGACAAAATTACACATGTCTCCATCAATCTGAGACTTAAGTTAGTACTTCCAACACTTGGCAGACTTTATGTATCTAACAATTCTTTCATCAACCAACTTTCTCATCCATTCATTGGGAGAGTTGTCCCAACTTGCTGAGGTGAGATCAGCATATCAGAAATTGTTGTAAATCTGAGGATATTATCAAATATGATTCAAGTTGTGAGGTTGAAGAACAATTAGCATTTGTTGTAAAATCCTTTGGGATACACTTTAGGGTCAGATTGTTTCTTTCTGCTGCATGTTGGTGTTAATAGAATGCAGGGCTGAGATTCAATTCCATTGAGAAAAGGGCACATATGAATGAAAAGGCATTTTATTGGGCCAAAAGTTTGAAAGCGAATCGGTCAACATTTAATTTCACATTTATCTTCTTGGTCATGCACCTACATCTTTGGAAAGAGTGGAACCGATGAATAAAAGATGAAAGATATGGGAGATCTTTCCAGCCGTTGAGCAGCATGGATCTGGCAGCAGAATTGTACTCCAGCACATTCTTCAATCCCATGGGCCCAATATTTTTCCACTCAACCACTACCATCAAGCCAGGGATCAACCCTGGTTCAATGGAGAGTACAGGAGGGCATGCCACGAGTAGCACCAGGCATGTCTAAAAATGAGGTATCAACTTGCTGAAGCCACCAAACTGGGCTACTTGCATGCCAAGCAGTACAAGCAGCAAATGGTAGACAGAGCTAAGCAATCCCACAACCAACGGTTCAGATCTAAACTCTACAGTCCTATTACAATCAGTAGTGAATGGTGATGGACAATTAAATAACTCAGTGGAGGAGAAGGTTCCCCATCTTCAACACACTATTGTGAAAAAGATAAGGCTGCAATATTCACAGCAATCTTCAACCAGAAGTGCCATGTGTTCCATCTCAGCCTCCTCCAGTGGCCCTCCAGCATCAAAGATATGTCTTGAATGATTTTGATTCATTTTATATGATATCAAGAAATAGTTGGAGGCACTAGATACTGCAAAGGTAATGGGCCCTGAAATCATTTGGCAATAGTACTGAAGACTTATGCTTTGCTGCTCCACTAGCCAAGCTCTTCCAATACATTTACAACACTGGCATCTACCCAGCAATGTGGAAAATTGCCTATTTATGTCTTGTACACAAGAAAAGCAGGACAAATTTAACCCAGCCAGTTACCACCCCATCAGTCTACTCTTGATCATCAGGAGAGTGATTGAAGATGTCATCAACAATGCTATCAAGCAGCATCTGTTCAGCAATAAACCCTTCAGTGATGCTCAGTTTGGGTTCTGCCAGGACCACTCAGCTCCTAACTTCATTACAGCCTTGGTTCAAACATGGCCAAAAGACCTGAATTCCAGAGGTGAGATGTGAGTAACAGCCTTTGACACCAAGGCCACATTTGACTGAGTGTAGCATCACGGAGCCCTAGCAAAACTGAAGTCAATGGGTATCAGGAGGAAAACTCTCCTCTGGTTGGAGTCATATCTGGCACATAGGAAGATGGTTGTGGTCAGTAATTTCAGCTCCAGAACATCTCTGCAGGAGTTCCTCAGTATAGTGTCCTAGAACCTTCAGCTTCTTCATCAATAACCTTCCCTCCATCATAAGGTCAGTAGTGGGAATGTTCATTGATGATTGCTCAGTGTTCAGCAGTAATCGTGACTTCTCAAATACTGAAGGAGTCCATGTTCATATGCAACAAGATCTGGAAAATATCTAGACTTAGGCTGACAAGTGGCAGGTATTATTAATGCCACACAAATGCCAGTCAATGACTATCGCCAATATGCGACAATCTAACCACCACCCCTTACCCTCACTGAATCCCCCACTATCAATGTCTTTGGAGTTACCATTGACCAAATACTCAACTGGATTTGCCACATAAATTTAGTGGCTACAAGAGCATGTCAGCGACTAGGAATATTGTGACTTAACTCCCCAGAGCCTATCCATCATCTACAAGGAACTAGTAAGGAATAGTCCCCAGCTGCCTAGATGGAGGCAGCTCCAATAATACTCAAGAACCTTCACACCATCCAGGACAAAGTATCCCATCTGATTTACACACATTCACAAACTTAGATTAGATTAGATTACCTACAGTGGGGAAACAGGCCATTTGGCCCAACAAGTCCCTCACTGACCCTCGGAAGAGTACCCCACCCAGACCCATTCCCCTACATTTACCCCTTCACCTAACACCATGGGCGATTTAGCATGGCCAATTCACCTGACCTGCGCATCTTTGGATTGTGAGAGAAAACCTGAGCACCCGAAGGAAACCCACACAGACACAGGGAGAATGTGCAAACTCCACACAGACAGGCACCTGAGGTGACAACTGAACTCAGGTCCCTGGCACTGTGAGGCAACAGTGCTAACCACTAAGCCACTCTACCACTCCAACTTCTACTCCTTCCATCATTAACGCTCAGTAACAACAGTGTTTACTTTCTCCAAGATGCTTTACAGAAATTCACAGCAGATTTTTAGACATTCCAACCCACGAACACTTCCATAAAGTAAGACGGGACAGCAGATAAATGGGAACACCACCACTTGCAAAGTCCCCTCCAAGCCACTCACTATCCTGACTTGAAACTATATTGCCGTTCCTTCACTGTGGCTGGGTCAAAATCAATGAATTCCTCCCTAATGAACTGTGGGTCAACCCACAGCAGGTGGACTGCAGTGGTTCAAGAAAGCAGCTCACCACCACTTCTCAAGGGCAGCTAGGGATGGGCAATAAATGCTAGGCAAAAGTGAGGATTGCAGATGCTGGAGATCAGAGTCTAGACTAGAGTGGTGCTGGAAAAGCACAGCAGGTCAGGCAGCATCCGAGGAGCAGGAAAATTGATGTTTCGGGCAAAAGCTCTTCATCAGGAATAAATGCTGACCAGCCAGCAACACATGTACGCCATAGGTAAATTTAAAAAAAAACATTTGGGGGGAATGTGGCAAGAATGAAAGATTAGATCCCTGATGTTGAGAAAATAATGTCTGATCTGCCCAATCAGGTTCCAATGGTTTGGTCTAATCTCACTGGTAATTACTGAGGACCCTAATTCATTGCATTTGCATTTCAATATTAGTTAATTTTGCCTTGTTTATTTGCAGTACAAGATTCTCGCATGAATCTAGATGATGCTAATCCCTGACTTAAAATTCTGAACGCTACCTGGAGCCTGGACTGGGGAGAAAGAAAGGACCTGGCGGTGGTGGGGGGGGGGGGGGGTGGGGGGGGGTGGTGGGGGTAGACTAGACAGGGGTAGGGGAATGCTTAAGCCCACAAGTCACAACAGGCATAGTTTGATCTCTGTCCCACATGCTTGATCTCTCTCTCTGTCAATGTCTTCCCCGTACCGAATCTTTAGAGGTGAAAACAATTAAAATCTTATATTTAAAAAATTACAACTAAAGTTCTAACCAAAAAGGTTGAAGACATGTCTCTGAAGGCAAAGACGTGCATGCAGACACTTTTCAACAAATCACAGTCTTCAGCACATGTGCAAGCACCTCCCTTGAGCATACTGCTCCATGACGTTAGCAAATGCAGCCTCATTACAATCAAAGTCCATGGATCTGTGTTTTACCATTTTAGAGATTGGATAATCCTGCAAGTTTTGACCAGTCCAGGGTTTACAGGTAAGGTTACCTTACAGGTAAGGTTGCCAGGGAGCTGTAAATAAAACAGTCAGAGCTCTGGACAATCCTCAGTTGGCGCTGTCCTCACTGGTCAGTTTGAGGGTTGGGTTATGGTCTGTCCTGGGGATTTGGATAGTAGACATCAAGGGGGATTATCAAAAGGCATACTGTGCTGGGGAAAATGGGTAACTCAAGTTTGGAGATTGGAGCAATTATGCTGGGATGCAGAAAATGTAATGACTATGAAGGGAAGAGCTCCAAGATGGGATCTGTCAGAGTATGGAATATATGGGGTACAGCATGAGGGAAGATTTTCATAAGTTACTGTCGCTGTGGCATCAATGAGGGAGTAATAGATTGCAGTATTGAGCTCGGGAATATGGGGATATTGATAATTAAATAAAATGGCTGGCTGGGAACAGGGGATGTCCCACAGCAGATGAGGATGGAAGAGATAGCAATACATAAGGTTAGGTGAAAGGTTAGGCAGAGCCTGGAACTTATTCTCATGAGTGCAACCTGAACACCATTTCAACTTCAACCAAATCTGAATGACGGAATAAGGATGAAAAATGGCTGCCAGCACACTCACAGTTGGGGGAGGGTTGTTTGTTTTGTTAGATGGTGTGTTCCTTTGAATGATGATCAGCTCTTCAAAGGTTATTGCATTAACCATGCTTCCATAAACCTAATTAGAAATCTGCCATTAAAATTGCTTTGCATGTGGGGCTCTTTCATTGACAACCTTGCTGTAATTTCCTTCACATGACCTAAGTTCAGTGCAGATGCAGGCAGAGCATACCCTGGGGCACCATTACAGAACACTGTCATCTGCTGGAGCAGCATTTATGCTTTGAAGGTTTGGGAGATCATCTCATCCCAGATCTGCACCAGGTATCCTGGCAGCTGCCATGATGCCAATATTCTTGATATCATTCAAATCCCTGACATGTGAAGGGCTAAATGCCATTTAAGGCTGTCCACAGGGATTCAAGGATTACCTTCTCCAAACATATCTGATGATGCTTTTATGGAATCCGTTGGCCAAGATCCCAGTGCAGCCCCATTTTTCATTAGGCCCATCATGGATACAGATACTCAAGGAGACTCTGATGCTTGGATTAATCTGGAGGGACCTAAAATTCACTTGAATGAGCTTAGCATGCTGTGCTCTGAACAATTAGGGCAGGCAATCAGAAGATACAAGGAGCTGGCAGTGCTGCAGTGGTCTTCCAAGTTATAAGATCAGGACGTTATTTGTGAAGGACATTACTTTCATATGATACAGCAATGCAGCATCAGGTGCATCAAGCTAAACTTAATTAATACCCACTTCCAAAAGATCTGATTTGGGTGAAGGCATTTGTTACATGTGGATTTTTTTGTTGCAAAGGCATCAAACTCTATTTATGCACAAAAGCAAATTAAACTTCTCTGTTTGTTCTTTCTTCATCTTCCCTATCGTGCAATAAAAGTTACCTTTATTGACTTTTTGAATGCATTACAGCATTGGCCGCTTTCACATTCGAGAATGACAATATTATCTGTTCTGATGGGAGGTATGAAGGGTCTGCTTTACTCTGAATTACCTGGTCTTACAGCTAAAGTTACAGTTGATCAGACCATGCTGCTTTAATGTGAATATATATTCACAGACACAAGATTCCATTTACAGTGCAATGCTAGCTATGTGCAGTCAGAAAGTTTTGTTTTTCCTTAAACTCCCCACTACATCCAGGGGCAGTTGGCTGAAAGGTATCTGCTCTGTACTGGAGCCTGTTGGACTGGAAGACTTGGCCATATGACCCCAGTGGTGTTTTAGCTACAGGGCACAGAAGTGCTGAGAGTGTTCTGCTCAGATGCAGGCTCACTCTCCTCAGCTGTAAAATTCACAGGGTTGGGGAATTCCATTTGGAGGTAAACGAGTTGGTACGTTTGTATTGTCTTTCAAGGTGCTTCTCATGGTGAGGGTAGGGGAAGTGCAGGGAGCTCTGTGTGGCCACTGCTCTGTCTGAGTACCTGCTGACACCATGCTGACTCTTTGAGAGGAAGAGCTACCTGCAACAAGGTTGAGGTCCCTTGTCCCCCTGTTGGCTTACTGCCGATGCTTAGCACCAATGACTGAAGCGATTAAGTGCAGGTCTGTTTGCATTTCCAGCAGCCACTGGGCATTCTGCTGGGCCTGGTTTTCCTATGCAGCTGCCAACATCTCTGTGGAGACAGACAAGTGCATGCACGCTCGAGCCAGCATTGTTCTGATAATGTCAATGAACTCCTCTAAACTTTGATCCAGTTTACCAAGTCTCTCTTTCAAACATTTCTGCTGATCCTGTTACTGTCTATGCATTTTATGAAGCTATTAATGACTGGGGTAATCTTCTGCTTATGGCTGATAAGGTGCCTGGTCTCCGGCAGCCCTCTGAGTGCCAGAAGTCTGGGGCATTTCTTCCTCATATGCCTGCAGAGATACATTGGTGTGCCATTCACCAGATTATGAATACATGAATTGAAAGCAGAGATGTAAAATCAGTAAAACAGCCTTGGGTCAGGCTTTTAAGATAAGCCAAGATATGGAACAATACTACATCATAGTTTGACCAAACTATAAAATGTTGATTGACTGAGGAATGTTACCATTTATAATGGTAGCAAGATAGCAGATAAAAAGCACAAGACTAATGAAGTTAAATTGCCAGGCCAACAATTGTACAGTTCATTGTATTCTGTAGTCTGTCAATCCAAGTTAAACCTGTTGGTCTGAGATTTTTGATTAGTTACAAAATGTTCTTTCTTAAAAACTCAGGATTTTACCATTAGTTTTGATCTGGGTTCAGAGGATTGTGGATAATGCAAATTGTCCATATTCTTAAACAGGGAAAATCTTGAAAATACTCTTGCAGGACAATAGGCTATAATATCAATGAGTTCAGCTTTCAGTGAAAATTCAGATTGCCAGGAGTCAGTCAGTAATCAATGTTTTGTTTTACATAACCTTTAAAATATCTGACATGTTGATTTTTTTTTCTCGTTGTCTGACATTGATAGTCTGTATTGGCATCAAGTTCATAGAGGTTATTTATGGCATCAATAGCAATGTATTGATCTGTTGATTTGTTTTAATAGATTGCAGTCAAACAACAGTTCTATTTCTAAGCCAAAAAGCATCATTGCCATGTTCCTGAAGAGAAGTCTGTTATACAGTGTTTAGAAGTTTTATTCCTATCCAAATGAAAATCCTCATGTTGACAATTTTTTTCCATTTTGTACCCTTTAACAAACCTATTTATGCAAATTATGAATGAACTTATTGAGACATGGCTCATGTATGCTAAAATGGACAAGACCAACTGTCAACTGTTAGTTAGACCAGAGATATGCAAAATTGTAGCTTTCCTGTCAATTTTTGAATTCCATTCCAAATTGATGTAATGATTGCTAATTTGGATCTCAAGTGAACGAGCAAGCATTTGTGTTAATAATTTAGGTGTAGATTACTTTTCATACTGAGCATATAAGCAAGTATGTTTGAAAAAGATGAGTAAAATGTTTCAGAAAACAGATTTAATTGAATTTGTCTGCTAAAGGTTTGAAATTATTATAATCTAAGGGATTCCATAACTCTTCAAACAAATACAATTTATTTGGAACACAATTTCTACATTGTTTCACCTAAGTAATAGAACTGTTGTAAAATTATGCAAAAATAGTACACTTTGGGAATTAAAGTCTAGGATTTTCTGACTAAATTTAATTAAATTGTACATATTCCATGTAATTCTTGCAAAACAAAGTCAGGAACCTGAATATTTAATATGTGGTTGGATGTTACTATTGATTTTGCATTGAAACAAACCCAATTACCTAGCTCAATTTTGATTCCCAAATTGTTTTAATAATCTTTTTCAGAGTATATTTGAGCAAGATCTTCAATAATGTGACCCAATATCAAGCTAACTGGTATCAAACTTTTTCCCCATTTTGCCCTATAAAGCTGCGATGTCTGGTGAAACAAATGATTATGAATTCACGATCACTAAAGGAAAAAATGCTGGTATCTTTCAGCTCAGCTCCAATACTTTCAGCACAAATGGCTCACAGTATGAAAGCATATTTAAAAAATCATAATTCTTACCATAGCACCAGGAAATTGAGATGGTTTCAAAGAAAACAAGAAAGAGCAAAGACATTCCACTAGCAGAGTAGTAGTCAAAAAGCTTAAAGACATACAGGCCACCCTAGAGGGAAAAAAAATACATTGTTTATATAACTTTAATGTTTAAGTCCTTATGATACTTCAGCATCTCTTTGTTTTGCACAGATGTTGTGGATTATATCTGGCATCCTAATTATATCATTTTATTGATCTTAGATATAAATAGTGGATTAAATTTCCTAGCAATAGGTGTTTCATGGATAATTCTGATTAAAATAAACCTGTAACATATGCAAAATTTTACAACACACAAATAACATTGCCACATTGTATTTTGTACAATATATCTGATACATTTTAAAGATGCTTTGGCAAAGTTTAGATATTTATCTCTGTGGTTGCATACATATTCTGCAGATGCCTCCCCAGTATTTAAGCATAGACACATGATTAACTCTATATGCTAACAATGATTAATAGTCGCCAGTAATCTGATTGTTTATCTGTACAGTTTTCTGTGGGACAAGCCCAAAGGAATTGTACTTCCACTAAATATTATTTTCAAACATTTTAATTTCTAAGTTAAGCAATTATGTACAGTCTTAATAATAAGTTACTCATTGAAAATGCTGTATAATAAATTTGCCAAGTCAGTTGTGATTAATTATGCATACTTCTACAAATAGTTGCCATATAGTAATATGACAATTCTATACTAAATATGTATTATATTATAATCAAAGTAACTCAATTCAAACATCAATACTAGCCTGTTTGTCCTAAATGTAAGAAATCAAACATACTATTTTCTTGATGAAATTTAGTTTAGGCATTCAAAAGTCAATTTTCTAATTGTTCTTTGCAACAATTAGAATCATAAATCAGTGTTTGGAAACAGTTAAATTGGAGTTAGAAAGAGAACACACTAGGTACATTACAATGAGCAAAAATGAGGAAATGGATTGTCCTGTCATAAGTTCTGATCTATGTGATGAATCTCAGGTTATATTACAAATTGGAGTACCATGGATGATTAGGGCAATTATGTAAAGTTTTAAAGTAAAGGTGCAAATAGTAATGTTGTTCAAGAAGAGCAACTTGAATGAGAACATTTCAAAATTAAAAGAGGATCAAAGTGAATAAAGCCACGAAAAGACAAGCAGAGCACTTGATTTTATATCCAGAGGCACATAATCCAAAAGCAAACAAGTCATGTTAAGTTAGCGTTTATTGATGAGACCCATTTGGAGTACTGGGTAGAATTTTAGCCACCATTATAGGAAGGACTTAAAAGATATTGAAGAAATTCAAGGTTATTTTATTAGGGGTGCTTGTTAAAGGTATGAATAAATCTTAAGAATTTGGGGCTTTTTACAAAACTGAGAAGGTTGAGGGACCTGAGCAGGATGTTCAAAAATGTTAAGAACTATAATACAGTAAATCTTAATAACTGTTTCCATTGATCAGTGCATGGAAACAATGTGGGATAGATCATTTATGTTCTGTACATTCTAAAATGAAGCCTAAAGTATTTATTCACTGTTGGTTTCAAAATCTGGCTTATGCTTTTGAATGCTTTTTGTACAGATTTTTTTTAATGTGAGGTGTTGCTTAAAGCTTTCACTACACTACCTTTGGTTCTGAAATCTGAACACCATATCAAATTTTTACATATTATAACTAAATAATGTCTCTACATTGTCCAAGTCTGAATGCTAGCCTCAGAAGAAGAAATGCTATTCCACAAATACAGTGTGACTACATCTGTATAAATGGTATTGTTAATCACTGAATAGCTAAACACAGCCAATTTATGTGGTCTCAACTTATACCCATTAAGGACTGGATTGAGAAAACATAAACACATTTTGTTTGGCATCCTCTGGGGAAGGAAACTCTCATTGCTCATTCTGAACCAGGTAAAAGACAGTCTAATAATTCTCAAAACAATCCAGTTGCACAATTAAAATTAACCTAAATCTAAATTAACAAAAGTAACATTTATTAATCTTGACAATTAATTAATCTTTTATTAATATCACAATATTTAAATAAATGGCAATGACCATCTTATGATGTTTTTAATTTATATTATTACTGGGTAATTTCATAGGTTGTGTCTCAGCTCTTCACTTTATAGTAGTTAGAAATTTTTGAGACCCCTCATCTTGTACATTTACCGACAGAAGAATTGCAGCAAGTCTCCCTGCTGTTTTGCAGGTCAATGGAACAGAACTCTAAGAATGTTATGCTATTTGATTAATTCATCAAGTGAAACTATTACTGTAGAAAGAGTAAAGTAGTATAGATTTGGCAAAACAATTAGATCTACTTTCAGGATTTGTATATTCCTATATTGTTTAAATTTGAAATGATCCATGCAAGACTTGCGGCAATATTGTTCATTGGAAATAAGATGATATACTATTTTATAATGATATCAGGTAAAGTATTGCTACACTTAACCAGAACTGCCTATTTAAAGTTGAACTATAGTCACTAAGAGACATTAATTCAGTTAGAGATTAATTCTTATTTGTGAGGGAGGTGTGAAGATTGCCCTGATATTCATGGGTTGCTGGTAGCATGCTAGATTGTTTTAATGGGGTTTTAAGTTCCACTAATTATACTGCATCATTGCAATATAAAGGATACAATTATGTATACTCTATTTCTCCATCAAATTTTCTGGTGGAGTCTTGCGTATTTAATAGGAATCCAACTTTAAAGTAAAATTGACAAGAGTGGGCACTCATTGTCAAGTCAAAGGTATTCACAGAATATTAGTTTTAACCAACCCATGATACACTTCCATGACAGGTGGGATTTGAACCCAGACTTTTGACCTAGATATAGGAGCACTATCACTACAACATAAGAACCCCTTGGCTTCTACTAAGATTTTACCATCACCATATGGAGTACAGCAATAAACAAGGACACATAACCCAGTTACATTTTGAAGCTGCTATCCTATTTTCATTGAATGGTTGAAATTAAAATTCACTTTGTGATATAGAATAGATCAGAAATCTGTGAAAATATAAATTTCATACAAGAATGTTGCAAACTTGCTTTTTTTCAATTTCAGCTGAGCCACCATCGTAGTTGAAATCCACAGCAGCAAACACCATTACACTACTTGCTGTTCTTTCAGATGAAAATGATCTATACATAAAAATTTCATGTTTAAAGCCATTTCATTGAAATTATTGTAATTTACCTGGGTAATGTTGGAGAGTCCTATCAAATATGAAATAATACAGACCACCGCAATGAAAATCTCTCTTCTTCCACGTAACAATTTGGGAAACTCATCCACCAAAGCAGTTATAAAGCCTTCCACGGTGCAAAACTGAAAATGAATGAGTATTAGTGCTTCTTAATTAATTAATTTTGCTGTTGGACAGATTAAGGCCTTGTTTGGAATCAGCAGTAGCCTAGGTATAAATACAATATGTATTAACAAATATAAAATTAAAGACACCAACTTGGGTGTTCCTCTATTATTAAGTCATTAATCATCACAGCTTCCTGACAACATTCTTTTGGAAATTAGTTAGTAACCTAAAGGGAGTGCATTCTAGAAAGGGCAGATTTCTGTCTAGATAGGATATAAACAAAACTTTCTGGGGGTAATATTTCCTTAGTCTCAACCCAACGTCTCCCTTTTGTTTCCCAAATGTTTCATTTTCATTTTTATTTACAATTTTTTTTGCTTCCATTGAGTTGCAGTGTGTTCTCCAAATAGGTTTGTGACCTTTAAATTTATTCTACCTTTAAAGTACATTTTCTTCTTGTTTAATTTTTGCCATCTTCTACACATCTTCATGACTACCCATGGTGACTCAGTGGTTAGCACTGCTGCCTGATAGCACCAGGAACCCAGGTTTGATTCCACCCTTAGGTGACCATCTGTGTGGAGTTTGCACTATCTCCCCATGTTTGCATGGATTTCCTTCAGGTGCTTCTTTTCACAATCTAAAAATGTGCAGGTTAGGTGGATTGACTATGCTAAATTGCCCATAGTGTCCAGGGATATGTAGGTTAGATGGATTAGCCATGGGGAATACAGGATTACAGGGGTAGGATGCTCTTCAAAGGGTCGGTGTGGACATGATGGGCTGATTTCCCGGCTTCCACACCATAGGGATTCTATGATTTTACCTCTAACAACACCCTCCAAGCAAAACTGGGCAAATCTGCAGGTCGGCCACACAGTAGTTATACAACAAGTGTGGAGAAAAGTACTGAAAAATAGGCTTATGTACTATAGGAAAATGAATACCCTACTGTTATTTTCTGTCACTGTCTGAATTTATAACTGGAAATGTTATCTGGGAATGATATTTGAGCTTTGATGATGAAAGGCGATTAACACAAACTCGAGATGGATTTGCTCCTCAGGTCCCTGGAAAAGAATCTCATCTTCACTCAACTTCTTCTGCTAGCACACCTGACTTTGGCAACTCATTGCATGAAAAGTGGCATATGTAAATTTCCATCTAGCTCCTCCATTATGCACTGGGCAATCTGGTATACCAACCTACAGCTGAAAAATCCAAGTACAAGGTTCAGCGAGAACAATATCGAACTGTCTTGTTAGAACAATGTGAAAAGGAAAAAAAAACTCAGCTTGAATTTTTTTTAATGTTTATTGTTCATTTATAAATAAATTCATTGATATGAAAATATAGAGACAAAACAGTTTTATTGTCTGCTTTGTAGCTGAATGTCTTGTGTGCTTTTCTACATGAATACTGGCAAATGTTAAAAAACTGCCTGTCTTAATCACTCTTGCTATTAAATGTTGACCACACTGCTGCATTTGCCATCTGCAAAGCCTGTCTCTTCTTACTTCAAATGGAACCTTCCCAACCAGTGTACCGAGCATGAATTTATTTAGACTATTTTTGCAGCGCAGTTTTCAGTGGAAACTTGAATTGAGAACGGAACAATTCTTCACATTGGCATATTTAGACAGACCAGCTTGGACCAATGTTGACACACAAAACATGGATTTTGCTAAGAAATGCAATTTTTATTACAGCTGTTCATTCTAGAGATTGTAGCAAGAGCACGCCAGGGGCTAATCAGTAGTGTTACCCTTAGCAACAGGAGGCTGTTCAGTGCTGATGTGTGGCTGAAGCAAAGCTAGGACATGTCTGTACCTGTCAGACCCAATCAGTAAAGGCATTCTTGGTGTTTATCCCCCTAAATCATACAGAATATTTCAAGCAAATGGTAGAATATGCATCTCTGACTCAACCAAGCAGCTCTACATTTTAATCCTGTTATAATATTAAATACCTGTATAATCAACTTGATTTTCATTGTGTGTAAAGTGAAGTGCTTCTTTTACTGTAAATCTAACAATTCAAATTTGTTCAAGTAGCATCCTTTTAAATGTTTAACTGCTTGAACAAATGTTAAATGTTATTAGCAACAGCAGTTCAGAACATCATAGAACATAGAACATTACAGCGCAGTATAGGCCCTTTGGCCCTGGATGTTGCGCTGACCTGTGAAACCAATCTGAAACCCATCTAACCTACACTATTCCATTTTCATCCATATGTTTATCCAATGACCATTCCATTTAAATGTCCTTAAGGTTGGTGAGTCTACTTCTGTTGCAGGCAGGGTGTCCCTCTACATTGTCTTATATCAATTACCCTCAATTTAAAGCTATGTCCCCTCATGCTAGGCATCACTATTCGAGGAAAATAGCTCTCACTGTCACCTCTATCTAACCCTCTGATTATCTTATGTCTCAATTACATCATCTCTCAACCTTCTTCTCTCTAACAAAAACACCCTCAAGTCCCTCAGCATTTCCTTCTCTCCATATCAGGCAATACCCTTGTAAATTTCCTCTGAATGCATTAAAAAGCTTCCACATCCTTCCTATAACGTGGTGACCACAACTGTACTCCAATACTGCAAGTGCAACCACACCAGAATTTTGTACAGCTGTAACATTACTTCATGGCTCCAAAACTCAATCCCACCACCAATGAAAGCTAACACACCATATGCCTTCTTAATAACCTTATCAACCTAGGTGGCAACTTTCAGGGATCTATGCACATGGACGCTGAGATCTCACTGCTCATCCACACTACCAAGAATCTTACCTTTAGCCTAGTACCCTTTATTCCTGTTGCTCCTTCCAAAGTGAATCACTTCACACTTTTTCACATTAAACTCCATTTGCCATCTCTCCGCCCAGCTCTGCAGCATATCTATGTCTCTCTGTAACCTATAAACATCCTATAGAATGATCCACAACTCCACTGACCTTACTGTCATTTGCAAATTTGTTAACCCATCCTTCCAAACCCTCATCCACATTAATTGTGGACATGTATAAAGATTGTTGTTGAGCCAGTTCTATATATTCTTGTCAAAAATGTTAATGAACTGTAACTTTTTTTTAAAGAAAAAGAGCCTGAAGTTTCCTGATTCAAAACTCTATTCAAAAATGAGCAATCAATAATTCTTATCACTGACCCAACAGATACAACAATTCTTAAAAAAGGCTAAAACTGAAACATACCTGGCTGTCAATTCCAAGCATCAGTAACATTGAAAAGAAAAGAATAGACCACAGTGGAGATATGGGTAATTGTGTCACTGCTTCAGGGTATGCTAAAAATGCCAGACCAGGACCTTTGAAAATAAAAGAACATGAAATAAAATCTGCCTTACTTTCAACAGCAAACATATCTACATGATAAATATGTTCTAATATAATTTCTGTAAGCTAATATTCACTGTGGGCACACATTATCAAAATGAATGCAACGTTTTAGAAAGAACTAAATGAAAGAAATTGACTGCTCACAGGCTATGCATAGATTCATGATCAAGAATCAACCTGTTAAAGTTCATAGGAGAAGGTGAGAACTGCAGATGCTGGAGAGTCAAAGTTGAAAAGTGTGACGCTGGAAAAGCACAGTAGGTCAGGCAGCATCCGAGGAGCAGGAGAATCAACGTTTTGGGCATAAACCCTTCATCAAGAATGTGGAGGGGGAAGGAGGCTGAGAATAAATAGAGGAATGGGGCTGGGAAGGAGGTAGCTAGGAAGGTAATAGGTGGATGCAGGTGAGGGGTAATAGGTCAACGGGGAGGGTGTCCCCCTGGAGTGGTGAGAAGGGAGATGGACAAATAGGACAGGTCAAAATTGGAGGGCTGCATCTGGGATGGGGGAGGGGAGATTGGAAACTGGTGAAGTCAGTTAAAGTTCATGCCAAGAAGAAGAAAGTATTTTTAAACTGCAGAAAAAAAAACTATAAAGCTTTACATCCCATATTATTCTCCAATGGCTTCTTGGCTATTTTCTGTCTGATGTAATATATTTCAAATGATTGTTAGCGAATTCACAGGAAACCATGTACGATTACTGATTGGATATTGCACCTCATTGAAGACTCCTTGAAGAAAACCATGACTCTGCACTTTGATTGGTTGCCATTACATCTGAATTCCAAACATTAAGTTACATGTACTAAACACACATTCACCCTGACAGATTTAATACATATTGGTGATCTAGCTGAAATAATAGCAATAACTGAAAAACTATTCGTTTCAGATTTGCAGCCGGAGATCTCTAAATCCTTCCAGGCGCATAGGAATAAAACATAATCTCTGAAAATTTCAATTGCACCTTTTGTTTTTTTCGCTTGATCTTCTTGCTTGGTCATTAAGGGAGTGTTGTCCTTCATCCAACTTATTTTAAAAATCTGCCAAGTGGTATCTTTAGGTTTAGTCTCATTTACATGACAGCATGAATGCTGCTTGTTGGTCCTCTGAGGTACCTGTCAGTGTTGAATCTCCGCATACTGTTTGACATGAAGAATTGTGCAGGAATAACGCATTTGGAATTTGGACTGCGCTGTGTTAGATTGGTGTTGCGTTTCGGTATAGCGACTTCATTCACTGCGACACCATGGCCTCGATTTTTAAAAGTTGGACCTAACATCGGGAGTGGCGATAAAGGTTGTACAAGTTAGGTTTTGCCTTCTGAATATCACTGGAGACTTCCAAGTCTTTGAGCCCACACTTGGATAAGGATTAGTGTCCCGGATTACCAGTGCGGTATACTCCGTGCTGATGAAGGTTGAGGAGTACGTGTTCTGAGACGCAGGCAGTTAGATCACCTCCAACTTCTCCAGATTGACTAAAAGGCCAAATCACTTCACCAATATTTTGTGAAAATGGCCTCCAACAAACTGTCTTCTGCGTGAGCAATATTAGCTCGGAAACTCTATCCTCTCCCGTGGCCCAATGACGATGAAACTCTTTCAGAGTGGATTTGATCCCTTTTGGACTAGTTCACATTTGTTCAGAATGAGCTGCATAAACCGAGACTTGTCCTATTCTTGAGTATTTATAAGATGAGGGATGGAAGAATGTTGAATACAGGCGGGCAAAACTATCCCAACATCAGAAGCATATCATTTTATCAGCGGAGTACAAAACCCAGGTCATCCGAAACCGCCTAACGAGGGCGAGTAATAGGCAAATAAATCATAGCGTCTTGTCTACAAAGACAAATATTCAGGGATTGACGCCGAGGACATTACCCGCGTCTTTATTGCTCCAAGAAAGTCAAAGTGTGTCTAAATGTATGCACTGGAGGTTGGGTTAACCTGTGAAACAGCGTAAAGACGCTGTAACATACCTGAAGCAGCCACGTCCGCGATAGACTTCTTTGTCACATGTGCCATAAAGCCCACGATGGAGAAAATAACAAACCCAGCAAACATACTGGTGGTGGAATTTATGCAGCAGACCACAATCGCGTCTCTGAAATAAGGGAAAGAGAAAACGAAACATTGATTTTGTCCCTAAAGGTTGTAACGACTAGAAACCACTCATGGACATGAATGGAGCGATGCCATGCCATAGTGGAAGCTGAGCTCCCGCTTGGGACTCGCCAAACTGATATGTCAGATCAGATGAAGCCATCTCATACAGCAGGAGACTATATCACAACTGGGTTAGAAAGGGCCTTAGCATCTAGGGTCCCTGTGTGTATCCAAATAGTTGGTCATGACATTAATATAGGCTGGGAAGCGAGTCAGCTGGAGTGACACGGTGGCTCAGAGGTTAGCACTACTGCCTCACTGCGCCAGGGACCCGGGTCTGTGTGGGTTTCCTCCGGGTTCTCCAGTTTCCTCCCACGGTCCAAACATGTGCAAGTTAGGTGAATTAGCCATGCTAAATTGCCCACTGCGTTTAGGGACATGTAGGTAAGGGAAATATAGGGTAGGGGGAATGGGTCTGGTGGATTACTTTTCGGAGGGTCGGTGTGGACCTGTTGGGCCGAAGGGTCTGTTTCCACACTGTGGGGACTCAATGAAAGCTGCCTCCTGTGCAGTAGTTAGCTCTTGGTATTCTCTTAATTGTGAGGTAGTTAGAAATAAAAATTATTGTATAATTTCAAATTTCAAGTTGTTTTCTAACGGGTCTCCATCCCATTCAGTTAAATAGATTGGGGAGAGTAAGGCCCAGTTACATACCGCTCCCAATAATGCAGAAGCCAAACCCACCTCCAAGTGACTGAGGTCAGTTTGAAGTAAACATTAGTACGAGTTACCGGCGCAAAAAAATACTACACCGTTGTAAACCAGCGAAGGATATGCATTGAGCACTGATGTTAAAAGATTTAAATTTCTGAAAGCATCTGCTCAGCATAACAAACTAGCAGTGATTAAGTGAGGCAGTCCTGTATTAGTGGGGCAAACAAAACATCGGGACTTAACTTCCACTGAATTTAACTTTGCTGGACTAAATTCCACCTCAGAGGCCATCCAGGATATTTACCAGGATGTTTCCTGAGCTGCAGAGTTTTCACTGGGAGAAGAGATTGGACTGTATAGGAGCTTTTTCGTTGGAAGCGGGAGCTGAAGGAAGATCAAACTGAATTGTGTAAAATCATGAGCGGCTTAGAGTCATAGAGACGTACAGCACGGAAACAGACCCTTTGGTCCAACTCGCCCATGCCGACCAGATATCCTACGTAAATCTAGTCTCATTTGCCAGCATTTGGCCCATATCCCTATTCATATACCCATCCAGATGCCTTTTAAATGTTCCAATGGTCCCCACCCCCACCACTCCCTCTGGCAGCTCATTCCATACCTACCTTCTGCAAAAAGTGTTGCTCCTTAGGTCCCTTTTAAACCTTTCCCCTCTCACTTAAACCTGTGCCCTCTCGTTTTGGACTCCCCTACCCTGGGGAAAAGATGTTGGCTATTTGTCCTATCCATGCCTGTTGTGATTTTGTAAGGCCACCCCTCAGCCTTCCATCCTCCAGAAAAATCAGCCCCAGCCTATTCAGCCACTGCCCAAACTCAAGTCCTCTAACCCTGGCCGCATCCTTCTATTTTGTTTTTCTGAACCCTTTCAAGTTTTACATCATCTTTCCTATAGCAGGGAGACCAGAACTGAACACAAGATTCCAAACGTGGCCTCACCAACGTCCTGTACCTGTACAGCCGCAGCATGACCTCCCAACTCATATACTCAATGCATTGACCAATAAAGGCAAGCAGATCAAATGCTTTCTGCTCTACCCTGTCTACCTGCGAGTCCACTTTCAGGGAACTATGAACATGCACTCCAAGGTCTCTTTCAGCTAAGGGGCAGTACTAGTCCCTTAGGTTCAGAACTGCAGAAATAAGAGATCATTGATTTAGATAAAAGGGAAGAGGTTGAGAGAGGAACGTTATCACCCTTTCAAATGAGGATAAGCAGAAAGCCTCATAACTATAAAAAAATGTGCAAATGCCCTAACCATTAAGTGTAGGGGAATGGACGGGCGCAGGAAGGTGAGGGAGACTGAATAGTGGTTTTGGTATTGGCACGCACACAATGGGTGGATGATTTCCTTCAGTGCTGGAACTTTCTACCCCTCTGCGCTGTACAACATTGAAGCAATCTGGGCAACAATTTATGGGCTCATTCCCCAAGGAAGATGTGGCTCAGCAGATACTGTGGTAAAATGTAGGGTCATGGGGAGAGGCACCCCTCCTGCGGAAGGTTCTGGTGAGGTGGGGAGGAGCAAGTGCAAACAGTAACATTCATCCAAATATCACATGTTTACAAGAGCAAAATAAAAGTCGTGCGATTAGAGCTGGAGGGGCAGGAGAAGCTCTTTGATCGCGAACAGGCAATTAGTATTTTTAAAAGGAAAGCAAGTATTTCAGGAAAATGGGGAAAGTAAAACGTGACAAGTTCTCATGGGAGGCTGTTGCTGGCACACTGGGCCGAATGGTCTCCTTCTTTGTGGCGTGACTCTGGGTCCACACCGGTTTACTGTATGAAAAACGATGCCTGGACATGTGCAATCTGTAACGATAAGAGGATTGGGGCAGCATTACCTGTAAACATTGTTGTGGAAGGTGTTGTAGCTTCCAAGAGCCACCAAAGAACCAAGACCCAGGCCATAGGAGAAAAATATCTGTGTGGCTGCATCCAACCATACCTGAGAGAGAGAGGTTTTTCAGGCAGTAAGTGAGAACTATAGCACTTTCACTTCTCTCTTAACAAGAACCACGAGCATAAAGATGGGCGTTGACGTACCTCTGAGTCTGAAAGGCGGCTGAAATCGGGGGTTATATAAAACAGGATTCCTTCTCTTGCTCCAGGCAGCGTCACTCCGCGGAAAAACAAAATAAGCAGCATAACATAGGGATATATCGCTGAAAAATAAACTACCTGTAGAAAGACACCAGTCTTCAGGATTATGTAAACGTTTATGTTTCTTTTAACACACTTCATCTACATCAGGATTTGTTTCACACATCCTTCTATAACTATATTGTAAAGGTTTAGTCCTAAGATTCGTGCAAAATATGTCACAGAAGCGCAAACACTGGCTGTCAGGTGTATCCCTGTGTTTGTCTGATACGTGTACAATTGCTTCAAATGTTGTCGTGAAGTCTTTATTACTTATTTCCCTGTTCATTTAAGCAGGACTGTTTCTGCGATGCCATTGGGAGAGCAGCTCTTAGATTTAGGAGGAAGAGAAAAAATTGGAGTTATGCATAAGACATGCATATTGCATCCATTAAAACTAACGGTGGCGATGAGTGTGGATGGGGGATCGAGGATGCTTGGATTGTTTGGGGGTTCGAAAGCCTTTCACTGCCACTTTTGGATACACCTGAAATTTGGTTTATTCCCGCCTCATAGAGAATGGCTACCTTTGATAAAGTCCATGGAACTTTCAGAGCAATGAGGAGACCACTGTTGTCTGTCGACGTAGTTTTAAAAATATCAACACTGGCTCGATGGGCCGCATAGCCGCCTTGGACACCCAATGTGTGTGGTACAGTGGTACTGTCCCTACCTCTGGGTCAGGAGTCCCACTTGCTCCTGGGAAGTGTGATAACGCGTTCGAGCGGGTTGATTGACAATATCTGTATCTGGCCGCTCTCTGCATGCTCCAAATGGTCAGCCAAAGGCGTGGAGGAAGCATTTAGGGCAAATGATTTGGTGTCTCAGCTGAGGAGCTAACGCCATCTGGCCGCAGTTGGTTTAATGCCGCAGGGCTCCCTAACGACGCTGGAGAAGCAATTTCTTTCAGTAAGGGATCACTTTACCTTTCCTGTCCAGCTGACGCCTTTCCAAATGCAAAAATACACCAGGACCCAAGCGATGGCCAGAGTTATTGCAAGAGGAGGTCTGATTTGTCCAGGCTGGTCCAGTCCTTCTGTTAACTGGTGCATGTTTCGTCTGTGAATATAGTTATGCGTTTCTCAATAGCATGTTTTATTCCTGACCGACTATTTCTGTAACAGTTAACCTTAAATCGCAATATTAAGACCAAAAACAAAATCCAAACACGTAAAAGGCTATCTTACTCCCAGAATTCCACAATGGGGCTGGTGAGATTAGTGGTATTGGTCATGCTGTAGTTTGAGAAACAGCTCTCTGTGTTCCAGGCGTTCCCACAGCTTTGCCAAGGCAGTTCCTGGTTAGAATAAAACACAGTGCAAATAGATTACCTACAGTGCAGGGAAAAGGCCCTTCGGCCCAACAATTCCACACCGACCCCCCGAAGAGTAACCTTATTTCCCTCTGACTAATGCACCTAACACTATGGGCGACTTAGCATGGCCAATTCACCTGACCTGCGCATGGACCGTGTACCAACTCCACTCAGGCAGTCGCCCGAGGCTGGAATCGAACGTGGGACCCTGGTGGTATGAGGCAGCAGTGCTGACCATCAGGCTGGTTTCTCAACAACGAGCCACTTGAATCTGGCATGGTGACTAACGATTCTTTGTTGTTTGTAACCTTTACTTTCTGGTTCATTGCAATCCACCTTCCCCCACTCCCTTAGCTATCAGTGGCTGTATTTTATCCTTTAGCACTGTCATATGGGGCAGTGATAGTGTCACTAACGCTGACCCTAAAGGCTCCAGGTTCATAGACCCACCGACATATTTCATACCATATTCGGACAGGTTGATTTTAAACTGAATTCGCGGTGTTTGATTGCCGAGGGACTATAAGGACAAGATAACAACCAAGAGAACTGAACTCGCCAATAAACAGAAAGGACTTACTGATGTGAATGAATTGTACAAGTAATATATGGCCCAAGCAATGATGACGACGTAGTAGATGTTGAGCCAAAAAGAGAGGACTGCAGCGGCCAGACCAACACCTGAAAGCACAAGAGATATGGCGAAATCCGACATGTTAAACAGAGCACATCTCAGCCAACAGGTTGGACCATAGTGTGGAGAAGACTGTTAAGAAAGGCGGCCGGGCCGGGGCAGGACAAGGGCTAACAGTATGAAGTACCTGTTCACCGTGTTATTATTATCATCGGGAATAGCTTCTGGGAAATCCTAAGTGATTGTGGCTGACTTTTTTTTCTTCAACTTGGAAACACAGTTAAACTATAGTGGCCTAAACGATTGGAATGTGTCACTGGGAAATTATCATTGGCTTTATAAAATAAATAAACCCAACAGAGTGGTTGGAAGCGATGACAAAAGCATTACTACCGCCGCTCTACTAAGAGAAATGATTTCAACTGAGTTTGCAATTCTGCTACCTGGATCGAACACTGAGCTCGGAAACAGCGACAGCGTGTATCTCTCAAAGGCAGCGCTGTGTTCTGTTGCTTTACACACTGACCAAGTGCTCACCCCGCCATTGCAGACCGTACCTTTGAACATTGGCGCTAGTCTCCAGATGCCCAGTCCACCGACAGACGTGTATTGGCCCAACGAGCATTCCAGGAGGAAGATTGGCATCCCCGCAAAGATCAGGGTCAGGAAGTAAGGGATGAGAAAGGCTCCTTTGGAGGACAGTGAACGGGATTTTAGATACCGTTAGAAAATAGGCGACCTCTCAAATAAAGATATGGCTAGATCTAGATACTTCAGACAAAAAAAAAGTTACACGGAAAGGAAACGGGTTGGTCATGCCAATGAGTACATAAATTGCCCCGTTACTATATGTTAAACTCTTTTTTTTCGATCTAAAACGGTTGTATTGGATTATGTTTTATATATATACTTGAAATTGACTATTCAAATTCTACGTATTAAAAATAATGCGGATCTAACAATATTCTATGGGTCATAAAGCTTTTGAGACAGTTGATATTTGAGGCAAAATTAACTTTCTTCCCTATAATTCAAATCCAGGAGCGATGAAGTATCGGTTTATTGAGAAGGCGTACCTCCGCCGTTTTTCCCACAAAGATAAGGGAACCTCCATACGTTTCCCAGACCGATGGCATATCCAATGCAGGAGAGCAGGAAGTCAAATCTTCCTCCCCATTTCTCCCTCTCCGGGATTGTTCTGGTCTTCTGCACCTTCACCACCAGCGTTTTCGGCTTGTCGTTCGAGGTGGGCGCCTCGTGGAGCTCGGTGGAAACCTGCCCGTCCGGCGTCTTCGAGCCGTCGGTCGTCATCCCTTTCAACTTGGGCGCCGAGCGTCGGGGAGTCGGTCGGAAATTTTCAGCACCGGACCACGTGGAAAGCAGCTTCGCGGTTCTGTCTGACCAGCTCCGGGAGAGAAAACAAATCAACTCCAATCCGAGAGGAGCTTGGAGGCAGCGGGAGAGAGAGAGAGAGAGAGACGGGCACGGACTCGGTGGAAACGAGCGGCCAGACTGAGCCAGAACCAAGAAGGGGGCTGCAACGAGATAAGGAAACGCAAGGTCACGATAGAAACAGCCACGGGCACGTGTTTTTCCACTCTGGGTTTTGCTGGAAGTGGAGCATATCACGTCATGTTAAGAGTGTCTCTGAAATGGATACCACAGCACAATCCCACCTCTAGCTTAATGGCACCTCACTTCAACACCGTTCCCCACCCAGGGCTGGCTACTGAAGATAACGTGGAACTGATACCACCCCATCGCTCCCCACCCAGGGCTGGCTACTGAAGATAACGTGAAACCGACACCATCCCGTGAAAGCATCGCCTCCACACGCCCACAAGCCTGTCCCTCACTGCCAGCTACACATTCCCCAGTGCTCCTTCGCTCCGAGCCCTGTGTAAACCCCTCGCAATCGACCTGTCGCTTCCTTCATCCTTGTGTTCGTCTCCTGGACATTGTCACAAAGTGATCGCGGTCACATTTACGCAGAGGCCAGGTACAGCTGCATGGACTTGGGGACCCTCGAACTCTGACATTTCACCTGTCAATTTCTGCCTATTCCTGATATGGGTCAAAAAATATCCCCTTGTCGCTTTGAATTGATCCATGGAAAAGATCGCCAGCAAACCACCATCACCCCCCCCTCTCCCCACCCCCCAAACCCATCCCAGCCGCCGCTGAATTTTCTGGAGATGAAATCGCCTCGACCCTTCTAACGCCTTAGAAATTCCCACAGAGTCCGGCGCATTCTGACACATTCAAAGTTTTCTTACGGAATCCATCGGTATCACGACACAGCAGCACAATCTGGCACGGATCTTTTTTTCAAACAAGTGCGATTTTTGTTGTATTTCAAGTTAGCTCAACTCAATTCAATTTAGCTTAATTGTCATATCGGTTACTCTCCCCCTCCCCAATCCCCTCACCGCCAACCCCCTCTTTCTCTTATTCACATCGATAAATATCTGGGGATGGGATAAGGTTCACTTACTGTTGCACAGCTCGGGCTGAGCCCGTGTTTACTGCTCCAAGTTGCTTGTCCCTTACTCCTGTCGAGGACCAAGTCTTTGTCGTTGCCGTTGGCTTTTTCTCCCCCCCCCCCCTCCCAGTTTTGCGAGCCCCCTCCCCACCTCCGAGCTCAGAGCATTCTCTGCCCAACAGTGTGTTGCTGCGAGTGTGCGCTGCTGCGAGTGTTCCGCTTCAGCTTCGCCGAGCGGAGGGAAGCGGAGGGGCAGGGAGCAAGGAGGGATGAGGCTCCCGCGCAACTCTCTCTGCTCCCTCCAGCGACAACGTAGCGTGCGGCGCCCAGCCTGCTGCCACTCTCATCTACAAAGCGTCAATGTCATCTCAAAGTCACATCCACTGAGAGAGCAGTGGGCTTCGCTTCACTGGCCCCTTCTCCCCACGCCCCCCCCTCCCAACCCACCCCCTTTTCTCTCCAGCCTTTACGCATTTTGCATGTTTTTATTGGTACTTGCTGACTATTTCAAAACATGCTATCACTGTGCAGAGGCCAAACACATGATGGGCTGATCGGAGCGCCAAGTGGGAAGTATTAGCATTTTTAATAGGGCGGCACTTTATTTTGAAGATTGAATTCTGAACGCTTCCCCACATGCTCCTTCGGTAACACCCGCAGGATTTTCCTCCTAATAGCTGAAATATTGGAATGCATGTTCTCGACAGCATCTCTGCTATTCAAAACACACCACTGGGATGAAATGTTAAACGTGTTTGCTTAACTCGTTGAGTTACATGAGCGAAAATGGACAACTAAACGCGAAAATGATAATATTTGTTCCGATTCACGTCCAATGTTGCGAACTCAAAACGGTATGAACGAGAGGAAATGGTTAGTGCGTGAGACTGGGCCCCATCTGAATGAAGAGATTATAGATTACCTACAGTGTGGAAACAGGCCCTTCAGCTCAAACCGAGCCTCCGAAGAGTAACCTGTCCAGACCCATTTCCCTAACACTATGGGCAATTTAGCATGGCCAGTTCACCTGAGCTCCACATCCTTGTGATTGTGGGAGGAAACCAGTACAGTTGCTGAGTTTGGAGTTGAACCTGAGACCCTGGTGTTGTAAGACAGTAATGCTAACCACTGCGCTGCCTCACAAAGTCATTTACTGTTTTCTCAGGGTAAGGAAAAAATTCGGTCAATACAAGAAACCAAAACACACATCAATAACAAAGATGACGACCTGATACACAAAATATATAACGTCAAGTTTTGTGTGAAAAGCCGTACGAATTCATTTCACCCACAATCCACAATTTCAGGGGAGGATTTGGAACCTTGGGGTAGGAGTAGATAAGAAGATGTAAGAGATAAACTGAAAGTAGTCTTTCCAATCTTCTTAACTTTACACGTCAGAGGAGAAAAGGCCCTGTCTACCCAAAGTGTGGAACACATGCCTTTGCTTTCGACTTCCAGTAAACGGAGGAACCGCTCACGAGAGGAAAGGGAATGGATTCATCCAAAATGCTCACAAAATTGTCCCTTTAACCCAACCTTAATCATAACTACTTTAATTAAACTGGACACAATGGCTTCATCCAAATTGCTCGCAAAATTGTTCCTACAACCCAACTTTAATCATAACTACTTTAATTAAACTGGACACATGAAGGGTGATCAGTCGATTCGCCTAAATCCAGGAGCACACAAGGAAAAGGCATATACCTATCTAATCAAACCCATTGATGTCCTCAAGCATGCGTCACACAGAATATCGTATACACTTTTACTTAGTAATATTCCAGCTTAATGTAATTCAGGGGAATGATATGTGATTGACTCGTTTGAAATAAAGTCTTCCTCTCTCTCCCTATCATACATATCAGTTAAGGTTCATAATGAAGATGACCGAGCTCTGGATAGAGATTGGAAAATGGGAACAAATGGCTTTAAATATTACGGGAGATGCATGCTTCCATTCTAATTGACATTTGTAATCTAAAGAAGTTTTAAGTTATCAACTCTCCCCTATTTCTTTCTCCACGTTGTAATTTTCAGTAAACAAGTACACGTCAATGAAACGACGTGGTCTTCTCAGAATAGATGTCGTGTCTTTAACTGGGAGGGGTTATAAGCTCCAGCCAGTAACCGCACTCACTGTAATGCTGGCGTTGTATGTGAGATACTTCACCATGTTGTTTGGATGTAATGAAACCGGCAGCGAGCCGGTAGCACCTCTTTACTGCGAGGTGACCCAGACCCTAATTCTTCGGATGCTGACTCCTGTCCCAGAGTTAGAAATAGACGTTGCGATGATTAAAACGTATATCAAAAGTTAGATTTTATCAAATGCACTAAACAACAAACCACCTCATTCGGCAAGACGTCCAGACAATTTCTGTGTTTCTCAAATTTAATTCTGTTTTAAAATAACGGTTAGCCACGCGATTTTGAACTTAGAGCTAGATTCTTCGGCCAATCTTTCCGCCAATGTCAGACAGCGAGTAATTTGCAGGAGTTCAGATTTCACTGATAGTCTGCTGCTGGGATAGCGGTTTGACGAGACCTTTTCCGTCGTTATACTCAGCTGTGACAATGCTATCAACACAATTTAGAACATTACTTTTCCTTTATCGGGGAGGAACCTTTGCATCCTCTGTAACTTGATATTAAAATTGATTTCACTGGTTAACCAGATGCGATACGGCATACAGACATCAGCGACCTGTCGTGAACACACTAAGAGAACTAATGTCTCAGGTCGATGACCTTTCCTCAGTTCTGAGGGTCAGGCCCACTGAGTCTTGGCAGCATTCGCTATATTTTATTTCCATTTTCAGGCATATGTAGGATCTTGTTTTGTAGCTCAGTGTGGTGACGGTAATAGTGTGCCTTGGTGTGCAAGACCCTTATGGTATTGTCAAATACCAGTTTTCTTTTAACCGAGGTGTTCATGAGCAATTCAAATCTTAGGCATCTCATGCAGAATGCTTGAGAGGTTCTATAATTTGAAGGGTTAGCTCAAATGTGTGAACAGATCATTAAATGCAGTAAGGTAAACGTAATTGACCCTTAGGTGGTGATTGCCCTATAGGGTCATTGATCCGATCTCTCATTAGAGAGGGAGGGAGTACTAGTGACGTTTAAACTGAGGGTCAGTACACCTCAGGCCGGGGGAGAGGTTGAGAATGAGAGCTTCTCATGGTAACCTATGTCCACCCTAGTCCAATACCGGCAAACTAGCCAGCCTTCCAACTGAGTTAACCGACCTCCACTACATGACTTACCGCAGATATAACAAACTTTCCAGTCCAATTGTATAGAATTAAAACACACCAACTCCTCGCACTTACTGGACTGTAATTATGGTTGTACAGAGCTTTAAAAGTGGATTTTTATTTTTTCTTATGAAGAAATATTGAGATAGAGGTGACATGTGGTCTACTGAAAGCCAATAAAATAAACAGTTTTTGTAGCCTTAGTTTTTTTTTCAAGTTAAAATAATAGAAGCAACCTGAATGGGTGGTGCCAAGCTCCTACAGAACCAGGATTTTTAGTTTTAGCTTGCTTCACTTGCTGGGATCTTGAGGCTGGATGTGGAAACTCTTATTCCTCTCTCTGTTACAGCTAAAACTGGGACTCTCTGCTGCTAGAATTATATGTGAGAGAATCTATTTTACTGAATTTGCCTTTGTCGGGATGTGTTTGTGGGATGTTACTATATTGGAATAATTGCTTAGTAGTAGTTAATATATATTTTATTTCATTAAGAATGTCAATAGAGTTACAGTTAAGTCAATTCTTTTATTTTCGTTTTGGCTGTATTTTAACGGTAGTGCAAAAATAAGGTGTATTTTGTTTAAAGTCAAGTAGTTTGGCCAATCAAATTGGATCTGGAACAGCAAGCCTTACACTTACCTTTGAAATAAAAACAAGTTGGGATGTCGGCTATCTTATTAATAAATGTTGAGGGGGTTTGGTCTGGTCTATAACAATAACACAAATGCCTGAAGTCTCTCAATAGAACAGGACTCCCAGTCACCCTCACATAGAACTACAGAACTGTTACTGCCCAGAAAGAGACCATTCAGCCCATCCTCTCTGCACCAGCCCTTCAAACAAGCAACAACATAGTGTCAATCTCATGCTCCCCCCATACCCTTGCCCACTATTTCTATCCAAATAATCATCGAACGCCCATCTTGAATGCTTTCACTGAACCTTCTTCCGCTGCATTTCCAAGCAGATCACCGCATACCCCAGCTATTGATAAAAGTTCCATTAGAGTTTAAGAGTTAAGTGTAGGATTAATGTTAAGGCAAGCGTTCTGTTTCATTTTGTGAATTTTGGAGGAATAAGAAGAATCCACGCGGTTTACATGATAGTGCTTTGTCCAGCATCTGATGACTAGTAATTGTGTATTTCGCTCATCTTAAACTTGTCCCTGCTGTGAGATTTTTTTTCACCTACCCTCATTCAAAATCCACGGTGGAAAGAAAGCATTATTTTCGTTAAAAAGTGTAACATTACTTCGTTGAAATGTTTCCCCCTCCAAATGAATTGACATTCAATTCATTAGAAAACCAACCCGTTTTCCTAATTAGTATTTGTGATGATTATCTCTGATTTATTTTGTGGTGCAGGCAGACGGTATTTGATATTGGTCCAAAGTAGCCTGCTGGGATTTGACTGAATACATGACGGAAAACCTTTTAAACAACGTCGAACATCAGTTTCGGAGTGATAATCTCTGGCAGTCATTTTGTTTTGTCTACTCATTGAGAACGTATTCACCTTAGTGGGAAATTGGTGATAAGATAAAGCTTCTAACGTGAATTTCATGGCAGAATTTTTCCAGATCTTAAGTTATGATTGGGTGTGGACAGACTGAATCCGGTTGGCCAATTTCTGATATGTTAAATGTCATTTCACATGATTCAGGTCCTAATGTATTCCCAGTGATTACCCTGACAATATTGTCAGCAGGTACCTCTCCGAACTGAGGACTGTGCCTTAGTGCAGAAGGTTGATTAAAGAGTGAATTAAGAGTGGCTTCGAAAAAGATAAACCCCAAATTGGCAATATATTCGAGGAGTGATTCCGAATGGGCACATACCGAACTAATTCACACACAACATTGAGCATTGTGCCGCTGGAATTGTGCAATGAACCTGTCACATCAACATTGTCATATTACCACTCAGAGACAGAACTCCGAATCAGACTGAGCGTTTATGTAACATTCCGTGTTCAAACCCAGAAGGGCGGTCCAAGCTCAGGCTGAAGATTGCAGACATACACCTGAGCTGAATTTGAAATATTGGCACAGGGGAGGAGAAGCCAAGGGAGAGAAGTGGCAGACATGTATAAGTCTTGCTGTAGCAAATTAGAAAGAATGCAGGTAGAGGAAATTTCACTTCTCTGCAAAGAAGTTATCTAATTGCAATTAGTCCCATTGCAATCAGAGGCTCTCCGTATGCTTGGATTTTGTCTGTCTTTTTATTGCACAGAATATATTTGTCCTGAAATGCAAACATAGCTTAAATGATAAATGATGCTAATCAAGACAAAATCCATGTATCATTCGATAAATCCAAGCAAGTGAGGATAATAAGAACATAAGAACTAGGGGCAGGAGGGGGCAGTTCAGCCCCTCCAGCCCGCTTCACTATTCCAAAAGTTCAAGGCTAATCTCATCTTGGCCTCAACTCCATTTTCCTGCCTGCTCTCCATAACTTTTCAACCCATTCCTCATTAAAACTCTGTATATTTCCACCTTTGAGGGAATTTCTCCTCATCTCTATTTTAAATCGGCAACTCCTCATTCTAAAATTGTGACCTCTCATTCTAGATTGCTCCACATGCGGAAATCTCCTTTCTAAATCTGTTTTGCTAAATGGCCTTTTATATTCCTTTATTAGAGTTCACCTTATTCTTCTAATTTCCAAGCAATACTGGCTTATATTGGCTCAAATCTCTCTTCATAAGACAAACCCCGAATCTCTCAGTTGATCGAGGATGCAATGTCCCAGGCCACTGGCACTTGGAGGGCTATAAGAGACCAGGCACCTGCTCAATCCCTGGAAGGTTAGGGCTTTGTGGTATTAGCAATCGGAGATTTCATTCATAGAGAGGAACAGCAGCCTGTAATTGGTATGTGGGATGTAATCGGCTTTATTGCTTAAAGGCTGTAGCAGTGCAATTTTCTATCTTTCTCCCTGGATAGGTTGGCAGTTGTCATAGAGAGCCAGGACCAGCCACTCTTAGGATCAGCTGGAGAGACGTATGCGCCTGCTCTCATGGCAACGGGAGATGGAGAATCTGCAAAGCACTCCAGGTGCCCCTTCCTCACAAGAAGACAGGGTGGTGCTAGGATGCAAGCAGCCCTATCAGAAATCCCCATTCAGGACACTCCTCTGGTGGCTGGACCCTCCAACCTTGGAAGTTCACCCAGAGGAGGGCCATTAGCTCCTGACAGAAAACCCTCTGCATGTCTGAGTCACCCAGACACAAAATCCCCTACAGTCACCTTACCAACCTTCCAGGACCAACACACTCCACTGCCAAGCAGATTCCTTCCATCCCAACTGCAGATTGGATGTGGTTGCACTTTTGAAAAAAAAAAGGTGCCTTTTTGCCTGTCTAATACACCTGCAGTTTCCTGAACTTCTTTGTTTGTAACCTCCAGTTCTTGGTCATTTAATTTACCATTCACATTCTGATGGCCTCAGGTTATTAGATGGTTATTTCCTGGTCTTTCTCCATCATTGATAAGGAAGTTTAAAGGCCTGCCTAATTTAAATGTCTCCATCAGAGAGTCTGTCATTTGGATGGGAGATTGCATACTTTTTACATGTGAGTAAAAGCATTGACATTGGGATGATTTGCACATGGGAACATGGTCAAAATTTTCAGTTACCCACAACAAGAAATGTAACAGCAACATTTCTCAAGATACTTAGTTGAAATTGAGATGTTTTACTTAATTAACCCAGGGACTATGGAAATAATTTCATATAGTTTAACCTGACAGTTTCATTTCTCTGTATTTATCTCCTTCAGGGGATTAAATTCATTGAGGACATTCTTTGATGGCGTAGAATCTATCTGATCTGTTGGTACGAGAGGTCTCGGTGCGGTGAATGACCTTTTCACGTTCATTACTTTCTGATGGTATGCATAAAATAGCTCAGTTGTCTATTGATTAATACAATCTGAGCGTGGTAATTAGGCTTGTTTAACTATTTACTATACACTTTGATGCAGGTTAATGCTAGTATTGATTTGCTCAACGAAGTGAACATTCTGGACAACATGATCATTGTTTATTAACCTGTAGTATGAGGTTTATCAGAATCAAAAACATGATCGCTGATTAAATTGGGCACTGAGTAGAATAATTCCATCATGCATCCATATGTAATTGTCTAACTGATTGTACTCACATTAAAAAGAAACAGCTAATTTTAATAAATATGCACTTCTGACCTTCTCCTTGTTGATGATTATCATATCTTACTGCTACAGCCACTTTGACATAAAAATAGGTCACACTAGTCATAGCTGGTGCACTCTCCGTCTCTCTCTTCATTGTTTCTGATCAGCTGATTCTTCTCATCTCTGTTGGCAACAACGGACCCTACCTAACAAGTCAGCCTCAGCTGAGAAAATATTAATACATTTCAGGAAGCAGTTTTCTCCCAGGTCCTCTCCTGCACTATTCAGTGTGGACCTTTTTGCGTTGTTCCAAAAATGTTTCCCTGTATTATGTCAAGCTTCAACTGTCAATCTTTGCCTCCTGAATCTGGCTTTGTAATGTCTCCATCAGGGCTTTGCTCTGTCTTTACTGCCAATTTCCCATGGATTTTGTGGAGTGTTTCATTGCAGCAGAGAATTCAAATGAGATTGCACATCATTAACATGTTGCTTGGCATGCTAAATGCATTAATAGTGTGAGTGTTGTGATTGGTCAGAGCAAAGGTGAGTTGAGAGCTTGTGGCTGGATCATAGAGGAAAACACAGCTTTCTTGGAAAAATGCAAATACGCAACTCCTTTCATCTGTGTTCGTGCTATGACCGAAATTTATGTCAGGCTGGGTAATAGTTCAGCTTACTCTATGGTTTCGCAAAAGCTATTATGCACTCTTTAATTTTGTCAAAAGTAACTTTTTTTTAAAAACAAAAGACACAAAAGGTACTAAATCTAAAGGTTTGAATTCTGAAAGTTGATAAATGAAAGAACTAAAATGAATTCATTGCCATTGACCAGTTTACTTCTGCCTTCCCGTAAAAGCAACTGTGGAGGCAAGTAAATGAATTTAAAACAAATTTAACAGAGAGGAAAAAAAGCACTGTGGTAGTTCAGCTTTGCTCTTTTTCTCCCTGGCATGAAGCAGGCACTGTAAGCATTCAAAGCGATTACTGTTTAGTTCTCAGCATTATTGTCGCTGTAAACACAATCTGTCAAACTGAAGATGCCTGTAGCTATATATGAACATTGAAATGAAAACATTGCAATTATATAAGTCTATATGGCATGTTTCAGATAGATTTCAAATCAATGACTAGTCAGTGATTTATTTGATTGCCATCACCTAATCTAATCAAGCAGAGCCAGCATGGCTTTATGAAAGGAAAATTGTGCCTGACTAATTGGGTTTTTTGAAGAAGTCTTAGCTGGAGTGGATAGAGGGGAGCTAGTAGATGCATTATATTTGGACTTCAAGACGGTGTTCAACAAAATTAACAAAAAGGAGAAAGTGAGGACTGCAGATGTTTGAGATCAGAGTCGAAAAGTGTGGCACTGGAAAAAACACAGCCGGTCAGGCAGCATCTGAGGAGCAGGAGAGTCAATGTTTCAGCCACAAGCCCTTGATGAACAAAAGGTTAAGTCATAAGATAAAAGCCCATGGTGTTCGAGGTAGTAAATTGGCATGGATAGAGAAACTAAGGGGCCAGAAACAGCAAATGGGGATAAATGGTTCATTTTTAGGTTGGCCACCTGCAACAATTAGGGCTTCACAGAAATCAGTGCTGGGACTACAATTATTTACAACTTTTTTTTATTCATTTGTAGGACGTAGGTGTACCAGCTGGCCAGCATTTATCGCTTGTCCCTAGTTGTCCTTGGAAAGTTACTGGTGAGCTATCTTCTTGAGCCACTGCAGTCTATTTGCTGTGGGTTGACCCACAATGTGCTTAGGGAAAGAATTCCAGGATTTTGACCAATGGCAGTGAAGGAATGGCAATCTATTTCCATGTCAGGATGGTGAGTGGCTTGGAGGGGAACTTGCAGATAGTTCCCATATATACTGCCCTTGTCCTTTTACATGGAAGTGATCGTGGGATTGAAAGGTATTGATGAAGGATCTTTGGTGAATTTCTGTAGAGCATTTTGTAGATAGTAAACCTTGCTGCTACTGAGCATCAGTGGTGGAGGGAGTAGATGGTCGTGAATGCAGTGCCAGTCAAGAGGGTTGTTTTGTTCTAGGTGGTGTGAAGCTTCTTGAGTGTTGCTGTACCCATCCAGGTAAGTGAGGAGTATTCCATCACACTCCTGACATGTGCCTTGTAGATGATGGTCAGGCTTTGGGGAGTCAGGAAGTAAGTTACTCACCACAGTATTCTTAGCCTTGGACCTGCCCTTATAGCCACTGTGTTTATGTGACAAGTCCAGTGAGTTTCTGAAAGGTATTGCATCAGATATTTGCAATCAACTTCATCTCATATTCCATTGACTTGGAATTGCAGTGAATAGAGAAGAAGTGATGCTGAGCACAAAGGAAGTTGCTCGTAATGATCTAACGATCACTTTGGCATAATTTTCCCCTTTCTGGATGGTGGTTTAAATATTACTAGCTATAAAATAAGTCAATCTCATCCTGATGAACACATAGTTGTGGGCTATGGTGGCAGGGTGATTAGCCAGGGATTGAGATAAAGGGTCACAGCTCTATATAATTTAAAATGTTACATACCAACTTTACAGAATCCTATGACATGGAGGGCAAGGGCCATCATTCAAAAAGTCAGACTCAAAGATTCCCTTGCTAGATTAGTTGATGGCTGTGTATAAAGGCAGTTGGATAATTGCACTAGGGAACTGTCCTCAATTAAACCAGCTCAGTTGATTAATGAAGACAGATGTTGACCTGCCATGGTGGTGTGGCGTGGAGTTCTACTTCTCTAAAAGACACCTTGCACAGGTCCTTCTACAGTTGGGAGACTTCTCCACAGTCTTTTGCAATGAACTAGTGGTAACAGGGGTATGATTGCGATAGCCAAAGGTTTCCAGTCACAACCTATCACAGAGCTGGCTGTTCCAAATTAACTGTTCCACTTGTAATAAAGGTAGAAGTATGATTTGGTGTTTGTAGTTGTGTCTGAGTAGCCTTCTTCAGGATTAGCTTTGTTCATTCCACCAGGGGTATAGGCTAGGAAGGGTACCTTGAAACCAACCTGACTCACTCAGGATCACCCATTCAGGCTGAAAGACACACACACACACACACACACACACACACACACACACACACACACACACACACACACACAAAACCAAGAAAGGATCTTGGAATATCAGGTCATTAATGGATGGACGCTAGAGCACAACTGCTCCTCTTGCAGGATGTGGGAGGTCAGGGTCACTACCAACATCTTTGCTGACTTGACCTGTAAGAACTGCACCCAGCTGCAGCTCCTCACAGACCACTTTAGGCAGCTGGAGCTGGACGAACTCCAGATCATTTGGGAGTTTGAGGGGAGGAGTTATAGGAAGGTTGCTGGGTGACCGTCAAGAGAGGGAAAGGGAATAGGCAGCCAGTGCAGGGATCCCCTGTGGCCCTTCTCCTCAATAACCAATATACTGTTTTGGATACTGTCAGCAGGGGGAGTCTACCAGTGGAAAGCCATAGAGGCAAGGCCTCTGGCATTGAGTCTGGCCCTGTGGCTCAGAAGGGAAGAGGGCAGAAGAAGAGAGCACTAGTAATAGGAGATTCTTTGGGTGGAGCAACAGACAGGATATTCTGTGGATGAGAACGAGAATCCAAATGGTATGTTGTCTCCCAGGTGCCAAGAAAAAAGTGAGGACTGCAGATGCTGGAGATCAGAGCTGAAACTGTGTTGCTGGAAAAGCGCAGCAGGTCAGGCAGCATCCAAGCCCTTTCCTGAAGAAGGGCTCATGCCCGAAACGTCGACTCTCCTGTTCCTTGGATGCTGCCTGACCTGCTGTGCTTTTCCAGCAACACATTTTCAGCTCCCGGGTGCCAACCTGTACAAAAGGAATGGGTTACACCTGAACTTGAGGGGGACCAATATCCTCGCAGACAGATTTGCCAGAGCTATTGGGGAAACTTTAAATTAGATTGGAAGGGGGTTGGGAACCAGAGCATCAGGTCAGAAGATACAGCAGTTGATGTAAAGGACAATGCAAAGAGCAGAAACTGTGATGAAGGGTAGGCTAAAGTGGCAAGAGAATGGGAGTTCAGGCAGAAGGCAGCAATGCAGAGGCCAGAGGAAAAATCAGAAAAGAAAAAAGTAAAATTGGGTAACAGAATCATATGCAAAAGAAAAGGTGATTGCTACATTTTAAAGGGACAATAAGTATAAGGGCACTTTATCTGAATGAACGTAGTATTTGAAACAAAGATGATGAACTTGTTGTGCAAATCAGTACAAAGAGGTATGATGTAGCTGCCATTATAGAAACATGGTTGCTGGGTGGTGATGAGATTAATTAGGATGAGAATAGAGTAATAGTGAGAGATAATATTGGATCTAAGGAGCAAAATGTTGAGTGCATTTGGATGGAGATCAGGAATAGTAAGGGGAAGAAGTCGCTGGTGGAAGTAATTTATAGGCCACCCATTATAATGCTACAGTCACACAGCAATCAATCAAGAAATATCTGATCCCTGAGCAGATAAAAGCCTAATCTGTCAAAACATTCCTCAAAACCACACCCACCCATTCCCAATATCACTCTGGCCAACCTTCTGAATTGTTTCCAATAATTTTACTTTCTTCCTTAAATGAGGAAACCAAACTGTACACAGGTGTCCTGTGTGAAGCATAACCTCCCTATATCTTTATTCACTTCCCCTTATGATAAGCAATGATATTTTATTGATTTTGCTAATTTCTTTTACCTGTATACTGTATGATTTCTTCCAACTGTATAATGTTTTCAATTCATGCACATGGAAAACTAGATCTCTCTGTATCTCAGTGCTCTGCAATCTCATAACTTAGACAATATGCTTAGTTAAAAGTCTTTCTGCAAAAATGGGAAGTTTCATATTTTCCCACACAATAATCCATTTTCAAGATCTTTGTCCACTAATTTAACCTTTCCAAATGGCTTTGTAAACTCCTTATGTCCTTTTCATGATTAACCTCCCACCTACCTTTGCATTGTCACAAATTTGACAAACTTCACTCAAATCAGCAACTAAAATTGTAAAATGTGAAGGTTCCATCATTAATCCTTGTGACACACCATTTTTTACACCTTGCAAACCAGAGGAAGAAAAAATATTTCTACTCTATTTCCTGTTAGCCAGTATATCTTCTATCTGTGTCAAATATTTCCTTTTACACTGTGAAACGTTATTTTCTGGAATAACCTTTGATGTGGCACCTTTGATGTTTCTAATGCTTTCCAGAAATCTAAGTACAGTATATACCTCTTTTTCCACAGTTCATGTCACTTCTTCAAATAAGTTTGCTGTATATGATTTCCCTTTCACAAAAGCATGTTAACTTTGTCTGATTACCTTAAACTTCTAAGTCTCCTGCTATTATGCTGTCAAATATCTTCCCTACAAAAGGTATAAAACTACCTGACCATTAGTTTCCTGCTTCTGTCTCATCCCATTTTGAACAAAGGAGTTACATTCTCTACATGCCAATCTAACGGAATCTTCCTCAGATCAAGAGAACTTTGGAAAATTAAAACCAATGTACTTACTATCTCACTTCCTATTTCTTTGAAACTCTTCAGATGATTTGTTAGTCAGCAGCTTCAACATCATCTTCAACAGTCCTCTTCAAACAGTACCATCTCCCTGGTGATTGAAATTTTCTTCAGTTAATTCATTCCTTCCATTTCTTGATTTACAGCTATTTCTCACATGAGTGAAGACTAGCATAAAATACCTGTTAGACTCATCTCCCATCACCTTATTTTCTATTATCAATCCCTCAGACCCACTTTCTATTAGCCCAATTTCACTTTGTTAAAACATGTATAGAAACTCTTAAAGTTTTTATATTTTGACCTAATTTATTCTCTTACTCTAATATTTCCCTTCTTTTTAATCATTAAATAACATTTACTTTGCTTCATATTTTGTCTGATCTATGGACCTGTCACATATATTTGCATAAATACATGCTCTTCTTTAAATTTGAGATACAGACTTTATTTTCCTTAGTTGACCACTACTGGGGTTTGTCCTCCTCTTAGAATTGTTCTTTCTCATTGGAATATAGCCCTTTTTGTGCACTTTGAAATATCCCTATAAGTGTTGGCCAGTGCACCTCCATTGACCTATCCCTTCTCCTAATTTGCCAGTTTACTTCAGCTGGCTCCGCTTGCTTACCCTCTCAATTTCCCTCATTCAACTGAAGACATTAGCATTGGATCCATTCCCTTCTCTCTCAAACTGGGTGGACTGGAGCTGGTATTGTGTAATGAGACTGGATGAATTAATGACTTTATAATGAAGGTGCCTGTAAGTAACAAAAACAATGACAAAAATTCAAACTGTCATTGTTTTTGTTACTTACAGGCACCTTCATTATTAAGTCATTAATTCATCCAGTCTCATTACACAATACCAACTCCAGTATATCCTGCTGTCCGGTTGGCTCCAGAATGAACTGTTATAAGAAGCTATCCTGAAAATGCTCTAAATTCCTTATTTGGACTGTTTCACCCATCTCATTTTTATCTGTATATTGATTAAGAATACCCATAATTATTACCTTACCATTCTGACGTAATCTCATTATGTCTTTCTTTATAATCCATCCTATGATGGCAATGTTGTGAGGTCTTGTACGCTATTCCCACAGTGACCTCTTACTGTTATTATTTATTATCTTTATCCAAACTGCTTTGACATTTTGATTTCCTGACCTTAGGTGATTCCCCTCTATCAAGCTAATATCATTATTCATTAACAGATCCACCCTCCACTTTTTCCTAGCTTCTTGTCTTTCCTAAATGTCATATTTCCTTCAATGTTCAGGTCCCAATCTATGTCATCCTGCTGCCATCTCTCTGTAATGGCTACCAGATCATGCTAATTGATTTCTATTTGTGCTTTCAATTCATTTGTTCAATAATTAAACCTTCAGTTCTGACCTTATTAATTTTGTAACCACTAATCTTACCTTTTCATTCATTCTTAGATTTATAATCTCCCATCCTGTTGAAGTCTGTTTATCATTTTACATCTCAATACTTTTCTCTCTTTGCTTGCCTCTACTCTTTGATTTACCAGATTTTCTCAACTTTGATCCCTTGCCCTCAGTATTTATTTTAAAATCCTCTCTACTTCCCTATTTAATCAGCACAGAGACCACCAGCACCAGTGTGGTTCAGGTATAAACTGTCTCAATCATACAGTGCCTACTTACGCAATACAGCCCCATGAACCACTTTTCCCACACCAGCCTTTGACTCAAACATTCATTTTTCTAATCTTATCTTTCCTGTGCCAGTTTGCATGTGGCTCAGGGAATAATCCAGAGATTATTACCTTTGAGGATCTGCTTCTTAGTTTGAGGCCTAGCTCCTCATGGTGATTATGCAGAACCTCTCTCCTTGCGTATATCACTGGTACCCACATGACCAAACAAATGGATCTACCCTCTCCCACTGTAAGATTTTCTCCATCCCTGAGCAGATGTCCTGAATCCTGGTACCAGCTGGATCACAGCCTCCTAGATTCTTGCTCCATGGTGCAGAGGACAGTGCCAATTCCCCTTCATTATACTATTCTTCACTGCTACTATCTCTCTCTTTGTTCTTACCACTTGAAGACTTCTAGTACTGTATTGCCATGGTTGGTTATCTCACTGACACTTGAACACTCACTCTCATCCAAAAAAAAACCCCAGAAAGTTTTTTTTGTTAGACAATTGAAAAGGCCGTGGCTCCTGTGCTCCTGCCCTTTGGATTCACTTGCCTGCCTAATTTGCACACAGGCTCTCCTTTATTTGGCTGCTGATCAAATCAGAAGACCCTTTCATAAAGACTAGATACAAAATATCCAGGCGACTGTACCCCTCCCTGAGGATTTGCAGTATGTGTAGTTCAGCTCCTACCTCTTAAGTTCTGAACTAAAGGAATCTGAACGGTAGCCATTTAATGCAGATCTGTTTGCTTTGGAGCACACTTGCATCTAGGAGCTCCCACATGTTGCAGTCTTGCCACATCAACTGTTCTTCCATATCTAATGGGTGTCAATTAACTAGTTAAATATTTATTTCATTTTTTCCATCTTTATTATACATCTTTACCCCAACATAATGCTCGTAAAATTTTAAACCTTATTAACAGAGTAGACTATAACTATTTGTAAGGAGATTTCAGTTATCTGTAAGAATAATAGGGTGGTTCAGAATTAGAATTAGAATCACGACAGTGTGGAAACAGGCCATTCGGCTCAACAGGTCCACACTGACTCTCCGAAGAGTAACCCACCAGATCCATTTCTCTTCCCTATTATCCTATATTTACCCCTGATTAATGCACCTAACCTACACATCCCTGAACACTATGGGCAACTTAGCATGGCCAATTCACGTAACCTGCACATCTTTGGATTGTGGGAGGAAACCGGAGCACCCGGAGGAAACCAACGCAGATACAGGGAGAATGTGCAAACACCATATGGACAGGCACCTGAAGTTGGAATCAATTTGTTGGGAACAGTGTAGCAACAGCTTTACTTTCACTTTAAAAGAGTAGGGGAAAAGCTTTACTATTCATCTAATCCTAAACTATGCCTATTCTGGGGGTGTTGGATGGGGACAGCGTCAAGGAAGCTTTATTTTCAGTTCAGTTATGGTAGGAGATTTTAACTTTCCAAACGTAAACTTGGACTGCCATAGTTTTAAGGGTTTAAATGGAGAGGAATTTGTTAACTGTTCAAAGTTTGGGAGAAGATTTGTACCTCGGCTGCTCGTTGTTGTGGTTCTGTTCGCCGAGCAGGGAGTTTGTGTTGCAAACGTTTCGTCCCCTTTCTAGGTGACATCCTCAGTGCTTGGGAGCCTCCTGTGAAGCGCTTCTGTGATGTTTCCTCTGGCATAAATGCCGGAGGAAACATCACAGAAGCGCTTCACAGGAGGCTCCCAAGCACTGAGGATGTCACCTAGAAAGGGGATGAAACGTTTGCAACACAAACTCCCAGCTCGGCGAACAGAACCACAACATTCGTTAACTGTGTACAAGAAAATGTCCTGATTCAGTATGTGGATGTAACGACTAGAGAATGTGCAAAACATGACCTAGTCTTGGGAAATGAGGCAGGGCAGGTGACTGAGATGTCAGTGGGGGAGCACTTTGGGGCCAGCGAGAGTCATAGATATGTACAGCATGGAAACAGACCCTTCGGTCCAACCCATCCATGCCGACCAGTTATCCCAACCCAATCTAGTCCCACCTGCCAAACCCTTCCTATTCATATACCCACCCAAATGCCTTTTAAATGTTGCAATTGTACCAGCCTCCACCACATCATCTAGTAGCTCATTCCATACACTTAACACCCTCTGTGTGAAAAAGCTGCTCCTTAGGTCTCTTTAATATCTTTCCCTTCTCACCCTAAACCTATGCCCTCTAGTTCTGGACTCCCTGACCCCACAGAAAAGACTTTGTCTATTTATCCTATCCATGCCCATCATAATTTTGTAAACCTCTATAAGGTCACCCTTTAGCATCCAACGCTCCAGGGAAAAAACCCCAGCCTATTCAACCTCTCCTATAGCTCAAATCCTCCAACCCTGGCAACATCCTTATAAATCTTTTCTGAACCCTTTCAAGTTTCACAACATCTTTCCGATAGGAAGGAGACCAGAATTGCACACAATATTCCAACAATGGCCTGACCAATATCCTGTACAGCTGCAACATGATCACCCAACTCCTGTACTCAATACTCTGACCAATTAAGGAAAGCATAACAATGCCTTCTTCACTATCCTATCTACCTGCGACTTCGCTTTCAAGGAGCTATGAACCTGCACTCTAAGGTCTCTTTGTTCAGCAACACTCCCCCAGGACCTTACCTTTAAGTGTGTAAGTCCTGCTAAGATTTGCTTTCCCAAAATGCATTTATCTGAATTAAACTCCATCTGCCACTTCTCATCCCATTGGCCCATCTGGTCAAGATCCTGTTGTAATTTGAGGTAACCTTCTTTGCTATCCACTACACCTCCAATTTTGGTGTCATCTGCAAACGTACTGACTGTATCTCTTATGTTTACATCCAAATCATTTATGTAAATGACAAAAAGTAGAGGACCCAGCACCGATCCTTGTGGGACTCCACTGGTCACAGGCCTCCAGTCTGAAAAACAACCCTTCACCACCATCCTTGTCTTCTACCTTTGAGCCAATTCTGTATCCAAATGGCTAGTTCTCCCGGTATTCTGTGAGATATAACCTTGCTAATCTGTGTCCCATGGAGAACCTTGTCGAACACCTTTCTGAACTCCATACAGATCACATCTATCACTCTGCCCTTATCAATCCTCTTTGCTACTTCTTCAAAAAACTCAATCAAGTTTGTGAGACATGATTGCCATGTTGACTATCCCTAATCAGTCCTTGCCTTTCCAAATAAATGTTCATCCTGTCCCTCAGGATTCCCTCCAACAACTTGCCCACCACCGACGTCAGGCTCACTGGTCTATAGTTCCCTGACTTGTATTTACCACCCTCCTTAAACAGAGGCACCACGCTAGCCAATGTCCAGTCTTCTGGCACCTCACCTGTGACTATTGATGATATGAATATCTCAGCAAGAGGCCCAGCAATCACTTCTCTAGCTTCCCGCAGGGGTCTAGGGTACACCTGATCAAGTTCTGGATATTTATCCACCTTTCCCCATTTCAAGACATCCAGCAGTTCCTCCTCTGTAATATGAACATCTTGCAAGGTGTCACCATCTACTTGCCTACATTTTATATCTTCCATATCCTTTTCTACAGTAAATACTAATTCAAAATACTTGCTTAGTATCTCCCCCATTTTCTGCGGCTTCATATAAAGGCCGCCTTGTTGATCTTTGTAGGGCCCTATTCTCTCCCTAGTTACCCTTTTGTCGTTAATGTATTTGTAAAAACCCTTTGAATTCTCCTTAACTGTATTTACCAAAACTATCTCATGTCCCCTTTTTGCCCTGCTGATTTCCCTCATAAGTATACTCCTACTACCTTTATACTCTTCTAAGGATTCACTCGATCTATCCTGTCTCTACATTGCATATGTTTCCTTCTTTTTCTTAACCAAACCCTCAATTTCTTTAGTCATCCAGCATTCCCTATACGTACCATAATTGCGATTAGTTTTAAAATAGTGATGGAAAAGGATAGACCGGATCTAAAATTTGAAGTTGTAAATTGGAGGAAGGCTAATTTTAATGGTCTTCAGCAAGAAATTTCAAAAGCTGATTGGGGGAAGATGTTCGCAGGTAAAGGGGCAACTAGAAAATGGGAAGCCTTTAAAAAATGAGATAATGAGAGTCCAGGGACAGTATATTCCTGTTTGGGTGAAAGGAAAGTCTGGTAGGTGTAGGGAAAGCTGGATGACTTGAAGTTTTGGTTAAGAAAAAGAAGGAAGCATATGTCAGGTATAGACAGGATAGATCAAATGAATCCTCAGAAGAGTATTAAAGCAATTAGGAATATACTTAAGCCAGAAATCAGGAGGACAAAAAGGGGACATGAGATAGCTTTGGCAAAAAGGGTTAAGGAGAATCCAAAGGAATTTTGTAAATACATTAAGGACAAAAGGATAACTACAGAGAGAATAGGGCCCCTCAAAGCTCAGAAAGGCAGCTATGTGCAGATCCATGGGAGATGGGGGTGGTACTAAACAGTGTATCAGTGTTTACTGTGGAAAAGGTCATGGAAGATATAGAATGTGGGGAAATAGATGGCGACATCTTGAAACAATTCCATATTACAGAGGAGGAGGTGCTGGATGTCTTGAAACGCGTAAAATTCCCAAGACCTGTATCATGTGTACCCTAGATCTCTGTGAGAAGCTGGGGAAGTGATTGCTGGGCCCATTCCTGAGATAGTTGTATCATCGATATCACAGGTAAGGTGCCGGAAGACTGGAGGTTGTCTAACATGATGTTACTATTTAAGAAAAATGGTAAGGAAAAGCCAGGGAACTATAGATCAGTGAGCCTGACATCAGTAGTGGGCAACTTGTTGGGGGAAATCCCGAGAGACAGGATGTACAAGTATTTGGAAAGGCAAGGACTGATTAGCGATAGTCATCATGGCTTTGTGCGTGGGAAATCATGTCTCACAAACTTGATTGAGTTTTTTGAAGTAGTAGCAAAGTGGATTGATGAGGGCAGAGCGGTAGACGTGATCCATATGGTCTTCAGCAAGGCGTTCGACGCTGTTCCTCATGGTGGACTGGTGAGCAAGGTTTGATCTTATGGAATACAGGGAGAACTAGCCATTTGGATACAGAACTGGCTCAAAGGTAGAAGACAGAGGGTGGTGGTGGAGGGTTGTTTTTTAGACTGGAGGCCTGTGACCAATGGAGTCCCACAAGGATTGGTGCTGGGTACACTGCTTTTCATCATTTATATAAATGATTTTGATGTGAGTATAAGAGGTGTAGCTAGTAAGTTTGCTGATGACACCAAATTGGAGGTGTAATGGATAGCAAAGAAGGTTACCTCACTGTACAATGGGATCTTGATCAGATGGTCCAAAGGGCTGAGGAGTGGCAGACGGAGTTTAATTTAAATAAATGTGAGGTGTTCCTTTTTGGAAAAGCAAATTAGAGTAGGACTTATACTCTTAATGCTAATGTCCTAAGAAGCATTGCTGAACAAAGAGACCTTGGAGTGCAGGTTCATAGTTCCTTGAAAGTAGACTTGCAGGTACATAGGATAGTGAAGAAAGTGTATGGTATGCTTTCGTTTATTAGTCAGTGTATTGAATAGAAGGGTTGGGAGGTCACGTTGTGGCTGTACAGGACATTGGTTAGGTCACTTTCGATTATTGCATGTAATTCTGGTCTCCGTCCTACCAAAAGAATGGTGTGAAATTTGAAAAGGTTCAGCAGATTTACAAGGATATTGCCAGGTTTGGAGGATTTGTGTTACAGGGAGAGGCTGAACAGGCTGGGGCTGTTTTCCCTCGAACATCGGAGGCTGAGGGGTGACCTTATAGATGTTTATTAAATCATGATGGACGTGGATAGGATAAATAGACTGGTCTATTCCCTGGTGGATAGGATAAATAGACTGGTCTATTCCCTAGAGGACATAGATTTAAGGTGAGAGGAAAATGATATAAAAGGGTCCTAAGGGGCAACATTTTCACACAGAGGATGGTGCAGGTATGGAATGAGCTGCCAAAGGATTTGGTGAAGTCTGGTACAATTACAGCATTTAAAAGGCTTCTGGATGGGTATACAAATAGGAAAGGTTTAGAGGAATATGGGCCAAGTGCTGGCAAATGATACTAGATTAGGTTGAGATATCCGGTCGGCATGGACGAGTTGGACCAAAGGGTCTGTTTCTATGCTGTATAATGGGTAATCCAAGATAGGGACGGAAAATATTTCTGGCTGTAACAGGCTGCTCCTTTTGTGAGGTATTTTATGCGCTGGAGGTGATTTCTTTGAATTCCAGGAGCAGCAATTATTGTTTTATATGCTGTTGCATTGTTTTGCTACTTTGGAGAAAAAAGAATCAAAGCAGTGGCACTTTTAAAAGGGAGAGGAACAGACAAAGGCAGCACATGATCAGGTCAGTGCAGGAGAGAGAGAGAGAGAGAGAGAGAGAGAAGAGAGAGAGAGAGAGAAAGAAAGAAACCCGCACTGCTAACTGACACAGCAGTGAATCTGCACAATTACTACCTTTGATGTTGAATTCATGTATCACTGGATCCCAGAGTGTGTCTAGGAAAGTTAACAAACAGTGAAATTCACAAGTGATTTTCGAGGAACATGTTTGGGAGAGGTCACAGCACAGCAACAGATAAATGAATAGTTTGAAGTAAAGCCTTGCTGTAATTTTACAATAGTGACTAGACTGGGTTCTTTCTTGATTATATGTTTTATTGAGGTGTGTCTCTTGATTAATCTGAAAAATATAAGTTGTAAGTATTAAGTTAGTCTGGAGCAGTGTTTTGTAGAGGAATAAACAGTGTTATTTTCTGGGTGTGTAGATTGGAAGAAGCAAAAATGGCCCTTAGTAGAGTGATATGCTCTTCTTGTCGGATGTGGGCATTTAAGGAGAGTTTACGTGTTACTGAGGATGATATCTGCCTTGGCAAATGGTACTAGATTAGGTTGAGGTATCTGGCTGGCATGGACCAAAGGATCTGTTTCCATGCTGTATAATGGGTAACCCAAGATGGGAACGGAAAAAATTTCTGGCTGTAACAGGCTGCTGTATTTTAGGTGTTGGAGGTGAATCCTATCAGATCAAATGGATCAGTTTGGGTGACAGTTTGAGGCAATGAGGAATTTACAACAGCAAGCAGGTGTGATGGATGGCAGTTATAGAAAGGGTGAAAAGTCGCAGATACAGTAACATCGATGGATTAACTCCAGGAAAGGTAGGAGGGGTAGGCAGGTAGTGAAGGAGCCTCCTGTAGCTGTCATCATTTCAACAAGTAAACTGTTTTGGAAAATGTAGAGGGTCTTGGACTCTGAGGGAAGTGTTGCATGAACAGCCAAGTTTCTGGTATTGAGACTGGCTCTAATGCAATGAAGGGTATGTTGGGTTCCAAGAGATTGATTGTTGTTAGGAGACTTTCTAGTCCGAGGCACAGACAGATATTTTTGGCCAACAGTGAAAAGTCAGAAAGGTGTGTTGCTTCCCTGTCGCTAGGATCAAGGATGTCTCAGACAGTGTGCAGAATGCTCTCAAAAAGGGAGAGGGGCCAGCAGGAGGTCATTGTACACATTGGAACCAATGACATAGGAAGGGAAAAGGATGAGATTCTGAAGGGAGAATACAGAGAGTTAGGCAGAAATTTAAAAAGGAGGTCATCAAGAGTTGTAATATCTGGATTACTCCTGATTACTCCTCATTTCCCCTCCCCCACCTTGTCTCAGTCAAATCCCTCGAATTTAGCACCGCCTTCCTATCCTGCAATCTTCTTCCTGAACTCTCCACCCCCACCCCCACTCCGGCCTATCACCCTCACCTTGACCTCCTTCCACCTATCGCATTTCCAATGCCCCTTCCCCAAGTCCCTCCTCCCTACCTTTTATCTTAGCCTGCTGGACACAGTTTCCTCATTCCTGAAGAAGGGCTCCTGCCCGAAACGTCAACTCTCCTGCTCCTTGGATGCTGCCTGACCTGCTGCGCTTTTCCAGCAACACATTTTCAGACCTAACAGGGAAGGCAGATGAACTCAGGGCATGGTTAGGATCACGGGACTGGGATATCATAGCAATTGCAGAAATGTGACTCAGGGATGGGCAGGACTGGCAGCTTAATGTTCCAGGATACAAATGCTACAGGAAATACAGAAAGGGAGACAAGAGGAGAGGGAGTGGCATTTTTGATAGGGGATAGCATTACAGCTGTACTGAGGGAGATTATTCCTGGAAATAAGAAAGGCATGATCACCTTATTGGGATTGTAATTTAGTCTCCCTAATAGTCAGAGGGAAATTGAGAAACAAATTTATAAGGAGACCTCAATTATCTGTAAGAATAATAGGGTGGTTATGGTAAGAGATTTTAACTTTCCAAACATAGACAGGGACTGCCATAGTGTTAAGGGTTTAGATGGAGAGAAATTTGTTAAGTGTGTATCAGAAAATTTTCTGATTCAGTACATGGATGTACCTACCAGAGAAGATGCAAAACTTGACCTACTCTTGGGAAAAAAGGCAGGGCAGGTGACTGAGGTGTCAGTGGGGTAGCACTTTGGGGCCAGTGACCATAATTCTAGTAGTCTTAAAATAGTGATGGAAAAGGATAGACCAGATCTAAAAGTTGAAGTTCTAAATTGGAGAAAGGCTAATTTGTACAGTATTAGGCAAAAACTTTCAAAAGCTGATTGGGGGAAAATGTTCACAGGTAAAGGGACGGCTGGAAAATGGGAAGCCTTCAAAAATGAGATAACAAGAGTCTGGAGACAGTATATTCCTGTTAGGGTGAAAGGAAAGGCTGGTAGGTATAGGGAATGTTGGATGACTACGGAAATTCAGCAATTGGTTAAGAAAAAGTAGGAAGCATATGTTAGATATAGACAGGATAGGTTGGGTGAATCCTTAGAAGAGTATAAAGGCAGTAGGAGTATACATATGAGGCAACTCAGGAGGGAAAAAACGGGACATGAGATAGCTTTGGCAAATAGGGTTAAGGAGAATCCAAAAGGTATTTACAAATATATTAAGGACAAAATGGTGACTACGGAGAGAATAGGGCCCCTCAAAGATCAGAAAAGCAGCCTTTCTGTGGAGCCACAGGAGATGGGAGAGACACTAAACAAGTATTTTGCATCAATGTTTACCGTGGGAAAGGACATGGAAGATATATAATGAAGATAAATAAATGATGACATCTTGAAAAATTTCCATATTACAGAGGAAGAGGTGTTGGATGTCTTGAGACACATAAAAGTGGATAAATCTCTAGGACCTGATCAGGTGTACCCTAAGACACTGAGAAACTAGGGAAGTGATCGCTGGACCCCTTGCTGAGATATTTGTGTGATCGATAGTCACAGGTGAAGTGCCAGAAGACTGAAGGGTGGCTAATGTGGTGACACTATTTAATGAAGGTGGTAAGGACAAGCCAGGGAACTATAGACCGGTGAGCCCAACATTGGTTGTGAGCAAGTTGTTGGAGGGAATCCTGAGGGACAGGAGGTACATGTATTTGGAAAGGCAAGGTCTAATTTGGGATAGTTATCATTGATTTGTGCGTGGGTAATCATGTCTCATCAATTTGATTGAGTTTGTTGAAGAAGAAATCATGATGGACATGGATAGGATAAATAGACAAGGTCTATTCTCTGGTGATGGGGGAGTCCAGAACTAGAGGGCATAGATTTAACATGAGAGGAAAAGGATATGAGAGGGACCTAAGGAGCAACATTTTCACACTGAGGGTGGTGCATGTAAGGAATGAGCTGCCAGAGGAATTAGCGAAGTCTGGTACAATGACAGCATTTAAAAGGCATCTGGATGGGTATATGAATAGGAAAGGTTTGGAGGGATATGGGCCAAGTGCTGGCAAATGGGACTAGGTTGGGTTAGGATATCTGGTCAGTAGGACGAGTTGGACCGAAGGGTCTGTTTCAGTGCTGTACATCTCTATGACTCTATGACTCTCCTTGCCAGTTACTCACCAAATGCTGCAGTAAGCTCAGAACCAATTCCTCGTGAGTGGGGCAGTACAAGAAGCAAAGCACCTCATTCACTGAATATCTTACACATCAACCTAGCAGCACTCTGCTCCAAGTCGCACTCATGTGCTAATTTGCCCTGAAATGGGTCAATTAATGTGCTTTTTTCTTTGTTTTATGGTCTACATTAGCTCAGCCCAAGCTACAGGAAAACTAGTTAAACTGGTTTGCTTAATTAACTAACTTCAGTTGCACTTAAATAGTGAGCTTACATATCCCTGCTTAAATCTGAATGAAATTTAGAATGAAATCAGTAAATTATAATTGAACCTTAAATGTGAAATCCAAACAAAAGTTATATCTCTTAAATGGAGACCAATAAGCACTCTACTCATCAAACTACCAGAACTTTGTTACAAGTCGCAGTCTTCCATAATGGACTCAAACTGTTTCTCCCTCCACAGATACTGCTCGACCTGCTGATTGTCTTCTGCATGAACTGCTTTTTTTCTCAGATTTCCAGCATCCACATCATTTTGTTTTTGAAAAGATTTTCTGTTGAGCAAAACTGTGACGCAGCGAATGAAAACTCGTGCAAATTATTATACAGTTCAATAGAACTCATTAATTCATTCGTACCAAACCTCTGGTTAAAGAGAAATAAAATGTAATTATAATTTTGAACATTGGCAAAACACTTATAGCCTTAAAATTAAGAATTGTGATATGAATGCTTATTGCAGCCAAATGACATTCCTCTATCTGCTGTTTTAATGAAGCATGAACTCACTCATTTTAAATTGCTTTTTAGAAGAAAGTAGTAGGCATATGTGGAGTGGCATACCAATAAGTTAAGCAATTTTATCTAAATAGCACATGCTGCTGTTTTTGAACTTGTAGGGTGGGGGAAGGGAAAGGGAAGAGGTGTTGGCAACTCCATACGAAGTGGAATGAAATATTAACATAATAATTATTTAAGCCAGAGATTGGGATTAATTGATTAATTATTTGACTGGTAGAGAGGATCTTTGTGGCATAGTGGTAGTGACCTTCCCACTGAGCCAGGAGGCACCGGTTCAAGTTCCACCTGCTCCTGAGGTGTGTAGTACCATCTCTGTACAGATTGATGAGGAACTTATCTTTGACTGCTTAGATTAAAAAGGGGGAATTTATTGGACTGGTGTGTGTGTGAGGAGCTGTAAGATTGAGTAGTTAATAAACTGTAGCCATGAGGAAGGGTGCCTTGGTTTCTGTTTCACTGAATGGTTTGAATCTGAGTTGAACATGCCATGTACTGTGAAACTTTGAAATGTTTCCCCTGGATTCTGTTTGTTGGTCACATGAATGTCTGATCAATTTAGCAGAAGCAAACTGTTTTACGATGATGCAAATTGCACCAGTTAATGCTTCCTGGCACACAGTTTACACAGCAGCAGCTGCTACCAGGAACCAAAGTCAGAGCCTTCAATTCACAATGGTTTTCCTTCAATTAAGCTTTACCCTCAGTTTTCACACTGAGAAGAAATGTCTTACAAAATAGACTGAAGGAATGCTGACTTAATCCGAGCCAATCTGGGGTAAATATTGCTGTTTAATTTGTCATTCTACACAATTATGCCTGGATTATAATGAGAGAGTAAAACCAATTAAATAGCAAATACAACACAAAAGGGCACTAAAATAAAGCTATGACCAAATTTAATGGGCTTCTTTTAAATATGTGGCATTACAAAAATATAAATGGTACAATTGAAACAAAATTTTCTGAAAATAAAGGCATGATACATTTATATAGGAATTATGTCATTATGGAATATTTGAAGCATGATCACTTTAAATTTCAAAATAACAGATGGTGAACAAATGAGGGGTGAAGCGACCTGTTAAATGATGGGAAAGACGTTTAGTGTTTAAATTCCCATCTGGTTTACTTTTGTAACTATGCTCTCCGCTGAGGTTTAGCTGCTAAACCTGTCACATTCTTATGAACCTGAAACATAATTTGCAAAAAACTCACCAAGTAATGCAGTGGAGAGTGCATGACTGTGCTGCTGATAAAGAGAATATCTCAGAGTTACATATTGGAGGGATATGGGCCAGGCGCTGGCTGATGGGACTAGATGGGTTGGGATATCTGGTCAGCATGAACGGGTTGGACCGAAGGGTCTGTTTCCATGCTGTATATCTCTATGACTCTGTGACTCTAACATATCAATTACGTTCCACATTGGAGTGGGGTGGAGTGGGTGTGTTTTCACATGGTATTTTATACTTTGGTATTAATTTAATGTAAAAGCTGCTACAATTTATATTAATAAGGCTTTCCCTGTTCAAATAATAATCAGTTTTGCTACTTAGTTGTTTATGAATAAGTGTGTAAAGTCAAAGTTAGAGGACATATGACTCTCCAAGCAAGGCATGGCTAAAACAATTCTGCAACAAGTGGAAACACCACAAAGGACAGAATGTGCTGGAAATAGCAGAGGTAACCATTTCTCTCTCCATAATGACAGATGTAGCCTGATTTGCTCAGTATTATTAGCAGTTCCCTCTTTTCAGTCTCAGAGTCAAGTCTCACTCCAGGAATTCTGCTTTAAATCTTGCTTGACATCTTATTGTAGGTTCTGGTGAAAGATCAACAACTTGTAATGTCAATTCCACTTCTCTCCTAAAGATGGTTCCAGACCTGTTGAACATTTCTAGAATCTTGATTTTATTTTGGATTTCCATCATCCACTGTGTTTTGCTTTTGAGTTATTGTGTACACCAATTCTGAAAACATTTATGGGGCAGGGACAGTGCAGCATAGGCATAGGTGCACTACAGCTGATCTTTAACTTTGGTAGTTTGGCATTGCTTCAGAAATATTCTAGTATCCTGATGATGGCCTCATCAAATGTCTGTTTTTGATCAGCCACAGTAATATTGCAATTGTACTTGACAACAATTTAGACCACTGTGCATTGGAACATTGTGCATTGTCATCCAATATTCTTACCACTAAAGTGCTTCAACTGACATTTTCCCACACTGAATCTCACTGCACCACCAACTTATCAATGGCGTTTTGGAGTTCCACACTGTCAATTCTTATAACTCTTCCAAGTTTCATGTCAATCTCAAACTTTGAAATTGTTTCTTGCATATTTAGATCTAGATCATTAATATATGCCTGACGCAAAGCAAGGATCCCAATATTGATCCCTTGAGAACTCCACTATAAGCCTTCCTTCAGCCTGAAAATATCTATTGATCATTACTCTCTGTTTTCTATACTCAGCCAATATGTATCTATGTTGTTACTGTCCCTATTATACCACAAGCTATAACTTTCTTCACAAGTCTGTTGTGTGAAATTGTATCAAATGCCTTCTGGAAATCCATGTATACCACATCAATAATGTGGGTGGCACGGTGGCACAGTGGTTAGCACTGCTGCCTCACAGCGCCAGAGACCCGGGTTCAATTCCCGCCTCAGGTGACTGACTGTGTGGAGTTTGCACGTTCTCCCCGTGCCTGCGTGGGTTTGCTCCGGTTTCCTCCCACAGTCCAAAGATGTGCGGGGTCAGGTGAATTGGCCATGCTAAATTGCCCGTAGTGTTAGGTAAGGGGTAAATGTAGGGGTGTGGGTGGGTTGCGCTTCGGCGGGTCGGTGTGGACTTGAAGGGCCTGTTTCTACACTGTAAGTAATCTAATGTTACCTTCATCAACTCTTCTCTTACCTCTCCAAAAAGGTCCAGCAAGTTAGTTAAATGTGATTTCCTGTTTAAAACTCCATGCTGACTCTTCCAAATCAACCCACTTCTTTTTCATGTGACTACTAATTCTATTATCTTAATTAAACCTCACTGGTCTGTAATTGATAGGTTATCTTTACAATGTTTCTGAATAAGACCATAATGTTTGTAGCTCTCCTATTTTCTGGCATATCCTGAGTCTAAGGAAGACTGAAAGACTATGGCCAATGTCCCCAAAGTTTTAACCCACCTTTTCTTTAAGTCCTTGGGTGCATCTCATCTGGTCTTGGTATCTTATCAAACTAACAGTCTTTCTGGACTTCTTCCTTGTTCATTTTTAACATTTCTAGTGACAGAGTTTGCTCCTGTGTCATCATGGCCTTGGCAGGGTAAAGTCATAGAGATGTACAGCATGGAAACAGACCATGCTGACCAGATATCCTTAATTAATCTAGTCCCATTTGCCAGCATTTGGCCCATGCACTGCTAAACCTTATCTATTGACATACACATCCAGTTGCCTTTTAGATGTTGTAACTGTACTAGCTTTCACCCCTTCCCCTGGTAGTTCATTCCATGCATGCACCACCCTCTCTGTGAAAAGGTTGCCCCTTAGGTCCCTTTTATATCTTTCCCTTTTCATCTTTTCACTCTCACCTTATCCTCTTCTTCTGTAAAGAAAGATGCAAAGTATCTATGATTCCTATCTCCACGTTTAAGTCGTTTTTGGTCTCAAATCAGCCAGCCCTCCTTTTATCATTCTTTTACTATTTATATGCCTATAGAACACTTTGGGATTCCCCTTGATATATACACTTCTGCTCCTGTGCGTTGGTGATGAAGGGAGTGAATGTTGAAGGTATTGGATTGAGTACCAGTCAAGCGGGCCACTTTCTTCTTGGTGTTGAGACTTTTGAGCGCTATTGGAACCACATGCATTCAGGAATATCCATACCTGCAATGCCATCAGTGTCTGGAAATGTATTGATTTCTGCCTCGAATCTGCTCAATGGCTGAGTTTCCACAGACCTCCAAAATACTCAGTGTTGAAACAATTCCTCCTTATCTCAGTCCTAAATGACTTTCCCCATATCCTGAAATGATATCCCTGGTTCTAAAGTCACAGCCTGGGAAAATATCTTACCTCCAACCACAATGACTGTAAGAACTTCATCAGTTACAATGAGATCACCTTTCATTCTTCAAAACTCTAGTGAATACAAAGTTTCCTCAACCTGTCCTCATAAAAGCATCTTGCCATCCCAGGGATTACCTAAGAACCTAACTACAAAATAAATAAGTGAAAGTGTTTGAAGGAAGAGTTTTCCTGTGTTCCCAGTTTACTCATATTCCACTGGCCCTTTGTTCAAGAATGTTCCATTGAGCCAGGATGTTTTACATTTAACACAATGAGCCAATAAGCTCCTCTGCATTTTATTATATTAAGCACAAGAAGGGTATGGGCTTCATTACTTCAATGTTTCTGCTGTAGAATGTGTGTTCAGGGCAAAATCTTAGTTGTGGTATCAAACAATTTCAAGTCAGCTGGACATTTGGCTGCCTGAAAAGGGCATTAAATAATAGATCACAATTGGATGTAAAAAGCAGAGATGTGCTTATTGGTGAGTAATGATTTGAGCAAGGGAATGATTCCGATCTCACAGCATAATTGGGACACTTCAACTCAAAATCAGTCAGATTAGGTATTAATTTTAAACCCATGTCTGATACAACAATGCCATAATAGTTGACCTAATAAATCTTGCTGTTGTTATTGTAGAACAATGCACTTATTCTAAATGCACTAATATTATCACATTGCTGTTTTAGCTGAAGGCTCTCGCAAAGACGGAAGTGGAGATGCTTTTATTTTGATTGACAAATAAATATACACAGATACTGAAACTTTAGTGTCAAAAGCTACTTTTTGAAAAAAAATAGGGGATAGATACAGTTAAAATGCTTTGTGAACCAAGCTATGGATTAACCCTGAAACAAAATAATCTTTCTCCCTCAGCAAGGCAAATGGTTACTATCAGCAGAGAATGCAAACTAAAACATCTCAAGTACACTTATGTTGACTGATCAAAACTGCTGCATGGAGCATCAATATAGTACTGGCACTTTTATAAGGAAGAAATGAAAATGTAATGTGTGGCGTACGATGACAGATGACACCATGTATTGCAAGCCCCAGTAGGCATAGTGCTTAGATGCAGCAGGTTTGTGAAAAGAGGCGCATCTTCTGTCAGACAGCATGGCCCACTGACTTTAGCATGCTACATGTTTAGGAACTTGAAGAAATGGCTACACAATACTGAAAGATCTTTAAAAGAGTTTTGGAGGAAACTTGAAGCTAATTTAGAAACCTTACCTCAGACTACAATGGACCTAGAAATGCATTAGTACTGTATTCAGTTTCATTTTAGATTAATTTTAATATCCAGTTTGCAACTTATTCTAGAATAAGTGATTGGCAGCAAAATTGTGAAACTCTCAATAAGTGAAAATGATTTCCATATTGGAGAAGGCATTATCCCATTTCATCTTTGACAAAAATATGGATATCAGAACATACCATCATGAGAAAAATTTATGAGATCCATAACAAGCATGGAATAATCAATTGCATAATGACAGTTCCTTTTGAACTATACTTTTACCCATGTAATGTTAGATTTATCCTTTTACCAACGCAATATATAATAGCTATAACAGGATGCTCAGAACTAACTGACTAAAACTATCTTGTATATTTCTTAAGAGCCTTCGTTTGAATAAAATAGTAACAAAAATATAAATCTTCTCAATAAAGAATAAAACAGTAGGTAAGAAATAATTGAAATGCAAAGGTAGAAAACTGTTTTTCTCCATTATTACAGCTGGATTTAATGCTTCTAAACATGAAACTTAACAAAACAAAGTTAAGGGCCTTGCTGTTCTTGTTTAAACCTTACCTGAAAAATGTCATGAAGGAGACTTGAACTTGCTCGTTCAGCAGCCAGCACAGAGGTCAGTCACAGGGCAGTGCAGGACAGTTTCAATTTCCCAAAAGGATGTAGGATTGACATGGGAAAAGATATGAGAAACCATTCACAAAGCACTTCAGTAATCTCTTGATTTCCCATTTAAATCAATTTAATGTAATTAGTTAATCAGTTAATCAGGTTGGTGTGGATTTGTTGGGCCAAATGGCCTGTTTCAATACTGTAGGGATTTACCATCTGCTTATTTAGTATAATCAGTCCGTCCCTGTTGCTTATTTTGTTGCATTAAGACAAAGCATTGCTTTTTTCCTGCAACACATTTCCAGCTATAATCAACAGAGAGGAGCAATTGCAGTAAAGAACAAAGAATTTCTATATTAATGGATTTCCTAAGATACTGGACATATTGCCTGTAGTATGTCTTCCATGATCAAATGACTTCAGAGGAATTCTCAGGCTGTTATGAAGCCACATCTCCAGTTATTTACAATGAAATCTCTCTAGGATATTTGGCAACATAGTTGACAACTAACATTTTGGAACAGGCTAGCTTGGATTTAATAGTGACAATACGTTGACCAGTTTTTAAAATTCCAGTAAAAGAAAATCTAATTCTTTTTTTCTGTAAAAAAGGGGATCACTTTAAACAAAAGTACTTTACATATGAAAGCTCCCTTCTCTTGTAGCAAACCATTATTCTCACAAAATCAGGACTAGGATTTTTAGAATTCAGTTAAAAGTTACAGATGTACGCAGAGTACTGGCCTGTTGCAAATGCATTACAATCAATGGTGCAGAAGAACGAAAGAAAAATATTGTGGATGCTAGAAATCTGAAATTAAAACAAAAGGTGCGAGAAATGCTAAGCAGAGGAGGGACATCTTGAAGCAAAAAACAGAATTATCTTTTCAGATCAATGTTTTTCATCAGAACTGGGAGATGTTTAAGCAAACGTAGAACTTGGATAAAGGAAAAAATAACTAATAGGTACAGAGAAGGACTCACTAAAGATCTAATCCAATTTTGTGCAAGGCTAAGAGGGTGATAAGACATATAGAGAAACTTTCTGAACCATTATTGAGCCTACATTGTAGGGACTGCACACTGTTCGAGAAGTCAAATTGCTCCCATCTTCTAAAGGCAACCCTCACGTCTCATGGAAGAATAAAAATACATTTGACTTTCAGATCTGCTCATAAAAGGGAAGGATATTAGGAAGTTTCAGGAGTAGGTGTGTCAATACTTCTTTACCAAGCCATTGCATTTTCATCTGACCTCCACATTTAACTATGTCAATCAAGCAGTTATGATGACAACCCATAGGCACCTATGTCAGCTGCAATATTTAAAGTGACCCTCTGAGGGTCAGAATTGAATTACATGTTTTAATAGAGACAGCACCTGTACAGTTGGAAGCCCAGCATGGCAAGGCAGCACCACACATCAATGATGCACCATTGAAGATGATGCTACAGACAGTAATGAATGTATGGAGATACTTCATTCCCTGCAGATGGGACAAAGAAGGCAGCTGCAGAAAAGAAGTGACAAGGCTGGAATTGGCAGGGGTCAAAAACAAGAAGATGGTGTCTCTCTCTTTGATTTAGTGCGGAAGAGATTCAATGATCTGATCAGGACAGGAAAAGTGCATGATGCGGTCTAAACAATTAAAAGCCCCATTGTCCTGCCTTCCTTACCAGTTTCCTACATCCCTCATGGACCAGCTTATCACTGCTCCTCTGTGTTGAGCACCTTCTCATATTCCTAGCTGCCCAGCAACCATTAACACATTCACATTTTATAGCAATATCACACAGGATTTCCCAGTGATCCTTTACAAATATTCTTTCAACCTATCAGAACACTTCATTTTAACATTCTTGCACCTCTTCTTCCTCTCCTTGTAGAAGAAAGCAGCTCAAAACACCTAGGAAGGGCTGGCTACCAGAAATGTTCCTCAAGTCAGCTCCCCCCTAATGTTTGCAGAGGAGAAGGAGACAGTTACTGCTACTCCTGCTGCTCCTCTTGCTCCTCATCTGAGGTCCAAAGTAGTGCTGTATTATCAATTCCCATCCTAATGTGAAAACTGACAACTGGATAGGATGATTCACAACCAAAAAAACAATTCTAAAGTAATAGAAACCACAACCAAAGTGTTAAACATCATCATCATCAAAGCAGCAAAAGCACACTTTCAGAACAAGTCCTGTGTGCAAACCAAGTTTTCACTTATGCAGGAAACAAATATCCCATTTTGTTGTCAGCCATTCCATTGCCCTATCAATGCTTGCAGCCTTATCAACTATTTTTTAATCCCCTAGCAAATTCAACAAAACCTATGAACACAGAAATAAATTCAGAATCCTGGGTTTAAAAAAAATGTTAATGATTATTTAACCTATTTAAATGGCGGACAGGTGGAAATTGGCACATTCTCTGATGATTTTTTTCAAATCTTTGAAGTTGTCATTCATATAGAATGACAGCAACATTGACAGCTTAAGAAATCCCCCATCGAGTGGTCTTTAAGCCTCTGAATGATGAGATGCAAATTCATTATTGAAGCAAGATTAATGCAGTGAAGTTCCTCCTAACTTTAATGCCAAGGTGATTTGTAATCAATTAAAAATATTATAAAGCAACCTGCATTAAAAAAAAGACAAAGCACTCTATAAATATAAACCTATAAGTAATTGTGAGATCTTGGAATACAAAGAACTAAATGATTCATATAAAAATAATTTGTCCGTTTTCATAACATGAGGGTTAGCTTATTTGTTTTAAATAGGCAATCCATTCCATTACATTAATTAGCAATTATTTTAATTCTTTCACAATTATATTGAGCACAATGATTTCTAGGTTATAATGTTTTATACACTTAAGCATATAACATTAAATAGTTTGTTCCTGGATTGCAAAATTTACTTGAAATTAAGGGAAAATTATAGCAAAATAACCAAACATTTAATTGCTTACAAATCCACAGGCCAACATTATCTCTCCCTTTATGATGGTTTTCTGGTGCAAGGTAAATGGAAACAAACACAGTAAAATTTCTGAAGTGACTTACTGAGCTTGGACAGACACTGTATACAGTTTTTTGTTTTGATATGAGAGTTCCTGTAACACCTCAAAGGTAACATCCTAGTGATCAAATCCAGACACAGCCTCTCCCTTATTTATCTATGTAACCACCTCCAGCCCTACAAAAACCGCAATCTATGAATTCTTCCAATTCTGGCGTCTTGTATGTTGTTGATTTTTTTGTGTTTCTCCATTAGCTATCCAGGCCTAAGCTATAGGTTTCCCCGTTCATTTCACACAGATCTCTTCAATAAAACAAGAGTATATTCTCCATATCTGTCTCTCCTGAATAACTATCCAAGTTTCAGAAATTACAAACTTTTGTTGTAATCCATTGTTTTGTAAGTGTTCAAACTGAGAATGCCAATGGGCAGCAATCAATACTCTCCCATGTGGCATGTTTGAAGATGGGGGGTGTATGTTTAATTGGGTTAATGATGAGGGAGTTGAAAAGTGTGGTGCTGGAAAAACACAGCAGGCCAGGCAGCATCTGAGGAGCAGGAGAATCGACGTTTCGGGCATAAGCCATTCTTCATGAATGAGGCTGGTGTGCCAAGTGAGCTGAGATAAAAGGTAGGGGGGAGGGAATTTATGGGAGGGGTGCTGTGAATAGGAAGGAGGTGAGGGTGATAGGGGGTGGGTTCAGAGAGGTCGGGTAGAAGATTCCAGGTCAAGAGGGCGATGCTGAATCCGGGGATTGGGATTGAGATAAGGTGGGGGAAGGGAAATGAGGAAGCTGGAGAGATCTACATTCATCCCGTGTGGTTGGTGAGTTCCTAGGTGGAAGATGAGGCGCTCTTCCTCCAGGTGTCATGTGGCCAGGGTCTGGCGATGGAGGAGGCCAAGGACCTGCATGTCCTTGGCAGAGTAGGAGGGGGAGTTAAAGTGTTCGGCCACGGGGCAGTTGGGTTGGCTGGTGTGGGTGTCCCAGAGGTGTTCCCTGAAATGTTCCGCAAGTAGGCGGTCTGTCTCCCCAATGTAGAGGAGACCACATCGGGTGCTTTCCCAATGTAGAGGTCTCCTCTACATTGGGGAGACAGGCCGCCTACTTGTGGAACGTTTCAGGGAACACCTCTGGGGCACCCACACCAACCAACCCAACCGCCCCGTGGCTGAACACCTTAACTTCCCCTCCCACTCTGCCAAGGACCTGCAGGTCCTTGGCCTCCTCCATCGCCAGACCCTGACCACATGACGCCTGGAGGAAGAGCACCTCATCTTCCGCCTAGGAACCCACCAACCACACGGGATGAATGTAGATTTCTCCAGCTTCCTCATTTCCCCTCCCCCCAACTTATCTCAGTCCCAACCCCTAGATTCAGCACTGCTCTCTTGACCTGCAATCTTCTTCCCGACCTCTCCTCCCCCACCCCCTCTCCAGCCTATCACCCTCACCCTCACCTCCTTCCAACTGTCGCATTCCCAGCGCATCTCCCCTAAATTCCCTCCTCCCTACCTTTTATCTCAGCCCGCTTGACACACCAGCCTCATTCCTGAAGAAGGGCTTATGCCTGAAACGTTGATTCCCCTGCTCCTCAGATGCTGCCTGGCCTGCTGTGTTTTTTCAGCACCACACTTTTCAACTCTGGTCTCCAGCATCTGCAGTCCTCACCTTCTCCTTAATGATGAGGGATGATGACACTGTTACCATATGGAGTCCCTCAACCAAAGCTAGTCAATACTTGATCAAGTGAGCTTGGATTGAGAAGGAAAAAAAAACACTTAGAACCAAGCCCTTCCCTTGTTGCTTCCTCCTTTACCTAAAAACTGCTCTACCATTCAATACGATCAAGAATGATCTTCTGTCTCCATGCCATTTTCCAACTTTCCATATCTCTTGATGCCTTTAATAGCTAAAGAAAATCTAAAAATACTCTTCTTTCAATATAGTTAGTGACCCAGAATCCACAGCCTTGTGTAGTGATAGCAAGTTCCCCATATTGATCACTCTCAGAGTGAAAAAATGTTTCCTCATCTCAGTACTAAGTGCATCTAATTTGTATTTAACTACACACTTATCCACATTGTACTGTATGTGTTTGCCCACACACTTAATTTGCGTTGATTACCCCATAGCCATGGTTCTAAACACCCAACCAGGAGAATCATCTTCCATGCAGCTAGTCTGTCTAGTCCTGTTGAAATAATTTCAATCAGATTCCCACTCATTCCTCCAAGCTGCAATGAGTATAGGCCCAGTTGAACCAATGTCACCTCACACAATAATCCTGTTATGCCCACGATTGGTTTAGTGTAGCTCTGCTGCACTCTTTCTATGACGAGTATACATTCTCTTTGGTAGGTTGACCAAATGACACATAATATTCTAGCTGTAGCCTCACCATGCCCTATATACCTGCAGTAAGACACCTCTACTTTGGAACTCAAACCCTATTTCTGAACTCAATGAATGTCAACGTACCATTTGTCTTCTTAAATATTTTTTGCATCGGTCTGTTTATCTTCATTGATTGGTGAACAAGGATACCCAAATCTGTTTGAGCACCCATATTTCCCAGGATATCACCAGTTAAATAATACTCTGCCTGTCTGCTTTTCACACTAAAGTATTTAACCTCACATTTATCCACATCTGTCATGTGTTTGCCCACACACTTAATATTTGTTAATTATCCTGAAACCTCCTTGCATCCTCCTCACAACTCACAATCCTCCTAGTATTGAGTCATCAGCAAACGTGGAAATATTGCAGCTGATTCCCTCATCCAAGTCATTTATGTATAGCGAGTAGTTGGAGCATAGGTACTGATCCCTGCAGTACACCACTGGCCACTGCCTACCACCTGGATATATACCCATATGTAGGTGGGTCCTGGATGGTACTCACTCAGCCTCCAATCTACCAATTAATTGTCAATCTATGCTAGTATATTAACCCCAATCCTGTGTGCTTTACTTTTACCAACTAACCTCTTACATGGGGTTATCAAAGGCTTTCTTAAAATCCAAGTACCACACATTTCACTGATTCTTCTTTAACAATTCTATTAGTTACAACTCACAAAACTCCAGCAAATTGATTAAGCATGACCTCCATCTCATTAATGTACTTTTGACTTTGTTTAATCCTGCTAATATTTTTCAAGTGTTCAAGTTATCATTTCTTTTATAATAATTCTAATATTTTCTCCACACTAATGTTAGGCTAATTCATCCGTAACTCTATTTTTCATCTCCCTCCTGTTTTTAGTCATGGGATTTACATTTTACATCTTCCAATTTATAGGGTTAAAAATCACACAACACCAGGCTATAATTCAACAGATTTAATTGTAAGCATTAGCTTTCAGAGCGCTGCTCCTTCATGATCTCCAAACCAATCTATAGGGACTGTTCTATATAGAATTTTGGAAGATGATCACTGATTCATCCATTTTGTCCAGGACCACTTCTTTTAATACACTGAGATGTACATTGTCGAGCCATGAGAACTTGTCAGCCTTTAACACCATTAATTTTTCTAGCAGCTTTCTATTTTAATAATACTGATTTTCTACAATTCTTCCCTCTCTATACCTTCTTGTTTGTAGGACCTTGTCCCTTTTTTTTATCTATGTTGTTGGTGCCAATACATAGCTCATCACCCTCCCACTTCAGAATGTCCTGCAGCCTCTTTGAGACGTCCTTGGCCCTGGCACCAGGATGACAAAATACCATCCTGGAGACTCTTTTATGGCTACAGAAATGCCTGTCAGTTCCCCTTATTCATGAATCCCCTACCACTCTAACCTGACATTATTCTTCCTCCTCTCTTGTGCAGAAAAGCCAACCATGGTGTCATGGAGCTGGCCCCCACTGCTATCACCCTACAGTCATCTTTCCTAACAGCATTCAGAGAGGGAATTGCCACAGAATTCTCCTGCACTATCTGCCTTCTTTTATGCTGCCTAATGATCACCCAATCCTTTTTTGCCTATTCAGTCTTTACCTGTGGTGTGACCACCTTGTTGCATGCACTTTACATGATGCCCCACAGTGAATCCACCTGATCTGCAGTTCTAAAATGCAGTTAGCTGGTAGCTACAACTGAACACTCTGCACAAATAGTCACCAGGACTCTCCACATAGTGCAGGAGGAGTATATCATGGGTCTGAGCTCTATTGCAATTAATTCTCTTAGCTTAAGTTCATCAGTTACTACCTTTAAATAATACTAATTATATTAAGCATGATTCGGAGGTGCCGTTGTTGGACTGGGGTGGACAAAATTAAAAATTACACAACACCAGATTTAGTCCAACAAGTTTATTCAGAGGCATTAGCTTTCAAAGTGCTGCTTCTTCAACAGGTGGCAGCACTTTGAAAGCTAGTCCTGCTGAATAAACCTGCTAGATTATAATCTGGTGTTGTGTGATTTTTTATTATGTTAGGGTTTTTTTTTCCATTCTGATAACAATCCAAACTTCCTATCTTATTGTGTTTAATGTGATGGACCATTGAATTTTAACCAGTAGAGAATTACTTAGCTGAACCTATTGTAGATTTTTTTTTAATGCTGAACTATTTATATAAATTCTTTAGGAACTATCTCACCGCGTTTACCACTCTCTATTCATACTGTTTAACATCGACTTCCTATCAGTCCACCTCACAGCAATGCTAACTACTGCAAATTCCTCAAAGTCTGCTTCTAAGTGATACTGACTCACTGCACATTGCTCCAGTGTGTCCTTCCTGCTACTCACCCAGGAAACCCCTCCAGCCACGGCACCCCCACGGCCTAGCTTGTTCCTTGATCCTGGAGCATGAGTGAGTGTAGTTCCCACAGCAGCCACTGCCACCATGGTGACACTGCTGATCATCAGAGCTCCCATCTTCTGATTAGTTCACAACTCTCATCATGTGGGACCTCCTGGTTCTCAGGTCCTGATTGGGCAGCATCACAGGCCAGGCAGCATCCGAAGGGCAGGCGTATCAATGTTTCAGGCAAGAGCCCTTCATCAGGAATCCTGATAAAGGGCTCTTGACTGAAATGTCAATCCTCCTGCTCCTTGGATGCTGCCTGACCTGCTGTACTTTTCCAGCACCCCACTCTTGACTCTGATCTCCAGCATCTGCAGTCCTCACTTTTTCCTGGTTGGGCAGCATGTCCACTGATGGCCTGTTAATTGCCTGACGAGCTTGTAGTTTAGTGGACCTTCCCCAAATGAAGCAATGCATGTCCCTTACCAGCTCCCTAGCCAGTAGCTGAAACCCTTGTTACCTCCATAGAATTGCCCTCAGAGTTTCAGAAAAATAACTTTCTTTTTCTTCAGAAATGCATGACATCTTGCCAACAAACAGCTCAAAGTATGCAAAGTAGATTAGAAAATCTCTGTAAATTTGAATGCATCTTTAAAATATGTTAAATTGTACTGTATTTCTGTTGACCTACTTATATTAGTATTATATTTTGTTTACATTTTTGTAATGTCTACTCGATAAATATAAAAAAAACTGAACCTCAAAATAACATTACTATAACAACTGTGATTAGACGAGATGTTAAAAGATGTGACTATAATCACAACTTTGTGTTGTAAAGTAGCAGATAACAGCATTTTAATGAGGCTGTGATTGCAATAAATATTGGAAAACCTTTGGATATCATGCAGTGTTCGCACTTTGCCAACTGGAACTGATTCATAGAGATAGTCATCTGCAGGCTCATCAATGACCCAAAATAAATGTCCAGCTGGATGGAAGAATGCGAGTCTTCTCACTGTGCTGTGGCCTATAATGCACTCATTCCACTGCTACATTTATCTGTATGTTCTGCATTTAATCCAGATTTTCTGTGGTCATCTTTCTATATTTTCAAATGTAAATCTGAAAAAGATTGTTTTGAGACATTAAAGTTTGACATTGCATTGTTGCATACTTTTCGAGCTAGATCTATCATCTGAGAAAGAATATTTTCCTCAATGATTCACATGTTTAAGCTGGCTTGTTGGAATCTCCTTCCTCTTCAACATGGGACTGGTTCTCTTCCACAATGTCAATCTCTCAGGTCAGGGTGGATTTTCTCCAGGTCTTCTTGGGTTGCTGCATGGTCTTCTGCATTGGATCTTGCTGTGAGTCCTCCTGGAGGGTGGCATCCAGGTATGTGTTTTTATCCCGCTTCCCCAGACCTTCCTAAATATTCCATTGCCTTCGGCTAATGGAGTCATTGGGGGGGGTTCATAGCATCTGATGGGGTCACGCCAACACCCATGCTGGGGAAGTGTAAAGTACATATCCTTAGGCACTGTCTGGAAGTCAAGGTGCCAGAAAGTCTGATTGGTACTTCTCCAACAGACAACTTTTGGGCTCATCGTAACTGGATCCCCTGAACCTTGGCGATCTCTTTGATTTTTCTTTTTCCAGCCAATAGCTACTGGCTGTTATTTAATTTAGGTTGGTCAATTTTCTGACAGGCCCAATTTCTCAAACTGTGGGTCATTTTAGAATGTTCAGTTTTGGACCTGCATTCACTTGATCACAAAAGGAATTATCTAGAGGAAAATTCACTTTCAAAAGCATTTCCTTCAGAGTGTGCAATGATTTGGGATTCTTCAGGGTTCCCATGCACAACTTTCTCTATGTTGGAATAATGGCTGGCCAGCAGAAAATTCAGGCTGATATATGTAATACATATGCAGAGCCTGATGAAAATGGAACAGACTAGAATCACCAGATAGTTTTGCTAATGATTAACAAATTTCATTGTTGGCCACATTTCCTGGATAACTTGGACAATATGTAATCACAAATGATAGTGTGTGACATTTTTTTAAAATGAAAAGTAAATATTTAGAAAAATACACTTATACTTCGTTTACTGGCTGGATACCATAGTCATGAAATCTCTACATATGTTTAAATAGCTTTGCAATTGGTGTCAACCATTAGACATAGCAGGTTGAATTAACTCCTATTAGTATCCGCATGCAATAGAATGAAAATTTAAAGATCAGTGGCACTTTCTCTCAAGCCAGATTTGCGGATTTGGGAAGTTTACAACTTGGAAATGAAGATTTAGCCTGCAGGTTAATTCTTCAACAACATAGTAAGTGGTGAGAGTTTAATAATCTACCAATTTCCTGCACCATGCTCTTCAGGTGAGATTTATGTACAGATATACCATTCTTGCTGGCAAAAATAACCTTTCCCAGTGATTTTCTATTTTTTCTATCCCAAGTTTACACAGATTGATGCTACCAAAACAGCACTTGGCATTTACAATGGTTTCCCAATCTTTCATGAATGCATTACTGTAACCTTCTGAGATAGTTTGCATTTCACTTTTTGAATTTGATTATCCTTACCCGCGTGTCAATCAGCTAACTGTTCTTTTCATTAATTTCTCAGCACTTAGTCAATACTTAATCATGTAAAGTCTTAAAATATTTCAGCTGCCTCCTGTCTGACCATTTTAAACTACAATTGAATTTCAGGTTACAATCTGGGGGAATATAAACTGTAGAAATGTATTTCTACAGTTAATAAGAAAAGAAATTACAGCTATGGTGTGGAAAAGTCCTTGCTTCTTTTCTATGTCTGAACAAAGACAGGTAAAACCAATAAAATATTATACACTCACTTAAACCTTGAAAAATTTGAGATTGAGGCCATAGTGCACTTCAGAACTTACCAGTTTTCAGAAATGTAATCAAACACTTTAATTCAAATTGAATGTCCATTCAGTTCAGAATACCTTCATCTAGTGCCTCAGAGGTCCAGGAAATGCAACCGATATGATTGCAACACACTTTAGGTTAATGGGTATGTTTCTACTATTATTGATTCATTTCTCATACAGTCAATTCAGTAACTCTTTCATCTCTCCTCCAATTCCTTATATCAAGTAGAGCCTATTAAAGTAACAAAAATGATCAATCGAGAAAAGAGATCAGTATTCAGACAACACCAATTTTTGGGCAGTTGGATTTGAGACATTGCCTATACTACCTGGATACTAAAAATATGTCGTTCCTTGATACTCTTTCAGGCACTAATTCTCAGTGGCACCATAATGATTTTAATAGATCAGCTTACAGCTAGCATTATTTATGGTGTAGAGAATGGAATAAATATGATTTGTTTTTCTACAATATCTAATTATGAAAAGCTTGACTTTCGACCAGTGTTAAAATAAGGAAGTACAACAACAAGAATTTGTTTTAAATAACCTTACCATTGCTGGGTTCTACTAACTATAGCCACAGAGTTTTGCAATTGGACACAGGTTCAAAAGAATATTGATTTGATGTCTTTTCCACTGACAATGGAACAAACATAAAGTTTAAAGCATGTCAATATTATTGAATGGTTCATTTACTTGTCAGACATTTTTAAATAAACTCAACTATTACATTGCAGGAAAACAGGCTAGTGAACAAATAATGTTTTTACTTTTGTGTTTACAAATGCCTATATGATCTCAGTATAGATGTGTGTCAAGAGAGTAAAGTCACCTCTTTTAATAAACTTGGACATGCTTCACATTAAAGGAGCAATGCAGTCCAACAACAGAACTAACTTGTTACATGCATGCTGTGCCTTTCATCACAAGTTATAGGCCTTGCTCAAGCCGTGAAGAAGATATTCAAACTCTACATAAATCAGGCATTCATGACCTGTTTAATTCACCAAAATGCCAACTGACATTTTTCACCAGAGACTGCTTGGAAACATGTGGCTTCATGCAAATTTATGGTTGTTGCTACCATTACGGTCACTGTGTAAGCTGTGTCCCTGATGGGTGGAGTCTGCATGTCAGATGCTAACAAGTCCAACCTAACAGGTTTTGTTAGGGAAAACAATGGCATATCTGGGAAGGCAATGGTGTATTGATATTGGATTAGTAATTCAAAGATGTAGATGATGCTCTGGGGACCCAGATTCTGATCCCACAACATCAGATGGTGGAAGTCAGTTCAACCATAACTAAACGTGGAATTAAAATCTGATGATGGCCCTGAATTATCATTTTATCTTAAAAAAAAATCTGGTTAACAAATACCTTTGAGAGAAGGAAATCTGTCACCTTTGGCCTTCATGTATATCTAACCCTACAGCAATGTGGTTTTCTCTGAAGTGTACGATCAATCCACTTGGTTGTATGCAGCTGCTGAAAAGCCTCAGAGGAATTTAAACAGATGAATGAACCTAGGCACGAACAACAAAGATCTGTCAACTCTGCAGAGTACACCTTGCTAATCAGTGAAGATACTGTGGCTAACCTTCACAATGGGGGTCAGGCAGTGGGGTTCCAGCAGGTACAGTCAGGTCAGCACTGCAGAAGTACTTGAAGTTGTATCTGAAGATGATTGAACTATGCAAATGAGAAGAAGCATCACTGACCCTGTCAACTCCAGATAGGTTGATAATGGAAGTCAATGACAGTCATATTCCTTGCATAATCACTCAGATTGTGGTCTAAGAAATTTTGGGGTCTTGGAATGTGTCAAACTGAATGATATTGTTTGAAATCTTATCTGGTGGGAATGGTTGCTCTCAGTTATACCTGCTTCATTACTTGTCATTGACAAGCTTGGTGAAGGATCCAATAAGTCTTAAATTACAAGCAGGCTGACTTTTGTTTTCAAGGATATATTGAGTAAAAATTAACTCATTCACATCAATCAGCACACTTAATGGAGTTTCAAGAAAACCTAATGAACCCTTTTCCATCTTCTGACACAAAGCAAAATCCTAAGGGAATTTAATTATTAGGAAGTTAGCAGCAGGTTTAATTTATTGTCTTAAATTTATAAATCATTATTTTGTTCAATTACATTTTGTATTAATTAATTCAACAAGACCAGCATATTTGGTTCTCAAATAAAAGCAACAATCATAAAATATCATCATGGATTTTTTTGTAATTGTAGTACTGAATTTCTGAAACTCAATCAGATCCTGAACAAGAGACTTTTAATATACTTGAATGTGATAAAGCATGTAATTTTAAAAGGTGGTGCAAAGTTAGGGATACCTTGGCGATATTGTGGAAATAGTGTGGAAACGGGCCATTTGGCCCAACAAGTCCACACTGACCCTCCAAAGAATAACCCACCTAAACCCATTCCCCTACTCTCTTATTCTACATTTCCCCTAACTAATGCATCTAACCTACACATCCCTGAACACTCTGGGCAATTTAGCATGGCCAACTCACCTAACCTGCGCATCTTTGGATTGTGGGAGGAAACCGTAGCACCTGGAGGAAACCCACGCAGATACAGGGAGAATATGCAAACTCCACACAGACAGTCACCTGTGACTGGTATCAAACCCGGGTCCCTGGCACTGTGAGACAGCAGTGCTAAACACTGAGTCACCATGTATTTGAAGGTAGCAGGATATGTCAGCAAAAAACAGTTCATAAAACATTTGAGGTTGTGAGCTTTGTAAATAGAGGCATAGAGTACACAATCAAGAAGTGAAACTAAACACAAATAAGTATTAGCTTTCCCCAGCAGCAGAAATGTGACCAACTCTGGTCAGCTGATACTAAGAAGGACATGATGGTTTTGGAGAGGGTGCAGAAGAGATTTACTAAAATGTCTCAATAGTTGAACATTGTAGTGACTTGGATAAAGGAGAAAAGGTGAGCAGTTTCTTCTCAAAATACAGAAGCCTCAGGAAAGATTTGATAGAATTTTACTGAAAGTCATGAATGTTAGAATAAATCAAGAAAAAAGAACCAAAGGCAGCATGAGGAAAACTACATTTATTCAACAAATGGAAAGGATCTTGTCTGAATAGGAAACTAGTTGAATTATAATCTTCAAAGAGGATATCAGTTGAATACCAGAAGTATAAAAAATTGTAGAATCATAGAGAAATGGCGGACAAGAGGGTTTAACTGTATTGCTGTTCAGAAGACATACTCTGGTTTGATGGGCAGAATGGCCCATTTGTATTTCATCCTGACATCTGATTTGTTGAGTGATAACATTACTGGGGTTATAACATAATGCTGTACTATCCTATGTTTTTTTTTGAAGAAAATTGAGGTATTTTCAGTTAAATTAATTTTGTGCCCTCCCCATGTCAAGCTTGGTAGCATTTAAATGGGTGGAGGGTGGCATGTGGTGTCTGCCACCATACCACTTCAACTTGAATTATGCCTGTGGAACACTTTTCTGCCCCAATACCAACTGAGACCCGTAGGTGGAATTAAAGGGATAAAGGCTAAATGTTGGCAAATAAGACTAGATTTATTTAGGATATCTGGTCAGCATGGACAAGTTGTAATAAAGGGTTTGTTTTCGTGCTGTACATCTCTATGACTCTGTAACTCTAAGTGGGCAATGAAGTCCGAAGGGCTTGCTATGGGAGCATTTTAAAACTCCCATCCATGGCATTTAAGCATGACAATGAAGTCCATAAGGTAACTGTGACAGCTTGCAGGACCCAGTCAGATATTAAATGTAGGTAGGGTGTGGTGCTGGAAAACTACAACAGGTCAGGCGGCATCTGAGGAGCAGGGGAATTGATGTTTTGGGCATAAGCCGGAAATGTTGATTCTCCTGCTCCTTGGATGCTGCCTGACCTGCTGTGCTTTTCCAGCACCACATTCTCGACTCTGATCTCCAGCATCTGCAGTCCTCACTTCCACTCCCGGCACCTTCCCCTGCAACCGCAGGAAATGCAAAACTTGCACCCACACCTCCTCCCTTACCTCTCTCCAAGGCCCCAAGGGATCCTTCCATATCCGCCACAAATTCACCTGCACCTCCACACACATCATCTATTGCATCCGCTGCACCCGATGTGGCCTCCTCTATATTGGGGAGACGGGCCGCCTACTTGTGGAACACTTCAGGCAACACCTCTGGGACGCCTGGACCAACCAACCCAACCACCCCATGGCTCAACACTTTAACTCTCCCTCCTGCTCCACCAAGGACATGCAGGTCCTTGGACTCCTCCATCGCCAGAACATAACAACACGACGGTTGGAGGAAGAGAGCCTCATCTTCCGCCTGGGAACCCTCCAACCACAAGGGATGAACTCAGATTTCTCCACTTTCCTCATTTCCCCTCCCCCCACCTTGTCTTAGTCGATTCCCTCGAACTCAGCACCGCCCTCCTAACCTGCAATTTTCTTCCTGACCTCTCCGCCCCCACCCCCCTCCGGCCTATCACCCTCACCTTGACCTCCTTCCACCTATTGCATCTCCATCACCCCTCCCCCAAGTCCCTCCTCCCTACCTTTTATCTTAGCCTGCAGGACACACTTTCCTCATTCCTGATGAAGGTCTTGTGCCCGAAACGTCGAATTTCCTGTTCCTTGGATGCTGCCTGACCTGCTGCGCTTTAACCAGAAACAGATTTTCAACTTGACAGATCATACAGATATCATGAGGAAAGCTGAAGACTTTACCTTTATCTAAGTGATGTACTCCAAAAGGAATGGACAACATGCACGATATGCTGAAGTTAATACTGGAGTAAAGTGCATTTATTATTCTTTTATACTTCGTAAGTGACATGCACTCAGGAAAATGATTACAATGGGTCTGACATCTATCTTAAATGCCAACATGGCTCCTTGGGTTGGAGACCTGAAACCATTGACATCATTGATAGGACAGAATCATTGGTTTATCAGAATGCACTGTTCTACAAATCAACATAATCCAGGAGATAACCAATAGACAATTGCAGGCTGAAACATCAAGGCTCTCCCAGATTCAACTAGTCTCTACCACAACTCTAATCAGTAATCTTCATGCAGACAGGATGAGAGATCACACCTTGAGTGAAACACAGTCCGAGCAAGTGAATTTGGAGGTAGCATGGGAATTCGGTATAGAGGGGAAGAGGCATTTTACGTTTACTTTTTTGGCTCATAATTTGTAAGGGTTGTTTTTAAACAGGATAAATTGAAGCACAGGATTGAGGGCCCAGCATAATACAAAGCGTGACACCACAGGAAAACTGTAAATTTATTAGTTGGTGATAGATGATAATTTTTCTATTATAGGTTACTTATAGATTGAAGATGAATAGGAGAAATAATTACAGATTCCAAACTAACTTAAAGACGAGTAGGACTTTGAAAGAAAACAAATAAAGATCTAAGTGAATAAATTAGAGTTGGCAACATCAGGCGATATGTTGTACTTGCAAGATGTGGGAGCCGGCAGATGCCATTGGGGTTCATAGTGACCACATCTGTACCAAGTTTGGTTGCTTGAGGAACTCCGGCCCACAGTCGATGAGCTGGAGTCGGAGCTTTGAACACTGTGACACATCAGGCAGGGGGAGATTTACTTAGACTCTGTATTCAGCAATCACTGGAGTCAGGGACAGTCCCAGAAGACTGGAAAATGGATAATGTAACACCTTGATTAAGAAGGGATAATGATAATAATCCTCATTATTAAAGATGAGATTTCAGAGAACTTGGAAGTGAATTGTAAAATAGAGCTGAGTCAGCATGCTTTGTCAAGGGGAAGTCATGCCTGACAAATCAATTAGAATTCTTTGAGGAGATAATGAGCAAATTAGACAAAAGGGAGCCAGCGGATGTGATTTATTTGGATTTCCATAAAGCCTTGGACAAGGTGTCACAGTGGAAGCTACTAAATTAGATGAGAGTCCATGGTGTCAGAGGCAGGTTACTGCATGGATAGAGGATTAGCTGACTGACAGAGGCAGAAGGCAGAGTGTAGGGATAAAGGGGTCTTTTTCAGGATGGCAGCCAGTGACTAGTGGAGTTGCATGGTGGTCAGTGTTGGAATCACAACTATTCATGTTGTACATTGACAACCTGGACAAAGGAACTTATGTTTTTTTTTCTAAGTTTGCAGATGACATAAAGATAGTTGAAGCGACAGACCATGCTGAGGAATTGGGGAAGCTGCAGATGGCCTTGGAGAATTTATGAGAGTGGGTAAAGAGAGGTAGATGTGGGAATAAATGTGGGAAAGTGTGAGATTACGCACTTTGGTAGGAAGAATAGAGGTATAGACTATTTTCTAATGGGAAACGGCTAGGAAAATCTAAAGCAAAGAGTACTAGGTCAGGATTCTCTTAAGGTTTACATGCAGGTTCAGTTGACAGGAAGGCAAATGCAATGTTAGCATTCATTTTGAGAGGTCTAGAAAACAAATGTAATACTGAGGCTATATAAGGCTCTGGTGAAAACACATTTGGAATATTGTGAGCAGTTTGGATTTCGTGTCTAGGGAAGGATGTATTGGCTTTGGAAGGGGTCTAGAGGAGGTTTATAAGAAGAATCCCAACATCACAGGCTTGTCATATAAGGAGCAGTTAAGAACTTTGGATCTGTAATCTATTGGGTTTAGAGGGATGAGAGGGGATCTCACTGAAATTTACAGAATATTGAGAGACCTGGACAAATTGGACATGGAAGTAACACTTAGACCAGACCAGACAAGATTAGAAGTATCCTTCTCTAAGGGACATGAGAGAATTAGATGGATTTGGCCCCAACAACAGCTTCATGGGCAACATTAGTTAATTACATTTTTTTAAACTGAATTTTAACAAATTCCACCATCTGCCACCAGGGAACCTCAGTCCATGATTCCATAGCATTATCTGGATCTCTAGACTGATAATCTAGTGACAATACTATTAGGCCATCACCTCCCTGCTTTAAGCAATCCTTTAAATAGTTTTAAACTTTAAATAGTTCCTATATGAGCCAAAAGAGGAAATATTCTTCCTATGGTCCCCTTATCAAAAATTCTGAATCTTATTCACTGCAATCAAGTCACTCCTCACTCTTCCAGTTAAAGCAAGCCCGGCCTATCCTCATAAGCAAGCCTACTAATTCCAGGTATCAATCTAGTACAAGAAAACTCCTTTGAGCTGCTGCCAATGTATTTACATCCTTCATTACATAACGGGTCCAAACTGTATGCCAAGATGTTGGCTCACCAATGTCCAGTTTAACTGAAGCATAACCTCCTCCTGTTCAAATCCTCTCATGATAAAGGACAGTATTCCATTAGCCTTCTTGATTATGCATTGTACCTGTAAGCTGATGTTTTATGACTCATGCATCAGAACATTGAAATCCCAAAACACTTTGGAATTCTGCAGTAATTCTCTGTTTAAGTAATACTCTGTTTTTTTTACTCTTTCAGCCAAAGTGAACAACTTCATTTTCCCTACATTATATTCCATCTCCTAGGTTTTAATCCAACCACACAACCCTTATATATCTTTCTACAACTTCCTTATGTCTCTTCACAACATACTTCCTTACCTTTCTTGGTATTTAATTATTATACCATCATTATTTAATTATGATGTCTTGCTGCCCGCATCTAAGTCATGGATATAAATTATGAAAAATTGAGGCTCCAGGACAGACCCCTGCAGGACTCTACTCATCACATCCTGCCAATCAGACAAGGACCTGTTTGTAGATCTCTTCATTTTCTGCCTGCTAGTCAATTTTCTAACCATACTGATATGTTGCTGCCGACACCATGATCTTTTATCTTCCGAAATAGCCTTTGATGTGGCATCTTATTGAATGCTTTCTGGAAAATCGAGGATAGTACGTCTGAATAGTTCCCTCCACAATATATTTTACTCCTTCAAAGAACTCCAATAAATTGGTTAAACAAGATTTCTCTTTGACGAAACTGTACTGCCTCTCCCTGCCTACCTTGGGCTTTTATAAGTGCTCTTTAATGATTGATTCTGACATTTTCCCCCTGACAGATGGTAAGCTAAAACAAGTCTTATCGTTGCTTTCTTGAATATCTGCTGCTTGACAATCCAATGGAACCTTTCCTGAATCAAAGGACTCATAGAAATTAACATCCACACATTCACTTCTTTACTAGTTTCCTCTTTTAAGACACTTGGATGAAAGCCATCTTGACCTGGAGACTTGTCAGTCTACAGTTCCATCAATTTATATAGCATCACTTACCCTCATGATTGTAAATTCATTATGTTTCTCTCTTTGATACAGGAAAGGTCCCGTTGGATTGTAAATTTTGTGGGAAGTTGGAAAATGCTCACATGATGTTTTTAATAAGGAATATTTTGCCAATAAAATTGAGTTGAGATGCAAACTGAATTCCATGTCCCTTTGACAACCACACCAACAATAACAATTGGGTAAAGTGTCTTCTGTACATAAACTGGTCAAAATGTCCAAAGCACAGATTATGTTCTGCACATGGAAACTCTGAAAGTCTTCATTTCATTTGGAGACTTTGGAATGTTCGGATTAAATAATAAAATCAGTCCTCTTTAAAAGTAATACCACAAAATACATTTTGAACTCGCCACTGAAAAAGAGCAGATCAGAGGATAGGAATACTGTGGCAAATAACTCACCTCCTGTCATCCCAAAGCCCATTCACCAACTACAAGGCATAAGTCTGGAATGTGATGGAATAATCTTCACTTGCCTGGATGGGTACAGCTCAACAACACTCAAGCAGCCAGTATCTGTGAAAAGGTAAATATATGTCGGTTTTGGACATCAGTGAAATGTTTTCTATGGGGACTGGTAAAGATATAGAGGAAATGCATAATCCCAGATGCAGCTTTGGAGACTTTGATCCAGTATGTCTGTTGGTCTGACAAGGAAAGTCTTGTTTCTTCAGGGAGTTTGGGATGGAGGGGAGGGGTTGGACAGAAAGTCCACTTGGCAATACCTCCTCCACCACTGGAATTAAATCATCAAGAAATTCAATAGTGCGAGTTCAGCTTTCATGATATGGTTATTAAGCAGGAGAAGTTTATTAACCTGCCAGATTTGTCAAGGGACAAGTTTTACTTCTCACATCTCTGCTCATAGTTGCAACGAAGTTGTTCACAATACCTCCACCCCTATTTCACTTCTTCTTCCAACAATCTTCACTCCGCCTCCTCTTACACCCTGCAACTTCTCATCTTGTCTTTACTGCAGTCCTCATTCCTTGACATCTCACATTTTCCTATAGCACATGAGCTATCTTCCATGATTGGACCATTTTCAAATAATTTGACAAGGATTTCACATAATAATTTGTTGCTTGCTGGTGCTGTATGAATAAAGCATGTGACAGGAAGCGGAAGTTGCAAGTGGCTGAATCTGTCACTACATATACCCTATATCCCTCTAATAAAGAAAGTTGCACTGGCCATCATGGGCAGAAGATGAGGCATGACATTGGTGAGTGGACAGCACTGAAGGAGTTGCTGCATAAACATAATTTTGAACTGGAAAGCCACATTGCTCAACTGAAAATGCATTTATGGTCCAACTTGATCTAATTATGTGGAATTAATTGGGGATAGAATTAAAAAGATGACTCACTATAAAGTATATATTGAGCCAATCAATAAATCCTTCAAAACTGAAAACATAACAATGGATTTTGTCTTAATAGCCTAAGTGATAACTGGTGCATTGTCTGCCCTTTATTGGGCCCTCCTGATTTTTTTGCTACTGAAGTCAAAATCTACCCTAATTCACTATCACAAGACAAAATATAGTTTACATAGTTGAACTATGGAAGACACATTAACCTGAAAGTTTTAATTCTTTACTTGAACTAAGCCTATAGGTATCTGTCACTTGCATTACTGTAAAACATTGTAGATAACAATAGATTTACTTATTTTTACAGTGAGATCATTCACGTAATATAAAGCTTTTAATACAATGATCTTAATAGCAACTGTGGGAGCAACTTGTACATCAATTTTTATTGTAAGGAAAGAAAGCCAGTGTTTCAAACTCCTGCATGACACAAATGCAACAGGATTTAACGAACAGGCAGCACTGGAATAATTGTCGGTGGATATCAATTTTCTTTTGCATTCTAAGAATTAATTCACTGCTGCATGAGGACATGACTTAGTAGGTGGCATTCACAGAAGGTAGTGGTCTACTGGTATTATTGCTGGACTGTTAATCCTGAGGTAATGTTCTGGGTACCCTGATCCAATCCTGTCATGAAAGATGGTGGAAATTGTATTCAATAAAAATCTGGAATTAAGAGTCTAAGAACCCATCTGGTTCACTAATTTCCTTCCTTTAGGGAAGGAAATTGCAATCCTCACCTGGTTTGGCCTACATGCGACTCCAGACCTGCAACAATGTGGTTCACTCTTAACCATCTCTTGGCACAGCAATAAATGTTGGCCTAGCCAGTAACACCATCGTGCCATGAATAAATTTTAAAAATGGTTTGATAACACTTGTGACTTGAATATTTTCAACAATCATTCATTCAAAAAAAGATTTAATTTACTAACTTGTTTGTACTGCACTCATACTGGGGAAAAGCTATTCTAGCACTGGACTTTGATTTGAACTATGAAAATCATCAACAATCCTGCTGGAGGGGTCATGATGGGACATTCAGGAGGGAAAGAGATTGATCTGAAGTGACATGTGTGATATATATTAAGTCCTTCCACCCTATTACACATACTAGAAATAACCAAAAGCCAACATTGATAAAATGAGACATGCATTTCTCTGAGAGACCCAAGAAAACAAAATTCCAATAAAAGTTGACAATCCGTATCAATTCATTGTACCAAATACAATAAGAAATAGCATTTGCTAAAGCAAGTTAAAAAATCACACAACACCAGATTATAGTCCAACAGGTTTATTTGGAAGTACTAGCTTTCGGAGCGCTGCTCCTTCATCAGGTGAATGTCCTGACAATCACCTGATGAAGAAGCAGCATTCTGAAAGCTCATGCTTCCAAATAAACCTGGTGGACTATAACCTGGTGCTGTCTGATTTTTAACTTTGTACACCCCAGCCCCACACCGGCGTCTCCAAATCATTGCTAAGAAAACTCATGCTTGACTTAATCTTCATCTAGGCGCCCAGTGATATAATCATCTGTTTTAAGAAGAAAGCAGCAATTATTTGAAATAGATCGCAACATTGTGGCCAATGACAGAAACCTAGAAAAGAATCTGAAGCAGGACAATGAATGTCAAAATGCAGTAATAATATATATCAAGAAGACTCTTAATTGACATTAATGGACTTTGAATTTCGGACCAGCCTTTTAAGCCATCATCATGATTTTACCTTCAGATGTTGGTTAGAAAACCTTCTTTTTAAAAGGTATCGGTAAGTTCCACCTTCTGACTTCTTTGCAGGTAAAAGTAGAGAGCTTCACTGTGTAAAATGCTTGCAATTTTCCTTCAGCAATCCGAATCTTTGTAATATCTCAGGATCACCAATGGTGTAATTATGCTTTCCGGCATGATCTATATTTTCAAGTAATTTGTTAGTATTTGCTATTAAGAAAAAGTGTTATTAATAAACAATACTTCAGGCTACCCATGTCTCTCACATTCTTTTATATGTCCATTTTATCAGATGTACTGTGCTCAAATTGTTTCAGAAATTGACTTATCGATCAAATTGGTGTGTATATCAACAGGATAAAGAGCTACATGTTTAGTTTATGTTATCAATTCAGTCAGACCATTGCAGATTGTACAATTGTATCACTTCTGCCATCTCTCTTTATTATTGGCATTTGGTTTGGGTGCTGGTTAGCTCAATTGGCTTAAACAGCTACATTATAATGCTTATAGGCTACCAACAGCATAGGTTTAATTCCTGCACTAGCTGAGTTTACCATGAAGGATTCTCCTTCTCAACATCTCCCTTTGCCTGAGGTACAGTGACCCTCAGGTTAAATAAACACCACTTGTCTCTCTCTTTAATGAGTGAGCAGCCCTATGATCTGGTAGGACTATGGCAACTCTGTCACTTGTGGGATATGCTGACATCATTTTCCGCCTCTACTTTGCCTTTGTGATGGTGGCCCTGCCCTTCTGAAGAGCTGGAATCTATATCATGGATGCACTCTGCAATGCCAAACAGTTCCAAGCATTTGACCTAATAATGATGAAAAAATTGTGATATTTACCCTTAGCACAATGGTGTGTGTTTTAAAGGAAAACTTGGAGGCTATGCTGTTTACAAGCACCCACTGCACTCGTCCATTTAGATGCTGGGGGCTGAGGGTATGGGAGATCTTTGGGAAGAGGACATTATCCTTTTTTATAAGGAGCACTTATTTTCTGCTCTGTACTTCCCTCATGGCATACAGCTGGGATAATAAAAAATCCTCATCTCATTCTCCTTTAAGTTGATTTTCAAAAACAATGTTATATTATATACCCTCACAATAGCAATACAGTACAGCTTCTTGTTACAACCCCTTCCCCCACCCTGTTACATGGTCAGAAAATGCTGATAAACAAACCACATCATAAATTGCAATGACTGAAACAGGGAGATACTCAATAGATTCACATAAGAGCATTTTTTTCTTATCCAGAGCAGAGTTATTATGGCTTGAATTTGCAAGGAATCGGCTACTACAAAGCAAAATTAATTTTTCACTCCCTGCTGAGAAAACATGATTTAGTATCCACTGAATGGACATGCCATGCTACATAATTTCTTTAGCTGTCCCTGAGAGGCAAAAGGATGCAATGGTACCCAACTTCTATGTTTGCTATGGTTTCTGCAAGTAACATTTAAAAAATGTAGTCACGCATAGCTGGATTACCAACCAGCTGAAGACGGCATGTAGTCATGGTTACAGTGACTCAAAGGCTGCCTCGAGTGTTTGCAGAGATAAGGCCAGTTTCTATCTGACCTTATCTCTGCTCCTGGTACAACACCACTGACAGAGGAAAATTGTATGTTCCACAGCAATACTGTTGATTTGTCTTTCTGTTAATCAACATTGCCTGCCCAGAGCAATTCTATTAGTGCCTGATTAAAGGAGAAAGTCAAAAGCTGGCTACAATTTAGCTGTAAACTTTAGCTTTTGTTTATGCTGCTGTTATTGCGTGGATATAAATTCTACTCGTGTCACTTCAATATATAGTGAAACTGGGTAGTTGTTAAAATAATGAAGAGTTTCACAATTATGTTTCGGAGTTGCTAGATTCAGTGCAATTTTATTCTACAGCTGAAACTTATAATTAGTTCCAATTGAGTTTAATTGTGCCATACTTATTACTTGCAATCTCTGCTCTGATGTGATCATGTTAAACAGGTTTCCAGATTTCCTTTATTTTTATAAGATGCTTTCCCCTTATCCCCCAAAACACAGACGCAGAAAATAAATAAATCCATTTAAAGCTTCACTAAAAACCTGCACATGTTAATATATGCAACTCAACAGTCTGGAATATACTGATATGTCGAAATAAAATAGAAGCAAGCAAATAAATCAGAATGACACACTTTTGAAAGAGAGCCTTGTTTTCCCAGGATTTCAAGCTTAAACATTGCTCATGGGAATTGTAAATATCCCTTCTGTATTTGTTTTCATCACGTAGTTCAGCATTATATGTAGAGAATGGAAAGTGAATGTCACTTGTACAGATTAATCTGTTTGAACCATAACTCCTGTTCAAATCACCCCAAGCTTAATTTTGATCTGCAACTATATGTGTGATAGATTATTCTTTGTAATGCTGAATGTTATGATCTCATTTGATGTTACTACTCAACAAGTCAGATCACAGATTGAAATGAGGCGGGATAATCAATTTTTTTGTTTTAAAGAGATGGTCTTTCATTGAAAGACATACACTCATTACTCCAGATTTGGTTTTAACAATCAAGACAATAAAAGAAATGAAAATAAAATCAACCAAGTTATTTACATATATAACAAAGGTTTAAAAATGTAGAAACCCACAATAAAATATAATTCCATTAATCACAAAAGCAGTCCTTTACAGTATAAAGCTTAATTTAACTAAGACTTCAATTGCCAATCTTGAGAATGTGATAGCTTCTTCCTTGAGTCTTCACACAACTGAGCTTAGATTTTCTCGGTTTCAAATTAGCCCTTCAGAGTCTTAACCAAACATTTCTGGTATGGAACTTTAAAACTAAACTTCATAGACAGAAAGATTCTATTTTGCCTAACGTAGGAGAAGTACCCTAAAAGCTTGTGATTTCAAATAAACCTGTGGACTAGAATCTGGTGTCATGTGACTTCTGACATTATGGGTTTGAAAAATGCTGTCTAAGGAGCCTTGGTTAATTTTTTCAGTACAACTTGTAGATGATAAACTGTTGCTACTGAGCATCAGTTTTAGTGGAGGTTAGAGAATACTTATGGTTCTGGTATGAATCAGTTGAGCTGCTTTGTCTGGGATGGTATCAAAGCTCTTGAGTGTTATTGGAGCTGCACTCATCCAGGCAAGTGGAAAGTATTCCAGTACACTCTTGATTTGTGCCTTGTAGATGTTGGGCAGGCTTTGGGAGTCAGGAGGTGAGATATTTGCTGCAGCATCCCTTGCCTTACCCTGTTCTTGTAGTCATAGTACTTATATGGCATAAATAAAAAAAGAATACTGGAAATCTGAAACAAAATCAGACATTGCTGAAAAACCGTGGCCGGTCTGGTAGCATCTGTGGAGAGAAAGCAGAGTTAACATTTCGGGTCCAGTGACCTTTCTTTAAACTTGTCCAGTTCAAGTTTTAGTCAACAGTAAACTCTAGGATGTTGTAGTGGGGGACTCAGGGTGGATTCATACAGGGATCTGCGTGATGTGGGCTACAGTGAGAAGTGCAACAAGGTGCACCTCGATTTCTCAGATCAACTCATTCTATTTTTGTATTCTTCTCATGTCAGGCATGGTGCGATTCTCACTGAACAGCAGTGAGTTGTCAATTGACAATGATTAATATTTGTTCAAATTGCCTCATTAATATTCCAGTTGCAATCTTATCAAACTCACCTAACAAACTCGATGTCAAGTAAACCTAAAGTCCTTCAAATGACTTCCATGTTAGATACTAGGGACCAGCATCTCTAGACACCACCTGTGGGCACCAGTCACATGCATTTCATGTCCAAACATTGGCATCCAACATGTGCCAGCTCGAATAATTCTCAATTCTGTTCTTCAGTGCTGCACCTTGAACCACATCAACAACTGTCATTGGAAAGCTGTTGCCAGGGCACTGTATGCTCAGAGACACGCATCTTGTTTAGGGACTGGACCAGGCTGCATCTCTTGGCTTCTAGCTTGCTGTCATAGCACTCATTCACTCTGAGCCGACCTTGATGCTCAGAGCTTGGCTTTGCCTTGCTTTATGTATTTGCACTTTGCTCTTCAGCCAGAGATACCAAGCACATATTTTACTGTATTATTGTGCCATTTAGTGCAGCTGCAAAGCCGGGAAGCTTATCATAGTTGTCAGCGGACCTCTGGCCAGTCAGGTGATCTCAGCACAGTAAGTCAAGAGCAATCTTATTCATAGGCCCTCAGGTGATCAGAAACTGGATTCTTTCTTCATAAGGGGGTCAGGAGTAGAATGCTAGCAGGTCACCACTGTCATGAATTTTCTTGCCCTATTCTGGGTTATTTTCCTCTTGGAATGAGAAGCAGAAAGTGAAAAGAGTGGCACAATCATTATAGTTGGTCAGGGGTGGGGGTGCGGTGTGGTAGGTGGCCAAAGCAAGTGTGTAGGCAGCACAGAGGGCAAACAGAGTGACTGGTATCATGGATTGGGGATGGGTGAGGATGAATGGGGAGGATTTTGCAGGTATTAGTGAGAAAGGTAGCACATGAACCTTTGTGGGAGGAGAGTACAGTAACAGAGACAATATGACTAGCACAGAGATGATGGTGGTTCTTATGCTGTTGGAGTGGAGAAGAACATTGACCATTTCTCTGTAGCACTGGGAATTCCTCAAATGACTGAGACTGCTTTAACGTGAATGGTGACTTTGGAATAGCTTGACAAAATCTGATGTCTTAGCCCCCACTGCTGGTCCTGGAGGAAGAGGAAATCCCGAGTCAGAACCATCCTGTTCAGCAGTTACACCAGGTTCCCATTTGCACAGTGCCCTGCCAATTTCCCCTTTCCTGCCATGTTTGACGTGAGTGGTAGGAGGCATGCAGGGTAGCTCCAGGCTGACAGAGCTTGTTTGGGTGCTCAATGGCCATTTCAAAATGTTGCCTGTTTCAGGGCTGCCAGTCAGTTCCAAGATACCGCTGGGTGGTGAGTTGCTCTGGGAACATTGCATGACTATGTGAGGCTGAAATCAGACATGATACACACCATATGGTTGGTAATGGAAGTTAAATAGATGAGTTTGACAAGGTTCAGTAAGCAAACTTCCATCTAGAAGGAGAGGGGCAGCAGATACATGGGAACACCACCTGAACATTCCCCTCTAAATCATTCACCATTCTGACTTGGAAACATATTGCAGCTTCTTCACTGTCGCTGGGTCAAAACCCTGAAATTCACCTCCTGAAGGGCATTGTGGATCAACATACAGCATAGGGACTGCAATAGCTCAAGAAGGGCAGCTTATCACCACCTTCTCAAGGAAAGCTAGGGACAAGCAGCAATACCCACGTCCCACAAGGGAAGAAAACAAGGGTCTGGAAAGTGAGATTAGTGGAGATAATGCAGCTCCAAATTAATGGGTGGAAACAGCTTCTTTTGTGCCATACGGCACTATGACTCTCGAAACTGAACAGTAGCAACGTCAGCAAATTTGGGACGAGCTGAACCTTCCAGCAGCTGTTGAACAATCTCTACTTGAAGAAGCCGAAGCAGAAGGTCCCTCAGGATGTGGAGGTTGTAGAGGAGGCTCTGGATCTATCATCGTCAATGTCAACTCCTCTTAATGAGCGAAGCACATTGTTGCCTGCAGACCGAGGATACCAAAAGACAATTTTACAGAAATATGTCACCTGCATTCTGAAGGGTGGGTGGCTTTCATGGTGATAGCTGCACTGAAATCTCATTCAACTGGCTGCTTCCAAGGATCTTCTGGTGACCTACGTGGGATCTCTCAACCCTCGAATGTATCAAGGCTGTTTTTGATGTAGTTTGTACATTACCAGATTACACCATTTCATCCCATTTCCCTGTGACAAGATCAGTGCTGTAGCCTGGTCAGTAACTGTGGCACCACAGCTGGCTTTCCCCATGGGCAAGCCCCCATAGGCTGTTTACACATCACATTGAGAAGGACATCTAATACAGTTGATTCATCATCATCACATCTTAAGAGTTCTGTGTCAGGTACACTAGAGCTTCCACAATGCCTATATCCTTGAGAATGCTTGTGATTCTGCTTCAAGCATTGATGCCCTACAAGGATGGCTGCTGAGAGAGAAGATTAATCCTCTGCAACCATGATTGATGACTCCATTACATAAACACTTGACTGAGACTTGGTGTAGATATAATGCACCCCATTCTTCCATCAGGGCCATAACAGAGCAGACAGTAGGTCCCCTGAAGATGAGGTTCCAGCGCTTGGATTGGTCTTGAAGGGGCCCTTGCAATACACTCCATTTGAAGTGTGTTGCATAATCCTAGCATGCTGATGCAAAGAATTCATGTGGTGGACACTGAAGAGATAGGAGGATGGCAGCATCCTGGTAAGAAGAAAGATAACGACATTGAACAGGAGGACCATTACCTTCATCATCAAGACATTTCGTCCTTCGCCTCTGAGGAAGAAGACACAGATCACTCAGAGGATGTACTGGCAAAGCTGCCTTGTGCACCTCCACCAGTTCAGATACTGAGATTGTGATGATTATTTTATCTAGATTTGAGTCAAGAGCACCTTCTGAGAGTACATCACTGCCATCTCTCTGCAGCTGGCTGGGGAAGAAGTACTCCAGGTCACTAGCTGTCAGAGGACTGTTAGGTAAAAACAATGACTGCAGATGCTGGAAACCAGATTCTGGATTAGTGGTGCTGGAAGAGTACAGCATTTAAGGCAGCATCCGTGGAGCAGTAAAATCGTCGTTTCGGGCAAAAGCCCTCCATCGGGAATACCAGGATATCAGGAACTGCTGTGCTCTTCCAGCACCAATAATCCAGAATCAGAGGACTGTTGGAGACTGGGCACCTGCTCAGTCCTAGACAGGAGAGTTATCCTTGGTGTTTGCAATCAGGAACTTCATACAAATGCACAAACAGACACAGGAGCAGCAGGCAGGTTTGTTGGAGGATCTGGCAAACAGACTCAATTGTTGGAGGACTCTACCAACGCTATTTGCACCATGTCGCCTCTGGCATGCAAGATTCTGGCTGCCCCATAATCATAGGGAAGACCTACAGCTGTCCACTTAAGTGCCTGACTGGGCCTTCCTAAGGCAGGAGATATGATGCTTTCACCAACTGTCCAGCCAGTGGGTAAGACCCTCTTTACCTGCATCAAATACTGAAAAAAGATATCTGCAGTTAATGATGTACTATTAACTTCATGAATAACAACAGTGGCAAAAGGTAAAGTTTAAAACTGATATATTCTTTTAAAATTTTGAACCAAACATTGCAGCAGTTTGTCAGCAATTTCTGCTGCAAAAATGTCTTAATCTTTTTTTAAATTTGACTATCATTACTAATAGAAATCTTCACCTAAGATTACATTACAGCATTTCCAGGAAGCAATAATGTAGAAAGTTTCTCCGTACTAAAGCTATAAGGTGAGGCATATTAATTGCTGACAGCATTGTGTAACTGAACAACAAAATTTGATAATGTGAAGATTGTAACTGTGAGCCTACTCCAAAAGGAGCTAATGGAACCAAAGAGCTTTTATGGCACTCTGTGAAAAGCAAGCTCATGACTATCAGCTGTTTCATTTTGAATATTGCATAACAAGATAAAATATTGTATAAATTTGTGCAGTTGTCAACTGAGAACAAAAGACTAAAATTTGGCTTGCTATATTATCACGGTTTTAATTATTTATCAAAATATAAAAACTTGAAAATCTTCATGATGGTGAGTTTGTGAAATTTATTTTCACTTAGGGTACAAGAAAAGCCACAAGGTTCATGCATTATGTTTGTAATAACAGTGAAAGGAATTTATAATTTATCTTGGGAGGCGTAACACGTGTCTTAACCTTCTCTCAGCTATTCGCAGCACATACTGGTAACTTAGATAAGGGAATGAAAAGTAATACCTCAAAGTTTGCAGATGACACGGAGTTGGGTGGGAGGGTGAGTTATGAGGAGGATTTAGATTTGCCTCAGGGAGATTTGGACAGGCTGATTGAGTAGGCAGATGCATGGCAGATGAAGTATAACGTGGATGAATGTGAGGTTATCCACTTTGGTCACAAAAATAGGGAGGCAGATTATTAACCGAATGAGGATAGATTAGGGAGGGAGGAGGTACAATCAGCTGTTGAAAGTAAGCCAATGAAAGCTATGTTAGTCTTCATGGTGAGATGATTCGAGTAAAGAACTGCAATTCTACAGGGGCTTGGTGAGACCACACCTGCAGCACTGTGTGCAGTTTTGATGTCTTTATCTGAAGAAGGATGTTGGGGCTATAAAGGGAATACAAGAAAGGTTGGCCAGACTGATTCCTGGGATGGCAGAACTGACATATGAAGGCAGACTTGATCAACTAGGACTCTATCTACCAAAGTTTAGAAGAATGAAGGGAGAGGGCTCTCATAGAAATGTATACATTTTAGAACAGCACTAGACAGTATAAATGCAGAATGTATTCCTGGTGACAAAAGAGTCCAGGAACCAAGGTCACATATTAAAGTTACAGGGTAGGTCATTTAGATTGAGATGAGGAGACATTTCTTCACCCAAAGTATAGCGAGCCCATGGAGTTCTCTGCTATAAAAAGCAACGGAGGCTGAAACGTTGAATGTTTTCAGATGGAGTTAGACATTGTTCTTGGGGCTAACAGGATGAAAGAGTATGAGGAGAAAATGGAATAAGGTTGAATAATTAAGCCATGATCATATTGAAAGGCTCCAAAAGTCAAATAACCTACTCCTGCTCCTATTTTCTATGTCTCTATGTCCCTTTGCCTTTTCCTCGTGTCTGTGTCTCAGTCATGGATCAATTTGAGGCACTCTTACCTTTGGGCCAGAGGATTTTCTGCTCTAGGAACTCAGTGTAACAGCCCAGAATGGAGCATCAATGCAGCACTGAGGAAACATTGCACAGTTGGAGGTGCCATCTTTTGGATGAAACCGTAAACTGAGACTCCATCTTCCCCATCAGCTGGATATAAAACATTCCATGGTAATGTTTGAAAAAGATTATAGGAATTATTCCTGATATTCTCACCTCATTGAACATTATAAAGACAGATTTTCTATTGTTTATCATGGCATTGCTGCTTGTGGGAATTAGTATCATGTTTTTATAAACGACCAATACCTACAATTCAAAAGATTTTTCATTTAGTGTGAAGCATTTTGGGACATCCTGTAAATTTGAAAGAGTGATATTGCCAGCTGATAGGAATATTGGACAAGCCAGATCCCAAAGATGATCCCTAGCTTGATGATTATATTTTTAATTTATAAAATTTGTTTCCATGATGGTTAGTCACTGAAATATATTCATTTGAGCCTGCAGATATTCTTTGACAAGGGAACATAAGTTTTTGTTACAAAAAAAGAAAGAAAACAAAACAAATATGGAAGATACTTGGCAAAATTTTAATATGGACATTAAAGCAAATTCTCAACATGCATCAAAACACTATCTGTTTTTGATACTGAATCCCAGAAAAATATCACTCAACTTTTTAAATCATTACTTAATTGACATATTCCTGTTTGATTCTCTTGGATTGCTGAGACTATTTTTATTTGACAATTTCTTTCTGAGTTTGATGGGGATGTATGTTTCACATGTCTAATGGCCTAAATATTTTCAGTTCTAACAACTTGAATATTTCAAGCCAAATTTTTCTCACTTGGAAACTCCATATTAAAACTCTTCAGCTAGGATGATTGGTTCTCGTGAACAGACTTGATTCTCCTGCTAAAACAATCTGTTCTACCTTCTGAACTGAACTCTGAGTTCTTCTGAACTGAAAGCTTGAATTTTGTGTCAAAACTAATATAATTTCAATAATCTGTTTACCCTACCTGTCATAAATGCAACAACATAAACATTTAATCCAGTAACACAACAGGTGCTCCCCTAGCACTTAACTGCAGCCACATGCTTTCTCAGAATTGATGCACATCGGCCATTTTTTATGGATGATTTACTATCTAGTTAAAAAAACATCAAATAACTAACCCACACTCATCTGAGCTACATATCTGAGAGGGGGGTAGCTGTAGATGGGGCAGTGACAGGGTGTAGTGAATCTATCAGCAAGGTTTTTCACGTGGTAAAACAAAAGGATCAGTTAAAGTGTGTCTGCTTTAACACAAGGAGTGTCAGAAATAAGAGTGATGAACTTAGAGCATGGATCAGTACTTGGGATTATGATGTTGTGGTCATAACGGAGACATGGCTTCCACAGGAGCAAGAATGGTTGCTAGATGTTCCAGGGTTCAGAATGTTTTAAAAGAACAGGGTGGGTGGAAAGGAAGAGGAGGGGGTGCAGCATTGCTAATCAGAGAGTGCATCACAGCTACAGAAATAAAGGTTGTTGAGGAAGGTTTGCTACTGAGTCAGTATGGGTGGAAGTTAGGAACAGCAAGGAAACAGCCACATCATTGGGAGTTTTCTACAGACTCCCTAATAGTAGTAGCGAGATTGAAGAACTCATAGGCGGGCAGATTTTGGAAAAATATAGATGTAGCAGGGTTGTTGCTATGAGTGACTTTAACTTTCCCAATATCGACTGGAACCTCCTTAGTGCAGATGGTTTGGACGGAGCCGTTTTTGTTGGGTGTGTTCAGAAGGGTTTTCTTAATCAGTATGTAGACATGCCAACAAGGGGAGAGGCCATTTTGGATTTGGTGCTCAGCAATGAGCCAGGACAGGTGTCAGATCTGGTGGTGGGAGAACACTTTAGTGATAGAGACTAAAACTGTCTCACATTTACCATAGCCTTGGAAAGGGAAAGGACCAGTTACCAAGGGAAGATATTTAACTGGGGAAAAGGAAATTATGACGCTATCATACAGGAGTTGGGAAGTACAGACTGGGAGCAATTGTTCCACAGAAAGGGCACAGCAGACATGTGTAGACTGTTTAAAGAACAGTTGTTGTGAGTGATGCACAAATTTGTTTCTCTGAGACAGGTAAGAAGGGGTAAGATTAAGGACCCTTTGATGACAAGAAGAGAGGAGCTTCTTATCAAAAGGAAGAAGGCAGTTTACGTAAGATGGAGAAAACAAGGCATAGCTTTAGAGGATTACAGGCTTGCTAGAAAGGAGCTCAGAAATGGACTGAGGAGAGCCAGGAAGGGGCACAAGAAAGGCTTGGTGGGGAGAACCTAAAGACATTTTACTCATATGTGAGGAATAAGAGAATGATCAGGGAGAAGGTAGAGCCGATCAGGGATAGCGGAGGGAACTTGTGCATGCAGTCTGAGCAGATAGGGGAGCCCAAAATGTGTATTTTGCTTCGGTTTTCACTCAGGAAAGAGACCTTGTTGTGAATGAGAACTTTGAAGAGCTGGGATACAGACTTGAACAGATCAAGATTGATGAAGTTGATGTGCTGGAAATTTTGGCAAATAATAAAATTCATAAATCCCCAGGGCCAGACCAGATTTATCCTAGACTTCTCTGGGAAGTAAGAAAGAAGGTTGCAATGTCGCTGGTGAAGATCTCTGCTTCCTCAATCTCCATGGGAGGCATGCTGGAGGATTGGAAGGAGGCAAATGTTGTTCTTCTTTTCAAAAAAGATAATAGGCAATTACAAACCAGTCAGTCTTTCATCTGTGGTCAGCAAGGTTTTGGAAAAAATTCTGAGGGATAGGAATCATGATTATTTGGAAAAGCGTAGTGTGATTAAAGACAGTCTGCATGGCTTTGTGAGAGGCAGGTCATGCCTAACTAATCTTATTGAGTTCTTTGAGGAGGTGACAAGACAGGTCGATGAAGGTCGAGCAGTGGATGTGGTGTATATGGACTTCAGCATGGCATTTGCTAGAGTTCCCTGTGGTAGGCTCATTCATAAAGTCAGGAGGTATGTGATACAGGGAGATTTGACTATCTGGATTCAGAATTGGTTGGATGATAGAAGACAGAGAGTGGTTACAGATGGAAAGTCTGCCTGGAGGACAGTGTTGAGTGGTGTCCAGCAGGGCTCTGTTCTTGGGCCTCTGCTTTTTGTGGTTTTTATAAATGACTTGGATGAGGAGGTTGAGGAGTGGGTTAGTAAATTTGCAGATGACACAAAGGTTAGAGGTGCCATTGATAGTATCGAGGGCTATTGCAGGCTGCAGCGTGAAATATTCAGGATGCAGAGCTGGGCTGAGAAATGGCAGATGGAATTCAATCTGGATAAGTGCAAAGTGATGTATTTTGGAAGGTCGAATTTGAATACTGAATATAGGATTAAAGACATGGTTCTTGGCAATGTGGAGGATCAGAGGAATCTAGGTGTTCAAGTACAGAGGAAACTCGATTATCCGAATACCAATTATCCAAAAATTGGATTATCCAAAGGAGATCTCGATGTCCCGATAGAAACATTACATCAAAGACATGTTTCCAGCAGTGATTGCGTCTTTTGTTCATAGCGATTAAACAGTCGCCATCTCCAAATGACTGACCTCCCACCCTCTCTCTCCCCACACTTTCCCTGGAGTTCTACAGAGGGGTGTACCCTAAATCCCCCTTCCCAGGAATAATCTCTCAACATTGTCCTGTTCTGGGCAAACATAGAACCTGTCAAAAAATTGCAGTAAAAAATTGTGTGTATGGGTGTGTGTGTGTGTGGTTGTTGGTGTACAGTTTTGCTGCCCCAGAGTGGTGCCCGGGGTGGACGCGGGGCCGGTGAGGGGTGTGTGTTGAGGGCAGGGTCTCATGTGCTTTGTTCTGGGGGCTGGGGGCAGGATTGAACCAGGTTTGGAGGTGGGTTGGAGCGGGTTTGGGGCAGGGTTGGGGGGGGGGTGGGGCCTCACGCACTGTGGGCTGCTGCAGTCTCTTGGACGAGGAGCAGACTTTAAAGCTCCCAGTCCCAGAGGAAAGGCATTTAATCGATTTTCCGAATAATCAATTATCCGAATGAAATAGTGCCCCCCTATCAAGTTCGGATAATCAAGTTTCCACTGTACGTAGATCCCTCAAAGTTGCCACCCCAAAGGACAGGGTTGTTAAGAAAGCATATGGTGTTTTGGCTTTCATTAACAGGGTGATCGAGTTTAAGAGCCGCGAGGTTTTGCCACAGCCCTACAAGTCCTTGGTGAGACCACACTTGGAATATTGTGCCCAGTTCTTCTCACCCTACTATAGGAAAGATACAGAGGTTTTGGAGAGGGTGCAAAGAAGGTTTACCAGGATGCTGCCTGGACTGGAGGGCTTGCCTTATGAAGAAAGGTTGACTAAGCTCGGACTTTTCTCTCTGGAGAGAAGGAGGAGGAGAGGAGACTTTTCCCCACGGCAGGATTGACTGATATGCGGGGTCATAGTTTTAAGATATTAGGAGGAAAGTTTAGAGGAGACGTCAAGGGTAGGTTCTTTACGCAGAGAGTTGTGAATGCATGGAATGCATTGCCAGCTGTGGTGTGGAAGCAGAGTCCTTAGGCAAATTTAAGCGCCTGCTGGACATGCACATGGACATTAGTGAATTGAGGGGTGCGTAGGTTAGGTTATTTTATTTTACTTTAGGGTTAATTCTCGGCACAACATTGTTGGCTGAAGGGCCAGTTCTGTGCTGTTCTTTTCTATGTTCTTTGTTCTATCAGTTAAGATTATAATGGTGCTGGAAATGCACAGCAGATCAGGCAGCATCCGAGGAGCAGGAAAATTGACTTTTCGGGCCTGAGCCCTTCATCAGGAATGAGGTTGAAAGCCGAGGGGGTGTGGCTGGGGAGCACATATCTGGGCGTGCAATAGGTGGTTGGAGGCAGGGGTAAAGGTGATAGGTCAGAGTGGAGAGTAGAGAGGATAGGTGGGAAGGAAGATTGAGAGGTAGGACAGGTCATGAGAATGGTGCTGAGCTGTAAGTTTGGAATTGGAGTAAGGTGGGGAGAGGGGAAATGAGGAAACTGGTGAAGTCCACATTGATGCCCTGGGGTTAAAGTGTTCTGAGGAAGAATAAAAGGCGTTCTTCCTCCAGGCGTCGGATGGTGAGGAGGTGGCGGTGGAGGAGGCCCAGGACCTGCATGTCCTTACCAGAGTGGGAGGGGGAATTGAAATGTTTGGCCACGGGGCAGTGAGGTTGATTGGTGCAGGTGTCCCGGAGATGTTCCCTGAAGTGCTCTGCGAGAAGGCATCCAGTCTCCCCAATGTAAAGGAGGTCTCATTTGGAGCAATGGATACAATAAATGACATTTGTGGAAGTGCAGGTGAAACTTTGATGGGTGTGGAAGGCTCCTTCGGGGCTTTGGATGGAGGTGAGATGGGAGGTGTGGGCGCAGGTTTTGCAATTCCTATGTGGCAGGGGAAGGTGCCAGGATAGGAGGGTGGGTTGTTGGGGGGGGCATGGACCTCACCAAGTAGTCCCAGAGGGAACGGTCTTTGTGGAAAGCGGATAAGGGTGGGGAGGGAAATGTCGGCGGATGATGCAGTTTATGCGGAGGTTGGTGGGGTGGAAGGTGAGGCCCAGGGGGTGTCTGTCCTTGTTGCAGTTGGAGGAGTGGGTTTTGAGGGCGGAGGTGCGGGACATGAATGACATGTGTTGGAGGGCAAGTTCAACCACATGGGAAGGGAAATTATAGTCTTTAAAGAAGGAGGCCATCTAATGTATTCTGTGGTGGAACTGGTCCTCTTGGGAGCAGATACGGCGGAAGTGGAGGAATTGGACACACTTATCTGTCTCTACTTTGAAATCCAAATCTTTCATCACCAAAAAGAGCTATGAATGTAAATCTCTCAATTTATTAATAGTATGCTTATTATATGTTTTTGATATTCTGCATTTTGATACAGATGTCCAGCTTTATAAATCACTTCCCTAGATTTCATATATGTATTCCAGTGATACAAAAACAATTATGAATGTTGGTACTTTAGCATGATACCATGATTTCATCTCAGTGAAAGCAATGCCTTTGGAATGTTATATCATTCCTCTCTAAAAAGCAAGTTATACAATCTGAATAGCATCTATATTAACCTCAATTTACTCTATTACTCAATAGTCTGTGAGGTGAGGGAGCAATATTTCCCAGTGACAGTAAAAACCAAGAGGCAGACGAATCATATACAAAAAGTGCGCCATATAATTGGCAATAGAAAGTATATTTGCAACAATACACCTAATGGCACACATATTTTCTTATTGCTTGCTGTAACTTTGAAATTGATCTTAACTCCTGGATGGGAAACAAAAAGAACTGATAAACTCCTTGTTTGGGAGCATCCATGGGAACTGTAGCTGATTTTAAAGAACATTAATCTTGCTTGAAAGCTGTCTACTGGAAAAGGGCTGGAAGAGGAATGTAGCTGGCAGGCTCAAGACAGATTGAAATCAGAAGCTCATGTGGCCGGCTGCTGTAAGTTAATTGCGAGAGGTGTCAGACTGTCTAGCGGTGAAAAGGGGAGCAACGTGCGCAATAAGTCTTTCGGGCATCCCCAAAAGGAACATTTTAATTCACCTTACACAGACTCTGCTGCTTTCCAAAGAAGCAAATGATATTACAGACCTATGGTAGAGGAGGTGGCAAATGGGAATCCTGTTGGAATGGTAAGATAAATCTTTGCACGGCTTCTTTAATGGCACCACTTCTCTACTGCAATTGCTGAGATTTGATAAATCATTTGATAAGTAATAAATAGAGGTGTATAGGTTAGGTGGACGAGCCATGGGAAATGTAAGGGTTACAGGAATAGGGTAGAGGGTTGGGATACTTTTCAGAAGGTCGATATGGACTCAATGGGCTGAATGGCCTGCTTCCACACTGTAGGGATTCTATGATTCTCTAATTTTCTTTGCTTGGGAGCATCCCTTCACAAGTCAATTTAAATTACTGGGATTGTAGAAATTGTTTCAACCATTCTGACATGAGACAACAGACTTCCTTCAGTTACAACTGATCCCCAATTGAAGATGCTGATGATACCAATATAGTTACAATGCCATTGATTGTGGAGAAGTGCCCAGTGCATTTTTCTCACAGTAGGTAAAACACAAAATGAGTAGAGTTTACTGAAAACAGGGGTTTAAAACAGGACTTGCATTAAAACGTTTAGGTAGTGGTGAATAAAATATTTTTTAAATTTCTTTTGACTTCAGAATATTTATTGGTTGCAACAGGTAAGCAGGGGGAGTCAGTTCCACACTTTCTAACTTTTCTTGGGCAGCTGTAACAAATTTTAAAAATATTCTTTTCAGCTATTGCATTTCAATTAAATATTAGTTAATTGAACAGGACGTTGGTTCGGACACTGTTGGAATATTGTGTATAATTCTGGTCCCCTTCCTATCGGAATGATGTTGTGAAACGTCAAAGGGTTCAGTAAAGATTTACAAGGATGTTGTCAGGGTTGGAGGATTTGAGTTATAGGGAGAGGCTGAACAGGCTAGGGCTGTTTTCCCTGGAGCGTCTGAGGCTGAGGGGTGACCTGTTAGAGGTTTACAAAATTATGAGGAGTATGGATAGGATAAATAGACAAAGTCTTTGCCCTGGGATGGGGTGTCCAGAACTAGAGGGCATAGGTTTAAGGTGAGAAGGGAAAGATATATAAGGGGCAACTTTTTACACAGAGGGTGGTACGTGTATGGAATGAGCTGTCAGAGGAAGTGGTGGAAGCTGGTACAATTACAACATTTAAAATGCATCTGGATGGGTGGGACTAGATTGGGTTGGGATATTTGGTCGGCATTGATGAGTTGGACCTAAGGGTCTGTTTCCATGCTGTACATGTCTATGATTTTATAATGAATCAAAATGAAGGATGAAGATGTATTATTTAATACATCTAAATACAAACAGAAACTGCTGGAAAAGCTCAGCAGGTCTGGCAGTATCTGTGGAGAGAAATCAGATTTAACTATGGGATTGAGGGATTCATCCTTTATTTTTGTTTCCAAATTACAGCATTTACAGTTCTTTCAGTTTTTATTGAATTGGTTCTGAACTTTCTTGAGTGAAAGAAAGAGAAATTTTATTTCTTATTACTCCAAAGAATTAATACAAATGCAATATTGACTCTCTCAAAAATACAAACTTTAAGCCTAAAAAGAAATGAGAAGTGGAAAAAGAAGAGGAAAAAAGACCACACAGGTGTAGTTTAAAGTTCTCACAGTCCTTGATTGAAACCTGAGTCCATGATTATTTACACAATTCACGGTTCAGAATAAATGGTTGCTTTCCCAAGTTATGTTTTCACCAAGCTTTTGAGAGATGGTAAGGTCCAGGAAGAGAGAGGGAGAGCACAAATTCCAGCTGATATCACAAATTCATTTTTCCTTACATCTTGTGCTGCTGCAAACCAGCTGAAATAGGGTCCACTTGTGTACTATGGAATCTGTCTTCATTGTTTTGCTAAGCCAAAAACCTCACAGCCAACCAAATTTTAATCTTCAAATATATGAAGTCATTACGTAAATATGAACTAATCAGGATGTGGATTTCTTGATGCTGACTTGTCTGGTTTAACTGTCTTTGGATAAAATGGTAATTTCAATCCAGCTAGTTTAGTATATTCCATTTGGGTTCTTTGAACTTAACTCAGTCTGTGGTCAGGTGATCACAGCAGCCATTTTTGGTTAGTGCTTGTCTTTTTTTAAAAAAATCACTTTAGTCCATCAAGGATTAAAAACAAATGATCAAATTTGAGTATCAAAAGCCCCATGTCATTGTTGTAACAAATTTGATTAATTATCATTTGAAGACCAATTTGAATTCGCAGATAGATGGCAGTGTTAGCTTGTAAGAAATATCAAGCATTCATTCTGTGTTCAAAGATGCATTTTGACAGATTAACCACAATGTCAGATCCATCAGCACAGAAAATGGTGAGAACTTCCAAAAGAATCAGAATCCCAGCCAACCATTTGTCAGTCATATATAATTGATAAATCATCATCTGACTGAAATTTACATTGTGGATAGGATTAGGACAATGCTCACAGGAATAAAAGAAAATGTTAAATTTTGTCCTGAACATTTTCATAGCGAATCTAAAAGGTTATTAGAATACTCACTATTTCAGAATTCTTAATGGTGATGTAATATTAATGGCATTTTCATGTTTCTTGCATGGATCTTATTTTTGCTAGTGGTTTGTTTTTCCAGGTGCACAGGTTATTTTTGGAGTTGTCACAAATCAGACAGTGTAACAGGAATGTACTCACTTGCAGAAGTATGAACTCAACAAAATAATGTGCAAACTCTCTTATATTTCCATCATGGCTTACTTATAGTGACTGTTGAATTTGAATACTCAGACCGTTATATCAATGATAATTGGTAAACAAAATGTGCATATATATTACTGTTACTTTTTTAAAAATGTATTCATGGGATGTGGACAATGCTGGATGGACTTGCATTTATTGCCCATCCCTAATAGCTGTTGAGGTGATTTTTGTGAACTGCCTTCTTGAACTGTTGCAGTTCATGTGGTGTAGGTACTACCATAACAATTCAAATGCTGTTAATGGAGGGAGCATCAGGATTTTGATCCAGCGACACTGAAGGAACACTGATGTGGTTCTAAGTCAGGATTATTGTGTGTCTTGGAAGGGATCTTGCAGGTTGTGGTATTCCCTTCCATCCGCATAAAGGTGGATAAATCCCCAGGACCTGATCAGGTGTACCCTAGAACTCTGTGGGAAGCTACGGAAGTGATTGCTGGGCTTCTTGCTGAGATATTTGTATCATTGATAGCCACAGGTGAGGTGCCAGAAGACTGGAGGTTGGCTAACTTGGTGCCACTATTTAAGAAAGGAGGTATGGAAAAGCCAGGGAACCATAGACCAGTGAGCCTGACATCAATATTGGGTAAGTTGTTGAAGGGAATCCTGAGGACAAGATTTATATATATTTGGATTTACATGTATTTGATTACAGATAGTCAACATGGCTTTGTGCGTAGGAAATCATGGCTCATGAACTTGATTGAGTTTTTTGAAGAAGTAACAAAGAGGATTGATGAGGGCAGAGCGGTGGAAGCAATCAGTAAGGCATTTGACATGTAGATTGGTTAGCACGGTTAGATCAAATGGAATAGAGGGAAGACTAGCTATTTTAATAGCTGGTTAGCTTGAAAGTAGAAGACAGAGGGTGGTGGCAAAGGGTTGCTTTTCAGAGTGGGGGCTTGTGACCAATGGTGTGCCACAAAGATCGGTGCTGGGTCCACTATCACTTATAGAAATGGTTTGAATGTGAAAATAAGTGTAGAGAGTCATAGAGTCATGGAGATATACAGTTCGGAAACAGACTCTTAGGCCTAATTTGGCCATGATGACCAGATATCCTAACCTAATCAAGTACCATTTGCCGGCACTTGGCCTTTATATCCCTCTAAGTTAGTTTGCAGATGACACCAAAATTGGAGGTATAGTGGACAGCGAGGAAGGTTACCTCAGAGTACAACAGAATCTTGATCGGCACTTGGCCTTTATATCCCTCTAAGTTAGTTTGCAGATGACACCAAAATTGGAGGTATAGTGGACAGCGAGGAAGGTTACCTCAGAGTACAACAGAATCTTGATCCAGCCAATGAGCTGGAAGTGGTAGATGGTGTTTAATTTAGATAAATGTGAGGTGCTGCATTTTGTAAAGTCAAATCAGTAGAGGACTTATACACTTAATGGTGATGTTCTGGGGAGTGTTACCGAATAAAGAAACCTCTGAGTCCAGGTTCATAGTTCTTTGAAAGTGGAGTCGCAGGTAGATAAGATAGTGAAGAGGCATTTGGTATGCTTCCCTTTTTGTTCAATGCATTGAATATAGGAGTTGGGAGGTCATGTTACTGCTGTACAGGACATTGGTTAGGCCACTTTTGAAATAAAGCATGCAATTCTGGTCTCACTGCTATAGGACGAATGTTGTGAAACCTGAAATGGCTCAGGAAAGATTTACAAGGATGTTGCTGAAATTGGAGGGTTTGAGCTACAGGGAGAGGCTGAATAGGCTGACATTATTTTCCCTGGAACATCGGAAGCTGAGGGGTGACCTTATAGAGTATAATAAAATCATGAAGGGCATGGGTAGGGTGAATTGGCAAGGTCTTTTCTCCAGGGTGGGGGGAGTCCAAAACTAGAGAGCATAGTTTTAAGATGAGATGGTGGTACGTGTGTGGAACGAACTGCTAGAGAAGTGGTGGAGGCTGGTACAATTGCAGCATTTAAAAGGCACCTGGATGGGTAAATGAATTGGAAGGGTTTAGAGGGCTATGGGCCAATTGCTGGCAAATGGGAATAGATTAAGTTAGGATATCTGGTCAGCATGGATGTGTTGAACTGAAAGATCTGTTTCCATACTGGACACCTCTGTGACATTATGACCGTATGCTATCCTTATTCTGGCAGGCAAAACAGGTCACAGGTTTGGAAAATGTTGTCTAAGGAATTTTGGTGAAGCTGTCCTAAAATATAATACAAAGCTAATGGAGTTCTATCCATATAAAGGAAATGGAAAAACAACTAAGCAAGGTTCTTGTGACTCACCGTCGACATTCCTCCAGCACATATGCTTTTTCCAGGGTAGCTCCAAATAATCAGATGGAATTACATGTAGGGATTGAAAGTACAGCCCAACTGTGAATTGTGCGTGGTATAAAAGCCTCATAATAATATTAACTTGTAGGAGAGTAAGGCTCAATAATGAGTGCAACCCACATGAAAACTTGTCACCTAGTGTTAACACCAGCAAAAGTCTTCCATTTTTAGATTGCCAACAGAGTTTTGTTTTACCACTTTTCCCAGAAACAGCTTCATTTTTCAAATCCTTCCTACAGTGTTCTCACATTGCAAAGAACTCTTAGACTGCCAATAATCTCAAAGTTGTGCCTTTTCATGTAATGCTACAATCTCTTCTGTAGATTGGGCAAACTCATTATGTCCGAGATTTGTGCAATAAATCATTGTGCTTAAACAACAAGGTCATGCAACTTTGTAAGCTCCCCTTCAGATCACACACCATGCTGACTTGGAACAATATTGCTCTTCTTTTGCTGTTCTCACGTTGGTAGCTATACCATATGGTTTGTGGTGAGTTCAATAAGATGACTCACCGCAACCTTCCCAGCAGAGCTAGGAATGGGTAATTAATGCTGACCTCACCAGCAATGTCCATATCCCATGAATGAACGAAAGGGAAGTTCTTGCCCGGGAATGAAAAATTATTAGCTCAACATCTCATTACTACAAGTTAGGAATGGTTTTAGGAGATTTTAAAATGTCAAGCATTAAAATACTCCAGTTTTCTTCTTGCTATTCCTTAATCTAATCTTACTTTCACTCTTCTACTGTCTCTGACTTGACATGGAATTTATTTCACTCTCATTCTATCTCCTTTATTTCTCAATTCTTCAAAATTATTAGTTGAGGAGATACATTATTTGTCCCATTGTTCACCAAAGTCCTAGATGTTGCCTTCACTTAATCAGCTCACACTTGCAGCAACTCGTTTGTAGCAAATGTTTTAAAAACTACATTTACACAAGTAAGCCTGACTAGAGATGTACAGCATGGATATAGACTCTTCAGTCCAACCCATCCGTGCCAACCAGATATCTGACCCAATCTAGTCCCACCTGTCAGCACCCGGCCCATATCCTTCCTATTCATATCCCCAAACAAATGCCTCTTAAATGTTGCAATTGTACCAGCCTCCACCACTTCCTCTGGCAGCTCATTCCATACCTGTACCATCCTCTTAGTTGCCACCTAGTTGCCCCTTAGGTCTCTTTTATCTCTTTCCCATCTCACCCTAAAACTATGCCCTCTAGTTCTGGACTCCCTGACCCCAGGGAAAAGATTTTGCCTATTTACCCTATCCATGCCCTTCATAATTTTGAAAACCTCTCTAAGGTCACCCCTCAAAGTCCGATGCTCCAGGGAAAATAGCCCCAGCCTGTTCAGCCTCTCCCTATAACTCAAATTCTCCAACCCTGACAACATCCTTGTAAATCTTTTCTGAACCTTTTCAAGTTTTACAACAACTTTCCAATAGGAAGGAGACCAGAATTGCATGCAATATTCCAACAGTGTCCTAACCAATGTCCTGTACAGCTGCAACATGACCTCCCAACTCCGGTACGCAATACTCTGACCAATAAAGGAAAGCATACCAAATGCCTTCTTCACTATCCTATCTATCTGTGACTCCACTTTCAAGGAGCTATGAACCTGCACTCCAAGGTCTCTTTGTTCAGCAACACTCCCTAGGCCCTTATCATTAAATGTATAAGTCCTGCTAAGATTTGCTTTCCCAAAATACAGACTAATGGAATACACTAAGAGATGCCTTGTTCCAATAAAATCTGGTCCTTTAAACTCTAAAGCCACTAAACTGTCTATGTATAAAAGATTTTTGCAGGTAAAAAAATTTGGCATTTGACTGCTTTTTGTTGGAATCTGCAGCCAAGTCTATCTAAAGAATAATATATGAGTGTCAGTAGTGATTACCATAATTAACTAAGATTTTCCACAGGACAATTATCAGCTTTCTTCTGACAGTTTGTAACTTCATTAGGAGCCACAGCTGCTGTCATCATTACACTGATTAGTTACACAAAATTATTTTGAAAAAGACAATTATCATCAGTCATTACCCATCAGCAACACTGCAGGAGAGGAGAAAGTTGCCACATTTTCCACAATAAGAACATTTTTAAAACCTTGTTTTCAAACAAAATTGCACAAAGACCTATTAGCTTCTAAAGGATCACGCTAAAACTCATGTTAAATAGCATTTACTGCTGAATATTATAAATTAGTAGGAGATATGCGGTATATGAGTTGTACTATCTGTACTTGCTACTTTTGTTTCCAATTTACGCTGAAACTGCACCAACATATTAGAGTTAACTTACTTCAAGTAGTCCATTGAAATGTATTTCTCCACTTGGGAAAGGATAAAGAAATACTGGCAGAAATCTGAAATAAAGACATATTAGTTGTGAAATTCAGTTCATTGATGATATACCAAGCAACATTTTCTCTCTCTTGGAGCTTAAACACACTTCCGATGCTAACTGCACTAGACGGTATATTGGCGGAGACGTCACTGTATTTGTAGCAAGCATCCATCCGAAGAATGTACAGTAGCTGATTGTGACGAACTGTCATTCTGATTCTCTGTTGTAAAAGAATGCTAGGATCCTCTATTCCAAAGAACTGAATACATTTAAAATCACTACAGGAATGTGCTTGAAATCAGCTCTTCTCAAAATCAACACAAAAATAAAAAAAATTCAACTACCAAATTGCCCAATTTTACTTATTATCTAATTCAGGTTAAAATAATCTGCACAACAAATTTATTCCATTAACAAATGAAAAACTGCTGTTTTACTTATAAATTATTTTTGATCAATGGCAAACAAGTATTGCTAACTTCTAACTCTGTAACATATGCTCTGCTGCTTTTTAAATCTCCGATATACATTGAAAGAGACAAATAAAATACAAACATAATGGATAGCGAAGAAAAAATGTCAGAGAAGCATGGTTCTGGCACCAGTCTGGATTCTGGGAGGCAATGTTTTTGTTTGTTTCCTTTTGATTCTTTCTGCTGCTTTCCTGATGAGATGAATAAGTGATGCATGGATTTTCAGTCTTTCATTCACCCTTTTCAGTGCCTTTGAAAGTGGCATTTCCCTTTTAAAAGTGGGGAATTGTAGAGAAATCAACTTACAAATGAAAGATGAGGGACAGCAGCTAGTTGCTAGAGATTTTCTTTTACTTCACACACAGAAAAGAGAGATAGAGAATTGGATGCTTTCTCTTTACAGGCTAGATGTTTCTGTTGTATTGTTCACAAACAAGGCTGTAGCCTCCAGCTGGGAACCAGTCAAGAAGTTGTTACTATGCTGAGCCCTCTTGAGAACACCACAACAACTAATGCCAATTATAAAACCAATCAGAAATATGTAAATGGGTAGAATTGGCCTGAACATATCTAGGTGGTGCTGAGCTGTTTAGAATCCTCCTTCATTTCTCCAATAAAGCAACATTGTTTTTACAATTCACAATGTGCTCCCAGATTTTACCTTGCTTTCTTCTTGAAGTAGCATCTTTTCCCATTTTTAGTCTATAGTTAAAAAAAAGGGCGGTTTATATTCTGGCCTGTGCACTAATCATTTCACTGGGCATTTCCATCAGTCGTTTTCCTTATGTGAACCTATCGAATTCCTTATCTAATCCTTTATAGCAGAAATCATGTGTAATTTTGCACACTGGAGAGCTGACATCTGATTAATAGGGATGGTTTGAGGGTCAATGTTGAGGTTATGGCTCATAGGGCATACTATGATATCACAGTGCAGTTCATTGGACATTTGAAGATATACTAACTGACCTTGACACTCGCGTAACATCATCGAACATCTTGCGGTATTGTATCTAGGTCCTTAGGGCTAAGCCTCTGGTATTGATCATCATTTCTGCTAAATCCCATTGCCTTTTCAAAGATTATCTGGAGGTCCTTTTGCCTCTGATTGGATAGGGTACATCTCTACCCCCTCCCTATCTGTTGAATCTAGGCCTACATTGACCTGCTGTGCTTTTCCAGCACCACACTCGCAACTCTGATCTCCAGCATCTGCAGTCCTCACTTTCTACTAATGGAAAATGTTTAGCAAGTGCAGGGTGGCTTTGGCTTGTGTTGGCGCTCTCATGATTTTGCATACCTTAATGTTGCCTAGTACAATCGTATAGAACATAGAACATAGAATGATACAGCGCGATACAGGACCTTCAGCCCTCGGTATTGTGCTGACCTGTGAAACTGATCTGAAACCCATCTAACTGACACTATTCCATTATCACCCATATATTTATCCAATGACTATTTAAATGCTGTTAAAGTTGGCAAGTCTACTACTGTTGCAGAAAGTGCATTCCATGCCCTTACTACTGTCTGAGTAAAGAACCTACATGTAACTTCTGTCCTATATCTATCACCCCTCAGTTTAAAGCTATGTTCTCTTGTGCTAGCCATCACCATCTAAGGAAAAAGGCTCTCACTGTCTATCCTATCTAATCCTCTGATCATCTTGAACGCTTCTATTAAGTCATCTTTTAACCTTCTTCTCTCTTAGGAAAACAGCTACATGTCCCTCAGTCTTTCCTCATAAGACCTTCCCTCTATACCAGGCAACATCTTAGTTAAACTCCCCTGAACCCTTTCCAATATTTCCACATCTTTCTATAATGTGAAACTAGAACTGTACGCAATGTTCCAAGTGTTGTATGCAATACTCCAATACCAGAGTTTTGTACAGCTGCAACATGACCTCATGTCTCCCAAATGCATTCCCTCTACCAATAAAAACTAGCACACCGTATGCTGTCTTAATAACCCTATCAACCTGGGTGTCAACTTTCAGGGATCTATGCACATGGACACTATCAAGAATCTTACCATTTGCCCAGTACTCTGTATTCCTGTTACTCCTTCCAAAGTGAATCACCTCTCACCTTTCTGCATTAAATTCCATTTGCCACCTCTCAGCCTAGCTCTGCAGCTTATCAGTGTCCCTTTGTAATCTGCAACATCCTTCAGCACTGTCCACAACTCCACCAACTTCAGTGTCAGCCACAAATTTACTAACCCATCCTTCTAAGCCCTCTCCCAGATTATTTACAAAAATGACGAACAGCAGTGGCCCTAAAACTGATCCTTGTGGTATAAATTCAGACAGCACAAAATTGCACGATGCCTGTACTATGAGCAATGCAGATTAATCATGACTCATGACACCCATTCCCACTTTCAGGGGCTATTGAATTTTCAAGCAAAATGCTGGAAACATGTTGGTAAGGCAGACTAATGGAGTTAGCATTTCAGGCACAACCCTTGATTGTAAAACTTCCAGACTTTTCCAGGGTTTTTGAAAATCAGAATCAAGATACAGAAGAATTTCCCAAAAAATGCATTAAAACTTTGCCCATTTAAGTTGCAATCTCAGGGCCATAACGTTTTCTACCTATGTTTGTCTTCATGAGTATTATGTCCACAATCATCCACTTCACCTACATACACATTTGTAACGTTGTTGCAATACCATAGGTAAGGGCATTTGGAAATAACAAAACAAATGTGTACTCAAGGTTCATGCACAGGGAGTTTCCTAGTGAAATTAAAACAGAGTAGAAGATTTGGAGAGTTTTAGTGCAGCCAGAAAGAGGCACTTTCCTGTGTGGTTTTACTTCAGTCACTGGTATTCAAATACCGGCTTAAATGTAGCAAAGTGTCAATGTTGTCTCTTTATCAGCATCAAACACTTTAAACATCACTTAAATGATTTCCCTATCCATCCCAATACAATATCAGGAAATACTCAGTGTGCATATGCTAAAGGAAATCTAGGACTACCCATTCCCCCAAACACCAATCAATATGTATTGCATAAATGGAATTGACTAATGTATGAGTCCATGTTGACGCAGTACCCTCTATTTGGAAGCAGACCTCATTATTGACCTCTCATATCATCGAGCACTCCTGATTAGATCAGTAATTTACTGATCATTCAATTCATTAGCTCACCCTCTACACTAGTGATCTTTTGGTATTTGACACATTTTTTTCCCCTCTCTATTTTCTGACCTTACTAAAATCTTGTCACACGTCAGTTTTTGATCTGATAATGGGCATCAAGTAGAATTGCTAATTTGTCCTTTCCCTTTCCGAATGTTCACTGGGCTGTTTTACATTCATAAATTGTTCCACCATTATTACCTGTGGCACAATGAATATATGAAAGAAGATACGGCAAGAAAAATCACATAAATTAAGTTCTGAATAAAGATTTGGAAAAAGATGCAAAACTGTTTTTTGAGCTTTTTAAATGATGTTACAATTTGCCCTTTAACACTGATGAGGAATGGGTTGGCACTATGAGGTGGGACTGAGTAGCAACATAGTTACATCATCAGATATAAACTGTCTTATTCTCACATGTCCATCAAAAATATTGAGATTTGAATTTTTGCGAGGACAAAAAGGATGTTCACATTAGCCAAACAGACACTAAGTTGAATGGGGGTTAAAAAAATAACCATGCTGAGTTGATAGAGGAGCATTGTTTGACTTGGAGGTTATAGGTACCAATTGGATAAGAGGTTAACATAATTGGCATTAATGGGGCATGGTGAATATAGGAGAGGATAAGGAGTGAGAACAAGATGACTGTTCTTTGTTTTGTTGTTTCCCTTACAAGTCCTGGAGCCAGCCTTTCATACACCCAACCTTTGCACCTGGTCAACTCTGTGGCTGTCTCTGCATTGTTTCTGGGATGATACGCCTAACTCCCATTAATTCCCATGTCACAGAATGAAAGTGAGAATGTCTGGGAACCACTTCCGAAGTCTGATTTATGGATTTGGACTTTGATTTGATTTGATTTATTATTGTCATATGTGCAGAGATGCAGTGAAAAGTATTGCTTTGTGTGCTAACTGGACAAATCATAGCTTAAATATGTATAGCAGGGTAATAGAATAGAAGCTGAAAATGTGTTGCAGGAAAAGCGCAGCAGGTCAGGCAGCATCCAAGGAGCAGGAGAATTGACGTTTCGGGCATGAGCCCTTCTTCAGGCTCCCCTATCAGCGTTCCGAAAAGACCACTCCATCCGTGACTCCATCGTCAGGTCCACATCCCCCCCACCAACCCAACCTCCACTCACGGCACCTTCCCCTGCAACCGCAAGAAATGCAAAACTTGCGCCCACACCTCCCCCCCCCCCTTACTTCCCCCCAAGGGATCCTTCCATATCCACCATAAATTCACCTGCACCTCCACACACATCATTTACTGCATCTGCTGCATCCGATGTGGCCTCCACCATATTGGGGAGACAGGCCGCCTACTTGCGGAACGTTTCAGAGAACACCTCTGGGACACCCGGACCAACCAACGCAACCACCCCGTGGCTCAATACTTCAACTCCCCCTCCCACTCCACCAAGGACATGCAGGTCCTTGTATTCCTCCATCACCAGACCATAGCAACACGACGGCTGGAGGAAGAGCACCTCATCTTCCGCCTAGGAACCCTCCAACCACAAGGGATGAACTCAGATTTCTCCAGTTTCCTCATTTCCCCTCCCCCCACCTTGTCTCAGTCCCAACCCTCGAACTCAGCATCACCTTCCTAACCTGCAATCTTCATCCTGACCTCTCCGCCCCACCCCTACTTTGGCCTATCACCCTCACCTTAACCTCCTTCCACCTATCGCAATTCCAACCCCCCTTCCCCCAAGTCCCTCCTCCCTACCTTTTATCTTAGCCTGCTTGGCACACTTTCCTCATTCCTGAAGAAGGCTCATGCCCGAAATTTCGAATCTCCTTTTCCTTGGATGCTGCCTGACCTGCTGCGCTTTTCCAGCAACACATTTTTCAGCTCTGATCTCCAGCATCTGCAGTCCTCACTTTCTCCTAATAGAACAGAAGGCAGATTATATTGTTAAAGCTACAAGTGCAGAGAAAGATCAACTCAACATATGAGAGGTCCATTCATACGTCTGATGGCAGTGAGGCCAAAGTTGTTCATGAATTGGTTGAGACATGTTTTTAAACTTTTGTATCTTCTGCTCAATGAAAGAGGGTGGCAGAGAGTATAACTGGGGTGGGAGGGGGTCTTTGATTATGTTAGCTGCTTTCCCGAGACAGTGAGAAGATGAAGACAATGGATAGAAGGCTGGTTTTCATGATGGACTGGGCTGCGTTCACAACTCTCAGTAATTTCTTGCAGTCTTGGACAGATCAGTTCCTAAACCAAGCTGTGATGCCACCTGATAGAATGCTTTCAATGGTGCATCTGTAAAGATTAATAAAAATTATTATGGACATGTTGAATTTCCTAAGCTGCTGAGGAAATAGAGGTGTTGGTGCTTCTCTTGACTGTAGTGTTGATGTGGTTGGACCAGGATAGACTGTTGGTAATATTTATTCCAAGACACGTGAAGCTCTCTACCACCTCCACCTCAGCACCATTGGCACAGATAGGGGCCTGCCCTCCACTTCGCTTCCTGAAATCAATGACCAGCTCCTTCATTTCGCAGATATTGATGGAGAGATTGTTGTCTTTACACCATGCCACTAAGCTCTCTACCTTTCCCCTGTACTCTGTCCTGTTGCTTGAGATCCAACCCGCTACAGGGATGTCATCATCAAACTTGTAAATGTGTGCTTCTGACTCAAGATTGAAAGCTCAGGCCTGAATGTTTCTCCTGGGGGAGCAGGAAATAGAGCAGCTGCAACAATGACTACACCTATATATCTTACTTAGACTGGTAGAATCTTTGACTGAAAGCAGATGACTACAAAGCTTATCTGCTTTGTACCCATGTTCCCATGGATTTACATATGTTGCAAATTGCTCACATGAATAGATCTAATGAATGATGAATATTTCCAATCTATGTGCACGTGTGTTGCATTACTAATTCTTCTCCCATTTAGTAATGAATCAACGCAATCTTTTTACTAATTTAAGGAACTCTGGTTGAATTTGCTTCTTTTTAGTTTATTTTGGTCTGGGAAAAAAAGATATTCACTAGAAAAGGGATTGTCTTTATCCTACACACACCCAATCCCTCTTCACCACCATTGGGCACCCACCACCTTCTCAGCCCCTGACTTACTTTAAACACTTATTCACTGACCTGGCCCCCTACCCAACTGAACTGCACATGAACCATAACCCTATCTTATACATAATTTCACAGGAGTTGTCAACATGTTTGACTGTGCCATTGGACAGTAAAACAAAAGGGGGAGTGTGTTTGTCTTCACTGCAGATGTGTGGATTCCTGGACAGGTTTATAACATGAAGGAATTTCCAGAGTAGAGAATATCTAAAGGAGAATGAATAATTTTTATTCCATTTTGCAACACTGTATTTTTTTGGCCATTAATGAACCAGCTAGGTTTTTATAGCAATCAATGGTAATCTCATGGTCACCATTAGTGAAATTACATTTCATGTTTCATGTTTATTAATTGGATCTAAATTCAATCAACTGCTGTGGTGAGGTTTGAGTCTATGTCCCAAACCATTACTCAGGGCTACAAGTCCAGTCACATTACCATTACACCACCATTTAGCCGTCTATATTTAATGCAATCATGAAAAACATCAAGAACACTTATTTTTCATTTTCAAGTTTTTATCTCAATGTTCACAATTTCTAATTTGCTTTTCACCTGTTTTTGAGTTGCTATGATGTACAAAGCAATGCCCCAGAGCTGAAAAGTGGGTTAAATCTGTAATACTCACAGACACAATGGGCCAAATGACCCGCTTCTATGACCTAAATCTTTCTATATTTTCACAGTTTCGTGACTTCCATCCAGCAGTACTGTATAAACTGTCTCAACAGTGAGATGGGTAATACTTTAATGTTTTTATATTGTTTCAGTCAATTATCAGTTGAACATTTTGAGAACAAAATTATTTCCTTAAGCATTATTGTTCAAAGAGCATGGTCATGGATTGATTGGGAAATGTCTGTTTGATCTTAAAAATTGAAGTGTTGAATAATTTGTAATCAAGCAGCACTAACAATGAGGCAAAATTCCCTTTAGATTTCCTAAGCAGGACAATTGACAGAAACACTTTAATGTAATAACACCATTAATTTGACTGATTTTCAATACTTCAAGTTAAATGACAGCTTGCCTTGACTAAACAAATCAAGCAATAAATTCCTTAATTCATTATCCGATATAAAGAGTTAAAATAATACTGATGCATTTGCTTGCTTGATTGGTCAGAAACAATATTGTTAGTTTAGCATCTTAATCATTTAATCTCCCAGACAGGGCTTCTATAACATTCAAGATATTTCTGCATTCTGGCAGTTTGTTAAGGACAAAGTTTGTTTCTTGTAAGGAGCTTTTTGCAGCATCACATGATGCTGAAACACATGTTTCATATACAGGTAGTTCTTCGACAACGTTGGTTGCATTCTTGTCTAACCCCGCATTATAGAAAAATTGCTCTTTAGAAACAGTGCTGTCATGTTACAGCCAACATACAATTTATAAATTTGCACTTCAGAAACAGTGTTCCCAATTCATCAATCAGGTTACAGTGAATTTGTGTTCGTGAAACACGCATTATAGCAGAATGACTTGTAAATTGGGATTGTTTGTAAGCTACCTTTAACAAGTCCAATGGCCTGCTCAATTATCTCCTCTAAAATGAGAATTAGCTTTCTTTCTGGGTGTAAAGTCCAAGCAAAATTATTTTACTAAACTGCAATAAGTTCATAGTATTCAATGAAATTGCTTTCCTTTTATTTTAAAACTAGAACTACATCTTTTGAATTCCCTATGTGTGCATGAACTTGGGCAATAAAAACTAGAGTTTAGCTTGTTCCCTGCTTTTATAAGAAATATGCTCAATAATGTATTGTGAGTATTGCAATTGCCTATACTTAAGTAAGTTTTGAGGGCACTAGCTGTCACTCATTATTGTTGTATGCAGAATCTTGAAACTTCTCGATTTGCCACCATTGTGGTATACCAACCAAGAATTTTCAAGTGAATGGCCTTTTTGTTTCTGCAAATATTTTGCAAGTACTACAAATGGAAGAATGACGAAAATCTAAGGGAACTTCACCACCTTCTCAATATAACTAAGGAAAGGTATAGGAACAGGAATTTTCCATTCCAGTGCTCAAAATGTGTTATGCATTAGATCATGGATCATGGCTAATGGATTTTCACTATTTTCTCATCTTTTCTCCATAACTCTTGTGCATTTACTTAACATAAATATCTTGATCAGTCTTGAAACTTAACAGAATCGCCCAATCAGAAAAAAATTTGAACTGTGGAACTTCCTCTACCAAAGTTATTAATATTTAATGGAATACATGTTTGATTTGTTCTAAAATTAGACTTTAGTAAACTAAATGTGAATTTGATATTACAGAGATATAAGCATTGATTATCCAGTCCTGACACACTGTGAGCTTTGCATTTACACAGGCTCGGAACAGGTGGTCTAATTACGTACTCAGTGCGAACTCCCAGCATGGGCTCGCTCTCCCCACTGGGAACTTGCTCTTGCTGAGGGTCAGAAAATCCAGCTGCAGCTCATAAAGACAGCTAATTAAAGATGGCCTGATTTTGTTTCTTCAGCTACAAGAGAGAACCATAGAATTGTTATTGTGCAGATGGAGGCCATTTATTCCATTGTTTCTGTACTAGCTCTCTGAATGAACATTATCGTTAAAGGCCATTCTCCTGTCATTGTCCAATACATTGAAAATTGTTACAGTAGAGGAATAATTGTTTTGATTATCAAAAAAATGACACAGCATTCTCAAACTTTCTCTGTCACCGATTCTAATGGTGCTTTCCTTAATTTAAGTGTAAGAATATGGAACAAACACAGCTTAAATGTTCATTTCTTGCAAAGATTTGCATTCGCAGTTGCAGGCTTGATTTTCAGGTTATTTTAGATTTGGCAATATTTTCAGAGCTATTCCAGGAACTTTAAAGTTGGGGTTAAACAGAACTGGGGTTAAAGGGCAATTCAAATGTGGCCCATGTGTGCTAGTGGAAGAAGGTGTATTAGTGAGTTGAGATGTTTCTATATGCCTGTGAGCTATGAGATACTCATGGGTAGTAACAAAAGTTTAAGAGCTAGTGTGCAGTGGAGGTCACAGATGGTCACCCTGGTGTTGCAGGAAAAGGACTCCCTCACTCTTAATACTGGACACCAAGTCAACAAGCCAGTTAAGAAGAAAATCAAGACACAAGAGGGACTTCTTCACTCTAAGTGCTGCTTACAGAAAACCTATCAAAAGGAAACATTGATGTGATTCAATCTTGGAGGGAAAATCAAATACAGTGGAAACTTGATTATCCGAATATGACGGGTGGGCACTATTTCATTTGGATAATCAATTATTCGGAAAATTGATTAAACGCCTTTCCTCTGAGGCTCGGAGTTTTAAAATCTGTTCCTCATTCAGGAGACTGCAGCAGCACACAGTGCATGAGGCTCTGCCCCCCCAAACCCATTCCAACCCTGCCCCTAAACACACTCCAACCACGCCCCCAGCACAAAGCCCGTGAGCCCTCACCCCCAACACACCATCCCCCTCATTTCCCCCCCCACCAGCCCCTCTCTGGGGCAGCCGGACTGCACACCAACAACAAGACTGCTGGTGCTGCTGCCTTTGTGGGCTAAGTCTCCAAATAGCGCACACACACAGCGACAGCCACACATACAACTTCTTAATGCAACTTTTTGACAGGTTCCATGTTTACCCAGTACAGGACAATGTTGGAGTGATTATTCCTGGGAAGGGGGGTTTAGGGTACACCAGGGAACGTGTGGGGATAGAGAGGGTGGGAGGTCAGTCATTTAGAGATGGTGCCTGTTTAATCATTGTAAAAACAAAAGATGCGATCACTGCTGGAAACACATCTTTGATGTAATGTTTCTATCGGACCTCAAGATCTCCTTTGGATAATCCGATTTTCGGATAATTGAGTTTCCTCTGCAATCTGGTTTGAGATCTTGATAGGGTCAGAAATATCACTGGCCGTTGATATTCTTAGACTCTGCTTTCCCAATCAGAATTGGAATCATTGTTTCTGAATCTGATCAGACAAAAGTTAACACAACTTTTGATGAGTTCTCCTTACAAATTTCCTAGCTAGGAGTCTGTTGAAGCATTTCAGACAAATCCAGAAATCCAGGAAAACAGGAGAGAAGAAAATCAGCGTGGAAACCATATCCCCTTCTTCAGTAGTAAGTACTGCATTCTGCGAAGTCAACATCATGCAACCACCTTGATAATTACTGACAATAAATGAGTATGTGAACTAATTGTAGGGGTAGGATGCCAGTTTGATTGGTGGTTACTGTGGCAAGTGGATGAAGGGTTAACTAACATGTTGAGTTGCCCTATTTGAAATATTATCTCAATAATTCTCTTCTCCTTGTAAGACAAAGCAACTGCAAACAGGAAGATGTCAACCGATAAAGAAGGATATATTTTAAATTTATTTTTCTCATGGAATTTGTGGACATTTTCCTTTTCATTTTGTGACTTCCACAGATTAGTGGAAAACTAAATATTGTGCTTTGAAATTAGAATTCATAAAATCTAGTGTTGCTGTTTGAATTTTTGGTGAAACTTTGTCAGATTTCTTCGAGCCCAAAGAAAAGCTATTGAGATCGTGTTAGATGTAAAAACCAGAAAGACTCATACAGATTCTGAGAGGAGAAGGTCAACCAGATCTTAAGAGAACAACAGAGTCTACTACTGTCAAAGATAGTTGAGATGATTTTTGAAGGATAGTCATGTTCTACATATGGTAAAAGTGTTTTCACTTTTAAAATCCTTTGCAATGATAGTGAGACCAGCATTATTATGCACTTCATTAATATTATAAAAAATGTTGTGGACATGGAAACATATTAAGTGTTCCTTGCATGCCATTAAAAACTGAGGATTTTAATAATATTGGACAATTTACAGACACAGTAGTTTGCTGAATTGGCCTTTTTGCTCTTACATTTCTTTTTTAATTATACATCATCTGTGATATTTCAGGGGGTGAGGCTGAAGCTCAGCTACAAAAGTTAGGTATGATTTTTCTTTCAGAAGGCTTTGGTCAGACAGAATGTTTGGAATTTGAAAAGTAGATGTGGAGATCATTTGACACATATGCATTAGTCTTTTAAAAATGAAAGTTGTCCTACTTTGTTTTTTCTTCTTCATTGTATTAAGCATTGAATCAAATAATGTATAGAAAGTGATGGGCAAATAGTTGCTCACACCTTGATTTACTTATAACTTCTCTACATTAAGATTTGTCTGACCCACAGTGCCACAGGTAGGAAAAAGGGGCAGGTACCAAAACCACCCCAGCTGTAATTGAGACTGAATGCCATGCTGTTGACATCATTCTACTCAAAGCAGACATCTAGCCATGTGAGCCAATCAACCCTATACCTAGATATGGTAACCGAATTTTCCAATATAGAAGGCAAAGGAATTTCATAAGTTTACTCAGAAAATTGCTTTCCATGTCATTCCCTTCTTTCTGCTTTGATACTGGCCAATTGTTTTCATCTCTTCACAAATTTTAATGAACAAATCATTTTAAGTAAGCAATGTTTCACTATTAGCAGAAACTCCAAATGTATTACCCAATTGTAATCAATATTATTCTATGTATTAAATCTTTCCAAGCATGGACTGAAAAGCTTAAGAATTATTTTTAATAAGTAAATTCAACTTATTGATTTTCAAAGCCATCATGAAGACTTGGGCACGTGCATTTAATTGGGGCAACAATACTGTAATTAGTTCCTTGTATTTCAAAGTATTATTACAGCAAGAATGAAAATGAATCATATGGATGTTCTACACAAGAAGATGGGCGTATTACTTGATCTCCTGCTATATTGTATCAGGAAAGGACAGGACAGGTTAAGAACATGGAGGATGACACCTCAAATCAGATTTAATGCCTTGATTTTTGCTATGACTGAAAGTACCTCTGTTGTTGGATGAAGTCAGGAATCCCAAGTCCTGCCCCCAGACCCAGCATTTCTCCTTTTCATGGATGTAATCATAGTTTGTGCATGCATAGTTCCCAAAAGAACTTCTAGAACTCAGCCTTGACTACTGAAGGTGTGGTCACCATTGATGCAGAGGATGTTTATAGGTCAATAGTGGAGAGGCACAGCTCTCTTGGGTAGTTTTAGGCGAGGATTTTCAAACTGTGGGCCATGACATGGGATTACAAGTTTTGGAGCTATAATGGTAGCCTGTCGTGTCATTTAGGTCAATTGAGTAAAATAATGTTTTCAGAGAATCCTGTTGAATTTTGAAGCAGAGGTTATTTTGTATAATTCATTCTCACTTAACATTGTGGAAGTGTTCTTCAAATTCGTGACTTCAAATGAATCAGGTTGCCATGAAAATCAATGTTAAAATGTGAAAATCAAGGTTCCTTCAGATATTTCTTGCAGGGAGAAAAAAAGACAGTGTTAATGTTGAAATACCAGAGTGTTAGTATGCATTACTGGTGCTTGTAGCTGAAATAACTCACAAAATGAAATAAATTACTAAATATAAAAGGAACAGTGTATAATTAGGTGCTTCAGGACCTAACTCAGGAACAAACAACTTTTAGCTGAAATGTATTATTATGATCTCAGATGATGGCAATATCAGACAAATCAGATTCTGAGATGAAATCTGGCTTGATTGACCATGGGATTTTATTTTTAGACTTTGTTGACCATGGTGGTTGGTCACTGAGCATGTTTGCAAAAGGCTACCAATGTACTTTTGAAGACCATCAAAGCTTATTACACACAAAAGAAGGAAAAAAAATTACATTATTCAAAAAAAATTAGAAATAAAGATTCTACCCTTTTATACTCAGCAACAACCTTACAGGTACTCAGACCTCAGTAAAAGGTCTCCCAGTTTTCACTGTATTGGGTGTAACTATGCATGTTTTGTTTTCATTCTTTTGTATTCACTCAGTACTATCTTTGATAGTAAATATTCTTGTGGTTCTGCTCGCTGAGCTGGAAGTTTTTGCTGCAAACGTTTCGTTCCCTGGCTAGGGAACATCATCAGTGCTGTTGGAGCCTCGTGTGAAGCGCTGCTTTGATGTTTCTTCCGGTATTTATAGTGGTTTGTTCTTGCCGCTTCCGGGTGTCAGTTTCAGCTGCAGTGATTTGTATGTGGGGTCCTGGTCGATGTGTCTGTTGATGGATGTTCTTGCCGTTTTCGGGTGTCAGTTTCAGCTGTAGTGGTTTGTATATGGTGTCCAGGTCAATGTGTCTGTTGATGGAGTTTGGGGATGAATGCCATGCTTCTAGGAATTCTCTGGCTGTTCTCTGTCTGGCTTGTCCTATGATAGTGGTGTTTTCCCAGTCAAATTCATGTTGCTGGTTGTCTGAGTGTATGGCTACTAGAGATAGCTGGTCGTGTCATTTTGTGGCTAGCTGATGTTTATGGATGTGGATTGTTAGCTGTCTTCCTGTTTGTCCTATATAGTGTTTTGTGCAGTCCTTGCATGGTATTTTGTAAACTACGTTAGTTTGGCTCATGCTGGGTATTGGGTCCTTTGTTCTAGTGAGTTGTTGTCTGAGCGTGGATGTTGGCTTGTGTGCTGTTATGAGTCCTAAGGGTCGCAGTAGTTTGGCTGTCAGTTCTGAGACGCTCCTGATGTATGGTAGAGTGGCTAGTCCTTTTGGTTGTGGCATGTCCTCGTTCCTCAGTCTATCTCTTAGGCATCTGGTGATAAAGTTGCGTGGGTATCCGTTTTTGGCGAATACCTTGTATAGATGTTCCTCTTCCTCTTTTCACAGTTCTGGTGTACTGCAGTGTGTTGTGGCCCTTTTGAATAGTGTCCTGATGCAGCTTCGTTTGTGTGTGTTGGGGTGGTTACTTTCATAGTTTAAGACTTGGTCTGTGTGTGTTGGTTTCCTGTGTACCCTTGTGGTGAATTCTCCGTTGGGTGTTCTCTCTACTAACACGTCTAGGAATGGGAGTTGGCTATCCTTTTCCTCTTCTCGTGTGAATTGGATTCCTGTGAGTGTGGCGTTGATGATTCGGTGTGTTTTTTCTATATCTGTGTTTTTGATGATTACAAAGGTGTCGTCAACATATCTGATCCAGAGTTTGGGTTGGATTTGTGGTATGGCTGTATGTTCTAACCTTTGCATAACTGCCTCTGCTATGAGTCCCGAGATTGGTGATCCCATGGGTGTTCCGTTGATTTGTTCTTATATCTGATTGTTGAATGTAAAGTGTGTGGTGAGGCACAGGTCCAATAGTTTAAGTATGCCGTCCTTGTTGATATGTTCGGCCTCCTGTGTTCTGTTATGTATGTCCAGTAGGTTGGCTATTGTTTCTCTGGCTAGGGTTTTGTCAATTGAAGTGAACAGTGCCGTCACGTCGAATGATACCATGGTTTCTTCTTTGTCTATGTGTGTATTCCTGATGACGTCCAAGAATTCCTGTGTTGATTGTATGGAGTGTTTGGATCCGCTGACTAGGTGTTTCAGTTTTTGTTGTAGTTCTTTGGCCAGTTTGTATGCTGGTGTCCCTGGTAGTGATACTATGGGTCTGAGTGGGATGTCTGGTTTGTGTACTTTGGGTAGTCCATAGAATCTGGGGGTGTTGTTGCTTTCAGGTTTCATTCTTTGCTGGTCCGCTTCGGTTATCTGTCCGTTTTTTTGTAGATTCCTTAGTGTGTTGTTTATTCTAGTGGTGAGTTGTGGTGTGGGGTCGGAATCCTTCGTCATACGTCAGGAGCGTCTCAGAACTGACAGCCAGACTACTGCGACCCTTAGGACTCATAACAGCACACAAGCCAACATCCACGCTCAGACAACAACTCACTAGAACAAAGGACCCAATACCCAGCATGAGCCAAACTAACGTAGTTTACAAAATACCATGCAAGGACTGCACAAAACACTATATAGGACAAACAGGAAGACAGCTAACAATCCGCATCCATGAACATCAGCTAGCCACAAAACGACACGACCAGCTATCTCTAGTAGCCATACACTCAGACAACCAGCAACATGAATTTGACTGGGAAAACACCACTATCATAGGACAAGCCAGACAGAGAACAGCCAGAGAATTCCTAGAGGCATGGCATTCATCCCCAAACTCCATCAACAGACACATTGACCTGGACACCATATACAAACCACTACAGCTGAAACTGACACCCGGAAACGGCAAGAACATCCATCAACAGACACATCGACCAGGACCCCACATACAAATCACTGCAGCTGAAACTGACACCCGGAAGCGGCAAGAACAAACCACTATAAATACCGGAAGAAACATCAAAGCAGCGCTTCACATGAGGCTCCAACAGCACTGATGATGTTCCCTAGCCAGGGAACGAAACGTTTGCAGCAAAAACTTCCAGCTCGGCGAGCAGAACCACAACAACGGATACCCGAGCTACAAATCTTCAATCAGATTTCAAGTAAATATTCTTTTGTGTGAATCTTTAAAAAACTGCTAACAGCTCACTTATTTCTTAAAGTGGGTTCCTGAAACTCCTGTCCTGCAGCCTTCTGAGTTTGGAACTCTTCATTTACTGACTTTTAAGCCATTTATGATTTTTTTTTAACAGTTCAAGTTATTTTGAGTTACTTCATTAAGCTGTACTGGTGATGGTATAGACCTTTTCCTCTCTGAATACATTGCTTTTTCTGAGAGAAACCTGCACTTTCTTCTCCACAGTTAACAATCTCAAATGGTACCTGACACCTCCTGCAAAAGATCCCTGACCCCCATCCACAAGGACCGTATCCACAAATAGCTCAGTTTTCCAAAGAGGTACCCTAGCTTTCAAAAAGAAATTCACTGACGAAAAATTTTCTCCTACCTGGTATAACTTCTGCACTTCAAGTTCCAGATACCAGGGACTGCAAGATTCAATTTCAGTGAAGGGAGCTGGTCATTTTTTGGTGAAGTGTCCAATTGTTCTCTTTAGTCAGGATTTGCCTTCCTGAAAGAAAACAGCCCTTATCCCAATGTCACTTGTATTGTTGTCCACTTCAAATCCTTGTTTAAAATTTGGAGCTGGAAGTGCAGACTTGCTTGTTAAAATAGCCAAATGTTTGGTCAAAACCTTTGGTAAAGCCCATATATTTACAAGAAACTCATAATTTTATGTGAGTATAGTGAACTGTGCTACTGTCTCTGACTTTGCACCCCTGGGCAGTACCTAGCCACGACCCACTATGTGTCCTAGATAGTCCTTTTGGGCCTCAGTGAACTGGCTGTTTGCAAGATTGACCACTGAGTCAGCTGACTGTAGTTTTCAAAAGTATTTTCTGGAAGAGGGTGTCCAGTTTTGATGAGTGCTTTTCTCAAATGCGACTGTACAGTAGAATGTTACATTGATACGCTGCACATTGAGGTAAACTGGCACTATATGGTTCACCCGTAATTGAAGTTGGCGGAGGCATTTTGGATTCCAAATGACATGACTCAACACTGGTATAACCAATCTGGAATTAAAAATGATAAGAGATTTCTTTCACATGGGCAGTCGGTGGTAATATTACTTTATTGTGTCAAAATGACACAGCCTTTGTTTTTTTTCCCAGGTCTGGAATCTCAATCAGGCAATTCACTTGCCCAACTTTCTTGGCTAGTTTTTACCTGCCACTGAACTGGGCCTTCAAGCTCTTAAGTCTGAAGCTCTTGATTGAAATGATTGTTTTCATAAAGGCTAAGTTGAATATGTTTTAATATGTTAATTTTTCTTTTGTTATTGATGGGAGTGTTTCTTCTAATACCGTATGATCAATAGATACTGTCAACATGCCTCCTGAGGTTTGTCCATGAAGTCACTACTAGGTGAGTCGACATGGAGAGAGAAAGGCAAAGAATAGTGGGAACAGGTATGGGATGGCATTGGGGCTTTAAATAGTTATGGTAATGATTGGGGGAATTGGGTGCCAGAGGGGCATGTTGGCCTCTGGGGCTGGATTGATTAATATAGAATGGCAAAGGAAGCTAATGGAGATAGGTAAATAGCAGAGAATTTCTAGGATGGTTTTGGAGCATGTGTGGGGTGAGGCAGCGTGTGCAGGAGAAATGTTTAATGTTTTTAATCTTCATTTTTAAACTTTGACCACAGTACTGGACCCCTGAGAGAAGCTTCCTGCTGAAGCTGCCTTGGCTTCCTGGCTTGTTTGGCCTGACTCGCTATTGACGTCTCTGACCCCTCAACTATAAAACTGGCAAGCAGGAAGCTACTTTGAAAAATTGATTTTATAGCTCCTGGATTGTCCTGCCTCTGTGTAAAAACCCTGGGAGACAAAATAACTGGGGTCTAAGTCAAGCAGTATTGCTTGGGCATGATGGGAGGTAGTGGTGGTCTCCCTGGACTAGTCCAGAACCTCAGTCTAATGTTCTGTGACTAAGGGTTCAAATCCCACCCAAGCAAATGGTAAAACTTGATTTCAATTAATAAGCTGGATTTAAATGCTGGTATAATGCTCAGCATATAGCCATAGCTAAATGTCATCAGACTAAAATCCAGATCACTGATGTTCTTCAGGCAAGTAAATTTGTCATCCTTATCTGGTCTGATCAAAATGTGACTGCAGACATACTGTAATATGATTGATTCTTAAATGCTTGATGGGCAATTAGGAATTGTTAATCAATGCTGGCCCAGACAGCAACACCTACGTTCCATGAGCAAACAATAATAGACATGAGTGTCAGACAAATGGGCTTAACAAGGAAGCTGTATTTTAGAATGCGTGGCAGAACAAAATAGATCTAATGTCATTGTATGCCTGCCATGTTTCATGCAACTAATGTCATCGAAGAGCACCACTGCCAAGAAATATTATGGAAAAAGGACATGCATAGAGAGGCTCTATAAAAATGGTAGCTGAAGCATGCATCAACAAATATTCATCTACAAATGCAACACCACTGGTCAATAACTACAATTCCACCAAATTGGTGGATCCATCCACAAGTTTCAGTTACGCACATAATATTACTGGACATGGTGATGGAAACCTCAGAGTAAATGATAATATCTAACATGCCAGCAGGTCTGAGAACTCCTGAATCCTTTTCAAGGAAGACACCTTTGAGATCCTCCTTATCAATTCAATCAATAATTCTTTACTACAGAAAACTGGGGGCTTATAGGTATCACTTATTATTTTGTTGGTACTTATTGTACTTGAAACTGCCTTCAAACCTAACAACACCATGGTTCAGTTTATGTTCATCCTTATCAGGCTATTTCTAAATTCTGTGTGTTAGGACTGAGCCCTCCACTATCGCCTGATGAAGGAGCGACTTTCCGAAAGCTAGTGTACTTCCAATTAAACCTGTTGGACTATAATCTGGTGTTGTGTGATTTTTAACTTCTAACAATCATGCCTTTCTTCATGTCCATATATTCCCTGTTGTTTTAAAATATTCACAGAGCCATAGAGATGTACAGCATAGAAATGGACCCTTCAATCCAACTCGTCCATGCTGACCAGATATCCTAACCTAATCTAGTCGCATTTGCCAGCACATGGCCCATATCCCTCTAAACCCTTCCTATTCATATACCCATCCGGATGACTTTTAAATGTTGTAATTGTACTAGCCTCCACCACTTCCTCTGGCAGCTCATTCCATACACATACCACCCTCTGCGTGAAAAGGTTGCCCCTTTGGTCCCTTTTAAGTCTTTCTCGTTTCATCCTAAACCTATGCCCTCTAGTTCTGGACTCCCCCATGCCAGGGAAAAGACCTTGTCCATTTATCCTACCATATCCCTCATGATTTTATAAACCTCTATAAGGTCATCCGTCAGCCTCCGACGCTCCAGGGAAAACAGCTCCAGCCTGTTCAGCCTCGCTGTATAACTCAAATCCTCCAACCCTGGCAACATCATTGTAAATCTTTTCTGAACACTTTCAAGTTTCACAGCATCCTTCTGATAGGAGGGAAACCAAAAGTTACATTAACAAGCTTTTCATTATTTAAACTAGTTAAGTATCAGTTTTCATGATTGCAGGCACATGGTGATTAGCTCGGTGTCTTGTGGTACAGGGGTAGTGTCCCTACCTCTGAGCTAGAAGACAAGAGTTCAAGTCCCACTGCTCCAGCAGGTTGATTAATAAGACCTATTGTACTTAGCTGACCTTTTTATTGAAGTATCTATTATTGCATTGGAAAGACCTTCTGTTTGTAAGTGAATAATTGCCATAAAGTTGTTACCTACATTCATAACTGCAAATGTTTAGGACCCCCAATCATCCATTTTGAGTCAATTTTTTAAAATATTACTAAGCATAGATTAATTAGCTCTTAGCATTTAACTAAAAAACTGGTGAAGATATGATCATATTTTCAACTTGTAATGAAGGTGAGAAGGGAAAAAGTATTTGCTTGTTATTTGTAAATTCAATTCCTTCTCTAGTATCTTTGCCTTATGAGTTGTATTATTGGAGGCTGGAGAATACAACATCTGTTTTTCCCAAATATTATTTTGCTTTGTGTCTTCCTTCAATGCACTTTTAATCTTATCTCACTGTAGCCAGCATCACTAACACCTCAGGCAAAGCACATTAGCAGAAAAAAAATGAGTGGCAACTACTGCTGGGTAATAACATTGCATGCCAACATAAGAGAAGCCTTAATGCTACCCAATTGTGACAGCTTTGCCCACTAGCCTTTTGTGCACAGTCCTCAGACAGCCTACAAACCAAGGAAAATATAATTAATCATCTTATTATTGTGCTGATTATTTTGCAAATCCATTTCATTACACCCCCATTTGGCTTTTAAATTTAGCATCCTTCACAGTACAATGGTCAAGAATTGCATTAACATGGGCAGAATTGTCTTGTGGAGAGGGTGTATGTCCTCTTTTGTTTTGCACAAGTCTTCACTAGTATGGATTTTGTAGCCTACACAGGCAGCTTATGTTTGAAGATTGAAAATGGATAACCTCAATTTAAGGGGAGCATGATTATTTTAAGGAAGAAAATAATTATTCTAAGTGCTGGAATTCTGAAATAAAAACAGAATATGTGAGAAGTGCTCAGCAGGTCAGATCATCTGTGAACATGACAATTTGATTTTCATAAATATCACAACATATTTGTCAATCAAATTGACATTTTTTGAAAGGCTGTGTTGTATCTTTTATTATTTTTCAACCAGCATGTATTTTCTGTTAACACTTCTCACTGCTCATTGTCATCATTAGATTGTGCAAATCTTTATCAACTGAAGAAAATGGCATTAGAAAAAAATGAGGTAAGATGGCATCCGACATTTTGTTTGCAATATGTCCAGCTTGAAAAATTAAAGTTTTCTTTTGCAGACAGGTCTCTTTACAGCAAAGTTGAATAGAAAATAAACTGCATGTTTTGAGCCAGGTGAAATATAATTTAACCATATATACTGGAAGTAGAATTGGTATGATCTCATTTAACTCACTACAGCCACGTTTTAATGGTGTGCTATTGGTCGGTCTTCATAATATCTATCAACTGGGGGAGAATCTATGATTTGTGATGAGTCATTCTAAATGAGTTCCTTTAAAAACCTAATAATCAATCTCCTGTGGAATTTTACACAGAGCCACGATCAATAACAGTCCTGAGGATGAAACAGAGTTCGTGAATGGGGCGATAGCAAGATTGGACTTGATGGAGGCTTGTAATTAAGAACCCAGACAAAACCACTTAAGAAAATAAGACACTGAAAGAGTGAATCAAGCCAGAGTATATGGCTGTAGGAGAGGGATGACAGAATAAGATTTGAGGACAGGGAGAAGAGAAATAAAAGGCATGATAGAGAAGGAGATAAAAAGGAGATGCAAAAGGGAGTCAGGTCAGGAAAAAAAATCTATAATCGCTGACAGCAGGATTGTGAAACTGGCAATTTTAAGGATGCAATCCCATTACTTTTAATATAATTTTCAGGCATTCTTTTCCTTTGTTTTTCACTTAACAAAGAGTTGAAGTCTGATTAGAACAAACAAATTGTGTTGAGATGCAAAACCCAAAGCTTTTCAGTGTTTTTGTATTTCAGATCCCTCTCACACCCATGATAAAAAAATCCATGGATTACCCATTATACAACACAAGTTAATTAAATATGTATTCATTATGATTTACTTACATGATGTGACACTTGTTGAACAATAATATTTGAAGATACCTTTGGGAAACATGAACATACTTCATGGTCAATGTTCATCGGGCTCAATGCTTTGATTTTTATTGCTGTAATTGTTGAAAATCCAACTTCTCGCACGTAGCTGCTGTTAAATGGGATCAAAACTGTCTGTGTGATTGAAAAAGCAGTGTTGTATTCAACAGAGCTTCTATACCCAACTATCTCCAGTGACATTTCATTGAACTTGGTTCTGAGGGAGCTGTCTGATGAAATATCAATGAGTTTTCTAATAGCTTTGACAGGACAGAGGGTGGCGGTTTAGCTTCAACATTCTCATTAAAGTGGTTTTAAAATAGATTGTTCCTTCACAGGTTCTGTAAAGTAAGCATCACTGCGTAAGACGTTTCCTCCTGAGTTCTTGACGAGATGGTGTTGCATAGTTAATTTCCCTAGATCTTCTATATTGCTTACCACTACACATAAAATTCATCAAAAAATATTATATTTAAAATAAAACATATCAGAAATGCAAAGTTACTTGAAAAATGTGATTTAGTAGGCAAAACTGGGTTTGCATTCAAGCCATGAATATACAGAATCAATATCTTGACCCTCAAATATTGGATTCCCTATGGTTGTCAACTCCATCTGAGAGGGAGAATGTAGACTTACAAAGTAAATGTGTATGACAGCAAAATATTACTGTTACTTGAAAAACAATACTCAGAATGGGACAGGAAGAGTACAGAGAATACAAACATTGAAAAAAAGCAGCAAATAGGGTGAAAGAGTAGGGATGTGTTGGGGGTGGTGTGGGGAATTGACAAAAAGGCAAATTTAATGGTTTTTTACCTGGAACAAATTAAAAGAATTCATGGCCCAAATTGAGGTCAATGTATCACCTTATAACCAGTAAGGTCACATGGTTACAAGGACACCAAAGCTGTGACTTTTTGAAAGGACAGACAGGAAGGGAAGGATGCTGGAATAGCTTTGTTAGTACTGGAGGAATAAGTACAAGAGCAAGAAATGATCTTGGAATTCGTAGATATAAAATCCATATCAGTGGAGTTAAGAAATAATAAACCAAATAAGACATTGATAGGTGTAGTCTTTAGGCTCCTTAATAGTTGTCATGTGACAGGCCAGAGAATGAATCAGTTAATAATGAGATATGTAACAAAAATAGTTTATTTAGTAGGTGACTTTAATATTCATGTAGATTGGAAATATCAAATTGAGAGCAGAGGTAGACAAAGGAAGAATTCATCGAGTGTATTCAGGACAATTTCTAGAGTAATATGTGGTGAATCCAAGCAGGGTTCAGGTATTTTAAATCTAGTAACGTGCAATGAAAACAGTTTAATGATCTCAGAGTAAAAGATCCTCTAGGGAACAGTAGCCATAACATTGCAGAATTCAATTGAAAGTAAGAAACTTATACCAGTTACAACCATACTAAACTTATATAAGAGTAATTACATAGGAAAGAGGGCAGAAATGACTAGATTTAACTAGGGAAGCAGAAAAGATGGTCGAGGAACTAATTGCAGACTTTTAAGAAAATAGCGCATGATTCGCAACAAAGATATATTCAAATGAGAATGAAGGACCCTAGAAAAGGGAAAAAAGGAACTATGGTTAACCACCAAAGTTAATGATCGTATTGAAATACTCCACAGAGGCCAGTATCCTGTCAGCAAGTTACCCGTTACTTACACATGGAGAATCCTTGAGACTGATCCAACTCTCTCAAAACCATCTCTTAGAGTGAACAGGATGTCTGACACTCAAGTGGTTATCTGTCAGCCAGGGCTTGCTGATTGAACCAACAGCCCAAATCAGGAAACTCACATTCTATGATGTCTACCTGGCTGACCTTTGTTACAATCACCACAGTATCAAACTTAAAGAAATAAAACAAAACATGGCAAAGATTTTTGGTAAACCAGAGGGTTAGGAAGGTTTTAAAAACTAACAAAAGAGAATCAACAAAGAAATAAAGAGGGAGAAATATACACTTTGACAATAAACTCATAAGTATGGTCAGTTAGTCTATAATGTGATGGTTGTGTTCTTATGCAACCCGCATTACAGAAAACACACTTAGAGTGCTTAAAGTGTTGGTGTTGTAATTACATTACAGCCAACACTGGTTTTAAAAGTTTGCTCTGTAGAAGGAGTATCCCCAATTCATTAATCATGTTATCGTGAATTTGCATTGAAGAACTACGCGTTAGAACAGAATGACCTGTAATGTAAAAAAAGGATAGTAAGAGCTAATAGAGAAGGTGATGGCTGATAGTTGAAAACATGGGCTAATGGGTGGTTTTGGTAAAGTAAACAATACATGGGATTCACAATTGTATTTGTATGAATCTAAAGGTAACAGTGAAAAATCATTGTCTATTGCTTTACTTCACTTTTTATTGATTGAAAATTCTCTTAGAGGTTCCTTTAATTGATCGTAAGTGCTTTAGTAAAAACGTATCCAAAGTAAATGTACTTTCTCACGCATGAATGATCCATTATAACAAAATGTCTCTTTATCGACATTCGTATTAGCATCTGTATGTGTTTATTCTCTTTAATAACATTGCCATTCCATTCTGCAGAGATTGCATTTTAGTTCTTTGTGTGGATTGTAATGAGAAAGATTCTTAACTTTTCAATTATTTTTCTCTGCCTTAATGTCAGGTTATCATCAACTTTGTTTCACATGCCAAATTTCTGCCAATTGATGTTTCAACTTTTGTCCCATTTTATTTGCCACTTTCATTAACTAGACTGCTTTCTATGGTCCTCCTTTGCATGCAAGGACAGGAAGACAGTTCACAAATTAGATCAGTTTGTTTCACATGGCCATTTATTTGTATTCAGTCATTTAGTATCTACATGCATGTTCAAACATCTTTGCATAACCATGCATTTAACACTTTGCTCCCTGAGCCACACTTTAAAGTTCCACTGTACTTCTGCCTTGTTTAGCTGTGTAGCACAGAAACACAGCCAGTCAGTCTGCTCCTATTTGTCAGCAGACATTAGTCAGAGGTTTTGATGTGTCAATCTATGTAATTATACTATTTCAATGTCACAGCAAATACACTGCATGTGCATTGGCCAAATGACCATGTCTCAACATCAAGTCCGGAGAGGCAGCTGTCAGTCAGGGAATCCTGAAACAGAGAGTCAAGGGCAGTGTCCAAACTTAGTCCAGTGTTTGGGGCATGGTCAGTCACCTGCTTGGGGAAGTCAGAGTCAGGGGGTCAGTCTCGCTACAGTCCAGGGATGAGACATGGTCAGCCTTGAAGGTCCAGTGCGAACAGCTAGGGGATTTGTGCATTGTCAGTCGGGGAGCTTCATGGAAAGTGACCAAGGAGTTGGTCAGTCACTCAGGGCTATTTATCTGAGTCCGTTAGTTTAGCAGAACACAGTTAGTTTTGGGAGTTAGTGGAATCAATGTCATGAATGAGTATTAGATGACATTGTTGCAGTGGGGATGGGGTGAAACTGCATTTGGTTTTGTAGAGAGCAGCCTGGGGAATGGAGGGTTCACAGAAGGTGAAGGCAAGGGGAGGTCAGATACATAAGGTGGAGAGCCATTAGTGAATAGGATGGCAGGTATAATAAGGTCCAAAAATGTCCTATCTCATAGTGTCAAGATGATTCAGTACATGGCCTTTGTTGTTGCTCCATGTCCCAATGCACAGAAGACTATGTTAAGCGAACACTTGTAAAGGATGTGAATGCTGACTGCTCTCATTACCTAGACCTGTTTTTGTTTGTTCTGTTCCCTGCATACAGTCACTACGAGTGTGACTGATAGATTCAGCCAGAGCACTTGTGATCATTGCTGTTGCTATGGTACAATGATGACGCAGAGAAATGGAAAAGGAACAGCAGCAATAAGCCCAGGAACAGCAGCGACTTCCAACAGGTGCTGAACAGCTTCAGCATGGAGAGGTCAGAGCTGTAGGATTCCTCAGAAACACTGAAGGGCCAGAGTCTTTTATCCTCAGTGTCATTTCCTATGTATTGATGAGACATACTCTCAGCGCAGACTGAATGGGTCCCAGGAACTGTGATTGAACTCTGACCTGAAAGAGTGGGTGACCATCCTATCCAGTGATAACAATGTTGAATGTTTCTGCGACTCCACAGTGTTCCCAGATGAAAGGCATGATATACTGTGAACATGTCATATTGAGAGAACCATATCAGAACTCAGCTGAGTTCATCAATCAAAAATCATTCTATCCCATCAATGTGGAAGCGATCTATGATCACTGGTTCCATAGTTTTGAAGTTTGTGGCCATTTCTCCAGCTTTCTATATTTCTCTGTTCTGTAACTGAGGAATGTACTTAGGTATTGTGTACCTAAGATGGTGCCATGTGTTGGTGACATTGTTCCAACTGTCACAAGTCCTCTAACTGAAGAAGCTGTACCTAAGTACCTTTGTATCTAAGAAGACAATATAGACTTATTGACTTTTCATTGTATATGATTATAAAGCTAATTCAATTCAATTCAGTTTAATTCAATTCAATTCAGCTGTCATAGTTCCTACGCCCTTGAGAATCCTCTTATGCTGCTTGAGTGTTCAGATGCCTCACTGTGTTGGCAGTGAAGGGCAACTCCAGACTACCAACAGAGCACTTCGGGCTCTGATGAGCAGGAGAATCAGGTGAATGAGCGCCGTAGGAGTGTGTTAGGTAGTTAATAAGTTAAGATAATCATGCAAAAAAACTTACTCAACTTCATGGAGAGACAATCTCCAGGAAACTCTATGAAAATGGTACTTTGTCGAAGTATGATAAGATATAGCCTGAAATCAATATTGAAATTTTTGAAATGTATTTGCCTCTCAATACTGATGTAGTTGATCTCATTTGAAGCAATGTTACATGTGGTACAACCATCTGCAGCATCACCTCCATTAGAACAGAGAAAATAAGTCTGGATTCCTATTTCTTGACTGGTATGGGTGGCATGGCGGCACGGTGGCACAGCTGGTCAGGCACCTGGGTTCAATTCCCACCTCAGGTAACTGTCTGTGTGGAGTTTGCACATTCTCCCTGTGTCTGCGTGGCTTTCCTCCGGGTGCTCCGGTTTCCTCCCACAGTCCAAAAAAATGTGCAGGTTAGGTGAATTGGCCATGCTAAGTTGCCCATAGTGTTAGGTGAAGTGTAAATGTGGGGGAATGGGTCTGGGTGGGTTGCTCTTCGGAAAGTCGGTATAGACTTGTTGGGCCGAAGGGCCTGTTTCCACACTGTAAGTAATCTAAGCCGTACTGGAAGTGAACATTTTTGGATAATAAGTGAGAACAGGATCACATTTGGCTGAGAGATCATCAACAGTGGAACAGCTTTCTGGCAATCACTGTTGAGATGTATGCCTGACTAATTGCCATTTGCACAAGGTGGCTATACAGTTTGGAACTGTAATCCATGAAAAGAATAAATCAGCAAAAAACAAAATAAAATATCTCAGAGAGATATAAATAATAGAAAAACATTAAATAGATTGATGTGTTTTTTGTATCTGTTCTAGATACTACATATCGAAAATGACTGCATTACACAGAGGCTTTAAATACCAAATTTTATGGAAATATTAGCTCCAATTTTATATTATAAACCGTTAAATGGTATGTGATTACTTTTTTTTTAATCGGACAGGAACATTTAATGCATCTCAGGTAAACACAGTTTAAAAATTGATTTCACTTGATTGCAACTAAAATAGATTACCTGTGTCCGGAAAGTGACAGAATTGTAAATATGTATCCAGGGTAACAAAGTGATGTGACTTAAATGATGTTGCTACTGTTGTAGGTGTACCTTCACCATGGGAACTGCAGAGATCTAAGAAGAAAACCCTTCACCATCCTATACAGACCAAGGAGCCATAGAGTGTGGTGCTGGAAAAGCACAGTTGGTCGGGCAGCATCCTAGGAGCAGGAGAGTCATTGTTACGTCAGAAGCCCTCCTGCCAGAAACATTGATTCTCCTGCGCCTCGGATGCTGCCTGATTGTCTGTGCTTTTCCAGCACCACATTCTTCAACTCTGTTTTCCAGCATCTGCAGTCCTCACATTCTCTTGTGAATGATAGGCAATAAATGTCAGTGGTGTTCACTTTCTAAGATCAGCTAGGAACATAACAATCCCCACACTTAAAGAGGATAGTGGAAGTAAGCTATTCTGTTTTGAAGTGCAGCTTCAATAAGTCCTAAGAAGTGATGAAAGGAATTGAGTGTTGGAGAGAGGGTGGTGAAGTGCTAGCTGGAGAGTAATGGTACCACATAAGAGGATGGGACCTTAGCTCCAGTCAAATTCTGGATTGAGACATGAGCAGGACCAAAGCAGAGTTATTGATTTAGGAATCGAGAGTGTGGTGCTGGGAAAGCATAGCTGGTTAAGCAGCATCCAAGGAGCAGGAGAATTGACATTTCAGGCATAAGCCCTTCATCAGGAATGAGGCTTGTGGGACAAGGGGGCTTAGAGATAAATAGGAGGGAGAGTGGGGCCGGGGGGAAGGGAGCTGAGAATGTGATAGATACATGAAGGTGGAGGATGATGTTCACAGGTAGGAGAGGAGGGTGGAGCAGATAGATGGGAAGGACAATGGACAGGTCAAGATGGTAGTGCCAAGTTGGAAGTTTGGGACTGGGATAAGGAGGGTGAAGGGGAAATGGGGAAACTAGTGAAATCCCCGTTAATCTCATGTGGTTGCACAGTCCCAAGGCGGAAGATGAGGAGTTCTTCCTCCAGATGTTGGGTGGTTAGGGTTTGGTGATGGACGAGGCACAGGTCCTGCATTTCCTTGGTGGAGTGGGAGGTGCAGTTAAAGTGTTCAACCACGAAGCAATGGGGTTGGTTGGTGCAGGTCTCCCAGAGATGTATGCTGAAAGATGTTCGATATATGCAAGTTGGCATCCTCTCTCCCCAATATAGAGCAGACCACATCAACGGATACAGTAGATGACATTTGTGGAAGTTTTATTGGTCTCATTTCTCCTCAGTGGTTTAAGACCCAACCCCTGAACTGGTTTTTTAATGCAGTCAATCGAAATGAGAAGCTGGAAATATTCCACAGACAGGCAGAATATATTCAGAGCAGCAGGGACCTCCCTCACTGATGTTGGATAGCTAGAGGTTATTCTAAGGGACTCATATGGACTTAGCTTAATTAACTGATAACTAACTGGCCCTCGGTCTAACCAGTCATAACTATGACCATCACCTGGTGCATTATCATAATTGTCTATAAACACATGAATGTTTTTCTTTCTAATTGCAAGTCCATTAATATTGTCCCGATTTGAAATGGTTAAAATAGGATCAAGCTAACTAATCATTTATTGATGATTCTACAAATGCCCAATTAAGATCCACAAAGGATTTGCTAATATTTTCAGGTTCTCAAACCTTTATATAGACTCATAGCAATGTACAGCATGGAAACAGACTCTTCAATCCAACCCATCCATGCCGACCAGATATCCCAACCCAATCTAGTCCCTCAATTCAATGTAGATTTTACAAGTTTTCTGCATCCTCACTTGAATCATGGAGTCAAACTTTGAAAAATAGTTCAATCTCAGTTATGTCTGCCTCTCAGCTCAGGAAAATAGATGAGCAACTGAAATGCAAAAGGAAATGTTGGAAATACTGAGCAAATACGTGGAGAGAATCGAGTTAACATTTCAGAAAGTTAACTCTGCTTCTCTATCCATAGTTGTTACTTGATCTGCTGAGTATTGCCAGCAGTTTCCATTTTTAGTTCACATTTCACTGCATCCATAGTGTTTTGCTCGCATATTAGCAGCTGATGAATTCTCAAAGTTAGACACACATCTGTTATCTTTTGAAAGGACTGAGGACCTGCGTCTATTACCAGGACTTTTTGCATATTGGTCACATTCAGCTAATGTCTAAATTCTAAGCCATGCTTGGTAAGAAAGTTGCATATCATAGAGTCAGCAGAATAGCTTCATTTTCTAACTCCTGTGCTGAGAGCTTCAGGCACTGTATATTGTTATTTCCGTAACTTGAGGAAGATAAGCAGGAGTGATAAATTCTTGAAAGAGACATTGGTCAAAACTATTTTGCTATCATAGATAGATCCAAGACTAAGCAATTCTAAATTAGGTTAAAGATTTATTTAACCAAGACACAATAGCTTTTTTGACATTGTTCAGCAGAACATCCTGATCAAACAGTTGTCTGAGTATGGGACAGTTTCAGCAGAGGTTTAGGTAGTTGCTTTGATGCTTCTGAGTCAAGCCATTATAGCTTCAAGTCCTTCATCAGAGACTTTGAGGACAAAAATTTTCAAATATGAAGAAGTGTAAAATTGTTCTAGATTTACAGGTTGAATTTTACTGGAATGTGGTGTTGTCAATATTATTGGCCATCATGGAGAATATCGCTCCACGCAACTTAGAGAGATATCTTTTACTTTCTGAAATCCACCTCATTAGCAATGGACCACACTCTGTGGCATCCCACTCATTATATCTTCACTCTCAACACAGGAAGGAGTACTCCCAGGATTCCCAGCACCATTTTTTAAAGCCCAGCCATGCATCCAGTGAAGTGCTGCCTGTCAGATGGTGCCCATTGTGAGAGTCAGACGCAAGTGCTTTCCATGGTGCATAGATGGTGTGACTGACACTTCTTTGCAGATTCAAATGCGTATGTGTAAAACTATATTGCTATTTCAGAAGCAAGCTACACTGGTCACCTACCCTTATCCTTATCTCAGTTCAGTGTCTGTTAGCAAGTTTTGAGAAGATTTGTAGCTCAGGTTGAGGTTCTGGGTGTAGGTTTGCTCGCTGAGTTGGAAGGTTCATTTTCAGATGTTTTATCACCATACCAGGTAACATCTTCACTGAGCCTCCAGAGCTTGTGTTTCCTGCTTTCTATTTATATGGTTGGATTTCCTTGGAAGGAAGATGAAGATATTACCACGTATGGTGACAAAATGTCTGAAAATGTACCTTCCAGCTCAGTGAGCAAAATTGCACTCAGTGTCTGTCTCAGGGAGTTCTACACTTCCACCAAAGCCCAGTATACTCTAACAGCTTATTCATGTTAACCATTTTGCTACAATGTCTCCCCCATCCAAGCCAGGGTGGTTGTGACTATCTTTTACTACAGCCTCTACAGTAACCAATCTCCTCCAAAGCAGTATCATCTTCTGCTTTATCTGTTGAGTTTTTGCCCCCTTCACAATTTTTGTTGCCTCAGAATACATCCCTTCAAGAACGCTATATGTTTCCGCGAGATCACCTTCATTTCTTCTAAACTCTAGTGAGTGCTAACTTGTTTAGCCTTTGCTCATAAGACCATCCCCACATACCAGGGATCATCCTAGTGAACTTTCTCTGAATTTTCTCCAATGAAATGATATATTTCCTTAAATAAGGGAACCAAAACTGCTCACAGTACTCCAGATGTGTTCTCACAGTTGCAGTAAAAAAATCCCTATTCTTGCACATCAACCCCCTCAAAATAAGCACCAACGTTTCCTGACTACCCACTGGACCTTTGTACTAGCTTTCTGTATTACATGGACAAAACCCAAGTCCCTTTGTATTGCAGTTTTCAGTAGTCTTTCTGCATTTAATTAATATTCTGTTCTTTTGTTCACCTTTCCAAAATGAACAAATTTCCATTTTCCAACATTATACTCTAATTGCTGACTTTATGTCCACTTATTTAACCTATCAATGTCTCTTTGAATTCTGTTTGTATCTCTTTCACAACCTGCCTTTCCACTTGTTTTTGTGTCATTTAGCTGCAGTACATTCACATCCTTCCTTTGGGTTATTAATATATATTTTAAACAGTTGTGGTCCCAGCACTGAACCCTGCAGAACTCCACGGGTCACTGTTTGCTGACCTGAAAAAAAGAACCACTTATCCCCACTCACTGTTTCCTGCCCATTAACCTGTTGTGCATCCATGTCGTTATATTATATCCAACACCCGCGGGCTATTTTATGACTTAACCATTGGAAAGGTGCCTTGTCAAATGCCTTCTGGAAATCCAAATGCAACACATCTACGGATTCCCCTCTATCCAGTCTGGTTGAGACTTCCTCAAAAAAGGAGGAGAAAGTGAGGTCTGCAGATGCTGGAGATCAGAGCTGAAAATGTGTTGCTGGAAAAGCGCAGCAGGTCAGGCAGCATCCAAGGAACAGGCGATTCGACGTTTCGGGCATAAGCCTGAAGAAGGGCTTATGCCCGAAACATCAAATCTTCTGTTCCTTGGATGCCACTTCCTCAAAAAACCCAGAGAAATTAGTCAGATACAACTTCCTTTTCATGAAACCAATCTGATTCTGATTGATTAGGTTATTATTTTCCAAATGTTCTGCTACTACTTCCTTGGTAACTGATTCTAACATTTTTCCAACAATAGATATCAGGCTAATCAGTCTACAGTTGCCTGTTTTTTTGCCTCACTCCCTTTTTGAATAGGGATGTCACATTGGCAGGTTTCCAATCCCCTGGTACTTCTCCAGAGTCCATCAATTTTGAGAAAATTACAACTAAGCATTCATTATCTCTGCAGCTATCTCTTTTAGGATCCAAGGTTGGAAGACATCAGGGAGGCCTATCTGTCTTTAGTCCCATTAGTTTGTCAAAAATTACTCCTGTAGTGATAGCGATGAAGTCACAAGGCTGCATTTCACTTTTAATCTCTAGCACACTTCCAGCTCTCCTGATATTTTGAACAGGACCACTTTCCCCTGTCCACTGTGCTTCCTTTGCCACAAACACATTGTCTCTGAGCTGATGTTGCTCCTGGGCATTTATGATCATCAATCTCAGTAGCAAAGATCTACCAACGGCTCTCATGATTTCTCTGAACCCCAATTTCCTCAGAGCTAACAACAGCACTACAACTACCACTCATTACCTTTAATTTGGCTACTTATTAAGAAATCTTACAGACAATCAAGTACTGAAACAATAATTCAAACTTTATTGCATGTAGCAACCAACTTTAACATCCCTCAAGTAACCAGTTATAAACCTGCAACTCAATTTACCCACTAGTCGATACATGATGAAATCTGGCCAGGACTTCAACTAACAGTGATCTGTCTCTGGGAGGAGTCTTTAGCGTTTGATTCTTGTGCTGTGGTGTTCTTTGTTGTCCTGCTAAGTTGGAGTTCTGCTGTTCAATTATTAAACAGAATTTTGTCCTTTGGCACCCGTGTTAATGATTTTTTTAAAAGTTTTTTCATTCAAATTACAGTAAGTCTGCAGCTTGCCTTCTTATCCCAAGTAATTTCTTTGTTTCTTGTTACACTTGGCCTTAACTGTCTGTTTGAAGACACTGCTTTCCTGTAGATAATTCCTAGATGGTTAGTACTGCTGCTTTACAGCACCAGAGACCTGGGTTCAATTCCTGCCTTGCGCAACTCTCTGTGCGGAGTTTGCACATTCTCCCCGTCTCTGCGTGAGTTTCCTCCCACAGTCCAAGAATGTGTTGGTTAGGTGAATTGGCCATGCTAAATTGCCTGTAGTGTTAGGTGAAGGGGTAAATGTTGGGGAATGGGTCTGGCTGGGTTGCTCTTTGGAGGGTTTATGTGGACTTGTTGGGTCAAAGGGCCTGTTCCCACAATGTAAGTAATCTAATTTAAAAATTCTTCTGCATGGCAATCGGTTGTCTTTGTGGCAATAAAGCATCCAGTTTATCAAATCAGTGTCGAAGCAGTTTTATTTATGTAATCCCACCAAGACATGGCTAACTGCTTGAGTCTGTGTAACAGCTTGTCTTTACTCCTTAACAGTTCATTCCAGAGTTATTGCTGAGTGAAATAGTTTATGTTACGTTGACTTATTCAGTCCATGAACAGTTATTAAAGTTCTAAAGTCTATAATATCACATGACATAGAACCTGTTCACCTGCTTCCAATGAACTGCTCACTAACCTTTCACTGACCTTTAAACTAATCTATGTAACCTATTAAAATAGCTCAGTGTTCCATCATTGCTCTGAGGCAAAATCAAATTTTCAATTACCAAAACATCTTTTGTCTTGAATGCTACAATCGCCCATTAACTAATGTCCGTGTGAACATTACAAACACATAAAGACAAAGAAAATGATCTCCAAAACATTGATTTTTCTCCTTGGCTTGATGGCATTACTGTTGTTGGATAGTTGATCTGGGAGGCTATGCTGCAACTGTATAGGATGCTAGCGAGGCCACACCCAGAGTGTGTCTACAGTTCTGCTCTCCTTATTTGAGAAAGGATGTACTGGCACTGGAGGGGATAGAGAGGAGGTTACTCTGGAATTGAGTAAGATCTTGGATGATTTTCTCATGGCCTCAGTCCCACTTACACACCCCTCACCATAAGCCTTAATTCCACTCCTGCTCAAAAATGTATCTATCTTAATTTTAAAAACATTCAATGAGAAAGCCTTGATTACTTCACTAGGCATGGAATTTCACAGATTCACAATTCTCTGGTGAAGAAGTTCCTCCTCAATTCAGTCCTAAATCTGCTCCCCCTAATTTTGAGGCTATGCCCTTTTGTTCTAATTTCACTCCACCAATGGAAACATCCTCTCTATGTCTATCTTTCTATTCCCTTCATAATTTTATACGTTTCTATAAGATCCCCCTTCATTCTTCTAGATTCCAATCAATATAGTCCCAGTCTACTTAATCTTTTCTCATAAGCCAACCCCTCAAGTCCAGAATCAACCTAGTGAACCTCCTCTGCACCCTCTCTAGTGCCAGTGCATTCTTTCTCAAGTAAGGTGACCAAAACTGCATGCAGTACTCCAGTTGTGGCCTCACCAGCACCCTTTACCACTGCAACATAACTTCCCTGCTTTTAAACTCAATCCCCTTAGTATTCCAACAGCCTTCTTAATTATCTGTTGCACCTGCAGACTAACCTCCTGTGATTCATGCACAAGGATACACATGTCCCTCTGCACAGCAGCATGCTGCAAGTTTTTATCATTCAAACAATAGTCCCTTTTGCTGTCATTCCTACTGAAATGGATGACACCACATTTATTCATATCGTACTCAATCTGCCAGAACTTTGCCCACTCACTTAAACTTTGAAAACTTTCACAGTCCTTTGCATAGTCCTCTGCACAGTTTGCTCCACTCTTTGCAAATGTGCAGCATTGTTTGTGTTTTCCCACAAGTGCTAACTGGCTTTGTGCTAAGGCCCCTGTAGTGAAGGTTGGCTGAACAAAGGGCCTTGCTTTTTCTAAATCTGTTTAGCAAGAACAGCTCAGATGTTGCTACTTCAATGCCTGCCATCTGATAGATGGGATTGTTACAAGGAGTTTGTCAGTAACTCTCTGCATTTACCATTCCTTGATGTCTGCTGCTGAGTTTTATTCAGGAAGATTGCTCCTTATGGAGCAATGGAAGCCAGCAGTAGGTGAATTGAGTGCTCCCTAGGCAGGGTCTCGTATTGCTCTCCATCTTCCTAGGTTGGTATCATTAAGCATTATGATAGCTGATCTCGGGCTAGACAAACTCCAGCCCTTCAGGGACATCCCTGGGGAGCTCAGAGATGCCTTTGACCTTCACATCCCTGCAGGATCCTCCACGGAGCCACGTGGCCCTATCAAGTATCTAGGAGAAAGTGAGGACTGCAGATGGTGGGGATCAGAGCTTAAAAATGTGTTGCTGGAAAAGCACAGCAGGTCAGGCAGCATCTTCAAGGGCTTCTGCCCGAAACATCGATTCTCCTTCTCCTTTGATGCTGCCTGACCTATCAAGTATCTACACAGGGTGCATCTCGTGGCTTTTAATTTCATTTCTTTGCTCACTCACTTTGCATTTACTTAGAGGCTGGCTGCCATTTTATAACTGTTAAGCCAGAGGACAAGACAGGTTAGCATTTCAGGAAGGTGAAGTGGATGAGAATGATTAAGTGGAGATACTGCGTGTAATAATGAGGCTTGTTGTCTGAGTGATGGCAAGGATTGGGTGCAATGGCAGAATTAGAGTAAGTGTGAGGTTGCAGTGAGAAGATGCTGGCACTTAGCTCTGCAGAGCACAGAAAATCATTGGCCTCTTTGCTGCATTGCTGTGATTTCTGTTTAATCCTGGAGACATCACTGGCCCCGGGCTAATGTTTGACACTTTGGCCACCTCTGGTACTTTGCTTGGATGGACGATGATCCTCCTCTTGGCCAACCATGGCCTACTCTGATGAGCAGGGTGACAACTTCCCTGTTTGGAGATGTATGGTTTCCTAAGAGGCCAATATCTGAGGTGGTTCCTGACTTGTTGTATTTGAAATGGTGTGCAGTTGGGCTTTAAATATGGTGCCAGCCATTTGTATGCTGTACAGCAGCAGGAAATCACACCTCTGCAGCACCAGGGGTGATCAAGAGGAACACCAAACCTGCACAATTAATGAGGTGGGTGACAGAAAATAATTTGAGAAAAGTCACTGTGAACGAGGGTGAAACACCTGCCATGAAAATTTCTGAAAATAACATTTAACCGAAAGTGGGAAAATCCAGCATTCAGAAAATTGCGGAAATGACTCCTAGCCAAAACCAGGTTTCAGAATTGCATTATAGAGTCATAAAGCGCGGAAACAGGCCCTTCAGCCCAACTCATCCATGCCAATCAGGTTCCCCAAACTGAAGTTAATCCCATTTGCCTGCATTTGGCCTGTATCCCTCTAAACATTTCCTATCTATGTACCTGTCCAAATGTCATCTAAATGCTGCTGTGTTCACTTTCACTTTCCAGATCTGTTGCCTCCCCCCCCCCGTGGGTCATGCAGCAGCATTACCTTTACAATCTCAGTGATCTTCAGGAAGAGTGAGTGGATTGTTGAAAATGGGAATCTCAGGGTGCATTTTACTATACAGACACCCTTCAACACTTCCTTTGAATGGAGTGGTACTCTTACAAAGAGTAGATCAGGATCACCGTGGAAACATTGGAGAAAAATTGTAAATTTCCTAAGATTGAAGTTTAGCGGGAGAGTTTCACTGTTCTATTTTACCTGCTGGCCAATTTTTCAGGAAAAATCCAGTACTGTATCTATAAAGCAAGAAAATTAATTAACTCATGTTTAAAACATTCTACTCGGGTAAATGCTTTGTTGGTCATAATGATGAGCAATGAAATCCCCTCAAAAACAAATAAAATTAAATAGACATTACAGAACTGTAGTCAATGAAAGCTCACACAGCTCATGCATGTATATTGCTCAAACGAGGTCAGTATTTCCATGTTACATTGAAACAAATATTGCAAAAAAGACTCTTCAATACTTTAAAGACCAATACCGAATACATTTATCTTTCATGTTGGAGAGGAAAGAGTAGATGGTGATTTAAAAAGTGATAATCTATCATTTTTGTTTGCCAAAATCAGCCAGCAAAGGAGAATATATTTGCTTTCTCAATACTTCATTGCCTGTAAAATATTTGAAAATCCAGTGATTGTGAAGGTACAATCCTTTTTTTTTAAATGAATTCTCAAAAAGCACATCTAATTTATATTTTACAAATTCAGAATTAAACATTACAAAGTATATATCTAGATGTGTGTTTCGGCATTTTATGAATATTTGGGGTACGCTTGATGTGATCATTCACTCAATATTAATTTCCAGGCACAGTACATAAAAACAACATCTTTTGAAAGGTCCCCTTATATCAGGATCAATATACTTCGAACATTTTGGATAATGTGTAACATTCATTGATTATTTGCTAATGCATTGCATGTGGCAGCAATCTACAAGGAGTGTGTTACACTAATAATGTTAAATTTGCAATGTTCACTGCTCCTCAGCTTTGCTTCAAATGAAAGGCATAGATAAAATGCTATTGAGGATGGTGTCATGAGCTAAATATACATTGAGCAGAAATTTATTCACTTTTCAGTTCAGAGTTGTTAAGAAATGAAAGACTAGCACTTAGCGCAGTGAATGGTAACTGATGATTGATCAGAAGCATTCAAAATGAAATCTTGGCTCTATAGGGAGTATGGCCTTGATGTTAGAAGAACAGCAAGGAAAGGATTATTTGTGCAGATCTTGGAAAAAAAAGTCTAAATGAAATGGCAGAGCAAACTCAATAAGATGATTTGCCTTTTTTTATTCCGGATCACTCAGCTACATTTTCCAGCCTGACATTGATTCATCTTTCTCCAACTTAAAATCGCTGCTATTCAAACTGAGTCAAAAGTACCTGTGATCCATCCAACCCTTTTAATAATTGCTGCCATTTTTAACCTCCCTTTCCTCTATCTTTTATGTCACACGCTTATGTCTTAGTCTGTATGGTCACCTCTCCTTACCTCCCTCCTTGATATTCAATTTTCTCCAGTGTAATATCTGTACATAATTAAAACTGTTCTAGCAACAAATACATCCCCAAATTAGGTCATCCTGCTCTATCTTTATTACTCTAGAATCCCTACCATGTAGGAAGAGGTCATTCAACCCATTGAATCTGCACCAACCCTCAGTAGAGGATCCTATCTAGACTCACCCCTGTAACCTTGCATGGGGCTTTTACTATGGGTCACCTACGCACTCCTTTGGACTGTGGGAAGAAACCAGAACACCCAGAAGAAGCTCACACAGACATGGGAGAACATGCAACTCCACACAGACAGTCACCCAAGGCATAATTGAACCCAGCTTCCTGGAACTGTGAGGCTGCAGTGCCCACTGCTGAGCCAGCATACTATCTCTCTGCTCCACTATCCAGTTGTTTAGCAATGCCATTTCTGCCTACTTCTAAAAAACAAACCTTAGTCCAGTAGTGTTAAAAATATCTTTTCTTAAAGGTTTGCTAATACTAAATAAATTAGGTGACACTAATCATTTATAACATTATCTATTCCAACAAAATTACCTTAATTCAAGAATCAGAAATGTGCACACTGTTTGTATCTATTATCTACTTAAAATCTTTGATTGAGATTGGTGATCATTGTTGATCATCAATGGATTGAAAATTCATATCTCCTAATCTTCTCCCTCCTGATTCGGTATCTGTATTTCTTATTGGTGTTTACTAAAGATGTAGGAAGATTTGTTTATATTACATAGTTACATAGGACAGAATCTTTCCAGGCCCTAATAATATAAGCTATGGCCAGAAATTTGGGAGTATCGCGTTAGAGATCATGCAAAGTCATTTGTAACACGAGGAGCAACAAACTGCATATTCCAACCAAATTTCAGACACTGAGACAGGTTTTTTGCTATTGAGCATCAACCAACTATGGCTCATTATCACCTTATCTCGCCTCATTAATATGCAGTATCTTATTCTACCACTCACTGGATGTCAAGAATTTCCAACATGAAAGTTAGAGATGGCACTTGGCAGCTTGAGCTCACCTCTTGCTCCTCTGGAATTCTGTCTTGGCATCAGCAACATTGTTGCAGGGCGCACTGCAGAACAATGGCTACAGGCAGTCCATGTTCACAAATGCTTGTATCTCTTTGTGCCATCATGTCATAGTGGAGACTGTTGGCCTCAAGAGGTTTTATTGAGTGATCCCTTTGGTCGTTTGTGTCTGCAGGACCCAGATGTACTGAACCCTCCTCATGTTCACCTCTCACAAGACTGAAGGGGGTGGGGGCACAGCAGGGTCCAAGCCAGCTCTGGAGTGTCCCGCGAGGAGAGGTCTTGGGGGCCTGAATGTGTTACCTTCTTTGGTTGGGTGTGTATTGGTACTGCCATAGAGTCATAAGTCATAGAGATATAGAGCATGGATAAAGACCTTTCGGTCCAACTCATCCATGCCGACCAGATATCCCAACGCAATCTAGTCCCTCCTGCCAGCACCTGGCCTATATTTCTCCAAACTCTTCCTATTCATCTATCTGTCCAGATGCCTTTTAAATGTTGCAATTCTACTAACCTCCACCAGTTCTTCTGACAGCTCATTCTATACATGTACCAGATACCTGGGTGTGAGGTCAAACAAGGAAAATTGGTTGATTAGGCCATTCAGCTTAATTAAGTCTGCTCTGGCATTCAACATGATCATGGCTGATCATCCAACTCAGCTCCTTGTTCCTGCCTTCTTCCCACACTTGTGATCCCTCTAAAACTAAGAACTATATCTAATTCTTTCTTGAAAATATTCAATGCTTTGGCCTCAATTATTTTAATGGGACAAAGAATTCCATAGGCTCACTACTCTCCAGGTGATAAGATTTGTTTTTGTATCAATCCTAAATGAGCTGCCCCATGTTTCTGGGCTGTCTGGTCATCAGATGCATCCTTTCTGCATTTACCTGTTGATTTTGATAACTATAGCAATGGAGTGCAGACCCTTGTGCTTATCCAGCAAACACTGAGACAGCTGGACCTGTTCTTCTATGGCAGACATCATTGTGCCAACAGAGACAACTATACATTTGCACACCTGAGACAAGAAGGGTTCTAAGTTATTGTAGTCTTAGAGTCTTTGCATCAGCTTCCCCAGTGACCATGACAAAGCTGCTTGCTGCCCCTGTGTCTGCTTTTGCATTTTGATGGAGTCCCTGACTGCTGACACCAAGGGCTTCTCTCCTGCCTGGGGCTGAGCTAGTGCCTGGTCTCCTGCAGTCCTCCCAGTGCCGAGGATCTGGGGTATTTCTTCCTCAGCCAGCTGTGAACAGGTGGCCATGAGATGCCTGCTCTGATCTAGAAAGCATCCTCACTGAAGTGTCAGCATCTGAGCTGGTGGAGAACAAAGAACAAAGAAAATTTACAGCCCAGGAACAGGCCCTTCAGCCCTCCAAGCCTGTGCCGATGCAAATGTACTGTCTAAACCTGTCAATCAATTCCTAAGCACCTGTATCCCTCTGCTTCCCACCTACTCATGCATTTGTCCAGATGAATCTTAATGAATTTACCGTGCCGGCATCTACCACCTCCACTGGCAAAGCATTCCAGACGCCCACCACCCTCTGTGTGAAGTACTTGCCATGTGTATCCCCCCTTAAACTTTCCACCTCTCACCTTGAAAATGTGACCTCTCGTTATTAAATCCTTCACCTTTGGACAAAGCTTTTCCCTATCCACTCTGTCTATACCCTTCATGATTTTTTAAACCTCAATCAGGTCCCCCCTCTATCTTCTTTTTTCTAGTGAAAATAAACCTAACCTACTCAGCCTCTCTTCATAGCTAGCACCTTCCATACTAGGCAACATCCTGGGAAACCTTCTCTGCACCCTCTCCAAAGCGTCCACATCTTTTTGTTAATGCGGCGACCAGAACTGTACACAGTATTCTAATGTGACTGAACCAATGTCTTGTACAACTTTAACATGACTTGCCAGCTCTTAAACTCAATACTCTGTCCACTGAAGGCAAGCATACTATATGCCTTCTTGACCATTCTATCCACCTGTGCAGCAACCTTCAGGGTATAATAGAGCTGCACTCCCAGATCTCTCTGCCTATCAACTTTTCCCAAGGCTCTTCCGTTCATTGTATAATTCGCTCTAGAATTAGACTTGCCTAAATGCATCACCTCACATTTGACTGGATTGAAAGCCACCTGTCACTTTTCCGCCCAACTCTCCAGTTTATCTATATCCTCCTGTATTCTCTGACAGTCCCTTATGCTTTCTGCTACTCCACCAAGCTTTGTGTCATCTGCAAACTTGCTGATCATACCAACAGTGCCCTCTTCTAGATCATTTATGTACATTACAAACGATAGTGGCCCAAACACTGACCCCTGTGGAACACCACTGGTCACGTTTTTCCATTTTGAGAAACTCCCTTCAACTACTACCCTCTGTCTCCTGTTGCTTAACCAGTTCTTTATCCATCTAGCTAGAACACCATGCACACCATGTGACTTCACGTTCTCCATTAGTCTACCATGTGGAACCTTATCAAACGCCTTACTAAAGTCCATGTATATGACATTAACAGCCTTTCTTCATCTATCAACTTGGTCACTTCCTCGAAGAACTCTATTGAGTTGGCAAGGCACGATCTTCCCCGCACAAAACCATGTTGCCTATCACTGATACGCCCATTCTTTTCTCTCAGTACCCCCTCCAGCAACTTACCTACCACTGACTTCAGGCTCACTGTCTGTAGTTACCCGGAATGTCCCTACTACCTTTCTTGTACAGGGGGACAACATGAGCAACCTTCCAATCCTCTGGCACTTCACCTGTATTTAAGGATGCCACAAAGATATCTGTCAGGGCCCCAGCTATTTCCTCTCTCATCTCCCTCAGCAAACTGGGATAGATCCCATCCGGTCCTGGGGATTTATCCATCTCAAAAACCTCTAGCCTACCCAATACATCTTCCCTACTTATGTCTGCAGAGGGACCGCAGAAGGCAGTCTTGTTGGGGCTTTTCCTGAGGCATCCATTGCTCTCTTCCCTAGAGGTGAAGGAGGGGGTAGACCTCTTTATGGTGGACACTGTGGAGAGATCGCATTGGTTCCTGGAGGAAATCAATGAGAGAATGTTGTGACCAAATAGGAGAAGATGTGACGCATTGACAATGGAAATATTGGGAGACTAACATGATCAATTGGCAATGCTTTTTACTTAGTTGCTGTAGTATGGAGGTTTGGGTGACAGTTGTGGACCCAGTACTTGCAAGCTGGGTCGAAAGTGTGGTGTTGGAAAAGCACAGCCAGTCAGGCAGCATCCGAGGAGCAGGAAATTTGATGTTTTGAGCATAAGCTCTTCATCAGGAATGTGGTGAGAAAGAAGATGGATTGTTGAAAACAACACTGATCCTTTGTGGTTGGAGGGTCCCAAGGCGGAAGATGATTTCACCAGTTTCCTCATTTCCCCTCCTCCCCCCCTTACCTTATCCCAGATCCAACCCTCCAGCTTGGCACCACCCTCTGGACTGTCCCATCTGTCCATCTTCATTCCCACCTATCCGCTCCACTCTCTGTTCCAACCTATCACCATTGCCATCATCGTCCACTTCCATCCACCTATCGCATTCCCTGCTTCTTTCCCCCTTAGCCTCACCCACCTCCCATTTATCACTCAACCCCCTTGGGCAGCCATCCCTCCCCCCCGAAACGTCGACTCTCCTGTCAGGCTGTGCTTTTCCACCTCCACACTTGTGACTCTGATTTCCATCATCTGTAGTCCTCACTTGCTCCCAGCGTTTACAAGCACTGATATAGTCTCCAGCAACCCTCCACATGATCTAGTTGGCACTTTTGTACCTTTTATGGATAATTTTCTTCTGCAAGGAGAGAAAGTGATGGATTGGTTGAGATGGAAATGTGGGGCATTGCTGTTAATGCTGTGCAGGTAAGGGGAAAGTTGGTGAGCTGTTTCGAGTGGGTAAATGGGCACTGCAGAGGCTGTGCAGGGGTAGTGATGTGGGAGGTTTGAGCAGCAAGAGTGACTGAAGGAAGATTGTTCCACACAATAGTAAGAGTGGTACACATGAGAATTGGTTAGAGATAGAATGACTATCAGCTAACAGAGCTCAGAAGGCCATTAAATGTCTTGTGGCACCGCTGTGCAGACTGTACGGATCATGCTGACACGCGTGAGGACTTCAGGCCAGACTGTCAAAGCTCTGGTGGCATGACTTCCACGAGTGGTTCTCTGGGAAGTTGATAATCCTCCTCTGTACTATCCAATCCACCAGGGCTTCCAAGTCCCTGTTTGCAGAGTGTGGCACCGATTGCTTTTTCTCGGCCATGCCTGGAGAAAATGTCTGCAAATGAGCAGGGCAGCTCCAGATGTCCAGCATGTTACTAGGTGAGCAACTAATCCTTTATATATGGCACTGGAGTCAAGTATGTCAGTATGTCTTGGTTATCGTGTTAGGGAGAACATTTCCGAACACATCAAGTGGGAGAATAGGGCTGGCATCGGATGAAAGTGTTCCCATCGCAGTATACTTGTTGTTAATGAGATGAGTTTGAGACGATAGACAATTTGTACACAGGAATTGGAAGACCAATTTAAAATTTGTGCAAAACAGCAAATTGTGGTGTAGTAAATACTGACGAAGACTTCAAAAGAATTCAACAAATCATGAAAACACTTATAGAACAGTGTATAATTTGTAGCCGACAAGAAAAGAAACTAGGAGAATCTAGCACTGCTTAGATGAAAAGAATCTAAGTAGAGTAGTAGAGCAACAAGATCTTGAAGTGTAGATGCAGTTACTAAAAGTAGCAAAACAGTCAAAAGGACACAAAAAACAGACAAGATACTGAAGTTCATTTCTAGATGACTGGAATTGAGAAACATTGAAGTTATTACTAACATAACTCAAACTTTGCACTGCACTTGGACTGAATTTTCAGGCCCCTTATCATCAGTTTGACTTGCAGAGGGGCTGTGAAATTGGATATCCTGTCTCTGAGACTTTGTCCCTTCCCTACTTGCCCTGACATATTCTGTCAACATTTTACCAGCAGGGAGGGAGGTGCAGATAGCCCGATTTCCCTTGAACCAACTGAAACCCTTTAATGGTCAATTGATCCTCTTGTTATTGCTGGAGTTTTACTTATGGTGCTAGAAGCTGATGTGAAGATTCAGTCTGCCAGGTTAGACCTAGCAGACTGGTGACTGGACATGGGGCTGCTTTCTGTTTTGGCACTTTGCACCATCCATAAGGCCCTTCATGAAGGTAATGTGTGATTTCCCCTCCCCACCTACTCTGATGGCCCCAGTGTCCTGTTTCCCTCAGCAGCACCTGGGAGCCTGACCTTGGCAAATCTCTGAATTTAAGTCCGGTTCCATCATAGTGGGTGGCACAGTGGCACAGTGGTTAGCACTGCTGCCTCACAGCGCCAGTTCAATTCCTGCCTCAGGCGACTGACTGCGTGGAGTTTGCACATTCTCCCCGTGTCTGCGTGGGTTTCCTCCGGGTGCTCCTGTTTCCTCCCACAGTCCAAAAATGTGCGGTTTAGATAAATTGGCCATGCTAAATTATCTGTAGTGTTAGGTGAAGGGGTAAATATAGGGGAATGGGTCTGGGTGGGTTGCAGGTCGATGTGGACTTGTTGGGCCGAAGGGCCTGTTTCCACACTGTAAGTAATCTAATCACTGCATGTCTGCTTCTGGTGACAGAAGTCCAATGTTTTTGGTGCCACTGTTGGATCAAGACACTTGCTGGTGGGAATTCCTTTGTCTATTCATTTCTTTTGTGAGATGTGGCCGTCATTGGCTGTGCCAGCGTTTATTACCCATCCCTAGTTGACCTTGAGAAGGTGGTTATGAGCTGCCTTCTTGAATTGCTGCAGTCCATCTGCTGTGGGTTGACCCTCAATGCCATTGGGGAGGGAATTTCAGGACTTTAACCCAGCAACAATGAAGGAACAGGGATATACTTCCAAGTTATGATGGTGAGTGGCTTGGAGGGAACTTGAAGGCAGTATGTTTCCATACATCTCGTGTCCTTGACCTTCTAGATGGAAGTGGTTGTGGGTTTGGAAATTGCTGTCTGAGGATCTTTTGTGAATTTATGCAGTGCATTTTGTAGATAGCATACACTTCTGCGACCGAGTGTTGGTGGGGGAGGAAGAAAATGCTTGTGGATGTAATGCCAATCAAGTGGTCTGCTTTGTCCTGAATGGTGTCAAGCTTTTTGAATGCTGTTGAGGCTGCACACATCCTGTCAAGGGGAGTATTCCATCACACTCCTAACTTGGGCCTTGTAGATGGTGGACAGGCTTTGGGGATCAGGAGGTGAGTTACTTGCTGCCATATTCCTAGCCTTTGACCGGTTTTTGTAGCCACTGAATTTATGTGGTGAGTCCAGTTAAGTTTCTGATCAATGATAACTCCCAGGATGTTGATAGTGGGATTGCAATGGGGACAGAAGGTCCACCCCCAGCCAATTACTAATCTGATAGCTATTAAATAGTTGTAGTCAATCCAAACAAATGATGTGAACTCATCCATGAATTTTATGCTCTTATTTGTGATGAACTCGAAAACTATAACCCATTGATATAAGATAGTAACCAAAATTAACAATACGAAATGTCCTACCCAAACATTGTAAGCTTGCAGAACTCACCACCACAAGGAATAGATTAGATTCCCTACAGTTTGGGGGGCGCGGGCCCTTCGGCCCAACAAGTCCACAGACATTCCAGAGAGTAACCCACCCATACTCATATCCCTCTGATGAATGCACCTAACACTATGGCGATTTAGCATGGCCAATTCACCTCACCTGCACATCTTTGGACTGTGGGTGGAAACCAGAGCTCCCAGAGGAAACCCACACAGACACAGGGAGAATGTGCAAACTCCATACAGAGAGCCACCCAAGGCTGGAATTGAACCCAGGTCCCTGGCACTGTGAGGCAGCAGTGCTAATCACTGAGCCACCATGGTTGAGTTGAATAGCATAGATGTATGAAGGAGAATCTATGGAAATGCATAAAGGAGAAAGTTATGCCAATTAAGTTGAATGAAGAGGGTAGAAGAATGCTTGTTTGGAGTATAGATCAGTCGGGGTTAAGTGGTCATGTGTTAATTTTGTCATATTGAAATTTACATTGACAGACTTATAAGTCTCAAATGATTTAACAATATAAAATGTCAAATAAGTTGTTATGCACAAGTTTACCTGAAATGAAAATAAAACAAAGAAAAATTCTGAAGAAGGATCACTATTCTCTTTTCATAGATGCTGCCAGACATGCTATGTTTTTCCAGCAATTTGATTTTGTTTACCTAGGATATCCAGCCTTTTGGCTCAATTCCTCGGTATAGAGTTTAGTTTCCACTTGGGACTCCTCTCATCTTATCTCATCTAAATCAACCATCATAATCACCTATTCCTTTGTCCCTCATACACTTGCCGAGTTTCTTCTTAAAAGCAACTGTGCCGTTTCCTTAAACTGCTCCTTGTGGCAGTGATTTCCACGCTTTTACCACTCTTTGGAGAAAGATGCTCCGATTGAATTCCGAATTGGACTTCTTGGAGACTGTCTTCAATTGATGGCCCCTCGTTTTGTTCTTTATGGTCAAAGGAAGATATCCTCAAAGTTAACAGGATCTGATGGAATGCTTCTTAATTATGGATGGACAAATGTGCAGTGGCTTCTTAAGCTGCATCAGTCTGTCTTGTGTCAGCACACTAGGTGTACTGGTAGAAAGGGAATTCCATGTTGCTGACCCAGTGATGGTGAAGGAATAATGATATAGTTCCAATTCAGGATGGTGTGTGGCTTGGAGGGAAATTTGTCTGTGGCTGATGTTACCCTTGTGTGTGGTCCCCTTGTCCTTCTACATCTTTTGATTATTTACCAAAATGGTTGTAATGTTCTCTTTGATGCCTATTTCCAGTTTTGTTGAGATGCTTCTTAAAAGCCAACTTTTTCACCAATTATTTGATGACATCATACAATTTTCTTTCTTTGTCTTGGTTGTACCTCAGGTGATATTGTGAATATTGTAGCTGCCATATAAATGCAAGTTGTTGTTGATATCTGAAGAAGTGTGCATCTTGCCTCTGAAGATGAAGAAGATGTGATTCATTGGTGTAATATTTTAGTTTAAATGCTGAGCAGTGTGTTTTGGAGTTAACTGTGGGGGAAAGAAGGAGACTTGAAGAATGGCAAGGAGCATGTCATGGAAGAAATGTTTAACGATTCCGATTGCTGCAACTGAAACAGCTGCATATCCAGGAATCTGTTCCTTTTTAAAAATGCCTCCCATATTTGTAAATTACAAGAAATAGTTACAAAGTTCCATGTGGTCATTTTTTTGGCATTTATAATCTTTGTTTTCTAGCTGAAGCTGTGACATATTCAACATGCGATTAACAAGAGATTCCTGCTGTGAAAAATACAGAAATCACAAGGGAAAAAATAGTAATTGAATAGCATTGAAGTTTTCAGCTGGTGAATTTTCTTCTATCTCTGCAATCAAAGCTGTGTGAGTTACTGAGATAATCCCAGCATTACAGCATCTTGGGCTAATGGCTCTGATGAAACACTATTCACATGGCGTCATTGATTATACTTTCTATTTGCAATTTAGGAACTTTAAAAATAAAGTCTGTACATTACAGCTCCTCCTGGCTGCACAATAGATTGGATGAATATATGTCTATTCATAACACTCCGGGCAATTTAGCATGGCCAATTCACCTAACCTGACTGCTTTGGACTGTGGGAGGAACCTGGAGCATGCAGACACAGCAAGAATGTTCAAGCTCCACAAAGTCAGTTGCCTGAGGCAGGAATGGAACCTGGGTCTCTGGCGCTGCGAGGCAGCAGTGCTAACCACTGTGCCACCATGCCATCCTTATCTCTTATTTATTTGTTTGTGGAAACTTGTGTCGAACTGTTCGCCTGAATCAAGACCATGTGAAGAAACTCAAAGGCAGCATGCTACTCATGTGCAAAGAGTTGAAATACACATGCATTCAGAGGGTGGGGTTTCCCCCTCATTTCATTTACCCCAGGATTTTTTGGATTCCGCTGGAAGATGGAAGACCATCTTCACTGGCAACACAGCAGGTCCAGTGTTACCAAGATAATAAATTGAAAGAGAACTTGCCTGATCTTTCAGTTCAATTTGCTATACTTATGGCCCAGAGATACAGAAGAAGTTGGTGATGGGCTTTGCGCTTGTGTATGACTGAGGTTGGAGGAGTACACTGTCCTTCTCTCGTTCAATTACTCCACTTGTCACATTATGTATTTAACTGTTTCACCAATCACTGAACTAACCAATTATATACTTTATTACTTTTAGAATACAAAAAAAATTAACCAAATTTTGTTAAGAGGCAGCAAAATTATTGCAAAAACAAAACTTATTTGGCAGAGATGCACAGCTGACCAACACAAAATCTAAAACACAAAATATAAATGCGAGCCATTCTAAATGACGTAATGCATGTACATACAGTAGTCACAGATAAATAAATAAATTTTTCTGCAGAGACCACCTTTAATAATAATTCAGCAAAATACTCTTTTAATTTTTGAAATATAACCAAACAAAATGTTCCAGTTTGCTTTCATTGTGTGGTATTCTGCTGCATGTAGAATGAATGTTGAATATAGAACAGTACAGCACAGTACAGGCCCTTCAGCCCTTGATGTTGTGCTGGCCTTTTATTCTACTCTAAGATCAGACTAACCTACATACCCTTCATTGTACTATCTTCCATGTACCTATCCAAGAGTTGCTTAAATGTCCCTAATATATCAGACTCTACTACCACTGCTGGAAGTGCATTCCATGCACCCACCACTCTCTCTGTAAAGAACCAGTCTCTGACATCTCCCCAAACCTTCTTCCAATCACCTGAGAATTATGTCCTCTCATGATAGACATTTCTGCAATGGGAAGAAGTCTCTGGCTATCCACTCTATCTCTGCCTCTCATCACGTTGTGCACTTCTATCAAGTCTCCTCTCATCCTTCTTCACTGCAATGAGAAAAACCATAGCTCCCTCAACTTTTCTTCAAAGGATATGCCCTCCAGTGCAGGCAGCATCCTGGTAAATATCTTGAGGGTTCCTGCCTCTCCCTCTGAATCCCAGATTCCCACCACCCTCTGGGTGAAAAAGCAGTTCCTCAACTCCCCTATAAATCTCCTGCACTTTACCTTAAAACTGTACTCTAAGCTACCGCCCTCAACTCATTAATGAGCCCCTCTACTAAGAGGAAAAGGTTTTCCTATCTGTGCTATCTGTATATGTCACTAGAGCAGTAGAACTGGGGTCTGGTCTGGCCTAAAGCCTTCAACATGTCTTTTAGGCTCTGCAGTTACTCAGCACTGCTTGAATTGAAGGAAAACCAATTACTTGGATTTGCAGGAAAACTATCCATTGACTTGAATCATTTTTAGCACAAAGAATATTGACTGTAATTTATGGAGACCAGTCACCATAAACACAGGGCATCAAGTTAAGCACTTCTTAAGTAATTCTCCTGAGCTCAGTCATCTGCAGCTACCTTGTCAAAGATCTTCTCTCTGTCATAACAGCTAAAGTGGGCTGTAAATCTGCTCAACAAATGTTTCGGCATTTGATGCTTTCATTTCACATCTATTGCATTTGCAGATTTTACTCTTTTGTTTTCAAAATCCCACATTTTCTTTCATTTCTGTTGTGTGGGTGTCATGCTGCCTTGGGCACATGGGAATAGGAATCCACCCGTGAGTCTGCTCTGCCTCTTAATTAGATCATGGCTGGTCTGTCCTTCAATTTCTTCCTTCTCTATTCTTTGATGTCTTTAACTAATAATAATAATAAAAAAATCGACCTCAGTTTTGAATGATCGATTTGTCTTAAGACCTATAGATTTTTAAGGGAGAGAGTTTCAGAATTTTACTGGCGATTGTGTGAAAAAATGTTTCCTCATTTTGCACCCAAAAGCACTCCCTTTCATTTTGAAATTATAATCTTCTCGAACAAATAAGCTTTTCATACGCATCCTATCAAACATTGTGGACAGTTCACCCCTTAATTTTACATCCGAAAGGAAATAGAAGCTCAGTTTATGAAACCTATCCCCAGCCCTGGTATCTTTTTGGCAAATCTACACTTTCTACCTCAGCAGCCAATATGTCCTTTCTGAGATGCAGTGTGAAACTTAATCCCCTAAGTGAAATTTAGGGGTGGCACTGTGGCTTAGTGGTTAGCACTACTGCCTAGCAGCACCAGGAGCTGGGTTCCATTCCAGCCGCATGCAACTGTCTGTGTTGAGTTTGCATATTCTTCCTGTGTCTACATGGTTTTCCACTGTGTCTAATTAGGTGGTAGCATGGTGAATACAGATCCCATCATCTTTCCATTTCCACCCCAGTGAAGTCTTCAGTGGGAAAGCCCATCCCGCTGTGAAATGAAGGCTTTAGGTGAGTAATTAACGCTGGTGTGAGAGCCTCATCCTGTACCCATTGGTATTAGTGCAATGGCAGGCATAGAGCTCACCTTGTGGCTAACACGATAAAATGGGCCAACAGCTCTTGATTGTTTCACCTTCTGCCTTCATGACCTTTGATCCTGGGAAAAGCCACCACTGAGCTTGAGCTATGTGCTTGAGTGGTGCTTAGCTCAAAAGAGATAGCAAGTAGATCTCACCAGCTGTCCAGCCAACCAGTGAGATCCTCGTTGTTTTCATAAATACCATTCACAGTATTCAAATCTAAACACAGTACTCTAAATGGGCCCTGATCACATCATCAGCATCCATATAGTTGAAGTATAATTAGTAATTTATTGTCACTTGTAGTTTTTACAAAAAAAAGTGAGAAGTGTTTAAGTTGCCATACTGCTGCACCATTTTAATAACAAATTATATTTATATATTAAAAAGGAGAAACGTAATTAAGACAATGTCTATCTTATTCAATTCATGGCTGCAGGGCTCCAGAGGGCAAGAAAGTCTGACATCAAAGCCATTATAAGGAAAGTCAGGCTGACTCCAAAGCAAGGAATCCCAGGCTGGACCCAACATAATGCCAAAGAAGCTGTTGAAGCAGCCACAAGACATCTCAGGTCAGGCTGAACTCTCAGAAGATGCTGAAGAAGCCACTGTAAGGAATTCTGGGCCATTGAAATCCTGGACCAGGAACCATTCCCAATAGTAAAAAAAAATTCCCAGAAACCAGACAAGTAATTCACATTCCTTTGGGATAAAACAGAAGGGAGAGATTGATCGACTGGTTTTTAAACAAAATGGACAAAGTGACTTGTAATGGAAATTGGCAACTTTTTTATTCCAGCAGCCATGGAAATAAAAGCCAACATTTCATTAGTCTTTTTAATTGCTTTTTTGTACTAATCTACTGTCTTCCAAGGATTTGTACATAGAATCCCTGACCTCTTTGTTCCTCTATATTTGCTGGTCTCTCATTATTTAGTGAATATTTTGAATTATCTTTCTTGGATCCATAATGGATGCTCTCACACTTGCCCACATTAATTACATTTGTCACAGTTATGTCCATGCAAATTTATCTTTGTAAATTTCTTCTTTCCTTTGTACTACTTACTGTGATTCTTCCAACTGGATTTAATTGTATGTACTCGATACATAATACCTGATGTTTTCATTTAACTCATGAAAAATATAGTGAAAAATTGACGACCCAGAACAGATCTCAGTGGAGCACCACTTGATGTACCAGTCCTCAGTTGAAGACATGCTGCACAAATTCAGTCCACTCTGATTCACTTAACAGTCAAATAGTTCTCCCAATTTTTGTCTCCCATTGAATCAAATTAAATCTTAGCCATCCATATGATTTGCTCTAAATACAATAGGTATGACTGAATTAGCCAAGTGCAAAGGCTTCTTAGTAACATAAAGCTGGAAAATTCAAAAGTAAAAGGATAACAAGATACGCTCATAAGATATTAGAAGAAAAGATAATTTGCTTTACAATATCTGTTATTGTAGCACACAACAGTATATAAATGGAGATGTTGAAGCAAATGCTAAAATAACTTGACTTTTCAGTCACCTGCTAAATTGAAAAGCACAAGTTGATGTAGCAGAGATTGGAATTTGGTACCAAGTGTGCAGCAGGGAGGAAGTCATGCTGGTTTGATTACATCAATATTCATACTCCATTGCACGAACACAATAAGCGCAATGCTTTCATTTTCATTTAAAAGCTTTAGACAGTGATTAACAGTAACTTGTAACTCGTCATTTACATATAAATTGCAGATGCATGCGCAGGGCTTTGCATGAACAATGTGAGCTGCCTTAAAGTGAACAAAGAATGATCAGTTTACAAAAACAGATGAGTTTTATATTCATCCAATTTGCATTTCATGTATACGTTTATCAACAAAAATAGATTTGATACTCATCCAAGATCTCTTTGAGCAACCAGATGAGTAACAGTACTGATGAAGGCCTTGTGGTAGACCACCTCTACTCTTTTTATTTGTTCTTGGGATGAGGACATTACTGACTAAGCCAGCATTTAGTTCCCATTTCTAACGAGTGAAGAGTCAATCGCATTGCAGTAGTACTTGAATTCACACAGATATCCTTCCCTAAAGGCTATTGGTGAATCAGATGGGTTTTTATTACAATATGTAATGGTTACATGGTGGGCAAAGGCTAGCTTTACCTTGAATGTAAATTTTGCTATCTGTCATGGTTGGATTCAAGCTTCTGGACGACTAGGCGAAAGTGAGTACTGCAGATACTGGAGATTAGAGTCAACATTAGAGTAGTGCTGGAAAAGCACAGCAGGTCAGGCAACATTCAAGGAGGAGGAAAACCGACATTTCGGGCAAAAAACCCTTCATCAGGAATCATTACTTCTGGATTACTAGTCCAGTGACATTACCATGGCATCACTGCCTCCCCTAGTTACAGATGGTACAAGCAGATGATGGTAAAAGAAGCTAAGATGGAAATATGCATGCACAATACACAGAAGATGAGCCACAGAAAGGTGGCTGAGGGTGTATTGCTGCAAGGGTCTTGTGAATTGTCTATCAAAGCTTTGACAAAGACGTGGACAGATTCTGAAACATGATGTGAATCATTGTGGTTTTTTAAAACCAGTTTCACATTTCTTCTATTTTAGTTATAATAGAAAATGAAGAGAATTCCTGTGTGAGTTTCACCTTGGAACTATTCCAGATGAAGATGTGGCATCTGAAAATGCTGAACTTGATGACTGAGTAATGGCCTCCACCATAACCTGGAATGATGGTTTAAATCATCTTGAGGTTCATTTCAGAAGGCCCGATGGAATTAAATGTAAGGCTATCAAATCCCTGCCACCAGGCCTTTGATTCCTTGAAAGCCCACCCTCAAGAACTTCCAGTCAATCAGATGGCCAGCTCTTGAGTCCCAGCTAGAACCAGTCAAACAGACCTTGACAGTTAGGGACAAGAGGACATGATATGGGGGAGGTGGGATGAATGTTGATAAGAGTTGTTTTGGAAGGCAGGATAACTCTTGTGATAGGAGCAGACCCTGTCGCTGCAAAATGGTGGAAGGGGTTTCAGTAAGGCACAGGATGTCTGAACCACAGTGCCTGTGATGTGATTTCACTTTCTTTGAGGCATTTACCTAATTAGGCAAAGCTTATGTTATTCCTCAAAACATAAGAAACTAAATGTGGATATTATGGTGCTGTAGAATCCAACAGGAGTTTATTACAACTATTATACATAGAGAAATGGTATAAATAACATTAATAACATTAAATTACAACAGATTAGTATGCTTCCAGAAATGCGTCTTGCTTTAAGTGATCCTCAGAGTAGTATGGCCTGTATCCTCACGTTACCTGTTATGATGCAGTGATAAAATCATGAGCATGTCCTTTAAATGGATACTACTATGAGACATAACACATTACCCTTCCTTTCATAAATTAAAATGTATCCCAAACTGATATGCATGATTGTACATAGACATACTTTGTCAAGTGGACATTGAAACAAGGAGGTGAAAGAGTTTACAAAATTATCATTCCAAACTTCCATGCAATGCTTTGGAGATTTGATAGCTCACCCTGATGTGGTGATAATCTGGACAAGTGCAAATTGTTCTCTGTGGCATGTGACTGACAACTTAGTGTCTTGCTGCTAGTTGCTGTCACTTAACATCACTGCAAAATCATCATCATTATCAGAACATTCTTTGTTACTTTGTTCATGCATGATTGTTGTACCATAAATGTTTTGAACTGTCTTCAGTTCTTTTACAATGTAACTCTATGACTGAAACATCTCCACAGAGACTGGTATCCCACCACCAAGTCACCCTGTATTGACACATGCATTGTACTTGCCTTCCTCAGAGTCAGCTCTCAGAGTGAACAGAACCTCTGACACTCCTGTTTATATCAGGAAGCTAGGGCTCCCTGATTGGACCAGATTAGCAATCTGATCCAGGAATCTCACGTTCTATGAGGTCCACCTGGCTGACCTTATTACAATCACTACAGTGATCAGTAATGTCTTTGTATGATGTGGGCTTGTTGCATATTCTAGGAAATTTTTCTGGTATCCAAGTATTTCTAGCTTGCACTTTCAGTGTGCAGTTATGGTAGTTGAAAACCTATTTACTCATCATGCATCACTCATCATTCTGTCACTCAGAATCACAGGCAACAGTACATCCCTCCCATTGATGAGCTCAATACATTCTACACTCTCTTTGAACAGAAGGGTAGTGAAACAATGTCACCTATCCCAACAGCCTCAGCTGCACCTGTACCTCAGTCACCACACAGACGTTATATCAGCCTTCTTAAGGATGAACCCATGGAAAGCGATTGGCCCAGCTAGTGTCCCCAGCTATGCATTCAGATCCTGCATGGACTAGCTGGCGGGGGTATCGCAGAAATTTGCAACTTCTTCTTACTACAAACTAAAGTCCCTACCTGCTTCAGGAAGACACCAATCAGCCCAGTACCAAAGGAAAATCATGTAATCATGCAGTGTGCCTCAATGACTATCACCTAGTGGCTCTGATATCCATAATTATGAAGTGCTTCGAAAGGTTGGTCATGGCCCATATCAACTCCAGCTTCCCAAATTGCCTCGATCTCTTGCAATTCACCCACTGTTGCAACAAGTCCATGGCAGACACCATCACTCTGGCCCTACACTCATCCCTGGAACATCTGGACAACAAGGATACCTAAGTCAGGCTCTTATTTTTTTGCCTGCAGTTCTGCCTTCAACATCATACTTGCAAACAAACTCATCTCCAAACTCCGGGGCCTATATCTCTGCTTCCTCCATGTAACTGGATTCTTGACTTCCTGACCAACAGACCATAGTCAGCAAGGATAGGTGACAACACCTCCTCCAAGATAATCCTCAGCACCGGCTGTGTACACAAGGCTGCGTACTTTGTCCCCACTATACTCCTTATGCAAACACGACAGTGTGGCCAAATTCCATACCAACTCCATTTTCAAATTTACTGACGACACCTTTGTTGTAGATCAGATCTCAAACAATTAGACAGAATGCAGTAAAGAGACAGAGTGCTTAGTGGCATGTTGTAAATACAACAATCTCTCCATCTATGTCAATGAAACAAAGGAGCTAGTCATTGACTTCAGGAAGCAAAGTGGAGGGCACGCCCCTGTCAATGGTGTTGAAGTGGAGTTTGAGACTGTCAAGTTTCTGGGAGTGAAGATCATGAATAATCTCTCCTGCTCCAACTGTGTTGATACTACAGACAAGAAAGCACAACAATGATTCTATTTCCTCAGGAAACTAAGGAAATTCAGCATTTCCGTAAAGACGTTTATAAATTTTTACAGATGTAACACAGAAAGCATCTACCTGGATGTATCACAGCTGAAACTGCTCTGCCCCAGACCAGAAGAAACTGCAGAGAGTTGTGAACACAGTCCAGTCCATCACACAAACCAGCCTCCCACCCATTGTCTTCATCCATACTTCCTGCTGCCTCAGGAAAACAACCAACCAAATCATCCGCCGACATTTCCACCACCTCCAAAAAGACCCCACCACCAGGGATATTTGCCTCCTCACCCCTTTCCGACTTCCGCAAAGACCGTTCCCTCCGTGACTACCTGGTCAGGTCCATGCCCCCCTACAACCCACCCTCCCATCCTGGCACCATCCCCTGCCACCACAGGAACTGCAAAACCTGCGCCCACACCTCCTCCCTCACCTCCATCCAAGGCCATAAAGGAGCCTTCCACATCCAAGAAAGGTTTACCTGCACATCCACTAATATTATTTATTGCATCCGTTGCTCCCGATGCGGTCTCCTCTACATTGGGGAGACTGGACGCCTCCTAGCAGAGCGCTTTAGGGAACATCTACGGGACACCCGCACCAATCAACCACACTGCCCTATGGCCAACATTTCAACTCCCCCTCCCACTCTGCCGAGGACATGGAGGTCCTGGTTGTCCTTCACTGCCGCTCCCTCACCACCAGACGCCTGGAGGAAGAATGTTTCATCTTCCACCTCGGAACACTTCAACCCCAGGGCATCAATGTGGACTTCAACAGTTTCCTCATTTTCCCTTTATCCTACCTCACCCTAGTTCCAAACGTCCAGCTCAGCACTGTCCCCATGACTTGTCCTACCTGCCTATCTTCTTTTCCACCTATCCACTTCACCCTCCTCCCTGACCTATCACCTTCATCCCCTCCCCCACTCACCTATGGTACCTCATGCTACTTTCTCCCCACCCCCACCCTCCTCTAGCCTATCTCTCCACGCTTCAGGCTCTCTGCCTTTATTCCTGATGAAGGGTTTTTGCCCAAAACATCGATTTTGTTACTCCTTGGATGCTCTCTGAACTGCTGTGCTTTTTCAGCACCACTTATCCAAAATCTGGCTTCCAGCATCTGTAGTCATTGTTTTTACCAACATAATTAAAGATTCTACCCCAGTTACACTCTCTTCCACCCTCTTCCATCAGGCAGAAAATACAAAAGTTTGAATACATGAATTATCAGATTGAAGAACAGTTTCCTCTCCACTGTTACCTGACTTTTGAATGGACCTCTTTCATGTTCATGTTGATCTCTCTCTGCATTTTCTTGGTATTGTATTCTTACCATTGTATCCTGCAGTCTGTTCTGTTACCTTGATGTGCTTGTACAGTGCAATCGGCCTGTAAAGCACATTAGACAACACTTTTCACTGTACCTCAGTACATACGACAGTTATAAATCAAATCAAATCAAATCAAACTTTCCTCTGTCTTTGAAAAAGAAATGTTCTGCATACCAGAAGAGTTACACAGTTGTTTGCTGGGTAAGGTCATTCACTTGCTTCCCACACGCACGTTTTTTTGGGTATGGTAATTTCTTCCTCATTTTCAATGCAAAAACGTTGCTGTGGTTGTTTGATACTTAATGATCATTAGTTGGTGTACATTCTATATGTTCTTCTAGACTACGTGAACATAGATAGAGGAGTGATGAAGTGACATGCATCATTCCTCAAGAGGGAGACATGTCGTCAAGTGGTTTGTCAGTGTGATAGATATTTTCTTTTCCAGGATGCTGAATAAGCTGAAAATAGTGCTCATTGCTTGAATATGGAGGTTCCCTCCACTGCTAGAGTTGAGGTGTATGACACACCCATTGAAAATCCTGATTCATTCCCAGGCCAGTTCAGAAATTCACATGCTAGCCATTTTGCACATTCAATGCAACTGGTCCTGATGTAACATGGATACAATACATTGGTGGGATACGTCTGTCATTTGAACTTTTTGCTCTTGACTATGACTTACTTTGATTTACAAAGTATGTCTCGATACAGCCAAAATAAACAAATAGTTTTCTGATGCTTTTTTAATACTGTCAAGCAATCCCTGGATAATGATCATTTTTAAATCTTGTAAATGCTCATTATCAACAGTTGCTGATTGCAACCATTCACACTGCTGTGACCAAAGTCTAACTCAGCAACCTTAAGAAAGTTGCCAACTTTGCAGTCGAGAGCATCAATGTGAAATTCAAATGGAAAATGTGTGGGTTGGTGTAATCTGCTCAGAATGAAGGTTATCATTCTGATACCTGGCTTATTTCGCATTTCAAAGTCATATCCTTACATGTTTTGACTGATTTGTTTATATCATGTGTGGTGTATTCCTCCACAATGTGTGGTTTGAATCTCATGAATTATGACTGCATGGAGATCTGTACCAATCTTTCCACCAGTACTGGGCCATTAGTGTCTACCATTGGAAAATTTTGGGAAGCCAAGTTTATCTTGTGTATTGGATTTGTGGTGTGATGCTGTGATGTCACTCTGCCAATGTATGGAACTGGTGAGCAGTTATATGTTGTGAGATGACCTCTAGTAGGCTCCACTGTGGATTGCTAATTACTGAAGTACATTTCTTTCAGGATTCACCATGTTCGTATGTTGACGTTACCTCCTGTTCTAATTTTAGCTTTTACTGAGCTTTTCAAGACATAAGATAACTACAAGAATATCAGTAAAAGCTTCAATTTGTCCTGCGTCAACAACATGCTATTGTGGACTTAACAGTATTGAAAGCTTAGCTGTCTTCTGAAATTTGAGTTTTGCTTTGTTGATTCTGGACTTCATTGATGTCTTTGTGTTTATGTATCTTTTTCATCTTGTCAGTGTTGAGGAGTGCACCCTCTTGTTAGTCAGTTGTGTTATGTTCTGTGATTTGGCTTGGAAATAGATTTCTTTCACATCCCTGCTGATGGTGTCACATGCTTTACATATTGTGGAAATTACATATTGTAGATACAGTAGAAAGTTGGACTGCGTTTGAGTAGGTGAAACAAGTCACAGGTTTTTTTTACACACCTAGTAGCAATGGTGTTAGCTGCACTTAAAGCATGTAATTATTGTTGGTCTGCTACAATGGCTTGATCAATGGTATGGCTTTTATCTTTGTCTGAAAAATCCTATTTAAATACTTTAATTGGTGTAGGAATGATGTCAAACTCAATAAACCTCTCTTGTTATCTCAACTCTGGAAAAGTCATACTCATGCCCTTCTCTGCGACATCTCCTGCCGAACTAATCAACATACTATTGGATTTGCTGTTCGTAGGACATCAGTTGGAGCATATTAATCCTAAATTAACTCTAACCTTCAGCTAAATTTTGAGAATATGGGTTCAGTATCTTTTTGATTGTCCATAGAAAGACAGGATGTGTCAATCCTGCAAAGCCCCTCCTTGCTAATGTCAGGCTATTGTTTTTGTAGAGCTTTCTTTTTCAAGAGCAACTATCGTTTGGTCTGTAAAAGTGGAATTGCATACGTTGTGTGAAGAGTTGAAATTTAGTAAATGTGTCACTGGATGCCCATTCTATAATGAGGTTCACGCTATCCATGATACTGTCTTGAAAGCACTGTACTGTCCACTTTAAGATGCAAGTTCCTGTCTTTGTGTCATGTTATGAATCAGACCAAACCCCTTTCAAATATATTTATTAATTTGGTGAAACACTGTTTTGGTGTTCATTCATTCATGAAAATGGAACTGCTTTTATAAAAAAAATCAGATCAGCAGATTCTTAGTTCTTTCTCTTGTTTTGAATAGAGGGAGAGGTAGTGTGTTTTAACATAGGTCTGTAGTCTTTAGTTTTTACTAAATCATTCAGAACAGCCTTTTTATTTTTAAGTAGAGACACTGAGGAATTTCTCATATTTTAATGGAACTTACATTTTGCACAAAAGCTAAATTGCTCTGTCTTCCTCAGAGATCTGTATGGCAGTCTATACCCACAGAAATTGATGTCACTGTTCATTGAAATTTAATGATATTCAGCACTATAGCTCATTGGTCCTCATAATGAAGAATATTGGAGTCTTTTTTAAAAATATAAATATCCACCATTGCTAACCATGATTTGATTTTGCCACAAAGCATTGCTATTTTAGCTGTTTGCCAATGTTTAAATTAATCCTCATAATATAATGAAGAGGGCAATGATATGCGGTATTGAAGAATCCAACAGATGTTTACTACAGCTATTAATTGGACACATATATTAGAATGTATGATTTGGAGATGCTGGTGTTAGACTGGGGTGTACAAAGTTAAAAATCACACAACACCAGGTTATAGTCCAACAGTTTGATGAAGGAGCAGCGCTCCGAAAGCTAGTGCTTCCAAATAAACCCTGTTGCTCTGTAACCTGGTGTTGTGTGATTTTTAATATTAGATTGCAAGAGAACAATGTGCCTACAGTGATCATTAAGGTGAAACATTACACCTTTCTACCCTCAGGTTGCATACTATGATGCAATGATGACACCAGGAGCATTACTCTTAAAGATACACTCATCATGAAATATAAACCGCACCCTATACATTCTCTTCTCTCCCTGTCATTCCATAGGGAGGCTGCCATGTTTTACTGTGCAACCTCTCCACCTCCCTGACTCATGTTAGCAGTGGTAGGATGAAGTCCTTAAATGTCCGTTTCCTGACCACCTGGGGGCTTCAATTGGCCTCCAGGGAGAATGTTGTCCTTGACCATGCTCACCACCTCATCCCCATGTCACCCAGAATATGAAATCAAGCGGAAATTTGTCACCCACCTCTCTGCCTGATTCTACATTCTCCACCATAATCATGCCCCACTCTACTCCATCCACTCCCCACATCCTGACCCCATTCCCACAAGCCCTAGCTATGACTACAACCTCCAAGCACACCCCCAGAGAAATAAATTATTACATTTTGCTGTAGATCAAAGCCCATTTATGGGCATTCTGGTGTTTTACAATGTGATCCGGACTTCATTCAAAACAAAACAAAATGTATCCTGTGTGGTTTCATTTTCCCCTGGGGTCAGGGAGTCTAGAACTAGGAGGCATAGGTTTAGGCTGAGAGGGGAAAGATATAAAAGAGACCTAAGGGGCAACTTTTTCATGCAGAGGGTGGTATGTGTATGGAATGAGCTGCCAGAGGATGTGGTGGAGGCTGATACAATTGCAACATTTAAGTGGAATTTGGATGGGTATATGAATAGGAAGGATTTGGAGAGTTATGGGCTGGGTGCTGGCAGGTGGGACTAGATTGGATTGGGATAGCTGGTCAGCATGGACAGGTTGGATCGAAGGGTCTGTTTCCATGCTGTATATCTCTATGATTCTAACTCTATTTGATGAGAGCTGACTTTCAGTTAATTCAGAAGTAAAATTAAAATTGAATTTAACAAGACTAGGGAAGCCTTCCATCATTGGCTTTCGGAAAAATGGGCTTGGTAAGGTATGAGTATTCTAGTCTCTTACCAATTCCAGTTCTGGCATGTTCCTTCTTGAAAAACGTCTTTCTTGTGTTTGTTGACCGGTTCATTTCCTTTAACTTTAGTGCATCCTTCTGTGAGACTATTGACAAGTTGAATCATGGTAACCAAACAGAGTCATTTAGTAATCATGGGAATCCCCCACTGCTCCAAACAACATTTGTCATTGGAAGTTCAACAATTGTGAAGAAAGAAGGTTGCATATTTTGTATAGGAAAGCTTTTTTTCTTCTGAGAGGATTGTGAGTATTAGGGATTTGCTTCCTCAAAAGGAAGTTAATGCAGCATCTTTAAATAAGCATAAGACAGAGGTAAATAGATTATCAGGATTATGCAAGAATGTAGACTTATTGTGATAATCAGTTCAGCAATGATCTTCTTGAATGGCGGAGCAGGCTCAAAGGGCCAAGTGACCTTCTCTTGTTCCTTGTTCATGTGTTCATACCTTTGTAGCAGTGGCTGAGGGCTGTATTGGCCTAATGATGTAAATCTTGGCCTCCACGTAACTTTTTACATACTGTCCAAGAGCACCGAGGAGAATAGCATTCACCTTCTGAGAAAGTCATTGTGCAAGCTATATTGCAATTGGGTGCACATTGAAATAGTCAAATTAAATTATATACTGTATACACTTGTGCAAAAGTCAAAATTTTTAGACTACTTTTTAAAGGGTAAATTTATGGAGCTGACTATTACACCAATACGACTTTTGTGGGGCTGAAATTCATGCTACAGTCCAAATTATTGTCTTGTTAGCTGAAGCCCAATTGATCTCTAAACAAATTAAAAAAAACACAAAGAATTACAGTAGTTACAAATTAAAGACAATAGAAACAAAAATGAATTAGTAAACTTTCATTTATGCGTACAAAAAATGAAGTAGAAATATAATACGGCTTTAAATTACAATTACATGTTAAATGTTAAATTAATTATATCAATTTAACAGTTCTTTGTGAGAGGTGATGAGACAGGTCGATGAAGGTTGACAGTGAATGTGGTATATATGGACTTCATCAAGGCATTTGATAAGGTTCCCCATGGTAGGCTCATTCATAAAGTCAGGAAGTATGGGATACAGGGAGATTTGGCTATCTGGATTCAGAATTGGCTGGCTGACAGAAGGCAGAGAGCGGTTGTAGATGGGAAATACTCTGCCTGGACGTCAGTGTTGAGTGGGGTCTCGCAGGGCTCTGTTATTAGGCCTCTGTTCTTTGTAGTTTTTATAAATGACTTGGATGAGGAGGTTGAGGGGGGGGTTAGTAAATTTGCAGATGACACAAGGTTGGTGGTGCCATCGATAGGCTGCAGCGCGACATAGACAGGATGCAGAGCTGGGATGAGAAATGGCAGATGAAGTTCAACCTGGATAAATGTAAAGTGATGCATTTTGGAAGGTCGAACTCGAATGTTGAATATAGGATTAAAGACAGGATTCTTGGCAGTGTGGAGGAACAGTGGGATTTGGGTGTGCAAGTACATAGATCCTTCAAAGTTGCTACCCAAGTGGATAGGGTTGTTAAGAAAGCTTATGGTGTTTTGGCTTTCATTAACAGGGGGATCGAGTTTAAGAGCCGCAAGGTTTTGCTGCAGCTCTACAAGTCCCTGGTGAGACCACACTTGGAATATTGTGTCCAGTTCTGGTCACCCTATTATAGGAAAGATACAGAGGCTTTGGAGAGGGTGCAAAGAAGGTTTACCAGGATGCTGCCTGGACTGGAGGGCTTGCCTTATGAAGAAAGGTTGACTAAGCTCGGACTTTTCTCTCTGGAGAGAAGGAGGAAGAGAGGAGACCTGATAGAGGTGTACAAAATAATGAGAGGAATAGATAGAGTCAATAGCCAGAGACTTTTCCCCAGGGCAGGATTGACTGGTACGAGGAGTCATAGTTTGAAAATATTAGGAGGAAGGTATAAAGAAGATGTCAGAGGTAGGTTCTTTACGCAGAGAGTTGTGAATGCATGGAATGTGTTGTGGTGGTGGAAGCAGAATCTTTGGGGACATTTAAGTGACTGCTGGACATGCACATGGATAACAGTGAGTTGAGGGGTGCGTAGATTAAGTTACTATGTTTTACTTTAGGATTAAACCTCAGCACAACATTGTGGGCCAAAGGGCCTGTTCTGTGCTGGACTATCTATGTCTTACGTTCTAAATACGAAAGTTCATTAAAATCCTGTAAAATCACACTGTTCAACATCTTCAGCACCAAATAAAGCTTCATCATCATCAGAACGAATGATATCGTCGTATGAATGCTCTTCATCCCTGTCCGTAGTTAGAGGTAGCACATCATCCACTTCTTCTTTATCAATGTCATCCCATAGACAGTCGCACTCTGCACTGTCTAATACATTCACAATTCCACATTTCTTGAATGATTTGAAAATAGTGTCGGCTTTTATTTCCTTTCATGAATCAACGATCCATTAACAGATCAGTGGTGGTGATGAAGCCCTCATACTGTTTCCTTTCATGCATGTTTTTCTCCATCATGTATCCAGGCATTCCACTTGGTTCTCGCCATGTCCTTTAAATGGCTTATTGATACCGACATCTATTGGTTGCAAAACAGTTGTAAGTTTGCCTGGAATTACAGCATTATGTGATCGGATGTTATCAACATTCTTCACTAGATGTGATCTAAGCTGATCACAGACGAACAAACCCTTTTTCTTGCATAGTCTGGCTGGTCGTAAATTCCAAGCATCCTTTATCCCTTTTCTACACCCACCTTCATCCATCCTTGTGGAGGCAAATGCATGACAATTTATTTTGAAAATTTCTCCTTTGGCAAAGTTTTTTCTCTTTACAAGAGCCATTGGTTTTAACTTAGTGCCATAAGAAAGAATTAAAGTAAGCCGACGTTTCTCATGGTTACTGGTTTTCACCAGTACTGGTTATTTTTCTCCTTTTTTCATTCTCCGGTATGCAGAAAATAGTAGGTGTTTCATCCATGTTTCCAATGCATGATAACTGGTAGCCTTCCTTCTGCTGATTTCTGATTACAAACTGGTGAAACTATAATATCTTCTAGTTCAGCAGGCAGCTTTTGTGCAATCTTAGTTCTCTGCCGAAGTACTGAACTATGCCTTCTCACAAATCTTGTGCACCATCCAATACTTGCCTTAAAATCCGAAATTTCACCCATCTTTGATTTGTTTTGTGGATTCTAATGGCTTCACAACTAATACATTTTCTGTTTTGACGGTTTCCAAGGACCCACTCAGCAGCTTCTTTTTCCAGTTGTGGGGCCATTTGCCAGGTTTACCTCTGTTTATTAATTCAAATTCAGAAGTTTGAGTTAAGTTCAAAAGGAAGTTGGTGAAATATTAGAACAAAGAATGGGAAAACAAAGGGTGGGAGTATGGGGGCTTTGGTCTCTGGTGGTTAATGATTGGATTTGTCTTTGAAATAACTGGCACAAAATTGATGGACAATTTTGTGCTTCTCAATTTCACTGAAATAGACTTAAAATGCTTTACAAATCATTTCCGCATGTATATTCATTCACAGGATGTCAGCATTGCTGACTGGGCAAACATTTATAGAATTAAAAATCTACCACATTGCTGTTGGCAAGTGCAGATGGCAGATTTCTTTCCTTGAAGGATGTCAAAACTGGCCTTGGAAAATTAGAACTGCCCATCATAACCACCATATTATTTTTACAGATAGCTGAGATCTCCTTACAAATTTGTCACCTAATTTCCCAGGAAAGATATAAAAGGGGCAACGTTTTCATGCAGTGGGTGATACGTGTATGGAATGAGATGCCAGAGGAAGTGGTGGAGACTGGTATAATTACAACATTTAAAAGGCATCTGGATGGGTACAAGAATAGGAAGAGTTTAGACTGATATGGGCCAAATGCTGGCAAATCGGACTAGATTAATTTAGGATATCTGGTCGCCATGAATGAGATGGACTGAAGGGTTTGTTTCCGTGCTGTATATCTCTATGACTCTATGACTCTATGACTCTATGACTATAGAGTCTATAATACAATCCCAGCAAGGTGATCATCCTTTCTTCTTTCGCAGCTTCTCTGGACATGTCCCCACAAATATCCTCCCTAAATATAGCCGTAATGTTATGCCTAATCAAAAACGCCACTCCCTCACCTCTCTTGCCATGCTTTCTATCCTTTCCTGTATCATATATACCCTGGAGCATTAAGCTGCCAGTCCTGTCCACCTCTGAGCCATGTTTCTGCAATTACTACGGTATTGCAATCCCATTGTTCCCATCCGTGACCTGAGTTCATCTGCCTTCCCTGGTAAGGCCTCTTGCATTGAAATAAATGTGGGCAGCACGGTGGCACAGTGGTTAGCACTGTTGCCTCACAGCACCTGAGACCCGGGTTCAATTCCCGACTCAGGCGACTGACTGTGTGGAGTTTGCACGTTCTCCCTGTGTCTGTGTGGGTTTCCTCTGGGTGCTCCGGTTTCCTCCCACAGTCCAAAGGGTCAGGTGAATTGGCCATGCTAAATTGCCCGTAGTGTTAGGTAAGGGGTAAATGTAGGGGTATGGGTGGGTTGCGCTTCGGTGGGTCGGTGTGGACTTGTTGGGCCGAAGGGCCTGTTTCCACACTGTAAGTAATCTAATCAAAAAAAAATGCAGTTTAATTTATCAGTCCTACCTTGTTCTTTGCTTTGTTCCTGCCGCCCATGACTATTTGACTTGCTCCTTTACCCAACTGTACAATTTTTCCATTAATGGCCTTCCTCACTGTCTCCACTACCACCACCACTTACTAGTTTAAATCCACCCAAGCAATTCTAGCAAATCTCCTGCCAGTAAATTAGTCCCCTTCCAGTTCAGATGCAATCTTGTATAGGTCACTTCTACCCCAGAAGACATTGTAATGATCCAAAAATGTGAATCCTTCTTCGCTGCAGAGTTCCTTAGCCAAGCATTCAGCTGCTCTGTCCACCTATTCCTACCCTCACTAGCTTGTGGCACAGGGAGTTATCCAGACATTACTACCCTCAAAGACTTCCTTTTTAAATTTCTGCCTAGCTCCTTACATTCTCTCCTCAGAATCTGGTCCTTTTCTTTTCCTATGTCATTAGTTCCAATGTGTACAACAGCCTCCTGCAGGTGCCTCTCCCGTTTGAGAATATTCTGCACCTTCTCCAAGATTGTGGCATGGTGGCACAGTGGTTAGCACTGCTGCCTCACAGCGCCAGAGACCCGAGTTCAATTCCCACCTCAGGCGACTGACTGTGTGGAGTTTGCACGCTTCCCCCCGTGTCTGCGAGCGTTTCCTCCAGATGCTCCGGTTTCCTCCCACAGTCCAAAGATGTGCGGGTCAGGTGAATTGGCCATGCTAAATTGCCCGTAGTGTTAGGTAAGGGCCTTGATCCTTGCATCCTGTTGCAATCGAGTGCTTGGAACCTGATATACCCCTCATTACATTAGAGGCAGTCTTGGTCCCAAAAACCTTGCTGTCAGTGCTATATCCCCCTGTGAGTCCACTACCCCCAACATTTTCCAAAACAGCGTACCTGTTTGAGATGGGGATAACCATAGGAGACTCCTCCATGATGTGCCTCCCTCTCCTACCTTTCCTGACTACATGTTTAGTTTATCTTAATTCCTGCAACTGCCATCCTTCACACCCCATAGCTCCTCTAAATTTCTATTGCCTCAACTGCCACTCCAGCTGATCCATACAATGTGATAGGATTTGCAAACAAAGACACTTCCATGCAAACATAATCATCAGTAACATGAAAACTCTTCCTATTCTCCCATATCCAACAGGAAGAGGACATCACTCTACTAAAGGCCATCTTTGCACCTTAACAATCTACAGACCCAGAAAATAGCACAGTCTTACTGCTTTAAAAACACTGCTCCAGGCTAAATTAGTACTTGCGTTTCATACTTTTAAATTTAATCAAGAGCCAGATCTCAATAAAACATATAAACAAAAAGGAACCCACTCTACTCACTTTTGTAGATTTACAAAAAAAAAGGCAAAGTTACACTTTGAAAAGCCGCTTAGCTGCTCCCATGCTGTGAACTATCCCACACAGGTTTCTCCAGGTACAGCAGGTAGTGAAGAAGGTTAATAGCAAGCTGGCCTTCATAACAAGAGGGATTGAGTATAGAAGCAAAGAGGTTTTTCTGCATCTGTAGAGGGGCCTGGTGAGACCACACCAGGAATATTGTGTGTAGTTTCTCCAAGGTCAGCTGTGAATTTCATTGTTTGTCAACTAATCTTAGATGACTTGACATCCAGAGATACTTGAAATCAAACAGCGAATATTGAGCTGTGCATCTTCACTGCTGGGTCAGACAGCAGTGCAGGTTTATTCTCTGTTTGATTCACATCCTGTGTGGTCGCTGTTTTTGTCTGTTGTTGTGATTTTTCTTTCTCAAAATTCTAGAGCAATGCAACAGCTTATAAAACAGTAATTACTGCTTGGAGAGTTCGAGGAAATCAGTTCCAACACTGAAAATATCTCAAAAAAGGAGCAGCTCTTGCTGCCATAGCATTTTCCCATCCTCCATCTTAGTTACCTCGAATCCTCCTTCTCTGACGAGTGTAGAAACTATGGCCTTACAATCCGTATGAAGAAACTGAAGTAATGTATCATGCTGTGATAGGAAAGCCCCATCTCCAGCCTACAATTTTAGTTTAACACTGAATTCTGTTACCCTAAGTTTACTTATCATGACAGCAAAGTTTCTTGAGCTGCTGTAGCAATGACAAGACACATTCAAAATTGCCAAGCAGGTGTAGCATTTGACAGACTTTAAACATCATTTGGGATCAAAGAGGAATAAGTCTGCCTACAAACTGATAGGCAGATCACTGCTCTATGTGTGGGGGACTTCGACTGGGACACCATTGCTATGCCAAGAAGCTCAGTCACATTTACTTGAATTGCCTTTCAAAGCTTCTAAAGATCAGATGGGAAGCCAAATGCCAGCCAGTGAGGAGTTCACTTGAGCTGACATGTCAAGCATCCACATATCATTGAGTGTGAAGTGTGCACTCATAGTGGTCAAAGGCAACTGATATCAGAAGCAGAGAGAAAACACAAGAAAAGAAAATACAGAGCCAGCAATTTGTGTCTAACTCTCAATTGTACATAGTTTCCTGTCCCATTTACATCAAAACCTTATGAATATAGGCCAACCTTAATAATCAGCTAAGTAATCACTGGAACCTAACAAACATCCAGGTGGTGGACAAGGTAATCTCCGTTTCAAAGACTGACCAAGCCAAGATGCAAGTGCCATTTCCGTGTGAACTAGCATTATTGCTATCCTTATGTTGGTACTTTGGAACTTCAAAAACAATTGTACTGTTAACATTTCATTTCCAATTTAATCTGCTGCTCTGCTAACTCACAACTTTGGTCTTTTGAGCCTTACCTTTGATGTGTTGCTGTAGACACTTTTCAGTCTCCACGCCACCATATTTCCCACGCTTTCAAACAATGTGCTCCCTTGGAGTAGTGTGATTAGCACAGGCAGCAACCATCCTGTACTTATTGATGCTTGTCAAGTAGATAGAATGCTGATCGACTCAATGGCCTTGAGATCTACGAGAAACTAAAACTGACCCCTGATCCAGACATTCACACTGTAACAATTTACAGTATTTGCAATTTGCATACATAATTAAATCAAGAGGTATATTTTATCTGAATACAATGCCATGTCACACCCATTTCAGAATAATCAAATGTGTTAGTGTCTGAGCTCTCAGTTCCTGTACAATGGTAACTAAGTTTACACTCAAATACAGCACTGTCTCCAGTACCTTGAGAAGGAACTGATACAGAAGGAACCTCAATTGTTCGAATGACACAGGCAGAGAGTATTTTGTTCAGATAATCTAATGTTCAAATAATCAAATGCTGGATAAGACAGTTTAGCCAAGCATCAGGGCCTTGCGATCTTGTCTGGATAATCCAAAATTCAGATGATCAAATGCTGGATAATTGAGGTTCCTCTGTATATCACAAAGCAGCTGGAGAATTTTTACTGCTTCAGAAATTCCCTCTCAACCCTATTATGAAATTATGTGGGTGAATTTCCTCTTTTCAACAGAATTGTAATGTATAAACAGGGCAAGAATGTTTGAGAGACAGGAATTAGGCAGAAGCTGCTCCCACTCTCTTTCTGTCTTTTCAGTTATATCTCCCAGCCCGAGCGCTCATGCTTTTTAGATTTTCATGCAATGCGCCGCAGTCCCCAGGCCACTCATTTCAATATATGCTAATCATGAACAACATTTCTGGATCAGCCAGCTTCCTGCTTTTCTATTTGCATTGCAAATAAGGCGACATTGGACCAAGATTTATAAGGTACAGATGCTGTGAGCATCAACTGGTGCAGATTGAAATAAGGATTGCCTGAGTCTGGGGATTTTGGAGTTAAGAGTAATAATTTATGTCATTTCCAGTGATTTTTCTTTGCATTATTTTGTCTAAACACTCTTGAAGCTACATACTTGATTGTGCTCTATCTGTTTATCGGTTGTAAAATATAAGCTTAAAGGACCACTACAAAGAGCAATTAATACGCATCCATCATGTCCTGGAAATGCAGAGTATGCCATATCAGATCTGCTCCATAGGCATCAGGGCATTGGAACAATTCAGAAACTCATTACAAACGTGAAGTTCAGATCCTATACTAGTCTCAGTGACCTTCCATGAAATTGGTGTGCCTGGATGTCTTTAGATAAGGGCATCAGGTGCCTCAAGCGGTATATAGCAAAAACAGGTAAATGAATTTGAGTCACAAATGGACCGTGTTTTAAATAAGTAGCAGAATAGGGTCAAAGGACTGGATGATCTTACTTGATTTCTGTTTTTATGATCTCCAAAAATGAAAGTGCAACTGAAGTCACACACGGTGCTTTGTTTAGTCTCACTGAATATTCCGTGACTTCAATAAGAAGGGCTTCCATTCCAACAAAGCACAGATTTCAGGGAACAAATATTCCTGCTACTGTCAGTTGTTACAGTGCATTAATTGTTTGAAATGTAGTCCTCCTTGTATGCTTCAGGGAGAAAATCAGGTGATCTAATGGCGAGAATGACAAAGCTTGCACCATAAGAATAGTTCAAACAACAGCAGGAGTACTATAATCAAAAAACATATGAACACGATTAGTCCATTAAGCCCCTTGAGCCTGTTCTGCCATTTAATGAGATCATGGCTGTTCTGTGGCCCCATTCCATACGATGGGTGGTCCATAGCTCTTGCTACCTTTGCTTAATAAAAACAATCTAAAAATGAACTGATCAAGCATCCATTGCCAATTGTGGAAAAGAATTGCACACACCTACCACCATTTACATATAAACGTGCTTCCTAACATCTCTCCTGAATGGTATGGACCTATTTCTTAGCACCTTGCCTATATCCCTCCAAATCCTTCCAATTCATATACCCATCCAAATGGCTCTTAAATGTTGCAATTGTACCAGCCTCCACCACTTCTTCTGGCTGCTCATTCCATACACGTACCATGCTCTGTGTGATAAAGTTGCCCCTTAGGTCTCTTTTATATCTTTCCCCTCTCACCTGAAACCTAGTTCTGGACTACCTGACCCCAGGGAAAATACTTTGCCTATTTACCCGATCCATGTTCCTCATAATTTTGTAAACCTCTATAAGGTCACCCCTTAGCCTCTGACGATCCAGGGAAAACAGCCCCAGCCTGTTCAGTCTCTCCCTGTAGCTCAAATCCTCCAACCATAGCAACATCCTTGTAAATATTTTCTGAACCCTTTCAAGTTTCACAACAACTTTCCGATAGAAAGGAGACCAGAATTGCATGCCATATTGCAACAGTGGCCTAACCAATGTCCTGCACAGCTGCAACATGACGTCCCAACTCCTGTACTCAATATTCTGACTAATAAAGGAAAGCATACTAAACACCTTCTTCACTATCCTATCTACCTGCGACTCCACTTTCAAGGAGTTGAACCTGCACTCCTAGGTCTCTTTCTTCAGCAACAACCCCTAGGACCTTACCATTAAGAGTATAAGTCCTGCTAAGATTTGCTTTCTCATAATACAGCACCTCGCATTTATCTGAATTAACCTCCATGTGCCACTTCTCATTCCATTGGCCCATCTGGTCTAGATCCTGTTGTAATCTGAGGTAACCCTCTTCGCTGTCCACTACACCTCCAATTTTGGTGTCATCTGCAAACTTACTAACTATACCTCTCATGCTCGCATCCAAATCATTTCTGTAAATGTCAAAAAGTAGGGGACCCAGCACAGATTCTTGTGGCAGTCCACTGGTCACAGGCCTCCAGTCTGAAAAAGAACCCTCCACCAATCACACCCTCTGTCTTCTACCTTTGAGCCAATTCTATAACCAAATGGCTAGTTCTCCCTGTATTCCATGAGATTTAACCTTGCTAACCTGTCTCCCATGGGGAACATTGTCAAATGCCTTACTGAAGTCCATTTAGATCACATCTACTGCTCTGCCCTCATCAATCTCCTTTGTTGCTTCCTCAAAAAACTCAATCAAGTTTGTGAGACTTGATTTCCCATGCACAAAGCCATGTTGCCCATCCCTAATCAGTCCTTGCCTTTCCAAATACATGTACATCCTGTCCCTCAGGATTCCCTCCAACAACGTGCCCACCACCGACATCAGGTTCACTGGTCTGTGGTTCCCCGGCTTGTCCTTACCATCCTTCTTAAACAGTGGCACCACGCGAGCCAACCTCCAGTCTTCTGGCACTTCACCTGTGACTATCGATGATACAAATATCTCAGCACGAGGCCCAGCAATCACGCCTCTAGCTTCCCACAGAATTCTTGGGTACACCTGATCAGGTCTTGGGGATAGATCCATCTTTACCCATTTCAAGACATCCAGCACTCCCTCCTCTGTAATATGGACATTTTGCAAGATGTCACCATCTATTTCCCTGCAGTCTATATCTTCCATAACCTTTTCCACAGTAAATACTGATGCAAAATACTCATTTAGTATCTCCTCCATTTTCTGCGGCTCCACACAAAGGCCGCCTTGCTGATCTTTGAGGGCCCCTATTCTCTCCCTAGTTACCCTTTTGTCCTTAATGTATTTGTAAAAAGTCTTTGGATTCTTCTTTATTCTATTTGCCAAAGCTATTTCATGTCCCCTTTATGCCCTCCTGATTTCCCTCTTAAGTATACTCCTACTTCCTTTATGCTCATTTAAGGATTCACTCGATCTATCCTGTCTATGCTTCCATCATTTCTTAACCAAACCCTCAATTTCTTTAGATATCCAGCATTCCCTATACCTACCAGGCTTTCCTCTCCCCCTGACAGGAATGTACTTTCTCTAAATTGTCATTATCTCATTTCTGAAGGCTTCCCATTTTCCAGCTGTCCCTTTACCTGCGAACGTCTGCCCCCAATCAGCTTTTGAAAGTTCTTGCCTAATACCGTCAAAATTGGCTTTTCTCCAATTTAGAACTTCAACTTTTAGATCTGGTCTATCCTTTTTCCTCATTATTTTAAGTCTAATAGAATTATGGTCGCTGGCCCCAAAGTGCTCCCCCACTAACACCTCAGTCACCTGCTCTGCCTTATTTCCCAAGAGTAGGTCAAATTTTGCACCTTCTCTAGTAGGTACATCCACATACTGAATCAGAAACTTGTCTTGTACACACTTAAGAAATTCCTCTCCATCTAAACCTTTAACACTATGGCAGTCCCAGTCAATGTTTGGAAAGTTAAAATCCACTGTCATAACCACCCTATTATTCTTACAAATAACTGAGATCTCCGTACAAGTTTGTTTCTCATTTTCCCTCTGACTATTAGGGGGTCTATAATACAATCCCAATAAGGTGATCATCCCTTTCTTATTTCTCAGTTCCACCCAAATAACTTCCCTGGTTATATTTCCGGGAATATCCCTCAGCACCGCTGTAATGCTATTCCTTATCAAAAATGCCATTCCCCCTCCTCTCTAGCCTCCCTTTCTATCCTTCCTGTAGCATTTGTATCCTGGAAAATTAAGCTGCCAGTCCTGCCCATCCCTGAGCCATGTTTCTGTAATTGCTATGATATCCCGGTCCCATGTTCCTAACCATGCCCTGAGTTCATCTGCCTTCCATGTTATGCCTCTTGCATTGAAATAAATGCAGTTTAGTTTATTAGTCGTACCTTGTCCCTGCCTGCCCTGACTGTTTAACTTGCTTCTGTTCTCAACTTTACCAGTTACCAGTCTCAGATTGATCACTTTCCTCACTATGTCCCTGGGTCACCCCCACCCCCACCTTATTAGTTTAAATAAGTAGTTTGGATAATTGAGGTCCTAATGTAAATCCTTGTAGGACATCATTGGTCACATCCTGCCAATTTGAATAAATACCCATTATCCATACATTCTGTTTCTTGCCTCTCAGACAATTTCCCAGTCATGTCAGTAATTTGCCCTTAATTCCATGGGCTTAGTTGACCTTAGTTAAGTCTCTTTAATAGAAGTTTAGCAAATACTTATGGAAAACCAAATAAACAATATCCATAGACATTCCCATAGAGATAGAGGGAGAAATAGCATGTGCACTTGTGGTAATTTTCCAAAGTACATTGGACTCTGGGGCAGTCCCAGCAGTTCGGAAAACAGCAAAATGTGATGCCACTGTTTAAAAAGGTCGGTAGACAAAAGATGGGGAATTCTAGACCAGTTTGCTTAACCTATGTAGTTGCTTGAGTCTATATTCAAGGAAGAAGTAGCAAGGCATCTCGGTAAAAGTTGTTCCATTGGGTAGACGCAGCAGTGGTTCATGAAGGACAGGTCATGCTTAACAAATCTTTTGGAATTCTATGAAGATATTATGAGCAGGGTGGACGACAGGGGCCCATGGATGCGGTGTACCTAGATTTTCATCAGGCCTTTGACAAGGTGCCGTGCAAGAGGTTGCTGCATAAGATAAGGATGCATGGCATTACGGGTAAGGTAGTAGCACGGATAGAGGAACTAACAGGAAGCAAAGAGTGGGGACAAATGAGTGCTATTCTGGCTAGCAATCAGTGACTAGTGGTGTGCCTCAGGGATCGATGTTGGGACCGTAATTATTCACAATTTAGATAAGATGATTTGGAGTTGGGGATCACGTGCACAGTGCCAAAGTTTGCAAATGACACTAAGATGAATGGCAGAGCAAAGTATGCAGAGGACTGTGAAACTTTGCAGAGAAACATAGATGCTTTGAGTGAGCAGAGGTCTGGCAGATAGAATACAAGGAATATGATATTAATAAATGTGAAGTCATCCATTTTGGTAGAAGTAACAGTAAAAAGGATTATTGCTTGAATGGTAAAAGGTTGCAGTGTGCTGCTGTACAAAGGGACCTGGGTATCCTTGTGAATGAATCACAGAAGGTTGGTCCACAGAGACAACAAATAATTAGGAAAGCAAATGCAATTTTGTCCTTCATTGCTAAAGGGAATGAGTTTAAAAGCAGGGAGGTTATGTTGCAGCTGTATAAGGTGCTAGTGAGGCCACACCTGGAGTACTGTGTGCAGTTTTGGTTCCCTTACGTGAGAAAGGATGTACTGGCACTGGAGGGGGTGCAGAGGAGGTTCACTAGATTGATTCTGGAGTTGAGGGGCTTGGCTAATGAGAGGAGTCTGAGTAAACTGGGATTATATTCATTAGAATTAAGACAAATGAGGAGGGATCTTGTAGAAACATATAAAATTATAAAGGGAACAGATAAGGCAGAAGTAGAGATGATATTTCCTCTTTCAGGTGAAACTAGGACAAGAGGGTATAGCCTCAAGACTATGGGGAGCAGATTTAGGATTGAATTGAGAGGGAACTTTCTGACCCAGAAGGTTGTAAAGCTATGGAATTTCTTGCCCAGTGAAGTTGTTGAAGCTACTTCAGTAAACATTTTTAAAGCTAAGATAGATTTTATTTTGAACAATGAAGGAATTAAGGTATACAGTGAGAGCGTGGGTAAGTGGATCTGAGGCCACAAAAAAGATCAGCCATGATCTTAGTGAATGGTAGAGCAGGCTTGAAGGACCAGATGGCCTACTCCTGCTCCTAGTTCTTAGGTTCTTATGTTCCCCTGACAACTACTCTCCCTGATTAACTGAAAACTTAAGGTGTCATTGACTACTGATTCCACCAATTTCCCTACATGAATGTTAGGCTAGCTGGTCCATAATTCCCTGGTTGTCATCTTCTTCCCGTCTTAAAAAGTGGTATGATGATTGATTTTCCAATCCAGTGGGACAGCTCCTGTATCTAGGGAACTCTGAAATATTATAGTTAGGACATCTACAATATGCTCCCCTACTTCCTTTAACACCTTTAGATGCAAACAGTCAGGTCCTGGGATTTGATGCTCTTAAATTCTATTCATTTCCTCATTACTAATGCCTTTCTTATGTTAATTTTATTCAATCTCTATCCCCATTCCACAATTAATTTCCTGAGGACTTCTGGCAAGCTATCCTCCATGGCAGAAGATACCGAGGCTATGAAATTATTCAACATGTCTGCCATTTCCCCATTGTCATTGACAATATTCAGTCTTCAGTGGGCCAACATTTGCTTCTAGGTAAAAACAGAGACTGCAGATGCTGGAAACCAGAGTCTAGATTAGAGTGGTGCTGGAAAAGCACAGCAGGTTAGGCAGCATCCGAGGAGCAGGAAAATTGACGTTTCGGGCAAAAGCCCTTCATCAGGAATAGAGCTATTCCTGATGAAGAGCTTTTGCCCGAAACATCGATTTTCCTGCTCCTCGGATGCTGCCTGACCTGCTGTGCTTTTCCAGCACCACTCTAATCTAAACATTTGGTCCTGACCACCTGGTTTTCCTTCATGTAAATATAATATTCTTCTTATTGATTTTGATAACCTTTCACTTTAAGTTGCTCTCCCTCCATTTTCCAATCCTTATCATCACAATGTCAGTTGGAATTGGTTTTAACTCATTATTAACATTGAGTCATGGAAGTGCAGACACCAACTAGTTCCTGACTACTTCAAAAGATGGGCATCTACACCAGCATTCAACCTCCATACTATAGTCCACTGCAACTTGTTCTGAATAAGCACAAGACACTAAGAGCAGAATCTATGAAACATTGTTTATTGTTTCCAACACAAGATGCAGCAGCAACTGCTCACTGGGGAGAGGTGCCAGCAGGAGGTCATTGTCCATATTGGAACCAACGACATTGGAAGGGAAAAAGTTGAGACTCTGAAGTGAGATTACAGAGAGTTAGGCAGAAATTTAAAAAGGAGATACTCAAGGGTAGTAATATCTGGATTACTCCCAGTGCCATGAGCTAGTGAGGGCAGGAATAGGAGGATAGAGCAGATGAATGCATGGCTGAGGAGCTGGTGTATGGGAGAAGGATTCACATTTTTGGATCATTGGAATCTCTTTTGGGGTAGAAGTGACCTGTACAAGAAGGATAGATTGCACCTAAATTGGAAGGGGACTAATATTCTGGCAGGGAAATGTGCGAGAACTACTTGGGAGGATTTAACTTAGTAAGGTGGGGGCATGGGACGCAGGGAGATAGTGAGGAAAGAGATCAATTTGAGACGGGTACAGCTGAGAACAGAAATGAGTCAAACAGTCAGGGCAGGCAGGAACAAGGTAGGACTAATAAATTAAACTGCATTTATTTCCATGCAAGGTGCCTAACAAGAAAGGCAGATGAACTCAGGACATGGCTAGGGACATGGGACTGGAATATCATAGCAATTACAGAAACATGGCTCAGATATGGGAGTACTGGCAGCTTAATGTTCCAGGATACAAATGTTACAGGTAGGATAAAGTGAGAACTGCAGATACTGGAGATCAGAGCTGAAAAATGTGTTGCTGGAAAAGCGCAGCATGTCAGGCAGCATCCAAGGAGCAGGAGCCCTTCCTGAAGTAGGGCTTATGTCCGAAACATCGATTCTCCTGCTCCTTGATGCTGCCTGACCTGCTGCGCTTTTCCAGCAACACATTTTTCAGCTACAGGAAGGATAGAAAGGGAGGCAAGGGGGGGGGGGGGGGAGTGGCATTTTTGATAAGGGATAATATTACAGCTGTGCTGAGGGAGGATATTCCAGGAAATACATCCAGGGAAGTTATTTGGGTGGAACTGAGAAATAAGAAAGGGATGATCACCTTATTGGGATTGTATTATAAACCCCCCAATAATCAGAGGGAAATTGAGAAACAAACTTGTAAGGAGATCTCAGCTATCTGTAAGAATAATAGGGTAGTTATGGTAGAGGATTTTAACTTTCCAAACCTCGACTGGGACTGCCATAGTGTTAAAGGTTTAGATGGAGAGGAATTTCTTAAGTGTGTACAAGACAATTTTCTGAATCAGTATGTGGATGTACCTATTAGAGAAGATGCAAAACTTGACCTACTCTTGGGAAATTAGACAGGGCAGGTGACTGAGGTGTCAGTGGGGGAGCACTTTGGGGCCAGAGACCATAATTATATTTGTTTTAAAGTAGTGATGGAAAAGGATAGACCAGATCTAAAAGTTGAAGTTGTAAATTGGAGAAAGGCCAATTTTGACGGTATTAGGCAAGAACTATTGAAAGCTGATTCGAGGCAGATGTTCGCAGGTAAAGGGACAGCTGGAAAATGGGAAGCCTTCAGAAATGAGATAACATGAATTCAGAGAAAGTATATTCCTGTCAGAGTGAAAGGGAAGGCTGGTAGGTATAGGGAATGTTGGATGACTAAAGAAATTGAGGGTTTGGTGAAGAAAAAAAAGGAAACATATGTCAGGTACAGACAGGATAGATCGAGTGAATACTTAGAAGAGTATAAAAAAAGTAGGAGTATTCTAAAGAGGGAAATCAGGAGGGCAAAACGGGGACATGAGATAGCTTGGCAAATAGAATTAAGGAGAATCCAAAGGGTTTTTACAAATATATTAAGGACAAAAGAATAACTAGGGAGAGAATAGGGCCCCTCAAAGATCAGCAAAACAGCCTTTGTGTGGAGCCACAGAAAATGGGGGAGATACTAAATGAATATTTTGCATCAGTATTTACTGTGGAAAAGGATATGGAAGATATAGAGTGTAGGGAAATAGATGGTGACATCTTGCAAAATGTCCAGATTACAGAGAAGGAAATGCTGGATGTCTTGAAACAGGTAAAGGTGGATAAATCCCCAGGACCTGATCAGGTGTACCCGAGAACTCTGTGGGAAGCTAGAGAAGTGATTGCTGGGCCTCTTGCTGAGATATTTGTATCATCGATAGTCACAAGTGAGGTGCCAGAAGACTGGAGGTTGGCTAACGTGGTGCCATTGTTTAAGAAGAGCGGTAACGACAAGCCAGGGAACTATAGACCAGTGAGCCTGACCTCGTTGATGGACAAGTTGTTGGAGGGAATCCTGAGGGACAGGATGTACATGTATTTGGAAAAGCAAGGACTGATTCGGGATAGTCGACATGGCTTTGTGCATGGGAAATCATGTCTCACAAACTTGATTGTGTTTTTTGAAGAAGTAACAAAGAAGATTGATGAGGGCAGAGCAGTAGATGTGACCTATATGGACTTCAGCAGGGTGTTCAACAAGTTTCCCCATGGGAGACTGGTTAGCAAGGTTAGATCTCACGGAATACAGGGAGAACTAACCATTTGGGTACAGAACTGGCTCAAAGGTAGAAGACAGAGGGTGGTGGTGGAGGGTTGTTTTTCAGACTGGAGGCCTGTGACCAGTGGACTGCCACAAGGATTGGTGCTGGACCCTCTACTTTTTGTCATTTACATAAATGATTTGGATGCGAGCATAAGAGGTACAGTTAGTAAGTTTGCAGATGACACCCACATTGGAGGTGTAGTGGACAGTGAAGAGGGTTACCTCAGAATACAATAGGATCTGGACCAGATGGGCCAATGGGCTGAGAAGTGGCAGATGGAGTTTAATTCAGATAAATGCGAGGTGCTGCATTTTGGGAAAGCAAAACTTAGCTGGACTTATACACTTAATGGTAAGGTCCTAGAGAGTGTTGCTGAACAAAGAGACCTTGGAGTGCGGGTTCATAGCTCCTTGAAAGTGGAGTCGCAGGTAGACAGGATAGTGAAGAAGGCATTTGGTATGCTTTCCTTTATTGATCAGTGTATTGAGTACAGAAATTGGGAGGTCATGTTGTGGCTGCACAGGACATTGGTTAGGCCACTGTTGGAATATTGCTTGCAATTCTGGTCTCCTTCCTATCGGAAAAATGTTGTGAAACTTGAAAGGGTTCAGAAAATATTTACAAGGTTGTTGCCAGGGTTGGAGGATCTGAGCTACAGGGAGAGGTTGAACAGGCTGGGGCTGTTTTCCCTGAAGTGTCGGAGGCTGAGGGGAGACCTTATAGAAGTTTACAAAATTATGAGGGGCATGGATAGGATAAATAGACAAAGTCTTTTCCCTGGGTTCGGGGAGTCCAGAACTAGAGGGCATAGTTTTAGGGTGAGAGGGGAAAGATATAAGAGAGATCTAAGAGGCAACTTTTTTATGCAGAGCCTGGTACATGTATGGAATGAGCTGCCAGAGGATGTGGTGGAGGCTGGTACAATTGCAATATTTAAGAGGCATTTGGATGGGTATCTGAATAGAAAAGGTTTGGAGAGATATGGGCCAGGATGCTGGCAGGTGGGACTAGAGTCTGTTTCCATGCTGTACACCTCATGCGTAGTTTCTATACCTTACAAGCTTGCTGAAAACTGTTGAAAATCCTGTTTCTTTATACATCAGAATTTTATGTCTACGTCAAAGTTTCATGTCACATAAAAGATCTCACGATGTGTTAATTCACAAATCATCTGAAACTGTCAATACATGCAAACTGTTGCAGATGCTTATTCCAAAACTACTTTTCTCAAATGAAGCTTCATGACGTAACTGCCATTTATTATCCTTCAAGACCACTTATAAAAAGTTAGTGCATGAGGCATACACGGTCAAGATTCCACTTTCAAAGCCATCCTGTTTCTCTTGGGAAGTCTGTCATTGTACAATATAAAGAAGATTTGACTGTTAACTCTCAATATGTTCAACGATCCTCCAGGATCTCGAACAGTCTAGCTTCCAAGCAGTTTTCCCACACTCTATTGGTGCCTGCAATGGAATAGATTTCTCTCCTGCTGTAGCAAAGGAGAGTTGGCAACAAGAATTTCACATCTGGTAGTTGCTGCCTGTGCTCAGCTGACTAACCCCAAGCCTAAACATTGTTGTGATGTTTCTTTGAACTTCCTGCATTGAGGTGAAGAGCTATTAACTCTGGAGACAATGGTCTCCAAATCTGTAAAGTCAGCTCTAATAGAAACATCCTCACTCATTTCCCAATCCTTGTTATATCTACATATAAACCATACCACATCTTCACTAAATGCTATCACATCTCACCCAAATGAACTGGGTGGGATGTGATAGCATTTAGTGAAGATGTGAACTAAAAAGCAAACAATGCAGGACTTATATTGGTTGGAGAAGCTATAACAGTGGAACATGAAACAGGAGATCTTTACCAGGATCCCTGGGCATATTTCAATCTGCCATCATCTACCATCTAAGTTAACCATGAGGTAAAGTCTCTGTTTATAGAGATAGGAGAGTGACAACATGGACCTTAAGTCACTATCCTTAGCATTATGCCACCAACACTTTGGGGTAAGAACAGTATTATGCTTGATGAGATCCATCATCTTTCTTCTTGTATGAGATGAGGTGTTTAAAGTTGAGGATATGTCTGAAGTGATTTGTCCTTGTTCAGTTTTGTGTCTTCAGTTCTCCAGCAAGGGAACAGAGTAAACGAAAGGAAGAATGGCAATTGAGAAATTGGTGACAAATGACACGGGAGACCTGAAAGTAAGAGATGTAGTGGTTTTCTACCAGATGAAGTGGAGCGAGGACCTTTTGTAATGTGCCTGTAAGTGATTTCCATGTGTGTAGCTGGATAAGGATTGCACAAACTGCTGAACTATAACACATCACTAAACTACAGCACCTACCTCCCTGTGTTACATTATGAAAATTTAGTTGTTAAAGTAATACTTTAATTGTGCTCAGGAGGTTAAGAAAAATGTGTGTGAGTTAATTTGCTTGCACCAATGAAATGCATTGTAATTGGTGTGAGTAAGAAGGCTAGCACTCAGCATCAGTGCCACCTACCTCACAGGTAAAACAGGGACCTTTTCCTGGGCTGCTTGTTGTTTTGGACACCAAGAAACCTCGTCTCCTTTAATTTAATGTTCTCAAGGAGATCTTGGACATGTGCATCAGGAAAACCTGCATCATCTATCCTGTCCTTTTCTGGTACTCAATCCACATGATCCTACTTATGACAAAGGAAAACAGATGAGAGTTGTAGCAAAAGGGGGCAAACAAATGAGCCAAACTGTGTTCCTTCCTTAATTAGTTGCTCCCATTAAGCTGTTGAACAATGAAGATTGCTCTCCGATTTCAGTGCCCTCAAGCAGCTCACAGTTACTTTCCACAGGAAAGCCATCAACCTCTGGTTTCTTGACTTTTGTTCTCCTTTGAAATATTATTTGCAGCAATAGTGACACCTTTCTCCAGGCTAGAGATCAATTCCACAAACAAAGTGAACAGCATTGAGGTAAATTGATAATTTTATTTATCTTTTAAAAATGATGAGTAAGCAGACGATAAAATTTTGTGCCACAAAACTCTCCAGTGTGTGAAACAACTTGGCACCAAACCTAATACTGCAAATTCTTTTAAAAAGGGATGATTGCTTTGCCTTACTATGTACCAAAACATCTTCACAGAAACTAAAAAGATCCAATTATCCCCCCAACAATTTCTTGAAAATTTGTCTGAGAAAATAACAAATACCAGTAGGAAAGTTGAAATGTTTTTTAAAAATATCAGTAGTGGGTTATTCAATATCTATAGCAGACATTTACAAGCAGAGAACTTTAGTAATATATTTTGGACCTCACCAATCAAATATGTATGCATAAGGGACTTTGGTTAGGGAAAATATACAAGTGACAAAAGTTGCATCTATAGACATATTGTAAATTTAAAAGCTTTTAAATAACAAATTCCATCAAAAATGATTCAGAAGTGACAACTGAAGTTGTATTTAATTTGCCTCCTTAACATCGGAGACTTTTGTTGTACCTACCAAATGAATATAGGTAGGAGGCTCAAAAATAATGACTCCACAAACATGCGGTATGACTTGGAATGGCCTTTTTCATACTCACAGATGAGCAAGAATGTCCAATAAACACTGTGCCTTCCATAATGAAAAAGAGTTCCAAGTAGAAAAGTTTTACAACACATTATACATTGATTCCACACTAGAATTTCTACAAAACATTTACCAGTGTCACACTATTACATGAGCTCACTAATATCAAGTACTATATATAATCAGTTACTTATACAATCATTAAAAAGTCACTTTTTAAACAAGTATATAATGCTTAATTTTGAATTAACATGTTAATAATAAAGTTTGTGCAAAACAAGCAGGCCTCTATAATTAAGTGACATCATTTTTCTTTCTTGTATTTTTTTTAAAAAGAGACCAGGGAATTTGCTCAGAAGTGCGTCTCCTTCTCTGTGATGGCAGGAATACGTCCATCACCTTTAAGTTTACTGTCACAGTCATTAATTGTGCTGCAGCATGTCTCCATATTGAGTGATCCTACTCCTTTTCGTCGTAAGTCCAGACTGGGAGTTGTAAGCTTCTTAATTCTCTGTAATTGTAAAAAGAATTTTAAAAGAACACAATTCAGTGTTGGGGCTATTTATCTTTTTCTTTCCTTTTTGAAGGCGCACACCTCTGTAGGTCTATTATACCAGTTTAATGTAAGAGATTAGGCAAAAACAATTGACAGATTATTTATGAATTAACTCTAGTGAGCAGAAAGCAAGCTTCTAATCTGACATTTTGTGAAATTCTCATGTTTACTGGGAGCAGCCGGCCACATCACTCCTCTACTGTATATTGCCGGTATTCGTGAGAGGAATTGTGACACAGACTAATGAGTTATTGTTGTAAAAAGGGACTTAGCTGTAGATACAATGCAAAGCTCAAGCTACTGCGTACTCAGCAGAAGGAGGTGAGTTGCCTTGTGTGCAGTTAGCACATAAAAGTAAAAGAGAGAAATCAGAATTAACTAGAAAGTATACTGGAACCACAACTGATCTTAAATTCATTTAATTTCTGTGCACATGAGAATGCGAATTATTTCTCCTTCACTACTTTGGTGGTAACAAGGTCGCTTCTAGCATCTATATAGCTAACTTGAAAGTCGCACTTAATCATGTTGGAAGTTGGAGCAATTATATCAGAGGCGTTGGTAAAAAAGTACAAGGTTACAAATCGTATAAAAGCCACCTCTAGGTGGTGCAAAGAGCAAGTATGCATAAAATGTCAAGTGGATATTGTTCTCATGCTTTCGATTGAGGTACATTAAACACTAGAAAAATCGACTGAAATGATTTTGTTGAAACAGCTCTCATATACATTCTATTTGCACCTCCTTGCACACAAAAATAATAAAATCCTACATTATGGGTTCCGTTCCTGGTCAGAACAGTTTGTTGATTTTTAAACCTTACAAATCAGAAACCACAATCTCTAAACTTAATTTGATCTGCTGAGAAGATTTTGCCTAAAAAACAAATGCTGGTGTGACTCAAATAAAAGTACTTCAAATTTCCGCTCAGCCACATTTAAATTGTAACTGAGGTTTGTTGCTGGTCATGATAGTTTTCACTGAACAATTGTGTGGAGGAGTTTCACAGACTTGGTGAAAATCAAGAGTTACTGGTACCATCTGCACATGTGTAAGCAGTGGTGGCCATCTTTACCAGCCAACTTGGCATTTGCAATACACACTCCAAAGTTATAATATCTTCTTTTAACGAAGGAAATGTCACAGAAATAGGGGCTTGGAACAGCCAATGCAAGTAGTTGTGGAGCAAACAGGATAGTAAGTTGCTTTTTAGTTGGAACACAACTTACAAACTAGATTTTCAATACTCAGCACAAGGAGCATCAAACTATCTGGTTGTTTATTTGACAAGAAGCAGACAATGTAACTTGGTGATTCAGAATAATAATGATAGTATTTACATATCCAATTATAATTACCTGTAGAAAAGTTCCTTCAGTGTTCCAAATTTTGAAGATAAATCCTAGAGGTATACAAACCATGGAAGAAAGAGCTAGGGCCCATCCTAAAGCATAACCCCAGTCGGGATAGACGTATGTGTTGTTATATTTAAGTGGTTTATATCTCACAATGAAGAAAATGAAAATCGCCTGCAAGATAAAAGGTTCAGTAACATTTAAGACAAATATCTGCTTCAAATATTCTAATGTGCATTTTGTAAAACATCTTAAATTTCCTTCCCAAATATCTCACTCAGGATTCAATTATCTTGCAATACTGAAAACAAAACTGTTTTGCAGAAGTAACAATTTACTCTGGTTAACGTTTCAGGGTAGTGATCCTGCACAACGAAGAGTCGCCAACCCTACTTCTCTTTTGTTACATTCTCCTGCTAAGAATTTCCAGCATTTTGTGTTTAGTTTCACGTTTCCAATTTTAGAATTGCTCCAATCGAACTCTGGTGTTTGATTCTGATCTGACTCCACAGAGCAGCAGTCTTGGCCACCCTTTAGGAAGGTTACTGCTCAAAGCTTCATCATGGTACCCTATGCAGCATGACATCAGTCCAATGTCATTACAGGTGTGTGAAACTTTCTCTTACAACAACTTTAAAGAAGTGGGACGTTCAAAATTTACTATTCAAGGGGCCAACTAATATAGTTGGCTGGTTGGCAGTGACACAAGACTAAGGGTTCAATTCCTGTAGCAGTTGAGGTTACCATGAAGCCCCACTCTCTCAACCTCACCTGAGGGGTGTTAAACCACCATTTCTCTCTCTCAATAATCAAAGAATTGGACAATACTGATTTTATGTTTATGACATTCACATTCTGTTAGCTGGACTTTCAATAGTTACTTGGTTATTGTTGCTTATGTGTTGTATTCTTCACTTCCTGGCTTCATCCAATCAATTGTCCCCAGTTGGCTCATGAGTTGTGAACAGGGGACTGCGATAGGAAGATACACTGAATGTTGCCAGAGGCAGCCAATTAGGGGGCAATCACTGGGAGCCTTTTCGGGGAGAGCAGTCATGTTCTAATGTTGAAAGGTCCAGTCAGTGAACAAGACCTCCAACCATCTTTGCAATGAGACTAATGCCTGGTCATCAGCAGAGGTGGCAGTGGTGTGATTCAGGGGGACGAGGAGCACAGGGCAAAAATCAGAAGACATCTTGGTCTCTACAAAGGGAGACCTGCTACTCAGGGATACATCCTTTCTGTCATCTACAACTGTCAAATAACTTTAATCCCTTAAATGCATTGTAGCTTAAATCACCTACTGCAAGACCAGCTTGAATACATATTCTGATGTCAGATTTTTCAACATCCACAGTGAATTATTTTTGCACTAGTTTCACAGCCTGTCTCGTTCTCTACTCCTTTTCAAAACATAAACTCCACCAACGTATATTTTTGTAATAAAAATAGTGTCAATCAAATTCATGCTCTGAAGAGATAAGTACATAATTCTACACATAAACACATGCATAAGTGAATACATTTAAGAACACAAAAGAAGCCAAGTGTACTTGATGCAAAGTAAACTGCAGAAAGCAAGCTAGGTATAAAAGAAGAAATTAAAAACAAATACTATATAAATTATTACAAATAGAGGATGTAAAGTGCAATTATATTGTAAAATATGAAACACTGAGAACAACTAGAACATTATTCTTTTTTAACAGTGTGCGAAATGAAAGTCTTTGTCAAGGGGTACAGCAACAGCTTAAGAACTTACTGAACATATACCAGGAGTGATGAAATTCCAGCACCATTTAATTAAAATGAATGGCCTGTACCCAATCATGTCTTCAATATTGTCATAGAATCTGTTACTTCCTGTGAACATAAGAAAGATTAAAATATCAAGTATCACACCGTACATAAGACAGGTGATCTCATTATCTGCACGATTTAGTATGTGTGCAACATTTGATAATACTTTTAATCTGAACTGTTAGAGTAATGTATTTTGTTAGGCGAAAGTGAGGACTGCAGATGTTGGAGATCAGAGTCAAGATTAGAGTGGTGCTGGAAAAGTACAGCAGCTCAGGCAACATCCGAGGAGCGGGAAAATCAACATTTTGGGCAGGAGCCCTTCCCCAGGAATCCAACTTCTCGGTTGCTGCCTGACCTGCTGTGCTTTTCTAGCACCACCCTAATCTTGACTCTAATGTATCTGCTTTATAAGTTTTCTTGCATATGTAGGCGTGGAACACTCTAGACATTTTATTTCAAAAATTAAGGTAAGTTATTCCATCAGTCTGTTCTAAAGAGCTCAGGAGACATTTTGTATGCAGGAAACTTGATATTTCCATAATTACTATGTATTAATAACACTGTCTGATTCTTTTTCTTTCTGAGATTGGCTTCTAAATAAGTAGAATGCTCACAGTGATACATATCTGACATTGAAAAACTGGAGCAAGTCAAAGGTAAAAATATTTAATATTTTCCCCTTGAAATACCACGTCTAAAAAAAATCATATCTCCACAGTGTCACTAGCTAGCTATAATTTACCGATGAGTTCATCATTCATAAGCTTTCCAAAGAGGCTCATAAAATAAAACAATAATTGTGTTTTACTGAGAGGCTACACAGTGGCATTATGACTAAAATGGCCACCCCCACGTAAATGCTGATCTTCTTAGAGGAGATCTGCCACATAATAAAACAACCAGTAAGAATTTGACATTTTTGAAGCTAGGAAGACTTCAGTACTGTCCACCTTCAAAACATAATGTTTCAGATTCTGTAACCATTGGTGGCACTTTCTGTTGACTTTAAAATAGCTTACCGCAAAGATCTAGCAAATGTTTATGGCATATAATTAATTCTGGTGCTAGCTATAGGGGACCTCTGGCATTTAGTCGCAGCTTTATAATCAAGCAGGCTGAACAACTACATTGAAGAATTCGAACAGACAGCAAATCAGGAATGAAAAAGGAAGATTATTTAATAATTTTTCAGAAAACAAAATAAAGATTGGAAAGCAAGGATTAACATGGAAATCCAAAGTTTCATAAAACTTACTTTTTTTTTGGATTACTTTAAATGTTCTTGTAATTTTAACATGGAATAGGGAAATACGATGTCTCACAAATAGAAAATTATGTCTTCATGGTTGGAGAGGCTACTGAACGCTAATAATGACTTAGCATGCTGTAAAAACAACTGGTGGGACATGATTGAAAAAGGGGCAACCTTTACATGTGCTTTACGGCTAAAATAATAGTGACAACGTGGAAACTCACATCAACTCATTAATTTCTAATTATTCCCAACAGCAAGCATTTCAATAGCACGTACTTTGAATGAATACTGAGAGCAAAGTCTATTGAATGTAGTTGCAGCTGCAGACGGCAGAATTTATTATTAATTTCCCAATAATGACAGTGAACAATGTCTATTTCACCATCATTATACAAATTCCCGGCCATTAATACAAAAGATTCGTGCTTCTTTGATGTACAAGAGTTTGAAAATTAGAGGCTGCTTTACAACAGCACCATCTACTGTCTCATTAGTATGGCAGCCTCCTTCATTCATTTGTAAACATCTTAAAACATGGAAACACAGAGACCGGTAGGAGTAGGCCTTTTGATCCTTCAAGCCTGCTCCGCCATTTAATATGATCATGGATGATCATCCAACTTGATCGCCTAGACTGTCTTTCTTTTCAGGTTTAAGGAAAATAAACAGTTATGTTGGAATTAGAATGATATATTGTTACATGGGGTTGAAAAACCTATCAGCTGTGGTTGACTGGCGGAGCAGACTCGATGGGCCGAATGGCCTAATGTCTGCCCCTATGTCTTACGGTCTTATATATATAGCTGATAGAAGTGGCATTGTACATTAGCTTTCAACACTAATTATTAATTACATAAATCTTCAGGACAACTTTACAATCTCCTGCCAGTGGGTTGGCAGGTGAGAGGCTGTAAAAACTTTTTAGGTGACCTTTTAGCCATCTTGCTTCTCCCTTCCAACTTACTGCAATTTTAAAGGCCCAGTTTGCCCTAGTTGAGGTCTTCAAGAGACAATACACTGGTCACTGATGAAAGGGGATGTGTGCTTGGCCCCAGAAGCAAAAACAGGGTCACCTTCATTGCTCGCGCTTTGTCAAGTCGAGTCATGTCACTCAAATCTGCACTTCCTGGGCCCATCTGCTCTCCTTCTTTGTTTCACTTTTGCTTCTACTCTTTTGTTTTACTATATTTTCCTTTCCTTTTATTTTCTTCTTTTCTGTGGCAGGTTGGTTGGCCGTATTAGTACGACAGTGAGATCTGGTCTCATGTGGACTGACGACTGTGGCTTCTCTGGGCGATACGAGGCAACAGGAGTGAGGGCATTCTTTCAGTGATGGGAGACTGGTGGCAGTGAAGGTATTCTCCTGGTGATAGGAGACTGGTGGCCGTGAGGGTATTCTGGCGATAGGAGACCCGTGGCAGTGAGGGTATTCTCCTGGTGATAGGAGACCGGTGGCAGTGAGGGTATTCTGGCGATAGGAGACCCATGGCAGTGGAGGGTATTCCCCTGGTGATAGGAGACCTGTGGCAGTGAGGGTATTCTGGCAATAGGAGACTCGTGGCAGTGAGGGTATTCTCATGGTGATAGGAGAGCGGTGGCAGTGAGGGTATTCTGGCGATAGGAGACCAGTGGCAGTGAGGGGAATCTCCTGGTGATAGGAGACGGCGGCAGTGAGGGTATTCTCCTGGTGATAGGAGACCGGTGGCAGTGAGGGTATTCTCCTGATGACAGGAGACCTGTGGCAGTGAGGGTATTCTGGCGACAGGAGACTGGTGGCTGTGAGGGTATTCTAGCGATAGGAGATCCGTGGCAGTAAGGGTATTCTGGTGATAGGAGACCTGTGGCTGTGAGGGTATTCTTCTGGTGAAAGGAGACCTGTGGCTGTGAGGGTATTCTGGCGATAGAAGAGCAATGGCAGCGAGGGCATTCTCTCGCCTTTTGAGGCCAGTGGCAGCAGCAGTTCTCCTGATGTCAGGGCCAGCAGTACTCTGGCCCAGTGGTGGGACGAGTGTGGATTCAGTGACGTCAGCAAAGTGGGCTCAGCAGTGAAAAGATAGCAGTGAAAAGATAGCACCCAAAATGGGGCAACTCCTATGTTGATGGGATCGGCACAGGAGGTGGTGGAGGTCTCCCTGAGGCTAGGTACCAGCATGGACTGGGTCAGAAAGACTGACATTCTGAAGTTTTCACTTGTTTATTTTTCTAATTTATTCCTATGGCCTGTAATATTGGACTATTTATTTCAGAAAAGTAAAATTTTGTTTTGTTTCCTAACAACTGGATCTTAAGTATCTGCACCTTAGATATTTTTGTACCTAAGATAGTGCTGCAATGTGGCAACTGTAAACTTGTCACTGCACTCATTTGAGTACATATGATAATAAAGCTAATTCAGTTCAATTTCTGGGTGCTCCTCCAATCCTGGTCTCTCCATCAAGACTGTCACCTTCCTCTCCCACCACGCGTCACTTTCCCTTGCCATCTCCACTGAGAGATGGTGTGCCTGAGGGCTTAAGTTCAGAATCTGGGGACTGATTGTTTCTGCAGTAGTGACCACTCCTGGTAGTATTTCTGGGACTACAGAAGTGCCAACCAACAGCTTTCTAAGGCAGGACTGGCTCCTGATTGATGAATGTGAATTTGATGTCCAACGTTAGCCTGGAATTCTGCATTACTAGTTCAGTGACATCACTGCAATGCCACATCACTTAAGAACATAAGGAATACAAGCAAAAGTCGGCCATTCAGCCCCTCAAGCCTGCCCTGTCATTCATAAGCTTATGGCTGATCTATCCCAGGCCTCAATTCCTGTTATGTGAACTCCTCATAATCTTCAGCTCCTTGATATTTCAAACATCTGGCTACCTACTCTTTAAATGCTTTCAGTCTTTTGTCCCCCACAACACTCTGGGTAAAGAATCCCAATAGTTTCCTCTCTGTACCCACCCTGACAAGTCCCCTCAGGATCTTGAAATAAGAGCAGCTCTCATTCTTCTAACTTTGATGAATAAAGGCCTAACTTGTTTAGCCATTTTTGATCAATCAACCTCTTCATCCCAGGATCAGCCTTGGTGAATTTCTTTTGAATTGCCTGCAAGGTTAGCATATCCTTTCTTAAATAAAGGGTCCAAAACTCCAGCTGTGAATCTCACCAACACCCTTTACCGTTGTACCAAGTCTTCCCTATTTTAAAACTTCAAATGCCTAACTATAAAAACAAAAAAATCTATTGCTTCCTTAATTACTTACTTAACTGGCGAGGCAATTTGTTGTGATTTACAAAGACACGCAGATTATTCAATGATCATTCAATGTGTCCCCCTTCTCCTATCTCATTTATGTAACACTTTACTTTTCTATCAGGTATGGTCAGACATAAATGCCAAATAGTATCGTTTTTCAAATCACTAGAATAATGCATGAGATGAAGATGCCGGTGTTGGACTGGGGTGTGCAAAGTTAAAAATCACACAACACCAGGTTATAGTCCAACAGGTTTAATTGGAAGCACTGGCTTTCGGAGCGCTGCTCCTTCACCAGGTGGTTACAATTGTGTACTCCACAACTGCCTGACGAAGGCACTAGCGTTCCGAAAGCTAGTGCCTTCAATTAAACCTGTTAGAATAATGCAACGTTGTTGATGTTATAAATGTATGAATGATGTGTGCACAAAGTGCAATAGCTGATTAGTTTTATCTTAATCATCTCAGGTGTTAATTATTCAAGTTTTAAACACCAATGCAGTGGCAAAGACGCAACATAATGTTATTGACATACCATAGGCCCAGCCTATACAAATGCACTCGAAAATGGCCACAAAGAGAAGACACATGCCACTCGAAGCATATGCATCGAAGAGCTGAAAAATGTACATTCCTCCCTTCCAACAGAAAGAATAAAGTTTAGTATTTGATTTCATTGGAAGAACCTTACATGGTTTTGCTACTGTATATTGTTAATTGCTCTACAGAAATTCTAAGATATGCCTGGAACTGTCTCACTAAAAATAACTTAAATAGATTGTTATCCAAACGCTCATTACTTAAAACATTGGTAGTCAATATTAACATATAAATATAAATCAATAATAAATGTCAGTTCAAAACACCAATCTTATGTGGAATGAAACAAGTAACCAGCATCTGAGGAAATGTTCTCTTCCTTAACATCCTTATGATTTCATAATATCAGAGTTACTTCAATAAGAAAGAACTGAAAGGTCAGGTCAGGTTTTGGGTGGTGAGGTGTTGAGTGGGATGTTGGTCAGACTCTAAAGGATTTTAGTGGCCAGGCTTCACTTCAGTAAGAATCCCGAGTTGCTAGTGCATTTCAGTTCTTCGCAGTTTCACAAGAAAATTGTTAAAATAAGAACTTACCTGAGTATTCTTGCTGCAGCTCCCTGCAGTCCCTTTAAGGACCACTCCATGCTGACCTAGCAAGGGTTTGGACTGCCCACCCCCACAGTCCATTAGGATACTAAACTTGCATTGCGGTTGTCTGCACGCTATACTGGTGTGTGTACATCCATGAGATTCCCACCTGTTCTGGGTGGGGAGCTAAACACCTATTATCTGACTAGCTACAAAACTGTGACAGGGGAGGGCTTGTTAACTGTGGCTGCTCAGTAATTTCTATCCCACTGCTGACATGAAGCCATTAGAAAATGGGATGATAATGAGACCAAACTGGCTCCCTGTGTTTTTCTCCTGTTACTTTCCTGTTAATGATGAGAAATGGGAAAGTAATAGATATATATGGCCCCTTGTAATGCTATACATTGAATTTTAAGGCTGGCCATTTGAACTGGTTAGTTTAAATTCTAAACTGCTCCTACCCCGTGTCTTAAACACTTAGCCACTCATGGAGGAAGCATACCCCTCCGTAGCTTCCAAATCTTATTGTGACCCTTGGAATAAGATGCAGCCCAAGAGATGGGCATCCAGTGTCATTGACAAAGTATTACCTTTTTTTTCCTGTGGTAGCCCTTCCAGGGAGAATCTATTTAAGAGGAGCAGAGTATAATGTATTCTGTAGTAGAAAAAGTAATTTCTTTAGAATAAGTGAATTTTTTTTGGATTCCTTAAAGAATAACTTAGAATATGATAAAACTAATTATAGCTTGCTCATGCAGCCTACACCTCTTATTTGGAGGTAATTGAACAAATGTTTTAACTGTGAACTGTGAATCAGAATTAGACCATTTTGTTCTGAACAGTTCAATGGGAGTTTGATCAGTGAGATTATTTCCTGTATTATAAACCTATCGTAACAAAATATATTAGAAATGAACTTTGGATTCAAGTATAAGAGTCTCCAAGAATGAGTATACAAAATTAAGTGGAATAGGCTACATTGCAACCAGGTTAGACTGTTTGTCTCCACTGGGACTTCATTGCATAACCCAGGATACAGGCAAGTACTTCTACATGACAAGGTCACTCAATAAGCTTGTAGGCCTCAAATTTGTAGGCCTGTTGTAAAATACTAAACAGCTTCCTAATCCTCAATATGGGTGGCAGGAAGCACACCCTCATTATGAGCTAGTCTATGCATCCTTCATGCTGATGGAGGTAGATGCTTGGTGATCAGGACCGTACCTATTTTATATTCAAATATGGGGGCTTCAGCCATGCTTGCAGCTTCCTCTGCGACATTAAGTTGGCCTGAATGGAGTTGATGCCATCCTGACTGCTGCTTTCGGGAACATCGTCTATGACCACAAGTTAACAAGGTGTTGAAAAATGTACTTACCTGAATGTGTAGCCTGAAGCTCCATATTCAAACATGCAATCCGCTGTCAGCTCCACACACCCCATACTCTCATTCTCCATGATCAAAACCCCTGTTGATACCTATCACTGTTCTCTTAATTCCTGACCTCTGCCACGAGCCACTCTTCCTGATCACTGCTATCCAGCTCCCTCCAGCTACCAACATTCTCCTGACTGGATTTTCCAAATTCTCAATCTTAATCAATTGGATATTCCCCCGGCAGAATATCCCCTGTATTAATTCAGGAATTAATTCCCCCGGTATTAACCCTTACCTCCTCCTGCACTATTTTCCAGTCCCCTTGAAGAACGCACCTGAGGGCTGTTGCTGGGCCTTGAGGTGCTGGTTTGTAAATTTCTCACGGGTAGTAAACAGCCTATACTGTGTCCAGAGGTCAGCACTTCAATGAAACGAGTACCAGATTCTAAATCAGGAACCTTCCTTTAAAGCTTCAAATTTCCTAACAGATATTTTCATAGTTGATAGCCATTTTGTGAAATGCTTTTTTCTCTACTGTACTGCCAAAATAACGGTTTCAAAGACACCAATTTTGAATGTCCCATACCCAAATGGCAGTTAAATCATTATTTTAAATCTTATGAAACACACTGAATAAAACATGTTAGTGAGATCACTCAGTTTGTGGAGACTGGAACTTGTAAATTGATTTTCAGGAACACCATCAGATTGACCCATCAGATTACAGAATGGGATTAACTTTACTGTTTTTCAAATGTAATTGAATCAACGTATAGCCATTCAATTTTTGTCATATTGGTAGTTTGGTAGTTTCCTTTGAAAGGAAAGTACAATTTGCTCTGTATTTTGATATTTTTCTTTGCAATGATATTGATTATTCCAGCATGCATGCTTGTTTATAGATCTTTTGTCCTCAATTCTTACAGTTGCTCCTTAGACTAGCCCCTTATCTGAAAAGATCCATTGATTTATCTTACACTTTTGTTTAGATTTGTGATCTTGGTCACAACATTCTGCTTTCACTGTTCCTCACTGTTTTTGTCTACTTCTCCTTCTAGTGTGCTCTGCTATTATTTGAGGACTTGTTTCTGGATGAATCTGTGATAACTGCTGGCCAACTCTTTACTCCCCCTTGGCTAACAATGGATTGGTGCCTCTCTATCCTCTGATTTTAACAAAGTTACAACTGTCTTAATCTTTGCCATGACCATACAGTTGGAAATCCCTTTTTGTGCATTTGCTTATATGATGGATATGACCCCATTCCTTTTCTATCTCCATATTATCTTTCCTTTCTCTTATTGCCATCTTATCAAATGTTCATGCCACTTTTGATATCACTACTTTCAAGAATTTTGTTCTCTCAAATACACATTCTAAACTATTTCTACTTTCCTGCCATTTTTTTTGTTCACCTGCTCCATCCCTTGAATAAGCCTACACCTTTTGAGATTTTCTTGGTACTCATCAAAAGACTGCTAAAATATCCTGTGCTGCCTTTTAATTTGCAATAATGTCCTCCAGCCAAACCTGTCTCTCACTTCCTTTCAAGCTCAACATTCATTCAGACTAATCACAAGAACCTCCTCTCTGCATTTTCACTTGGCCACACTTTCTATCATCAAAGGTGTTGGCAGCATGGCAGTGTGGTCCCATTCACTAAAACACAATGGTGTCTCCTCCTAAATTCTCCCGGGACCTTCAACATCTTTGAGAACTTCACCTTGTTTATCTTTCTTGCTTCTCTTCTAAAATCGTTACTGTCTAATGTACCCTTCCATGCTCTACGCTGATTTTCAGACTACGTTATTTTTTCAATCACCATCCTTGAAGTTAAAAATCACACAACACCAGGTCATAGACCAACAGGTTTAATTGGAAGCACTAGCTTTCAGAGCACCGCTCCTTCATCAGGTGGTTGTGGAGGACACAATTGTAAGGCACAGAATTTATAGCAAAAATTTACTGTGTGATGTAACTGAAATTATGCATTGAAAAATACCTCGATTGTTGAGTGTGTTCGAATACCATGATAGTTTCACTCTAATTGTAAATGATTTGGAGGGTGTTCACCTTAACATATTCAGTCTTATATAAATCTACAAAGCTAAAACATGAACAAAAAGCTTCAGGTTAATTAGCTTACCTCTGTTACCATTACTAATCCAATCAAGTATGATGCAATTGTGATAATGCAAATCAGCTGTTCTCTTCTGTATCCAACACGGAATATCTTGGGATACATGTCTATTATAGCTGTCACCAGACTTTCCATACACACAAACTGCAAGGAAAAGAGTGACAATACTGAAATGCGTAGCCATATTGTGTACGAAAAAGTTACTTAAACAGGGCATCAAATCAGTGAAATCCCAATGAACATTGTGGCTAATTGTATCACAACTCTTGATCATTTTATTCCCTGAGGTTAGAAGGATATAATCACTGTTCTGCATAAAATAATGAAGTAAGTCAAGAAGCATGGGAAACTATTTCTTTACTGGGGAATCCAAAACGAGGAAGTAAAAGTTCAAAAGTAAAAGTGGGATAACTAGATGGATAACGTTTGAGTGGGTTCAGTAAGTTAAAGGGGAAGAGTTGGAAATGACACAGGACGTCGAGATGAGCAAATGCATGAAATAGAAAGACCATTCAGAGATGCTGGAGAGAAGCCAGTGGCCTTGGAATAGGTACAACAGATTTCCTCAATTGATGGGAAATCAGCAGAGCAAGAACTGAAAAGCAACTTTGCATGAGTTGGTATAACAAAAATAAATGAATAAAACCAACTCAGTATTTCTTAATTAATTAATTTTTGAGAACAGCTCATTATGTGCTTTCAAAAAGGCATTCTTTAATTTCACAGTTACCTTAGCAATTTTGAAACAAAGCTGTCAGTGCAGTACATAATCATTAACATGAAATTGACATATTAATTACTTAGTAAACTCAGTCAGCAATTCATTAACTTGGCTCTTAATTTCAAGCAGCAATTTCTTCACTATTTATTACTTAAATTATTGATTAATTTCAGAGTAAATGCAAAAACCAAAGGAATAAACATGAGGAATAATAGCTGCCTCTAGAATGGAAGAACCATTATGAAATGGATATTGAAATGTAGGTAAAGAAGAAAATTGACTGCACAAAATCAACAGGGAAAGGCAGAGGAAATACGCCAAATAAATGTACAGAGTCACAGAAACAGACCCTTCGGTCCAACTTGTCCATGCCGACCAGATATCCCAACCCAATCTAGCCCCATCTGCCAACACCCTATCCGTATCCCTCAAACCCTTCCTATTCATATACCCATCCAGATGCCTTTTAAATGTTGCAATTTTACCATTCTCCACCACTTCCTCGGGCAACTCATTCCATACACATACCACTGTCTACATGAAAAAGTTGCCCCTTCAATCTCTTCAATCTCTGCCTCTTACTCCTCTCACCCTAAACCTATGCCCTCTAGTTCTGGACTCCCTCACTCCAGCGAAGAGACTGCATACAAGAGAAAATGCATATTTAAGAAGTGTTAAATTTGTAAAGAATAGAATAATTGAAGGCATGTAAAATATGAACTAATGGAAGATTATTATGGAATACCTAATATGATTTATCTTTATCTCTGTATCTATTGCTAAATACTGCTGCTGCCAAATGCTAGGATATTGGATTGTACCCACCATATACACTGAGCTTGACCTGCCTGATTTGGCTCCTACCTTCAGACCTGCCTGATCTGTATGACCCTAACAGGTGCTATACACCTGACAGCATAGCATCTCTCAGGGTCATGTTATATCCATTAAATCAAGCTGCAATCCTGAGGGAAGGCAGATGAATGTTAGCCTGGGAATATGGGAGGCATAACAGAAAGATAAACTGGCTAAAGCAGTGGATGTAACAGGTATCTCCAGTTTGTGACAAAGCTCTATGGGTTGCCTCAGATTGATTTACAAAGCCCTCCAGCACTGTCAGTGTATCAAATTACAATTAAAGTCACCACAGATTCATACTTGAAAATCACAAAGATTCTTACACACACACACACACACACACACCCTAATGAAACTGTGTTTAGACAATACTCAGAACTCAAAGACGCTCTGAAGAAGAATCATTCCAGACCTGAAATGTTAACTCTGTTTTTCTCCACTGTTGCTGCCAGACCTGTTAACTTTCTCCAGCATTCTTTGTATTTGTTTCAGATTTCCAGTATCTGCAGATCAAAGTGGAACTATCTGATGTTCACTTATTGGTCATGTAGCTTTAGTCGAAGTTACATTGATAATTTTGTGAGACATGCTAGATACCTTTGGGTTGAAAGGCTGCCTGGCATCAGCTTTTGGAATTTCTAAGGGCAATTTGTCACAGACTTGAGAAAGTGGAATGGAACATCCTGTAAGCCTGGAAACAAAGACAAGTCTTTCTCGGTCTCCCTAAACCTCTGCAAGTGTGTAAAAAACAAACCTAAACAATTTTGTAAAGGAAAAATTTAAAGCAAACAAAGACCTCCATCCATGGGTGATACAGCAACTCAGTGCTGGTGCCTCACAGCATCAGGGAGCTGAATTTGATTGCACCCTCAGGTGACTGCGTGGAGTTTGCACATTCTCCTCGTGTGTGTATATATGTGGGTTTCCTTCAGGTGCTCTGGTTTTCTTCCACAGTCTAAAGATGTGTTGGTTAGGTGGATTGGCCATGCTAAATTGCCTTTAGTGTCCAGGCATGTGCACGCCTGGTGGATTAGCCCTGGGAAATGTAAGTTTATAGGTCAGGAAGCGAGCCTGGGTGGGATGCTCTTCAGAGGGGTCAATATGGACTCGATGGGCCAACTGGCCTGCTTCCACACTGTGGGTAGTGTTTGATCCTGTCTGTCTGGCTACCAAACTGAAGATTGGATTAGATTACTTACAGTGTGGAAACAGGCCCTTCGGCCCAACAGGTCCACACCGACCCGCCGAAGCGCAACCCACCCATACCCCTACATTTACTCCTTACCTAACACTACGGGCAATTTAGCATGGCCAATTCACCCACCTGCACATCTTTGTGACTGTGGGAGGAAACCTGAGCACCCAGAGGAAACCCATGCAAACTCCACACAGTCAGTCGCCTGAGTCGGGAATTGAACACGGGTCTCAGGCGCTGTGAGGCAGCAGTGCTAACCACTGTGCCACTGTGCCGCCCACATTCAACCATCATTCTATAATTGACAGCAATGTGACATAATTGCCAAAAAAACTATTAAAAATCTTCTCAAAACTAACTATAAGAAATCTTCTCAAAACTAACTATAAGAAAGTCACCTCGTTCCACCCGTGTTGTTTACGTTTGTTCCTTTTTGTTCATGTTTTCTACCTATAATATTGCTGTAGACCCTTGACTGTCCTATTTGTAGTTGGATGTGTGCGCATTTGGGTTAAGAGGGGTTATAGTTTAAGATTGTGTAGTCGTCATTCATAATTCATTTTGCCAATTGCAAAAGGATAAGGTTATTTCTAATAAATAAATTTTGCATTTTTTCATTAATTGATGGAATCTACTGTAAGCATTTTTTTTCTGAAATGATGGGCAAAGTCAGGTAAACGAATCAACTTGGTGTTTCGATGGTCACTTACACGTTTATGATAGCTGATTGAATAGTGGGGCTTGATGCACTTTCCATCAAAGTGCACTCTTCTCATCAATGTCATCATGCTGTGTGTACATAAAGAGGTCCCTGCCCAACTAAATTCTGCCAGAATCTAGTGAGAATGATGTTTTCGTTCGAAAGCAGTCAAACTCGAGGAAAGAAAGACTGATTCCTCTGTGTTGTGCTCTAAGGAGCTTACCATGACCAACAATATGTTTAATTCCCACATGCAACTGAGGACTACTAAATGAGGAACAAGAACAAACTTGAGGGTATCATTTCCATTAATATGGGAGAGGAGGACTACATGCCTGTGATTGTACAGTGATGGAAACCATGCTGTCATAAACTAATACGCAGTCATTTGCTGTTCACACTATTTAAAACAAGGTAAACTGTTGCAAATGTCATCTGAATTTTTCTCTCTCAGTTTCCAGCTATATTTGCTCTAATATCATCGTCAACAATTAGCTTTGCATGTTACAACATCGAGCAGTATTTACAGTATTTAAACAACACTGCAGATGATTTTTCTATGGGGGGGGGGAGGAAAGGGGGGAGAAAGGAAGCCATTTACAACGTAAACCAGAAAAGAATTAACCAAGCAATAACAGTATGTGGCAGTGCTGCACAATCTTACCATGGTCACCAGTTTCACCAGGATCTCCATGGGTAAAGACCAGGAAAATGATGGTCTGGAACAGCTAGCACTGAGAGGCCAGCCAGATAGATAAGGTTGTTCTGAGCTCTGCTGATTGCTTCACTAGAGGGCTTTTGCCTGAAACATTGATTTTCCTGCTCCTCGGATGTTGCCTGACCTGCTGTGCTTTTCCAGCACCACTCTGATCTAAATTCTAGTTTCCAGCATCTGCAGTCCTCACTTTTGCCTCAGAATTTTATATGTTCTGTTTATTTTACCTTTTACAATCAGCTCTTTCTTTCCCATGGAATAAGACAATGGCAGACAGCAATTATATTCAAAATAAGCTGACTCTCTTCAGTGGTTTTGGTATTTGCATTCATTGTGTTTTTATTCAGTGTATGCATAAATTGCATGAATTGTGAATAAATTATCATTATTGGCCTGTCCATATTAAAAGAGAGAGTGCAGGGCTATTTAGCTTAGATAAATTATGAGCTTCAACCAAGAGGTCTATCTGCAACAAACCATTATCTATGTTGGAGGTAGATGACCAATGCTTTTTTTTGAAAATAGGTCTTCATTAGTGCATGATGATGTTAAACTGTCACTTGCAGGAATGGTAACTGACTGCTCTTCTGCACTCACATCACCGCTGAAAGGACGATGTTCACTGAGTGTAAAACATAGGTTGTCTGGGAGGTTTCTGGATCCTTCACTCAGAGTTAGCTGGTCCCAGTCAACATAAAACAAACCCATTTTACTTCTTGTAGTTTCAAGCAAGGGTATCCAAAGCAGAGGAGGTAGACTTCTTGATCAATACGCGTTAATCCAGGTATCACCAGTGTTGATTTCTGCTCAATGACTAATTCTACCTCACGCTATAGTTTGTCCAACCTACAATAACTATCTTGCACAACTGTATTTTATGAAGATGAATGATTCTTCAATATGAACTATGGAATCTAGCATTAAGTTAGGATTCTGATTGACAGGCTGTGAGTAGACGCTGTGCCCATCCTAGATATGCCATTAACTAAGAAGAGGCATCAGGAGCTCAAATCAAAACGGAATGATTATCCCTTGAGAGAATAAAACATCTATATGTAACTAATCTATTGCCTGAACCATTTTCATCTATCTTTTTTTCTCTGGGCCTGAACTGTATTCAGTTATAAGAAGGTTCCTTAACTTCATTAAGATTCTGGTCAAAAACAAAAAGGCCAAATTTTCAATTCTGGAAAAGCCATTATTGATTTGACTGACAAACTGTATTGAGATTGATGTATTGCAGAGAATAAGAACAAGGGCATCAATTTAGTTTGATCCTCTGGCTATTTACTTATGCATAAAGTATTCCTGTAATCATCAGCCAAAAATTGCAAGCATGGAGAAGCATCTATTTTACAAGTGAACCTTTTCCAGTTTTGAAAGGAAATAGACTGTTTGAATAATTTTAGTAATACCTCATTATTAAAATATATTATACAGGTGTGGCTTAAAATGTCCATTTTAATGATATGTTAATTCCTGAGTTAAAACATACTTTTAAAAAAAACTTAACTTACAACAAAAACAATCAGATATCACATTTGAAAATTCATGGATTTACAAATAAGCTTTACTGCCGACATAGTTCCCTGTCAAATAGTGTGACTGATGGCCTGACTGTAAAGTCCGACAGTAACACGGTGCTTTTTCTAGTTTGCTTACACTAGGTTGTCAATATACGTATACATTCCCTTATGTATAAACATGAAATATTTTCATGTTTATTTTACCTGACTGTCCAGTCCAAGGAAAATGAGCATCAAGAAGAAAAGAACAGCCCATAGTGGTGCGAGAGGCATCATCGTGACAGCCTTCGGATAAGCAATGAACGTCAGCCCAGGACCTAAAGATAAACATGAAGATATTATCAATAATATCAAATATTCCCTGGATTGAGATAAATTTTCAGACAGTTACCCAGCTTTCAAATCTCTCTAATTCTGAAGGATAATACTGTGGCAAATTGAAAACAGACATTAAAAATTTAAACAGGGAATGGGATGACAAAACATGGCTTGGTCAAATTTCATTGTGAACTGTGACAGTTGTTGCATGAGGAAAGGTTGAGTAGGTTCTACCTATAGATACAGGAGTTCAGAAGAATGAGAGTTCTAAAGTCATAGAGTCGTACAGCATGGAAACAGACCCTTAATTCCCATCAGTCTACACTGACCATGTTTGTAAACTAAATTAGTCCCACTTGCCTGTCCTTGGCTCATATCCCTCCAAATCTTTCCTAGTCATGAACTTATCCAAATGTCTTAAAACATATAACATTCTTGAGGTGATAAATAGTGTAGATACAGACAGATGTTTTCCTTTATGAGGGAATATTAAACTAAGGGGTACTATTTCAAAATAAGTGGTCTCCATTTCAGACAGAAATGAGGAATTTCCTCTCTCAAATCTTAGAATTCTGTGCCCCATAGTTCAGTGGAGACTGGAACATTAAATCTGTTCAAAATTGAACTTGATGGATTAGTGATCTACAAGGAAGGCAAAAGTTCATGTGAGCTTGCAGGAAGCTGAAGTTCAAATCAGAGCAGCCATGACCTTATTGAATGCCAGAGCAGGCTTGAGAGACGGAGCGGCCTATTCCTGTTCCTACTTCTTATGACCTTACCAGAACTATTCAGATATTACTGAATGTTGATATCCTTTTCCTTCTCATTTTTGTTTCTTCTTCCCCTGCTCAAAAACCTATTACATTTTGAACATTTTACCATTCTCATTAAAGATCAGATCTATCTCTTATAAGAGAACAGGTTTTGAGTGAATTACCAGTTTAGTTTGGGAAACTTGCTCCGCATGAACAAGTTGGACCAAAGGGTCTATTTTCATGCTGTATGACTCTATAAAGCCTCACCCATAAGCCAAGCTGCGATCTCCCCACAGATGCTGTCTACCCTGCAGAATGTTTTCTGCTTATGATTCACGTTTGTTGAATCCTTTATCTTTCTGATAATTGGGTTTTGCTATTTAATTGTTAGCTTTTATTTAGTACACATTAATATACAAAATACAGATTTCTTTCTGCTTTGGATGTAGAACTGAATGCTTTTGTGAAAGTGAAATGCTAGGGCTAGAGTTTAACATTAAAGCTTAGGCATGTGCGAAAACAATTGAATGAAAAAAGAAGTCTAGTGGGTCTTGTTTGGGATGTGTCAACCTTACTGTCAGACTTTTTTCTCTCTAATCCATTTTACCTCTTTATCAATAAGGATGTGAAATGGTCTTTTCCAATCAATATCAATAACTTGCAACCAGATTGATGGTTGTGATTAGCATGGCACACATGCGGCCATATATGCCCCATGCCCCTTCAATGCCCTCCATACCACTTCTATGACCCTATTCCACCTTCAATACAATCTTGTTGGGGGATACAACAGAAAACTAGCTCATGATATTAATGAGATTATGAACCTTAAAACTCTGGAAACAGCTAACACTTCGCATAAATGGTTGCAAATTTGTGAATCAAGTTCTGGAGAGCACAAAGCTTTATACAAGTAGCAGTGCTGCAAATTCATAAAGACCCTTCCACTGAAATCATGGGGGAGCAGAAAGACATTTTACTGGCAATGCAGGTTGACCACAAACAACTCGAAGGGACAATACATCATGGTTCGTTTTGAATGGACGCCAACTGCTCTTGGAGCTAAAGGCAAGGCCCGATAAGCTTTATAGTTTGAACCCCAAGGTAGAGCAATGACATTACAGTAAAGTAACAGTAAACTATAGATATTGCTACAGAGAGTGCAGTCACAGAGACAAATATGAATAAGGGTGCAGACAGGAATAATGCAGACTACATTACATATGCCATCATTGCGAATTCAATGTAGTATCATAAGATATTTATATTGACCAAATCATCAGTTAAACTTGCATAATAATAGATCTTTGCACAGTAAGTCAGTTACAAAATGACAATTGTGTTATTAGGGAAAAGGTTGGGAATGACCAACAAATATTATGTAAAATGTAGTACAATTTAGCATATAGATAATATGTTACATCAAGAGGTAGAAATATCTAATATGCCATCTAAAGGTGATGCAATAACTAAATGAATGCATGCACATTATATCATATGTCCAGCAGAACAAAGGCTGTAAAGAAACATTGCTTTAGCATGTCATATATCTCAGTGGAGTTATTCTCTGCTGCAGTACAGTATAGCGGTCTGGAATTCCTTTAAATGAGATAGATCAGTTTTGCCTTTTTTTTTAAAAAAAAGAGCTTGTTGTGGTTTCAAAAGTGAGCAACAGTCTGCTCATGTGCATTCCCACTGATCCCAACATTGGTGTAAAACATACAAAAACGACTGCATGAAACGGAGCCACCAGAAGATTTTGATGCAGTCTTTGAGGAAACAGTGCTGCCTGTAAAAAGCAGCAGACTGGTCGGGGAGGTGGGGGTTACAAACATGTAACAGAGCAATAGTTGTCTTTGCACTTCGCTCTCTAATAACCTCTCAGCATATTTTAACAATGCTTTTATTATCTACGTGTGGATTTACAGCTGAGCAGGGCCCAGCAAGTCATGGCACCAAGCCAGAATAAAAAGAGCAAACTGCTTCCCTCTATCAGAGCTTCAAATCCTCCTTGATGAAATCAGAATTGTGAGCCATGTGGTTATACAAAGGTATTAGGCTCTGAAAGTGTTAACCTGGAATAACGCCTTAAGCACTGTTCGGTATGATGATATCACATGGACATAATGGAAGAACAATTTAGCAACTCAAAGGAATAAGATCTAACATCCAGGTCCTCCTCATTATCTCTGTAATAGTGTAAGAGTAAATTACTGCAAATGCTGAAATCTGCACTGAAAACAAAATCATTGGAGATCACAGCGGGTCAGGCAGCATGCATTAGAGCTCTGATGAAGAGTCATCTAGACTTGCAATGTTAGTTTGCTGTCTCTCCATCGATGCTGCCTGACCCACTGTGATTCCAGCATTTTTTGTTTTCAGTCTCTGTAACAATGTCACTCATGTAAATGTAACTTGTACATAATTACATGAATGCAATAGACAATAGCTGAAAATGTGTTGCTGGTTAAAGCGCAGCAGGTCAGGCAGCATCAAAGGAGCAGGAAATTTGATGTTTCGGGCACAAGTCCTTCATATTGCAATAGACAATATCTTGTTTTAAATAGAGCCTCTTATTTGACTGCTGATTGGTTTTCCTCTACCACCCTACACCAGGCAGGGCCTGTAGATCAGGAAAGAGGATGGGGGCAGCAAATTTACCGGATAACTCATACATCGCCTACTAGGAGGAGATGCCGCAAGTTTTCCAAAAAGAGTCATACTGCCTGGAAGGATGTATTAGCACTGAGCCACAATAAGTTCTGTGATCTCATCAAAGCTGGCAAGGTAACACACTAGGCACCCTCTACTTGCCTACTTAGGGCACCTGCATACTCTGCCCTTCTTAAAGCAACACTTACACAACCAACTCTTCACATAGTTCTCTGGCTAAGAGTGACTATAATTTCATATCCTTTACTCTTTAAAAAAAGGCATGCATTTATTCGGTACATTTCACAGCAGCTGGAGAGTTCAAAGAATTTACAGCCATTGAGGTAATTGAAGTGCAGTCATGTTGCAGGAAATATGCTGGTCAATTTGCACGCAACAAACATGCGCAAAGAGCAATGTCATAAATATCAGAAAAGCTATTTCTGTGGTGTTTATTAGATTAGATTAGATTCCCTACAGTGTGGAAACATAATGGAGGGGAGAACTCAAATCAATACAGTAAATGCTGTAGAAACTCAGCAGGTCTGTCGGAGAAAGAAAAGAGTTATTGGAATCAAAACGTCGAGTCATATTTGACTGAAAATATTTGCTCTGTTTCTCTTTCCACAGATGATGCCCGAGCCACTGAGTTGCTCATGCATTTGTTTTGATTTCAGACTTCCAGTGCCTGCAGTAATTTACTTTTATTCACTGGGAAGGACTCCCCTGCTTAATCATGAGATAAGTTTATAACCACAAATCTACAATGACACAGAGACTACTGAAACACCAAAACAAAAACAGAAACCAGACTTGAAGCATTAATGCCTTTCTCCCCACAGATGCTGCCAGATCTGCTGAGTTTCACCAGCGATTTCTGCTTTTGTTTCAGATCTCCAGAATCAGCAGTTCTTTGTTTTATGCCACTGTTTACATCACCTGTCTTTGCCCTGTTTCAGCTCATGTACATGTAGTACTGGCAGCTGCCTATGTTATCCCAACATTTCATGATTCTAACACACTCCTGGCTGGCATTTCATGTTCTATCCTTATCAAACCTCTGACCACCAAAAACTCTGCTGTCTAACACTACTTATCAACCCTGTGTTCATGGTCCTACATTTGCTCCACTCAAGTAATATCTCCTTCAATCTCCTTTATCCTTTGAGATCTCAGCACTTCTCAGCTTCTGGCGCATTCTCACTTTTAATTGCTCCATCTTTGATGGCGATCTTTTAAGTTGCCACAGGCTCTAGAATTCCCTCCAAAAATCTATCTGTTCTCTACCTTCCTTCCTTCCTTTAAGATGTTCCTCAAATCTATCTCCTTGCCCAATTAGTTAGTCATCTGTCCCAGCACCTCCTTATGTTGACTGGTGTGAACTTTTCCTTTAATAACCCTCTCCAGAAATATCTTTGGATATTTTACTTAATTAAATTTGATACATAAACACCACTAGTTACTGTGTTTCTTCTTAGGTTGCCAATTGCTCAGACTATCTTTTTCATCAAAGTTCATGTGCAGAGGAAAATAGGGATTATTAGTACATCAGTGTTGGAATGCTCAGTTATATCTATCTAAATTCAACCATTCAGATCCATATTTTGGCAGAATTTAGTGTAGCATACCCCTTTTGTTAGTAAACTGCAGTTATATGGCATTTCCATAAAGCAGAATTAAGTTATTTTCGCTAATCTGTTTCAAATTTCATCACTTAACAAATAAGCTGTGAATTCTTATCTGTGGCTTCCATGGAAACGTGATTTTGTTCCTGGTTTGCATCCTTTTTGTAAAAGCAATGCCATTACTTGGTACTGCCACTGAATGGCGCAATAATTTGACTGATACTTTTGTGAAGAGGAAGCTCACAAAAATGCTTTCATTGCTCTGCACAGTTTAGTATCATCCAGCTTCACGGGACAGTGTATTTTTATTTAAATGAATTGACACACAGCAAAACAACATTCCCAGTTTATCATCTCCCAAATTCTTTCTAGATTACATTCACAGAATCCCTACAATGTGGAAGCAGGCAATTTGGCCCATCAACTCCACACTGACCCTCCAGAGCATCTCACCCCTCTACCTATCCCTATAACCCTACATTTCCCATAGTAAATCCACATATCCCTGGACAATTTTACATGGTCAATCCATCTAACCTGCACATTTTTGGACTGTGGAAGGAAAGCAGAGCACCTAGAGAAAATCTACGCAGACACACAGGGAGAATGTGCAAATTTCACAGTCACCAGAGGCTGGAATCGAACCCAGGTCCTTGGTGCTGGAGGGCACTGAGCCAGCATGTTAGGGAGTCCTGAAGCCTCCCTGTTCAACTCCCTCTAATTTCAATCATTCTAGTCTTTCAGCAGCCTCCTGTTGACTTGCAGAATGAATCAAAAAGTGACCGAAAGAAAAAAAATGGGACAGGAAAGAAACAGTGAAATGTTAATAAGACATCTGGAACAGTGGTTTTAGTAAAGTAGAAAGCCAAAATAAAAAGAAAATGAGACAAAATGAGGAAAACAACAACTGGAATGGAATGGGAAGTTGTTGTGCAGTTAATAAAAGGCAAGCTTTCATCAGAAAGTCTAAAATAATAGCTGGTGAGTGAAATGCTACATTGGTGCACAAGCAAGTGCATAAAGCTGGGACATATGTTAGGGCAGTGTAGATAGATCTTTGCTCTGCACCAGATCAGTGGGTCGTTAAACTTGTTGCTAAAGGTTGATATGAAAGCTGGAACTCTGGTCCTTATTCTAAAGCCTCAACATGTTATAAAATACCAGAAGCTAGTAACTTAACTGGCATAATGTTTCCATAGGCTAGCTGTCGATGATGAAATATTCTTGCTGCTGATAGGATATAGCCTTTGTGAGATTTGAACTTAATTCACATAGAAGCTACTTTAGTAAATCTGGAAATAAACCAATTGGCAAGCAGCAAATTTCTGAGGAAGGGTCACTCAATCCGAAATGTTAACTCTGATTGCTATCCACAGATGCTGCAAGACCTGCTGAGCTTTTCCAGCAATTTCTATTTTTGTCATGACAACTTTACAGCTTTGGTTTTATGTGTTATTTAGACATCCATGCTATTCCCCAGCATATTTTTCTCATTTCAATTTCGAAATACAGCAGATGATGGAGATGTGAATTAATAAAATGTGAGTTCTGATGAAATATCATCCACCTGAAACACTAACTCTACATTTACAGCATTTTCTGTTTTATCCTGATTCTAACTCAGTTGGTACTGGTGCTTCCATACATTCTCTCTTGGGGCCAAGAAACAAAATCATGACTAGTTTTGCTCAGCAGATGCTCACCCCTTATCAGCAGGTCAAAGGATAGCACTGATCATGTTGTAGAAACTTCTAAGTTGGTTTAACCTTCTCTCCAAGGGGAGCAAACAATGGGAGGTACACAGAGACAATGATGCTACAATTTCTGTTGACCACCAGTGCAGAGTGGGAGCACTGCATTGAACCTCCTATTATAGAGCCAATCTGGTGGTCAGTTTCACTGAACTCAGTCTAACTTAATATAGTGTGGTAATTATAACCAGCAACTGATACAGAAAATGTCCATATTGGACAGTCAGCAAGGATTGGCACCTATCCTTTATTCTCCAAGAGACAGGAGACTTGTTAAGAAGTGATGTTGAGTAGAAAACAATGGTGTGCCCAAATTTGCCTTTAACATTGTTTTGTTTTCTGAACTTCACTCGAATCATGTCACAATTTACGCGCTTGCTTACAACTCACCTGATTCAGCTACTTCTGCTATCGGTACACCTTGTTCGAAAGCCATGAATCCTAACACAGAGAAAATCGCGAAGCCAGCAACAAAGCTGGTGCCACTGTTGAGGCAGCATAGCATTACACAATCCCTGCAAAACAGCAACAACATTTACTTAATGTTTCAAACAGCTTTTGTGTTCAATAAAATCTTGTCTATTAAGTATGGAACAGTTTGGTTAATATTCACCATGATTGCCATATTGAATGTACCTTTAAACAAAAGGGTATCAAGGCTATATTAAAAGTACTTCTTTGGCAAGAGTGAAAGTATTGTTTCTGTCACAAAGAAATCAGAAATAATTTATGAATCATCTCTACTCCAATAAACTCCCAAAAGATTTCCTACACATAACCTGAAGCATTAGCCAAACAAAGGCAACCTGAATGCACAATTCAGTTTACTTCACTTGATAATGCAAGACAAGATCATTTGCAAGATTTTCCAGCTCCCTGGGCATGTCATCAATGTCAAGCATCAACGGCTTGTAAAGGCTAATAGCTGTCTGTTACGCACCAGTTCAATATCTATCAACGAGGAGAGAAACACCAGGTATGAGGTAGAAGCAGAAAGCTTCTGCACTGAGCAAAACATAAACCAAAGAACTGCAGATGCCGGAAATCAGAAGCAAAACAGACATTGCTGGAAAAACTCAGCAAATGTGGCAGCATCTGTGGAGAGAAAGCAGAGTTAATATGTTTTGTAATTCCTCAGCCATTTCAAGGAGTTACAATGTGGTTGGAGAGTTGTTCGATCACTCTGCCTGCATTATGGGAAGGATGCTTAATTTGTTATAAAATGTTTGTTATAAGTTAGAATGACTCAAATACAACTTAGTTGTGGTTTCCACTTGGGTCTGCATTTCCTTTCTCTATTAGACCTTGTTGGGGTGAAATTGGGCTCCGAACCCTCTGTTTTCTAGATACTAAGAATGCATTCACTATTCAAAAATGGTGCTTAAGTATGCATGGATATTTCTGGACACGAAATGCACCAGACACCCAGCATCAACACACACACCAATACATACATTCACACACACACACAGATACACACACACATCCCATGTACACACTCACCAACACCAATATTGATGCACTCAGACACCAACACACATATAGACAGACTCCAATGTGCAAGCACACACAGCAACACACACCAACCCAAACTCACATACGCACTCATCAACACCAAACCACACATGCATATAGACACCAACACACATGCATACTGACCCTAATACACATCCAAATATGCACAAAGATACTAAAAACACGCCAACACATGCACACACACCCCAAAACATACATCCACTAAACACACACAAATATACTATTTTAAAGGAGACATGAACCACTTAGAATTCAGCTGATGATTCAATTGTTCTGACTAGTGCTAAATTTCTGCATATTTTTGGTAATTTTCAACATTAAATTTGTAAACGAATATAAGCAGTGGTACACTTGTATGAATGTAGCTCCCCAAAAACTCATTCTTAACTTAAAATCATAGAACGATGCAGCACAAGAGCCACAAGTAACTATTGTGCCAATGTTAGTTCTTTAATAAAGACAAGGAAAGAATTTTTCTTGCCTTCAAGGCTTCTCTACAAGACAGCTCACTGGTCATGAGTGCCAATGTGAGCATCCCCTCCCAGGCCAGTATTCCCACTATCGAGACAAGGTTCACTCATGATTAGCTGCGATGTGCAGACCACCTTGACCCACACATGCCTGACACAGGACTCCCGAAACAAGTGCTCTCCTCTAAGTTCTACAATGATAGGCAAGCATTAGGAGGGCAGAGGGAACATTACAAGGACACCATGAAAACCTCCTTAAAAAACTTGGCATTCCCACTGACACTTGGGAATCGCGTGCCCTAAAATTCACAAAACTGGAGAAGAAGCATCCACGAAAGCAGCAACCAGTTTCACCGGGTCACTCGGAGGCCAAACACAAGCATCAGAAAGAAGGTGTAGAATGTAGAGTATTCCACACCCCCAGCACTCTTCCTCAAACACCACGGGCCCACCTGAGTCACAGTCTGTGGCTCCAGGGTCAGACAATCCAGATACCGCAGAACACGTCCCCTCCTCCCTTCACTCCACAGAGTGAAAACAAGTCATCCTCACCCCGAGGGACTGCCAGAGAAGAAGATGACTTGTGCATCACCTCACACTTATCAGGGTTAAGTGCTACTGATCTGCTCATCTGACTAATCTGTTTATATCTTCCTCACCATCGGCCACTTGGCTAATCTTTGTGGCATCTGCAAACTTATTTTACAACCTCCCCACACATTCCATCTATATCATTTCAATACATCACAAACACCCAGAGACCCACAGAGGGTACAGGTGGCAAGATTGGAAGCTGCTATTTGAGGAGTTTTGGCGAGTGCTGAAGTACAGCATATTGATGGTGTGCAATGTTGCTACTGAGCATCAATGCGACAGAAAGTAAATGTTTAAATTGATGGATGGGCAGTTGCTTATACTGGCTGCTTTGCGATGGATGGTGTTGAGTTACTTGAGTGTTGTTGGAGTCCGTATCCAGGCTAATGAAGAGTATTCCATCACATTCCTGACTTGATTAGATTAGATTCCCTGCAGTGTGGAAACAGGCCCTTCGGCCCAACAGGTCCACACCGACCCCTCCAAAAAGTAACCCACCCAGACCCATTTCCCTCTGGCTAATGTACCTAAAGCTACAATTGGCAACTTAGAATGGCCAATTCACCTGACCTGCATATCTTTGAATTTTGGGAGGAGACCAGAGCACCTGGAGGAAACCCACGCAGAAAAGGGGAGAATGTGCAAACCCCACACAGACAGTTGCCTGAGGCCGGAATTGAACCTGGGTCCTTGGTGCTGAGAGGCAGCAGTGCTAACCACTAAGCCACCATGCCACCCATTGTGCCTTGTCAATGGTGGATAGACTTTCAGTGATGATAATACCATTGAATGTAAAGGGGTGATGATTAGATCCTCTCTACTTGTAGATCCTCTCTAGTCTGTGATGCGAATGATAATTGCCAGTTATCAGGATGAAGGGCTTTTGCCCGAAATGTCGATTTTCCTGGTCCTCGGATGCTGCCTGACCTGCTGTGTTTTTCCAGCACCACTCTAATCTAAACTCTGGTTTCCAGCATTTGCAGTCCTCACTTTTGCCTGCATATGAACACTGACTGCTCGGGGACTGCAGAATTTGAATGGTACTGAACACTGTGTAATCATGAGTGATTGGATTACATATCAATATACAAATAAGGAGGAGTGGGCCATTTAACCCCTCAAGCCTGTCCTGCCGTTCAGTAAGATCATGGCTGATCTTACAGTAATCTCAAATCCACATCCCCACCTAATAATCTTTCAACTCCATGCTTAACAAAATCTACCTAAAGTTACACAATTTCTAACCATGTGCTACTTTGAACAATCTCCGGGAAATTGTGTGGATATCCAAGTTACAGCATCAGAGCCTCATTATATATCATAACATGCCGGATGATTGTGTTGCCATTCGAAACCCCTAATATAATAACATTGAGCTAGATTTCAGGGATCGAAAATGAACAATTGTCCCCATATTTCTGTTCAGATACACTTTTGGCCACTTTTTGGTTAGGCACAATCCCTCACAAAATATACATAAATCTGATTGAATCTAAAGACAAAACTACAAATTTAGTATTTCTCAGTTATTTAAACTATCTAAACTTAACATGACTAACAAATGGAGTACACTCTCACAGATAAGTCTGATAAAATTCAGCTTTCCTTTCATAACAATGTCAATAACATTGGTAAGAGAAAAACAGCACAATGATTAAACAAAAACCTAGAATCTTGCTTCTAATCAAAATGAGATATATTGTATCAATTCAACATCAGAACTACATGTTAATTTCCTATGAACTGAATGAACCTTCATCTGCCTAATGCCTCGGTAAATGCATCAAGATTAAAACCCGAAAGAACTTGTAATGCTGTAGATCAGAAACACTAACCAAAATTGCTGGAAGATCTCGTTAGGTCTGGCAGCATCTGTGAAGAAAAATTAGAGTTAACGTTTCAGATCTGGTTGTGAGGAAGGGTCACCGAACCTGAAACATTAACTGGTTTCTCTTCACGGATGCTGCCAGATCTGCGGAGCTTTTCCAGCAATTTCTGTTTTTTGTAACTGTAGCAAGACTCAGGGTCAGATTTTTTTTAAAAAACCTTCGTTACTGTCTTCCGACTTACTGGATCCACAAGATAGCTTTATTAAAATTGAACATACAACAATTACAAACAGCAATTACAATCCTAAATTATCTCCTAAAATGTCAGAAACAACAAAAATGTCTCTTTTACACCTGCCCTCAGCACAAACTGACTGCTAAAACACAATGAAGCATCTGATTAGCCTTTTGTATTGGACAGCTTCCTGATGTACAATGATTGTAAGATACTTTAGAATTCCTTAACATTATGAAATGAATGCAAGCTCTATCTTTCACTTTACTCCCTTTTTGGATATCTCCTAACCTAATACTTCCTGACATCTATCTCCAAATTCCTTTGAAGGTAGATCAGAATAAAGGACATTTAAAAAAACAGCAATTCACATAATGATCCATTGATCAGTGAGTATTCACAATCTTCCCATTATCTGGGATATTTGCAGAGCTAGCTCAATGCATGTACTCTTTGAAGCTTACAACCTGTAATTGTAGGATATTCACACTCAGACAGCTATCTGAGATAGTGCTGGATAGAGTAACACTAATGGCACTCAACAGACATTAGGCTCTCAACTTATCTTTTGTTCTGCAGGCATGGACGAGTGCTTTTGAAATATATAACCTAACACTCTGCAGCTTGACAGTCAATTAACAACGTTGATATTAATCCTTCTGAACAGCCACCAGCTATAAATATTAAATAATGGCCCACCATATCTCTTCTGATTTGCATATTTGTTGCAATTAACCGAGTAATGGGAGCCTGGGTTTGTGCTTCATGTTGAGCCAGAGATGAACCAACTGCCCCCATTTGAACAAAGCACTTGTTGCTGAATTAGCTGGAAACTCTTTAAGTGACACAAAGATCTTGTTTGTTGGCACAAAATTCTCAGTTGTAGAAAAAAATGAACTGCTCCAAATTCCCACCAGATGCTTTCAGTTTGGGACAACAATTTAGACTTTAATAGTGCCTTAATGTCATGACATTGTCTCGAGACATTTTACTGGAGCATTCCAGAACAAAGTATAACTGCGAGCCACACGATGAACTATTAGAGTGACCTCAGCTTGCTCAACAAGGTAGGCTTTAAGGAAGGGTGTCTTGAAGGAGGAAAAGTGAGACAGATGGGAAATTCCGATAGCATTGGTCAGAATCCAGATTTGTTGGGTTTCCACCCTGCACAATGGATCCGGGAAATCCAATCCAAGTAAATGTGAAGCTGACTTTTATCTGTCCCCAGATGCCAATGGAAAGCACTTTTTGGGCTGCCCTTAGGAGCTCTGCCCTCTCCCACCTCTTTAGCTCCAATGTGTTCTGTCCTGTTTCTTCCAGAACATTTGAAATGTAGGATCTGTTTTCTCAAAATAGCTGATGTCTTCTGGAATTGTTCACCTTTGCTTGATGTTTAGGAGAGGCAACCATATTGAAACCTCTAAGATTCTTAGGGGGCTCAACAGGTGGATGCAATGAGGTTGTGTTCTCTATAGTGGGTCAGCCTCAGACCAGAGGGCATCATCTCAGAGTAAAGGAGTCATCCATTTAAAATTGAAACAAGAGGAGGGTTTGTTTTCTCAGAGGGTGGTGAATCTGTGCAATTTTTTATCCCTGTTCAGGCCGGGTCATTAAGTATGGCTGAGATAGAAAGATTTATAATTATTAAGGGATTTATAATCATTAAGATTTATAATCATTAAGGGAATCATGGGATGAGGCAGGAAAGTACAGTTGGGGATTATCAGGTCAGCCATGACCTCATTAAATGCTGAAGCAGACTTGATTGGTCAAATTGGGGTAAAAAATGAGGTCTGCAGATGCTGGAGATCACAGTTGAAAATGTGTTGCTGGTTAAAGTACAGCAGGTTAGGCAGCATCTAAGGAATAGGAAATTCGACGTTTCGGGCATAAGCCCTTCATCAGGAATCATGTCTACTTCTGCTTCTCTGCTGTTTGGTTTTATGGTTTTTTTTTACTTGCCAGATTACCTGAGACCTTGAAAACCCAATGCATATGAAATAAAAATAGAATGACTTTTTAAACTTCGACAGAGTCCCAATAAATGATCAATATGGGCTGATGACAAATGGACTGGTTGCCTCCATTAAAAATGGAGGCAAGCATTTTGCTGCAGGCATAGGTCCGCTGTTGAATTTTTAAATTCTAACCTGCTTTTGGAGTTCAATTTCATGCAAGGTAGTCAGAGCCCTCCATGTCTGAGTTACTGTTCCACACACACACAAAACCTCCAAACAGCTTGGCTTTTTCATGCAAAGTAAAAGCCACAAATCTAAAGCTCTGCCTCATCATCTGTGGGGAAATTGGATCACGAAAGTGCCAATCAAATCCACCATTTTATTTGAGTGACATGCAAGCCAAAGCTACCACTTTGTCATTTTAACCAAATCTCCTGAAGTGTTTAATGATTGGATGTGAAAGAAATTTATCAACGTAAATTTCTCTGGAGTGTGCTAACAACCCCCTGTTTTATTCAACTATAATTTTTCAGTTCGTAATTTGGTTCGCTACATAGTACCTCAGCTAACGGATCCCAAAGTAACTTATCTAATTCTGAGACGTAACCTCTTGTGAACTAAAGCTAATTCTGTCGCAACATCATATTAGAAAGTAACGCAAAAACTACTTTTCAGACTAGTTAGTTAAAAGTTGCTTTCCAAAAAAAAAATGGGGACCTTATTTGCAATTAAAAGGATGCTAGGCACTTGCTAAATTTTCAGTGATTGGCCAGTACTCTTGGCCTGTTGCACTTGACTCATCAGTATTACCCCATTATTTGCAGATACAGATAGAGCTCTCTGCTCAAATCTCAATCTTCTGTGGGTGTCAGCAAAGGTCAACAATGGGGAGAATCGGGTGAGTCATATGTTTCACTTTCCAAGTAACAGTTATCACAAATTTAAACTATAGCTATTTAACTCCCTTCAGTGATGTTCCTACTACATAAGCTAGGAATCAAACTTAGAAATATCTTTGTCAGTGTATCTCAAAGACCACAGACTTACTAACCTGTCAGGTACAACACTTAGAAATAAATTAACGTGAATTATGATTCTATTCATATTGCAAGGGCAAAAGTGTCAGAGAGGTTTTGTAAAGAACTGAATAATTCCTGAAATAGTATCTAAAGTGCTTCTGCATTGCATTTCAGTCCAGTTGCATTCTCATTGAAAATATAAAAGGATAGAAGAATGAGGCTTTTTAAATCAAATGGTGTATTGTTGAGGAGAACAATGAAATAGTATTTTAGTGTTTCCAGCTGATAAAAGAATACTGATTTGTAGGAGCAAGGGCTTTGTAAACTGCCTGGTGTTATAGAGAACACTGAGAATAACAATGGTTGATATCTGGCTTGTACCTTGAAAGCCAAAAAATCCACTTTAGCAAATTACTCTCTTACCTGTAGCAGTTGTTGTGATAGGGGTTATAGCTTCCTAATGCAGTCAAGCATCCAAGGCAAATTGCATATGAGAAGAAAATCTGAGTACCGGCATCCAGCCAGACCTGCAAAGAAGCAAGATTTCTTGTCAGTATTCTCCCACACTGGATGAATCTCAGTAACCAAACCACAAAACTGAATACCAAATTAAGTCATGATCTACAATATTATTAACATTATCAAAATATTAATGAAGCAGAGAAGGATTTGGCTCCTCTGGACCCCAAAAGGAAAGCTTGGGTCCCCTCTTGAATGTTTCCCGACTGTGACCCCTATCTTGAAAAAAGAACAATACAGCATAGGAACAGGCCCTTCAGTTCTCCAAGCCTACATCAACACATTTCACCCTTCCATAGTAAAACTGTCTCTATTTACAGGATCCATATCCCTCTTTTCCCTTCCTATTCATATTTTTGTTCAGGTGCTTTTGAATGCTGCAGTGTAATCCAGCCACTCACCACTCTTTGTGTGAAAATCTTGCTTCGCACATCTCTTTTAAACCTCATGCCCCCCCCCCCGGGAAAAAGCCTAATATTTTTCACACTACCCATGCCATTCACAATCTTATAAACATCTATCAGACTGCCCCTCAATCTCCTGCGTTCCAGTGAAAACAAACCCAGTCTATCCAACCCTTTCTTCATAGCTAAAATCCCCTATACCAGGCAACATCCTGAGAAACCTTTTCTGTAACCTCTTCAAAGCATCCACATCCTGCTGGTTAGTGTAGTGACCAGAACTGTATGCAATATTCCAAATGTGACCTAACTAAAGTTCTATAAAGCTGCAACATAACCTGTCTATCCTTATACTCAATGGCCCTTTCAATGAAGGCAAGCATCCCATAGGCCTTTTTTACTACTTTATCTGTCTGCACTGCCACCTTCAGTGATCTGTGGACCTGTACACCCAGATCCCTCTGCATATCAATGCTCCTAAGGATTCTGCCAATCACTGTATAATTTCAATGACTGCAGATGCTGGAAACCAGATTCTGGATTAGTGGTGCTGGAAAAGCACAGCAGTTCAGGCAGCATCCGAGGAGCAGTAAAATCGACGTTTTGGGCAAAAGCCCTTCATCAGTATTCCTGATGAAAGGCTTTTGCCCAAAACGTTGATTTTACTGCTCCTAGGATGCTGCCAGAACTGCTGTACTTTTCCAGCACCACTAATCCAGAAACTGTATAATTTCAACCTGGACTTGACCTTCCAAAATGCAACAGCTCACATTTGTCCGGATTAAACTCCATCTGCCTTTTTTCTTCCCATGCCTCAACTGATCTATATCCTGTTGTATCCTCTTCAAAATTGTCATAATGCTTCTCCCCAGCCTGTTGCCTCATTCCCAGCTAAGTGTCATGCATGTGCATCGGAGAGGTGCCATGTGAATTATTAAGGGTTGTCAAATGTTGAATGCCAATGTCCAAGGGTGAGAGAGGACATGTGCTAATGCCATTGGATCATGCCGGAGATGTCACTTGTTGCTAAGCAACATGGAGCTCATCACAGCCAGTGCTGAGCTAAATATTGATGAGGCATATTGTGCTGTCACTAAGGCATTTAACAAACAACGATTCTCATTTATTGGCAACTCTCTCCTGTCTGGAGAAACTTGCCTCACTGCTTGGCAGATGCATTAAAGATGAAGCAAGTTCCTGCCATCGAGATAGGCCGGGCCAGACGTCTAGACTTAATTTGCCATAAATTCTATCCTAGCCCACTTCACTCAAGCTTTACCCATGTTGTTTAATGTACAATTCCATGAGTATTGACTGTGTCAGGCTGTTGCTTGTCTAGTCTGTGAGGCACCAGCCTCAGTTGTTTGAAGGATGTTCTATCGGGTCAACAAGGCTGTTTCTGCTGTTGCCTTTTCCAGAGCCTAGATTGATGCCAGGTGGTCTGTTCAGTTTCATTCCTTTGATTTTTTTTTGAGCAGTTTGGTACAACTGAGTGACTGGTCAGGCTGTTTCAGAGGGCAGTTACGAACCAACCACATTGTGTAGGTCAGAAGTCATGTGTAGGTCAGATCACATAATGACAGCCAATTACATTCCTTAAGGGAAGTTGGGGAAACTAATGGGATTTTACAACAATTGACTAAGATTTCATGGACTTTTAATTCCAGATATTTGCAAATTCAAATTCCACAATCTGATATGGTGGGATTTGAACCTGGGTTCCCAGGCCATTACCTAGTCTACTGAATTATTAGCTCAGCAACAATACTATTATGTCATCACCTTTCCAGTTTTCAAAGTGCTGATTGCAATGATTACAAAATTGTGACACCCATTTCTTTGACACATGATTCTGAAGTGTCCTATTAAATAATGAATTAGATATTGGGAAGACTAAAGTTATTGTTTGTGATGCTAACCTCAAACTGTGTTCCTCTACTGTCATTTCCAACTGTCTTCTTGACAGCAGTTTGTTTACAATGTTCAGGCTGATCATCAGGTTGGTGGTTTTCCTATCCATTGTATGGACCATACACTGTCCTTGGGTAAAACAAAGGGTGGAGGGGCTTGCTTTTTAATCAACAACTTGTAGTGGATGGACAGTGCAACTGTCGGCAGCCATTGCACACCAAATTTTGAATTCCTCACCAGCAAATGCCATCCCTTCTATCTATCATGGGAATTTATCGCCGCTATACTAACTGCTGTGTACATACCACCACAAGCAAAGGTTGAGGAAGTTCTGGATGTGCTGTACTCCACCACTAACACCCTGGATACAGAACACCCTTGGGTACTGGTGACTTCAATCAAGCCAAGCTAAGGAAAGTGTTGCCCAAATACCACCAGAACATTACCTGCCCCACTAGGGGCCCAAACACAGCAGCACCACTGTGAAAGACGCCTACTACTCCCATCACCCGCCTTCATTTCGGGAACTCCGACCATGATGCCGTGTTTATTCTCCCAGCTTACAGGCAAAAGGTCATGCAGGAGACTCCCTCGCTGATACAGGTCCAGTGCTGGTCAAAGGAGGCAGAGGATCAACTCCCGTGCTGTCTGGAGTCGGCTGATTGGGCCACGTTCAAACAGTCTGCAGGTAACTTGGATGAGTATGCCACCACTGTCACAGACTTTATCAGCAAATGTGTGGAGGACTGTATACCGAGGAAGTTAATCTGGGTGCTCCCCAAAGGAAACCCTGGACAGAACTTGCTAAAAACCAGGCGTGAGGCCTTCAGATCAGGAGACCCACTCAAATATAAGGAATCCAAGTATGACCTTTGCAGAGCCATTAAGACAGCCAAGGACCAATATCAATCCAAACTAGAGACCTAGACAGACACCCGGCGACTATGGCAAGGACTGAATGATATCACAGGTTCAAAAAAGAGACAGTGCAAGATAGCAGGCAATGACACATGCCACCCAAATTGTCTCAATGCCTCCTATGCTCACTTTGAGCAGAATTTTGACAGAGAGGAACATCTATTCCGACAAGTTCTGACGAACCTATCCAAACAGTCACTGCATCAGAGGTCAGATCAGTTTTCCTTTGTGTGAATCCAAGAAAAGCGATGGGACCAGACGGAGTACCAGGCCATGCACACAGAGCACGCGCGGATCAACTGGCAGAAGTCTCATCAGATATCTTCAATCTTTCCCTGCAGCAAGCCACTGTCCCTGCCTGTTTCGAGAAGGCCAACATCATCCCTATGCCTAAGAAGGCTCATGCACCATGTCTCATGACTACTAACTTCGGTGGTCTTGAAGTGCTTTGAAAGGCTTGTCATGGCATTAATCAACTCCAGCCTCCCCACTACACTTGGCCCACTCCAATTTGCCTATCAGACCAACAGATCCACCTCAGATGCCGTATCACTTGTCCTTCACTCCTCCCTAGAATATCTTGACACCAAGAACAGAGATGTAAGAATCCTACTCATTGACTACAGTACAGCCTTCAACACTGTTATCCCCTTGAGACTGATTAAACTTAGTGATCTGGGAGTGAGCCCCACTCTATGCAACAGGATCCTCAGTTTCCTGACTCACAGACCACAATCAGTGAAGATTGGGGACAGTATTTCATTCTCACTAACGCTCAACACTAGAGTCCCCCAGGGGTGCGTACTCAGCCCTCTACTGTACTGGCTGTATTCCCACGACTGCGTCGCCAAATACCAGACAAAAGCCATTTATAAGTTCACTGATGACACCACTATAGTTGGTTGGATCTCATATGGCGACGAAACAGACTACAGAGGGGAGGCAGAAGACCTGAAAAAATGGTGCACTGAGAACAACCTAGCTCTCAATGCCAGCAAAACCAAGGAACTCATTATTGACATTCGGCGGGATGTTACTCGTGTGCCCCTACACATTAACAGCACAGAGGTGGAACGAGTGGAGAGTGTCAAGTTCCTGGGAGTGGTCATCCACAAGTGTTTCGGGACTCTTCATATGGATGCACTGGTTACAAAGACCCAACTCTTCTTCCTCAGGGAGGTGAGAAAATTCAGCATGACGGTGAACACCCTTGGCAACTTATTATAGGTGCACCATTGAGAGCATTCTGTCTGGATGTATCACTACCTGGTATGGCAACTGTACCATTCAAAATCGGAGACGGTTACAGAGTGTGATGAACTCAGCCTGGACAATCACAAAGGCCAACCTTTCAAGGAAAGGCTACTAGCATTCTCAAAGATCCATCACAATGCTTTTCTACAACCTTTACCATCATGGAGAAGGTGCAGAAGCCTGAACACACACACACACACACACACACACACACACACACACACACACACACACACACACACACACACACCAGTTTTGAAACAGTTTCTACCCTAATATTGTTAGAATACTGAATGGACTCACAAACTCTTAACATTCGCCTGTACCTGTGTTTTTGTTTTTGCCGCTGTTTACCTATTATTTACTTATCTATGCTATTTAAGTATGTGATCTGTCTGTATTGCTTGCAAGACAAAGCTTTTCACTGTGCCCCGGTATATGCCACAATAAATTCAATTCAATTCATGATGTATTTGATCCTGAGCTGAGTTTCCACTCTCATGTTCATGACATCACCAAGGTCACCATTTTCACTTCAATAACATCATTTGCCCTGTTTCAGTTCACCTGCTATTGAAATACTCTTTCATGACTTCATTATCTTCCTACTTGACTATTTGAAACTACTCCTAGCTGGTTTTCACCTTCCTACCTTCTGTCAACATTCAACACCCTCTAAAAGCTTTGGTCCTTCCTATCTCCATAATCTGCTTCAGCCTAACATCTCTCCAATTTGTCAGTTCTCCTCTCATTCTGGCCTCTTGTACAGTTCCCAATTATAATTTTTCCACCATAGATACCTGAAACTTCCTGAGTCAGACATTCTGGAATATATCCTTTAAATTGCTCTACCTCACTTTGTTTCTATAGGTTATTCGTTCAAACCTAGCTTCTTTGCCAAACACAGAAAACACTAGAAAAACTCAGCAGGTCAGACAGCATATGTGAAGAGAGAGAAAATAATTAACATTTCAAGTTTGCAATGATTCTTCATCAGAAGTTGCCATGATGATTGTGAAGGGTTGGCAAATACCAAATGCCAATGTCCATGGATGAGAGGTCTGTTTGTCTGGTGCCCTGGGATATGGTTTGGTCCTAAGCTACATGGAGATCCTTTGAAGCAACACTGAGCTAAGTCGTCAGATACCCGTTCTGATATCCATGTTGCGTTTTCTTAATGTCTCGTTTGTTTGGCATATTTGTAAGATAGGAAATTGAATATTAATAAGGCCATTAACAGGCATTTAACAAACAATAATACCTCTTAATTGGCAACTCACCATGGTAAACATAGATACATGATACACCACCTGTCAAAAACATAAAAGATGGAGTGACTTGCTCCCAGTGTTATGATAGGCCTTGCTGTTCATCTCATCCAAATTTTGACAGAATCTATGGTCCATGTCACACGAACTCCTATAAGTTTCCACTCAATTTAATTTTTGCTGTGGATTACAGACACAGTCATCCAGTATGGAAACAGACACTTCAGTCTGATCAGTCCATGCAGATAACAGTCACAAACTCAACTAGTCTTGCCTACCTGCACTTGGCCCATATCCCTCCAAACATTTCTTATGAATGTACTTAGCTAAACGTCTTTTAAATGTTATAACTGTACCTGTCTCCACTACTTCCTCGGGAAGGTCATTCCACATATGAGCCACTCTGTGTTAAATGGCTCTCTTTTTAAAATCTTTCTTCTCTCAGCTTAAAAATATGCCCTTAGTCTTGAGATCACCCACCCTACTGAAAACAGACTTGCCATTCACCTTATCTATATACCTCAACATATTATAAACGTCTACAAGGTCACTCCTCAACATCCTGTGCTCCAGTGAATAAAGTCCCAGTCTAGTCAGTCCCTCCCTATAATTCAAAGCCTCCTTTCCCTCCATTTCGCAGTCTACAAATATGCTGTCCAACAGTGGTTATGAACTCATTCAATAAAGAATAACATTTTCAAGAGTCTTTACAGTAAGACTAGTAGCCTTAAAAACAAAAGTTCATGGCAAATCAATTCATAATTGATTTCCATTTGCTAGGATTTAAGCAGAACATCTTGCAGAGGAATGGAGAATTACTGAGAGCAATGTTTCTTTTTTCATATTTAGTTTTGCATGTGTAAATTCTGAAGTCAGTGTCAGTTTAAACATAACGAAGGTGAACACTGACAGTTTTACCACCACTACAACCTTAAAATCTGAACACACATTTCTGCTCCATGCTGCAATTTCAATTTCTAATCCAACCACTGACCATGTACCAATTCTACGTAACTATTTCTTGTTTATAACCTCAGATGTCAAATGTTACCAAATATCTCTAAGATTTCAAGGATATTACCATATGTAAATGCAATTCAAATAGATCACAACTCTTTTGTAACTCTTAATCTTACTTCTAACTTCTGTCATTACTACAGGCACCATGGTAGGGTGACTTATAACAGTTTTCATTGTATTGTTCTTGTAAAAGTACATATGACAATAAATTATAAACTCAATTATTCTATAGTTTAAGCCTATTATTATGGAGCTATGGAGTCATACAGCACAGAAACAGACCTGTCGGTCCAACCAGTTATTACCGAACATAATTCCTTACTCACAATTTGTCCACAGTTTTCTAGGCGGGGTCTGTCCACAGAGATTGGGTGGGGAGGCTACTTCACAGATCAATCTTCCATTATAGCACACTGCCCACCCTCCCCAATTAACAATGCAGTTTACCATTGTCAGTAACTTAAAAAGACTCACCGTATAAATACTGTGGTTACAAGTGCAGGTCAGAGGCAACTATGAGTAACTCACCTCCTGAATCCCCAAAGCCTATCCACCACCGACAAGCACAAGGCAGGAGTGTGATGGACTACCCTTCATTTGCCTGGATAAGTGCAGCTCCAATAAAACCCAAGAAGTTTGATTCCATCCAGGACATAGCACCCTGCTTGATTAGCACGACATCCACAAATATCCACTCCCTCCACCCACTGCTCAGTAGTAGTAGTGTCTACTGTCTACAAGATGCACTGCAGAGATTCACTAAGGCTCCTTACACAGCTTCTTTCAAACACACAACCACCACCAGTTAGAAGCACAAGGGTGGCAGACATATAGGAACACCACCAGCTGCATGTTCCCCTCCAAGCCATTTGCTAAGCTCACATGAATCATCATTCCTTCAGTGTTGCTGGGTCAAAATTCTGGAACTCCCTCCCCAGCAGCATTGGTGATCTGGTTGAGTGCAGTGGTTAAACATGGCAGTTTATCATCTCCATCAGGGCAACTATAGACAGGCAATAAGTGTTGGCCCAGCCAGTGATGCCTGCTTCCCGTGAATAAAAAAAAATCAAAATCAATCACATTTCTTCCTGCAGAATAAAAATTCACTAAATTAATTAAACCCTCGCATGCTTCCAGAAGTTTTACAATGCATGCATCTATTGCCTCAAACCATGTGTTAGCAGGTAATAACATTCTGCCCTTTGTTTAATGACAACTAAATTGACTTATCAACTGGTATTTATACTAATGTAGATTGACTTGTCAAGACTGAAGACTGATGTGAAATGATGAATGCCTTGCATGGGAAGACTTACAACACATCACGATACATACTGACCAACTACGAAACTTGAGAGCTTTATACATTAATCAAAGGGAACTGTGATTCGCTCCTTAAAGCAACTGACACACTGTTAATAATCTGTGAAGCAAATGATTGATCACCAATCTTATAGCTTGAAAATTGAGGTAGAGGGGAGCATATGTGCATTCTAAAATTAAAAAATTATGATACAAGAACATTGGGCATTGATTATGTTTTTATGAAAATAAACAACAGAGCGCAAAGTAAAGACTGTACTAAGAAGGTGAGTTATGAGAGCTTTAGGCTTAAACACAACTTGAGGATATTATCCAACAGGAGGACAAGGCAGCTTGGGAATTGTGAAGAAAGCCAAAGGCCAGACACAAGCTTGGTCTTGAACATATGGTTTGTATTCCTTAGCAATTGTCAAACATTAATATGTATGCTGCACAGGGAAAAGAGACATCTGCTGCTACAGATGTTGAAATCTTAGAATTCAGCAGAACCCAAGAATTAATTACAAATCACAGTCTTTTCTATCGCTGCACCAGGTGACTGTGTCATGTGCAATATCCCAGATTCACATTGAGCTTTGCCATGATTGTCCAGGTTTCTGCATGAGAATAAAATGACAAAAGGAAAACATTTCTATTTGTTCCAATTGCAATATGATAGATGCAACTATGATTCAAGTCTTAAGGATTGAAAAGCATTCTACTGGACTATTTTTCTTTTGCAAAGGTGATCTTATAGGAGTTTATAAAATCATGAGGGGCATAGATAAGGTAAGTAACCAAGGTCTTTTCCCCACAGTAGCAGAGTCCAAAACTAGAGGGCATAGGTTTAAGGTGAGAGGGGCAAGATGTTTCCACCTTCTGGGGAAGAGTGGCAAATTATCTTGCTCTCTACCAGGTAACATTTCCTCTATGCCCTGGTAAAACAGTCAGGAGTCACCTTGGCCTGAAGGGTAAAACCTCTCAAACTCAATGGGCTCCAGGTGTAGGTTTGCTCGCTGAGCTGTAGGTTTGATATCCAGACGTTTCATTACCTGGCTAGGTAACATCATCAGTGGCGACCTCCAAGTGAAACAAAGCTGTTGTCTCTTGCTTTCTATTTATATGTTTGTCCTGGATGGGGTTCCTGGGGTTTGTGGTGATGTCATTTCCTGTTCGTTTTCTGAGGGGTTGATAGATGGCATCTAGATCTATATGTTTGTTTACGGTGTTATGGTTGGAGTGCCAGGCCTCTAGGAATTCTCTGGCATGTCTTTGCTTAGCCCTTTGTAGAAAGGCTCAAATTTTCAAGATAACTTACAGCTGAAATTCCTAGTGAAAATAAACTAAGCTCGACCTTTTTTTGAAGTTATAATACAGTGCATGCAGCAACAACTTAAAACAGAATCCCTACATTGTGCAAACAGGCCATTCGGCCCAATAGGTCTACACTGACCCACTTACCCTATCCCTACAACCCTGCACCTCCCATGGCCAATCCACCTAACCAACACATCTTTGGACTGTGGGAGGAAACCGCAGACCCCAGAGGAAACTCACACAGGCACGGGGAGAATGTGCAAACTCCACACAGAAGCAACTTTTTCATGCAGAGAGTGGAGCATGTATAGAATGAGCTGCCAAGGGAAGTGGAGGAGGCTAGTACAATTAACACATTTAAAAGGCATCTGGATGCATGAATAGGAATGGTTTAGAGGAATATGGCCAAATTCTGGCAAATGGGTCTAGAGTAATTTAGGATATTTGGCATGGTCAAGTTGGGCCAAAGGGTCGGTTTCCATGCTGCACAGCTCTATGACTCTAAAAAATAACATACTAAACTAATTTATACTTTCCTTCGTCAACTTACAGATTTGGCAAAAACATTGCTTTAGTTAAGAAGGATCTTTACAAGATTAAGAGGTTAGAAAAATATGTAGGTATTATAATATGCATGATCCTTAAAACTCATAGTGAATGGAAGAAATGAACAAAAATAAAGACAACTTCAGTTGCATTTGTCTGTACAATGATAGGAGCTCATTTCTACTGCCAGCCTGAAACATAAATTCCCCTGATCGTGGCCTAATTTTGATATTCAGCATTGGCTTCTGTGAAATGACTTGAGCTATTTTTCTATTCTGAAGGTGCGATGTAAATTCAAGTTGGTGGTGGCATGGTAGCTCAATGGTTAGCACTGCTGCCTCACAGCACCAGGGACCTGAGTTCAATTCCAACCTCGGGGAACTGTCTGTGTGGAGTTTGCACATTCTCCCCATGTCTGTGTGGGTTTCCTCTGGGTGCTCCGGTTTCCTCCCACAGTCCAAAGATGTGCAGGTTAGGTGGATTTGCCATGCTAAATTCTCCATAGTATCCAGGGATGTGTAGGCTAGGTGGATTGGCAATGGGACTTGCAGGATTGTTGAGGTGGGGAAGGATATTGTTCAGAGGGTCAGTGTGGACTTGTTGGGCAGAATAGCCTGACGGCACACTATAGGAGTTCTACTCTAAGTTGTTGCTGCATGTACTGTATCATAACTTCAAAACAATGTCTAGCTTAGTTTTATTTTCACGAGGAATTTAATCTATGCGTTATCTTCAAAATTTGAGCCTTTCTACAAAAGGAGCCAGTTAAGTTTGAGACATTTCACCCTTCAGTCTTTCGATCCAGGGTGACTTCTGACTTTTTTGCCAGGAAAGGTTGCATAGTATAGAGCAAGATAATTTATCACTCTTCCCCAAAGGGTGAAAATATGGGACAGTTCATGTACTTATGCAAATCACAGAATCCCTACAAGTCTGAAGAGTAACCCACCCAAACCCATTCCCCTCCCCTATTATTCTACATTCACCCCTGACTAATGCACCTAACCTACACTTCTCTAAACACTACGGGCAATTTAGCATGGCCAATTCCCCCACCCTGCACATCTTTGGATTGTGGGAAGAAACAGGAACACCTGGAGGAAACCCGTATAGACACGGACAAAACATGCACATACTGCACAGACTTGTGCCCAAGGCTGGAATTGAACCTGGGTCCATAGCACTGTGAGACAACAGTGCTAGCCACTGAGCCACTGTGCAGCTCCATTTTTAGTGCGTTAAAGAAATGCAAAGAAAGAATTCTGATTATTTAATGCATACACTATATACTAACAAAAAGCATTGCATTTCTACATTTTTAAAGAGATTTTTCACTAAACTTTGTAATTATTACATTTGATACTAACTTGTAAAAAAAGTGTTTGCTAGATCTTACTAAAATACACAAGTTTCTCAGATAAAGGTAGGTATAAAATTCCAGTGCTATTTGCATGAGTAATTTAGCTCAACTTGATGTTGTCAGCTCAGATAAAATACACTTTCAATTTATTCAGTGCAGTACCATAGATGGGTGAACAGCACTGTTGTCTGCAGGGAGGCTTTGAGTGACACACTTATTCAAGCATGTGTCTAACTCGCCGGCAAACAGTGCACACCAAAGGTCATGAGAAAAGAAAAGGGTTTGTTTTGACAAAGAACAGGAAGTGGTACTGTCATTCAGAGAAACAAACAACCCTCATTACCATAATTCCCTATGTTGCGTAATGCAATGCATCTTTGTCAGTGGGAGTCGATTCCCGTACAGTTGAAGCTTCTTAATGGGAGCATTTTGATGATGAACGTATATTTCCATTCACCAGTTATCCCAATTAAATATATGAGACAGATATATAAAAATGAATAGATGCCCAAACAACCGTTCAAAGAATCCTCCCATTAGCAGACTGTCCCTTAGCTAGGTCATTTGGTATTGTAATGTTATGCTAATTGTCATGATTGTAAGCATCAGCTGTTAACCAGTTCTAGTAATCATGATAAGTTAAAACATTCAATGACATTTTGATCAGTTATAATGCATGTTTAAAAGTATATTTCCCCATTTTACAAAGTCGATTGATTATTAATTGTTTCATTGGTGGGAGGCAATGACCTAGTTGTATTGTCAATAGACTGTTAATCCAGAGGCCCCAGTAATGATCCAGGCACCCGGGTTCAAATCCATCCATGGTGGATGCTGGAATTTGGATTTAATTAAGAGTCTGGAAGTAAGAGTTTAATGATGACCCTGAAACCATTGCTGATTGTCAAGAAAAGGTAGACAAGCAGGAGGCTGGAGGAACACAGCAAGCCAGGCAGCATTAGGAAGTGGAGAAGTCAAGGTTTTGGGTATAACCCTCCTTCAGGACTGGGGGTGGGTGTAAGGGGAGCTGCAGATACGGGGGGGGAGGGGTTAAGTGTGGTGAGGTAGGGATAGGTGAACGCAGGTACAACCTGGTTGGTCAATGAGAGGAATGAATCCCATTGGAAGGAAGGGTTGATCAGAGGAAGGGAAGGGAGGGAAGGGTCTGGGAAAGGAATAGAGGGATGGGAAGGAAGATTATTTTAAACTGGTGAACTCAATGATGAGTCCTCCAGGCTGTAAGCTGCCCAGGTGTAACTGGTCCACGAATATCTTCAGGGAAGGAAATCTGCCATGCTCACCTGGTCTGGCTTATGGCAATGTGGTTGGCTCTTAACTGCCCTCTCGGCAATTAGGGATGAGCAATAAATGCAGGCCCAACCAATGACATCCACATCCCACAAATGAATTTTAAAAATCCACAGGACATACAGGTGACCCAGGAATGAGATTATAAGGAAGTTTACAGTTAGTGCTCTAGGTATTATTAAGATATCTCTGAACTGTTGTAGTTGTTTGTTAGTGAATGTTGTTGTGGTTGGGACTCACACTTTATTGAAAGGTTCATGTAGTGGCAGATCACATTATAAGAAGTGTTTCATTTTCTTGAAGTGTGCTTGCAGAGAGTGTTTAGATGGAATTTCCAATGTAACAGTTGCCACACCTTCTGCGACATAACACTCCCGGCCATTCCTCACAACTTATTTAAAATTCCTTTGTAAACATGTTTATCAACAGTTTTTGACAGAAATTAAAATGTGTAATGTTGAAATTAACAGTTTAAACAAAATTTAAAAAGAACATTTCACAATGATACATTAACTACTGACTTGTCTTTTATGCTTCTTCATGTCATAATCACTTGAATATCTTCTAATCTTTCTACAGCTTGAGCTTAGACTTGGTACAGTTGCTTAGGGCTCCAGTGGTGTGGTCTATATTCAGATTGAGTAGTCTAAATATGTACAGTATGCTAAGCTTCCCAAAACACATCAGTAATGTTAAGATACAGTTGGAGGTTGGTTTAGCTCAATTGTCTTTTGGCAGGTTTACAATGCATAGTAATGTGAAAAATGTAGGGCTCAATTCCCACTATTGGCTGAGGTTACCATGAAGGACCCTCCTTCCTGACCCCTCCCTTGTCCAGAGTGTGGTGGCCCTCAGGTTAAACCACCACCAGTCATCTCTCTCTGATGAAAGAGACTTTACCTACCCTATGAAGGCAACTTTCCTGATTGAATATATTTTGCTTCCAGCAAGTTTTGGCCAGCAGCTCTTCTTCAAATTACTTTGAAGAACTAATAGACACATTTCAAAGGATATATTGAGTAATGTGAGTAATGTTTATATCATGTTGTAAAGCACCAATGTCATCCATGCCTTGTGTCTGACAGGGTGAGGTAAAAATGAAAACCACCGCCACCACCCCACCCACCTCCCTCCAGTGCAGCTTTAATTTTGTGTTCTCTCACTTTGGCAAATGAAAAGAAAAGATGAAGAGATAAAAAGAAAAGGGATGAACAACAGATAAGACTTGGAAAGAACAATGAATGACATTTAATTTGAGGGGCTGGACTTTCTCAGCTGCTTGCTGAAAATGTGTTGCTGGAAAGGTGCAGCAGGTCAGACAGCATCCAAGGAGCAGGCGAATTGACGTTTCGGGCATAAGTCCTTCTTCAGGCTTATGCCCGAAACGTCGATTCTCCTGTTCCTTGGATGCTGCCTGACCTGCTGCGCCTTTCTAGCAATTCAGCTCTGATCTCCAGCATCTGCAGTCCTCACTTTCTCCTTTCTCAGTTGCTTGTAATCCCAATAATCACTTGTAAGTGATTGAAGCGGATGAACTTACTGGAGACAGACAATTAAAAAAAACAATTGACATTGGGAACCAGAGAACCCACACTAATGTCTGTCTGCAGATATTGTACTGAAGAGACCCATAGCTGATAGGACCATTGGTGCACACAGGGCTATCCTTCACAGGATACATCTGACAACACCCTACAGGTTTTTGTCTCAGTGGCATCTTATTATGGTATAGGGATTCTGGTTCTGATATTCCCTTGGCTTGGCATGTGACTAGGACCCCTTCTGTAGACATGACTTGGAGGTGTCAGTGTTGGACTGGGGTGTACCAAGTTAAAAATCACACAAGACCAGGTTATAGTCCAATAGGTTTATTTGGAACTACTAGCTTTTGAAGCGCTGTTCCTTCATCAGGTGTTTGTTGAGTATAAGATCATAAGATCATAAGGACTCCAGCATCTGCAGTCCTCACTTTCTCCTATAAGATCATAAGACACAGAATTTATAGCAAAAGCATCTTGTGAGCTCTGCACAAACCACATGCTGCTCTGACAGTGGATAGATTCAATCACTATCAGAAAGCAGCCCTTAACTGTATCATTCAGAAGCACAATTGGGTGTCTGCCTTGTTACATAGAACATAGAACATTACAGTGCAGGCCCTTCAGCCCTCGATGTTGTGCTGACCTGCGAAATTAATCCGATACCCATCTAACCTACACCGTTCCATTATTACCCATATATATGTCCAATGCCCGTTTAAATGCCGACGAGCCTACTGCTGTTGCAGGCAGGTGGTTCCACACCGCTACTACTCTCTGAGTAAAGAAACTACCCCGGGTATCTGTCCTAAATCTATCACCCCTTAATTTAAAGCTATGTCCCTTCGTGTCAGCCTTCACCATCTTAGGAAAACGTCTTTCACTGTCAACCCTATCTAACCTCCAACACACTGCATCCACCTGGATACCCCATGCTGGCCTATTACCCGCCCTCAACCTCTTCATTTCCAACTGCCACCGGGACATTAACCGCCTCAACCTGTCTACACCCCTCCCCCTTTCCAACCTCTCACCCTCACAACGTGCAGCCCTCCAATCCCTGTGATCCAATCTGACCTCACCATCAAGCCAGCAGATAAAGGGGGAGCAGTGGTAGTCTGGCGCACTGACCTCTACACCGCTGAAGCCAAATGCCAACTCAAGGACACCTCTTCCTACTGCCCCCTTGACCATGACCCCACCTCCATCACCAAACCATCATCTCTCAGATCATACAGAACCTCATCAACTCAGGAGATCTCCCACCCAAAGCTTCCGACCTCATAGTCTGGGAACCCTGCACTGCCCGGTTCTACCTCCTTCCCAAGATCCACAAGCCTGACCACCCTGGCTGACCCATTGTCTCAGCATGCTCCTGCCCCACTGAACTCATTTCTACCTACCTCGACACTGTCCTATTCCCCCTAGTCCAGGAACTCCCTACATAAGTTCAAGACACCATCCACGCCCTCCACCTCCTCCAAGACTTCCGTTTCCCCGGCACCCGACGCCTCATCTTCACCATGGATATCCAATCCCTCTATACCTCCAAACGCCATGACCAGGGCCTCCAAGCCCTACGTTTCTTCCTCTCCAGACGTCCCCTTCCACAGACACTCTCATTCGTTTGGCTGAACTTGTCCTCACCCTTAACAATTTCTCCTTCGAATCCTCCCACTTCCTCCAGACCAAAGGGGTAGCCATGGGCACCTGTATGGGCCCCAGCTATACCTGTCTCTTTGTTGGCTATGTAGAACAGTCAATCTTCCATAACTACACCGGCACCACTCCCCACCTCTTCCTCCGCTACATTGATAACTGTATTAACGCCACTTTGTGCTCCCGTGAGGAGGTTGAGCAATTCATCAACTTCACCAACACATTCCACCCTGACCTTAAATTTACCTGGACCATCTCTGACACCTCCCTCCCCTTCCTAAACCTCTCCATCTCCATTAATGATGACCAACTTGACACTGACATCTTTTACAAACCCACCGACTCCCACAGCTACCTGGATTACACCTCTTCCCACCCTACCTCCTGCAAAAATGCCATCCCGTATTCCCAATTCCTCCGCCTCCACCATATCTGCGCCCAGGAGGACCAGTTCCACCACAGAACACATCAGATGGCCTCCTTCTTTAGAGACTGTAATTTCCCTTCACACGTAGTTAAAGATGCCCTCCAACGCATCTCGGCCACATCCCGCACCTCTGCCCTCAGACCCCACCCCTCCAACCGTAACAAGGACAGAATGCCCCTGGTGCTCACCTTCCACCCTACCAACCTTCGCATAAAACAAATCATCAGCCGACATTCCCGCCACTTCCAAACGGACCCCACAATCAGGGATATATTTCCCTCCCCACCCCTTTCTGCCTTCCGCAAAGACCGTTCCCTCCGTGACTACCTGGTCAGGTCCACACCCCCCTACAACCCACCCTCCCATCCAGGCACCTTCCCCTGCCACCGCAGGAATTGCAAAACCTGCGCCCACACCTCCTCCCTCACCTCCATCCAAGACCCTAAAGGAGCCTTCCACATCCATCAAAGTTTTACCTGTACATCCACCAATTTAATTTATTGTATCCGTTGCTCCCGATGTGGTCTCCTCTACATTGGGGAGACTGGGCGCCTCCTAGCAGAGGGCTTTAGGGAACATCTCTGGGACACCCACACCAATCAACCACACCGCCCTGTGGCCCAACATTTCAACTCCCCCTCCCACTCTGCCGAGGACATGGAGGTCCTGGGCCTCCTTCACCACCAGACGGCTGGAGGAAAAACGCCTCATCTTCCGCCTCGGAACACTTCAACCCCAGGGCATCAATGTGGACTTCACCAGTTTCCTCATTTCCCCTTCCCCCACCTCACCCCAATTCCAAACTTACAGCTCAGCACTGTCCCCATGACTTATCCGGATTTGTCCTATCTGCCTATCTTCTTTTCCACCAATCCACTTCACCCTCCCTCCTGATCTATCACCTTCATCCCCTCCCCCACTCACCTAATGTACTCTATGCTAATTTCTCCCCACCCCCACCCTCCTCTCACTTATCTCTCCACCCTTCAGGCTCTCTGCCTGTATTCCTGATGAAGGGCTTTTGCCTGAAACTTCGATTTTGCTGCTCCTTGGATGCTGCCTGAACTGCTGTGCTTTTCCAGCACCTCTCTAATCTAAACTCTGGTTTCCAGCATCTGCAGTCATTGTTTTTACCCCGTTTTAACCCTATCTAACCCCCAATTATCTTATATGTCTCTATTAAGTAACCTCTCAACCTTCTTCTCTCCAATGAAAACAGCCTCAGCCTTTCCTCGTAAGACCTTCCTTCCATACCAGGCAACATCCTAGTAAATCTCCTCCTAACCCTTCCCAAAGCTTCCACATCCTTCCTATAAATGCGGTGACCAGAACTGCACGCAATACTCCAGGTGCGGCCTTACCAGTGTCTTGTACAGCTGAAGCATGACCTTGTGGCTCCAAAACTCAATCCCCCTACCATTAAACGCCAACAAACCATATGCCTTCATAACAATACTATCAAACTGGATGGCAACTTTCAAAGATTTATGTACCTGGACACCGAGACTTTTCTGTTTATCTACACTGCCAAGAATTTTACCATTGACCCAGTATTCTGCATTCCTGTTATTTCTTTCGAAGTGAACTATCTCACACGTTTCTGCATTAAACTCCATTTGCCACTTCTCAGCCCAGCTCTGCATCTTATCTATGTCCCTCTGTAACACACAACATCTTACCACACTATGCACAACTCTGCCTTCTTTAGTGTCATCTGCAAATTTACTAACCCATCCTTCTAACCCACCTCCAGATCAATTAAAAAAACAATAGTGGCCTCCAAAACATTCTTACGGCACACAATTGGCAACTGAGCTCCAGGATGAACATTCTCCACCAACCACCACCCTCTCTCTTCTTTCAGCTAGCCAATTTCAGACGCCTTACCGAAGTCCATATACACCACATCAACCACCTTACCTTCATCCACCTGTTTTGTCATCTTCTCAAAGAACTCAATAAAGTTAATGAGGCATGACCCATCCTTCACAAAACTGTGTTGAATCTCCCTAATCAAATTATTCCTTTCCAGATCATCATAAATCCTATCTCTTATAACCTTTTCCAACACCTTACCTACAACCAAAGTAAGGCTCACTGGCCTATAATTACCAGGGTTGATCCGACTCCCCTTCTTAACCAAGGAAACAATGTAGGTTATCCTCCAGTCTTCTGCCACTACTCCTGTCGGCAATGATGACATAACGATCAAAGCCAAAGGCTCTGCAATCTCCTCCCTGGCTTACCAGAGAATCTGAGGATAAATCCCATCTGGCCCCGGGGTCTTATCTATTTTCAGATCTTCCAAAATTGCTAAAATCTCCTCTATGTCAACCTCAATCCCATCTAATCTAGTAGCATGTATCTCTTGACAAGATCTTTAACTCCTTTAGTAAACCATGGCTCCCTCTCTCAACAACTGCCTCCCTGCCTGATAGGTATATATTTATCAAGAACCCGTAGGAGCTGTTCCTTGAATAAACTCCACATTTCAAGAGTGTCCATCCCCTGCAGTTTCCTTCCCCATCTTATGCATCCTAAATCTTACCTAATTGCACCATAATTGCCTTGCCCCCAGTTATACTCTTTCCCTGTGGTACATACCTATCCTGCCCATTGCTATTGTAAACATAACCGAATTATGGTCACTATCACCAAAGTGCTGACCTACCTCCAGGCAGGTGAATCTAACACCTGGCTGGGTTCATTTCCCAGTACCAAATCCAATATGGCATCGCCCCTTGTTGGCCTATCTACATACTGTGTCAGAAAACCCTTCTGCACACATTGAACCAAAACTGACTCATCTAAACTACTTGAACTACAGTATTCCTCGTCAATATTGGGGAAAGTAAAGTCTCCCATAACAACTACCCTGTTACTCTTGCTCCTATCGAAAATCATCTTTACTGTCTTTTCCTCTACATTCCTGGAACAATTTGGAGGCCGATAGAAAACTCCCAAAGAGTGACCCCTCCTTTCCTGTTTCCAACCTCAGCCCAAACTACCTCAGTGGATGAATCCTCAAATGTTATCTCAGCTGTTGTAATATTACCCTTGATTAATAATGCCACACTCTGGCCACTTTTACCATCTTTTTTGTCCTTGCTGAAAAAACTAAATCCCTGAATCTGCAACAACCATTCCTGTCCCTCCTCTAGCCATGTCTCTGAAATGGCCACAACAACGAAATCTGAGGTACCAACTCACACCCACCTTATGGGTATAGGTTTGCTCGCTGAGCTAGAAGGTTCATTTTCAGATATTTCGTCACTATACTGGGTACCAATCTCGGAAATGACTGCCAGACTACTCAGACCCCTTGGCATCAAGGTAGTCCACAAACCCACCACACACTAAAACAGCAATAAAACTAATGAATTTGAAAGACCCTATTCAGGCACCAAGCAAAACTAATGCAATTTACAAAATACCTTGCAAGAACTGTAAGAAACACTACATTGGACAAACAGGCAGAAAACTAGCCACCAGGATACATGAACATCAACTAGCCACAAAACGACATGACCCTCTCTCACTTGAATCCTTACATACAGACAAAGAAGGACACCACTTCGACTGGGGCAACACATCTATCCTAGAACAAGCCAAACAGAGACATGCACAAGAATTCCTGGACGCATGGCATTCCCACCGGAATTTTACCACAAACACTTTGACTTGGATCCCACTTACCACCCCTGAGAAAAAGAACAGGAAATGACATCACCACAGGAAATAGCATCACCAACCCAAGGAAACACAAACATATAAACAGAAAGCAGGAATCATCAGCAGTGCATTGTCCGGAGGTTCACTGAAGATGTTACCTAGTATGTTGATGAAATGTATGAAAATGAACCTTCCAGCTCAACAAGCAAACCTCAACCTGATACACAAATCTTCTCAAAACTCGCTATCACCCACCTTATTCCGAAATCTCCTGGCATTGAATACACACATTTCAAGCCAACATCCTGATTGCCTGTGTCCTCTTGCAATATTGTAAACCTCTTCCTGAGCTCACTACCCTCAACCTCCTCTACACTGGAACTACAATTCAGCTTCCCTTCCCCCTGCTGTATGAGCTTAAACACCCCCACCCCTTGAAGAACAGTAGCAAATATTCCCCCCCCCCCCAGGATAATGGTACTTCTATGGTTCAGGTGAAGACCATCCTGTTTGTAGAGGTCCCACCTTCTCCAGAAAGAGCTCCAATTATCAAATAATCCAAAGCTCTTTCTCCTGCACCATCCCTGCAGCCACATGTTCAGCTCCGCGCTCTCCCTGTTCCTCGCTTCACTAGCATGTGGCATGGGCAACAAATCAGAGATAACAACTCTGTTTGTTCTAACTCTAAGCTTCCACCCTAGCTCCCTCAATTTCTGCCTTTGATCCCCACCTTTCTTCCTACCTATGTCCTTGGTGCCTATATGGATCATGACTTGGGGCTGCTCCCCCTCCCCCTCAAGGATCCCAGAAACACAATCAGAGACATCATGAATCCTGGCACTGGGGTGGCAACACACCAATCGTGAGTCTGTCTCGTTCCCACAGAACCTCCTATATGACCCCTCACTATGGAGTCCCCAATGACTAAAGCTCTATTTCTCTTCTCCCTTCCCCTCTGAGCAACAGGGCCAGACTCTGCGCCAGAGACCTGTGCCCCACTGTTTACCCCTGGTAAGTCGTTCCCCCCGAACAATATCCAAAATGGTATACTTGTTGTTGAGGGAAATCCCCACAGGATAGCCCTGCAGTGCCTTCCAGTTCCCTTCCCGTCCTCTGACGTTAACCCATCTATCTTCTTCACATGGTGGTGGAGTAACCACCTCCCTGCAACACCTCTCAATAACCCCCTCTACCTCCTGAACAATTCGAAGTTCATCCAGCTCCAGCTTTTGTTCCCGAACACGGATCTTGAGGAGCTGGAATTGGGTGCACTTCCTGCAAATGAAGTCAGCTTGGACACTAGAAGTCACCCTTACCTCCCACATACTGCAGAGGATCATTCAACTGCCCAAACCTCCATTCTGGCTAATCTGAATTCCCAAATAGACTGCTGGGAAAAAAAAACAAATGAAACATGAAAGAAAACACTTGTCACCTTACCAACCGACGCACAGAACTTTTTGTTTTGGTTAGAGGAGGAGGATGGGTGGGAGACACTACCCGAGTAGTGTTTCAGGCAAAGCAACCACCCAAAAATGTGACCTCGTGACCTCTGCAACTGCGTTTGTTGAAACAGTCTGCTGACCTTCCTCCCACCAAGAGTCCCCATGTGACTGCCTCTTATTTTTCTAGCTTTTCCATCCACATGAGGAGAGGAAAATTCAGTGGGGAACAAAGATCATATATTACACACATCTATCTTCTAGAAGTTCTTTCTTCTTCCACATTATGCCTTGGGCCCCAGAAGCTCCCCCAACACTGACTGCACTCCCCCACTCCCCTAAATGTACAGAAGATGTCAAGTTCTGGATAAGTGTTACTTTCAAAATAACAGTTAGCTTGTCCATCATCTTAAGGGGCAAATTGACAATTCTCTGCTTTTTTACACCAGGGAAAAGCCATACTTCCATACAGGTTCCTTGTAGTGCAGAAGGAAAGCTCTAGCCCCATTTTCACAGCAGTCGGGTGCTGCATTCTGAAATTTAATTCTCAAATTTTAATGTGAATCTCACTCTGCACTTTATTTACAACTGTAACACTGTATTCTGCACTCTGTTATATTACCCTGAGGCACGCTGTATGGTTTGACTTGCCGATATAGTGCGCAAAACAAAACTTTTCACTGTTCGTTGGTCCATGTGACAATGATAAATCAAATCAAATTTAAAATTCAGAATCACAGACTGCCACTTTGACATCTGCTGTCAAATTGTAAGCATATATGCAAGTGTGAGGTTAGGATGCCAGGATTGGACATAATCAGGTGGTTCAGGGCAGAGTAGGGTGCCAGATGGATAGGGCATCAAGTCACAAGGGGAAACTCTCCCTATCCCTAGTACTCACCTTGCATCCTGAAGGACCGTGTCTGGATGCAGTACCAGCATTAGCCACTGTTTCTGGATTGAACCCTGCCTTTGGCCTCAGTGGAATGTGAACTGGCGGCTGGCAGCCATCATTTGGCTGAAGAGGGTGGGAGGACCACAGCATCCCATTCCCAGGCCCCTTAAGTTCCTTTGTTGTTACACTTAAACACTAGCTTCATAATATAAAGGGCAGGTCTTCGATCTTTTTGAACAGTGCAGGGCTACTTGCAACAAGATTACATATCTCAAAATCAATTCAAGATTCTCACGATTTTCTATTCATTGAAGTGCAAGATCAATAATTGTGACATTTATGAACTCATGAACAGCTAAAACTTTAATATGTACTCAAACCACAAACAACACTGTTTCAGCAACACCAAAATATTATTCTGCATGTACATGTTGTGCTGTAATGGCCTCTGTCAGTATTAGCCTTTAGTTGACAAAAGGATTCAACACAAGAACCATCCTGCTGCAAAGCTGAAAACATGATTATTCGGTATTATTGCTTTAAATAAGATGACCCTTTTATTTGAAGTTGAATCATTATGCAGCAAAACGTTTATTGGTGTGCTATTGAGATCATTCTGTCTGGATGTATCACTGGTATGGCAACTGTACCATTCAAGATCGGAGACGGTTACAGACGGAGTGGGACCATTCGGTGCAACCATTTTGGTGTGAGCAATTTGGCACAGCCTGTTTGGCACAGCCTATTTTGCTGCAGACTCATTTAGGCGCAGAACTATTTTGGCGCAGATATACGGTAGTCATCAACAAAAATCAACGTAATAGTAGAATTATTAAATGGGTAGTTTCTTGTAGGTTGTAATTATTTGTGTATCAACTGCATTTAGTCTGTGATTAATCCACCCATAACCATGGTTCCTCAAAATTTCTAAAAAAAAATAACCCACTAAATTCCCTGAATTTTTAAAATTTCAACAGAATATCGTGTCCTGCTACGAGATGTACAAGTTCAAAGTCACTGTTGATAATGCCAGGGTGGCATTCAGGCTGTATTTCCAGAACCTATAAAATAATTTATCATATGTTGTTAGGAACCTATTTGGGATTAAAGCATACAACCGTGGGAACACACCTTTATGTATTTCTCCTAAAATAACATAGACTTGTGAAAGTAGAGGTGGGGAAATTTTGAATCTTCCATCAACATATAACTTTTTTGATGGTTTCAGAAACTCGGCATTCCTTTTTCTTCCAAATATAAAAATTCTGCAGGCGGTGCTGTTGCTGTCGGCTAGTTAACATTGTTCTTCATTATATTCATTAACAGAATAAGTTTTAAAGCTATCTGGAATTACAAGTTCTTCTAAATTTCTTGGATTTAGTGGGTAAGCAGCAATTTCTTTCCTTGTCCTACGAACCATTTTCTTCAGTGCTCTGTTGTTAGGCATCATTCCTTGGCAAGCTTCCAACAAATTTTCTAGGCACTTGTTAATCACTTCCCCCTATAATTGTTTTTCTTTGATGACTAGCTATTTTAATAATAACTACAACCTACAGGAAACTACCCATTTAATAATTCTACTATTACGTTGATTTTCGTTGATGACTACCATATATCTGTGCCAAAATAGTTCTGCGCCTAAACGGGTCTGCGGCAAAATAGGCTGCGCCAAACAGGCTGTGCCAAATCACTCGCGCCAAAATGGCTGTGCCGAATGGTCCTAAATCCGCTTACAGAGAACTCAGCCTGGACAATCACAAAGGCCAAACTCCCATCTAAAGAATCCATCTTCCAGACTCGCTGTCAGGGAAGGGTTGGCAGCATTCTCAAAGATCCATCCCACCCTGGCAATGTTTTTCTAAAATCTCTACCAACAGGGAGAAGGTACAGAAGCTTGAACACATGCACCAGCTGGTTTCGAAACAGTCTCTACCTTATGGTTGTTAGAATACTGAATGGACTCTCAAACTCTTAACATTCACCTGTACTTGTGCTTTTGTTTTTGCCAGTGTTTATCTATTATTCACTTACCTATGCTACTTAACTCTGTGATCTGCCTGTATTGCTCACAAGGCAAAGCTTTTCACTGTGTCTCGGTACATAAATTCAATTCAATTCAATTTACAGTGCAGTTGACACCATTCTCAGATTATACTTTTTATACTAGCATTAATTTATAAATTTTATGTCAATTCCAATGGTTATTTCTTGTCCTTACAAACATAGCATGAACAAGTACATTTCTGCCCATTAGCTATGAACAGATTATGATCTAGATTTCTCTTCGCTGCACTCTGTGAGGAATTTTTACACAAAATAATGAATCGTGTGCATTCACCTCAAAATGGTGGTCAGCTTTTTTAAAATGTTGAATTACCCAACTTAATTCTTACTTATTGTAATTGAGTTCATGGGTTAAATGCAGCCTTTTGCTACATCACCACGTAAAGGCTGTGTAGTTTCTGAGGCAGCACAATCACAGGAAAGAGCACAAACTAACATCATTTATCACATTCTCAGGAATGTCAAACAATTTCACAGCCAATGAATTAGTCTTGGGGAACACTCAGTGCTGTTATATAAGCACACACTGAAGCCAGTCTGTATCACAAACAAAGTACAGCAAAGTGTCACAAGAATGCAAAAGAGATAAATAGTCAGGTAGTCTGTATGGAATCTTTCACCTCCAAGCATCAGGATAAACAGGACCATGACACAAGCCAAAAATAATGTGCAAAAGTGATCGTGGTGTAGAACAGAAATCAGTGTTGAATGTAAAGTATTATCAGTATAAAAGTTGTTAATTCCATTGTTTGTTCCATTATCAGTATTTTGTTGAGCCAAATGGCCTGTTACCACACTGTAGGGAATCTAATCAGGGCAGCATAGTGGCTCAGTGGTTAGCGCTGCTGTCTCAAAGCTCTGGGGACCTGGGTTCAATTCCCACCTTGGGTGATTGCCTGTGTGGAGTTTGTACATTCTCCCCATGTCTGTGTGGGTTTCCTCCTCCCACAATCCAAAGATATTCAGGTTAGGTGGATTGGCCATGCTAAATTGCCCAGAGTGTTAAGTGCATTAGTCAGAGGGAAATGGGTCTGGGTGAATTGCTCTTCAGAAGGTCACTGTGGACCTGTTGGGCCAAATGGCCTGTTTTAATGCTTTAGGGAACCTAAAGAAAAACACATTAAGAGCAACAGTGAAGGGAGGAGCTCACAGAAATGTCCCAATTTTCCATGGTTCTCTGAGTCCACTCTCCCTCCATGTGTTTACAACTCACACTCCTCCCTTTTCTCTTAACAATCTCTGACATATTAACTGAGTTTTTTTTCAATGTAAACATATCTAATTTGAAATAAATGGTTGAATACAACTCTCTGTTCTATTAAAAATTAAAAGCAGGAAATCTGTGGGAGAATATAAAGGAACAATTGCTTTGTACTGTACACTACTGCTACTGATTTACACCTGCTACCTCACTATCAGTAATTAGTGGACAGTATTTCTGCCTGTGTTTGAGAGTGAGGCCTCACTCCTGATTAGTTCCGTTATTGTAGACTCTGAGGTGCCTTTCATGCTAAATGACCTACGTATATTTTTGCGTCTTGTGTGTCCTGAATATTTTTAAAGCAGGATAAAGCCAACCTGAGAAATCACCATCTCATCATCAATCAGTTCTCAGTCATTCTCAATATAATGGAAGGGATCACGGGGTCCTGCTATAAAGCACCGATTTCACACCAATCGCCTGCTTACAAGATGGGCAGTTTGGGTTCTGCCATGACCATTCAACTGCTGACCTCATTACAGCCTTCGTCCAAAAGTGTTGAACTCCTGTGGCCAACTCCTGTATTTATTTGAGTGGAATGTTGGGGTGGGGTGGGGGTGCTGTCACCGAAGTCCCTCCCCTCCTCTCCCCAGTCTTTCCTGCCTTATGACTAACTGAGGCCTTGGATTGGGCAATTAATGGTGAATGAATGATCTCATCTGCCTATCGTTATTGTTATCCAGCAGCAGATGTGATGGTCACTTGCTGGGAACCTCAGAAAATAAATCCTCTTGGGGTTGCTTCTACGTTTCCCCTGGAATGCAGCGAACATTGCCTCAATAAGGGCATCCTCACTCAACATCACTCAGTATCAGATGGAGTATTTGGCATCAGGAAGAGTGGAGATGGACTAAGAATAATTAACCAGAAGCCACCTGCGATATTAATTGTATAAAGTCTCTGCACACTCGATAGGAGATAAAACATTGGAATGGAGATAAAAACAAACTTCAGGATCCAACTCTGCAGACCCCATTGAGAACTACACTAGCTGCACAGGAAGCTTATGCTGCCACAGACCCATCACCTGAATTTGCAAGAGAACATTTCCAGCTTTACTGTAATGATGAAAGTCCATACAGTCAAGAAAATACTATGGACAATGTTTGTATTGGTACTTACAAGAAACATGTTGGAGGAAGTATAGAGGGGATGTCAGAAGTGGGTTCTTTACACTGAGAGTTGTGAGAGCATGGAATGCATTGCCAGCTTCAGTTGTGGAAGCAAGGTCATTGGGGACATTTTAGAGACTGCTGGACATGCATATGGTCACAGAAACTTGAGGGTGCATACATGAGGATCAATGGTCGGCACAACATCGTGGGCTGAAGGGTCTGTTCTGTGCTGTACTGTTCTATGTTCCATGTTCTATGAAAAGTAAGCTAAATTGCTCTATTTTCATCTTCCTTTTGCTATCAGTCCTTCCACATTTGTAGACAGACAAATAGGCCACAGTGACTGCCTTGTCTAAATCAGAAGTGCTTGCTTAACTTTTACCTGAACTTTTATGGAAACACAAAATAAAACCCCCAATTCCCTCAGCATCAAAGGCAGCACTGTGCGAAGGTTATGGTAAGATGTTGCTGTGGAAAATGTATGCTGGGATTCTTCAGTGCAAATAATGACTGAATAAATATTCGCAAAGGTGTCATTGTGATCACTGTCTCTACTTTTGCTTCCTCTCTAACTTCCCTTTGAAAAAAATCACTTTGGCCCTTTAAGGGCTGCTCTCTCACTAGATATTTTGATTCCGAGTCCCATGTGTGACAGGTCAATCTCCCTAGGATTATCCTGTTGCCTGTTATTTATTCACTATCCTCTGAATTTGAGTCACAGAACAGTCTTTGATAAGTTTGCCCAATCTCATTTTCCTATTATTGAGTTTTCCTTGATTCTATGCTGGATAATCACAAGGCCAAGTGATTGTTTCCCAGGAAGATCCTAGCTCTGAGGTCACAAAGTATTAAGACCTGAACATAAATGAAGGTACAATCTGTGCACTTCTCTTTGAGTTGATGAGATGTTCCTTATTTTACAATGTTTATGTTAAAGTGCAGCCCTTTGGCGAAGATAAGATCAAATAAATTACACCAGTCGTGTTTGGATGGAACCACTAGGTCTTTATTTAGAACTGCAGTTCTCTTGAAGGGTCAATGGACTCTGTTTTTCTGTTTACAAATGCTATCAAACCTGCTAAGTTTCTCCAGCACACTCTGTTTTAGCTTTAACTGGAATTATCTGCTTTAATCCATTTTTCTAAAAGGTCTTGTATCTTTTCTTTCAAAACAGATTAGATTCCCTTCGGCATGAAAGCAGGACCTTCGGCTCAACAAGTCCACATTGACCGTCTGAAGAGCAACCCTCCCCTGACTAACTCACCTAACAGTATGGACAATTTAACACAGCCAATTCACCTGGCCTGCACGAGGAAACTGGAGCACCCAGAGGAAATCCATGCAGATACGGGGGAGAATATGAAAACTCCATACAGACAATTGCCCAAGGCTGGAATTGAACCTGGGAATCCTAGGGCTATAAGGCAGCAGTGCTAACCACTGAGCCACCATGCCACCCATGAAATGTAACCAATTCCCTTTCTAAGTTATAGGGAGTTTGTTTCAATCAAGATTTGTACTGAGTCCTTCCAGGATATTACCTCCATGGACATTATTTTTTAACTACAGCCCTATTCCTGAAACAACACAGCAAATAAGACATTCGGGAAGCACATGATAAATTGTAACTTACTATATTCTAATAACTCTGAGTGAAGACTATTTCTTCAAGCATTTCGACTTCACTCTAATAATGCGTTGAATGCCTCCTTGCTACCACTTGACTTTACGGACATCTTTGGGACATTGATGTAAGGCTCAATTCCTGGGCTGGAAACCTGGAAGTGGCTGAGGCAGTACATCCCAGAGATGACCAATGAAGATGCCACCTCCTGGAGCCCTGGATGGACGAACCTCGGATGAATTAGAAAGTTGCAGAAATTAAATGGAGCCACTGCTCTCGGACCACCATTGTGCAGATAGAGACCTTCTGCAGCCTGACCTGCAGCTCTGGCCCCCTGGCACTCAGGGCAAGGCAATTAAGTCAGTCCCCACCGGTCCCTCGGTCTGGCACCAGGAGGTGGCCACGATGCAACGCCGGGTATTGGTCTCAATGGAGTAACCATTCATACTGTTGAAAATAGCCCAGTGGCATTATCAATTACTCCGTAACTGAATACTTAACAAAGACTAATTAGCTTGCTGCCACACTGCTAAGCAGCTTGCTGTGCCAGTCAGTCCCTGCCTCTAGTAAAATCATGCAGAACTGAGAACATGTTGTGAGCTGCCAAAATCCAAGATTCTCCAATATATTCCTCTCCATTCCAGTTTAAGAAGTTTTTTTTTTAAAACCAGGGTGGGACGTTTTTATTTGCAGTGTAGGAGATGGAGGCTGACTTTGAGATCTATAAAATCAAGAGAGGCATGGATAAGGTAGATAGCCAACAGCTTTTCCCCATGGTAGGGGAGTCTTAAACTACAGGACATAGGTTTAAGGTGAGAGGGGAGAGACATAAAAGGGTCAGAGGGGTACACTTCTCACCCAGAGGGTGGTCAGTATCTAGAATGGACTTCCAGAGGTAATGGTGGAGGTGAGTACAATTGTGTCATTTAAGAAACATTTGGAAAGGTACATGGATGGGTATGGAGGCATTTGGATCAAACGCAGGCAAATGGGACTAGATTAATTGTGAAAACTGGGCAGCATGGACAAGTTGGGCTGAAGGTTCTGTTTCCATACTGTAAACCTCCATGACTCTATGACTCTATTTCTATTGGTTCTCAATCCTGGTAAGTCTTTACTATACAGTGTTCCATGTAATTTCTTAACAGAAATGGGGTGGTCAGAAAGACACACAGGCTTCAACTGTGACATAAACAATGCAAGCACAGAGTTAATATCATTTATTTTTCTTCAACCAAAACAGAACTAAATATTTGACCTTTCTCACTTCTTGCTTTTGAAATTAAATTGATTCTCTACATCTCCCTGCTGCTATAATGGCCCAAGGGACGAATCTTCTCATTTTCTGGTTTAAGTGTCATTATTCTCAGGTTTTATGGAAGGTTTCTCTCTGTGAGGCCTCTGTGTGGCCATCTCAACCGCTGTGTGTTCAAGAAATCCAGAGCACTACAACTAGAAATTTTGCCACCTGGTATGTGACAAATTCTTTAATTCATATTGACACTTTAATATTTGACCAAGAGTTGCGAGTTGAACATTAGGGGTCAAATATTCTGGATCCCTGTTCTACTGTCAGTACTGCCACAACGTGGAGTTTTACTAACTGCATGGCAGAGCAATGTTCGTTTCATCAAAAATTCAAAGTAACTGGAATTATTGAGTGTGAGGTTCATGCTTATACAGGTGCAACAGAGATGCCTGCCCTCAAGGAATGCTGGAGTGTCACAACTTCATCTTGGGATCCAGTAGTCATGCTCCTTGAATGTTTTGGGGTCTTTATAAAATACTGAACCCATGTTCTCAGCAGAATGATTTCCAATGAGCCTTAAAGACACATAGCCAGAGTTGCCTGGAATGGTTATGCCCCAAGCTATGCCCCAAATTCTCTACTAAAGATTCATCTGCTAACATGCTCTCTGCTGCCAAATCTATTGTGACTGGAGTGTTGCAAAGGATCTTTGGTTGGAAAAGTGGAAGATCTTGTCCCACTAGGAACATGTGTTTCTTAAAGGAATTTGGTCTTTGGGTATTTACATAAACTTTCCTTGTTCTGGTTACTATCAGTTTGGAATTCAGTTTGGGTACTTTGCTCAAACCCTAATGTTAATGCGATTAATGACTGGGGTCTTATGATTGCAGTCTTATTAGATGTATTTCATTTTGTAACAGATTCAGTCTGTATTTATTCAATTTACTTTACAAAAAGTTGCTGTCAAGGAAAATGCAAATCCCAAAAGCATGATGTGGATAAAGAGCTCAAATGATTTTCGTAACCACGTTCAACTGAAAATGAAGAATATAATCAATGTAATACAAAAGCCACTTTAGTTGGAAGCAGAACCAAGCTGCAGGGTATTTTATGTTTGCAATAAAATTTTTGCATTGTTATTAACCATTGTAAAACTCACACCAATTTTGATAATTGTTATTAAAGAGTTTCTTTCATTGATTATGAAAAGGTCGTTGATTGCATAGCATTCATGCATGGAGATAAAATAACTTTGCAAATTTTAAATTGGTAAATGTCTGTTTTATTCCATAATTTCAAACTAATTAGCAACATTATAAATTCAGAACCAAAAAGTTTCACCGTTATCCATTAAAACAGCTACATTAGGTTGTCTCTAATCCTGGAAAAAAAAAGGCATTCTTCAACACTTAAACAAGAGCAAAATTTAATCTCATCATACCAGACCAAATGTTGCATTGAGCAAATGTATGACCATTACCGTGAATGTAAAGGTATGTTTGTAGGCAATTTTATCCTATCCATTGTATTATAGAAAAGAATAGATTTGTAAACTTGTTTTTGGTTTGTCATATGTGACACAGTCTTATAATTCCTATGTCTGCTACTGTAACGTTTAAAAAAATGGCTTGTGAGGGGCTGAGATTCTCCTGGGTCTGAGGGTAGAATTTTCCTGGACTAGGTTTGGGAACCTGGGATATGGGGCAAGTGTGTGCGAAAATAGTGGAATGTTGTGACATAATATTTCCTTGATGTAGACCTATTACTAGGGAGGTTTTCCAACATGGAGATTGAACACAGAATACCTGCCCACCACAGAGGAACAGAGGAGCTGGAGAATGCCATTCCTCTGCTGTTTGACTAGATCATGGTTGATCGTCTACCTCAATGCCATTTTCCCACATTATCTCCAGATTTCTGGATCTCACCAGGTACCTAGGAATCATTTGGTCTCCATCAAGAACAACATCAGGAATCGGCCTGCAAGCTATGCCCAGTAAAATTGATGGGCTAACTCCACGGCTAGCAAGTAGCATAGCTTCTTCATGGCTAAGGACTCCGGGTGTGTACCTGATGGAGTTTAGAAGGATGAAGGGGAATCTGATATAAATTTACAGAAAATGTCGTGGTTAGAGTAGAGGCGGGGACAATCTTTCCACCAATAGGAGAGCCTCAGGGTGAAGGGATGACCCTGTAGAACCAAGATAAGGAGGTATTTCTTCAGCCAGAAGGTGGTGAATTTGTGGAACACAATGCCACTGAAAGCTGTGAAGGCCAAGTCATTGAGTGTCCTTAAAACAGAGATTAACAGATTGATTAATAAGGAGGTCAAAGGTTACAGGAACAAGACAAGAGAATTAGCTTGAGAAACATATCAGTCATGATCGAATAACCAAGCAGACTCAATGGGCCAAATGGCCTAATTCTGCTCCTATACCTTACACAACAAGGACAGAACCCCTCTACCCACCCCACCCCAGTCCTCACCTTCCACCCCACCAACCTTCAGATACATCATATCATCCTCCGCCACGTCCACGATCTGCAAACAAACCAGGGAAATATTTCCCTTCCCATCCCTATCTGCATTCCAGAGAGACCATTCCCTCCACGACACCTTTCTCAGATCCACACCCCTAGCAGCCCATCCCCCCCCACTCCCGGCACCTTCCTCTGCCACTGCAGGAAGTGCAAAACCTGTGCCCACACCTCACCTCTGTCCAAGGCCCCAAACGATCCTTTCAAATCCGACAAAAATTTACCTGTACTTCTACACACGTCATCTACTGTATACGTTGCAGCCAATGTGGTCTCCCCTACATCAGGGAGACAGGGCGTCAACTTGCAAATTGCTTCAGTGAACATCTCTGGGACACCTGCACCAACCAACCCCACCGCCCCGTGGCTGAACACTTTAACTCCCCCTCCCACTCCACGAAGGACATGCAGATCCTGGGCCTCCTCCATCGCCAAACCCTAACCACCTGATGACTGGAGAAGAACGCCTCATCTTCTGCCTTGGGACCCTCCAACCACACAGGCTCAATGTGGATTTCATCAGTTGCCTCATTTCCCCTCCCACCTTCACTCAGACTAAAGCCTCCAACTCACCCTCTTGACCTGCCCATCTTCCTTTCCACCTATCCAATCCATTCTCCTCTCTGACCTATCACTTTCACCCCACCTTCATCTACCTAACACATTCCCAGCTACCTTCCCCCAGCCCCACCCCCCTCCCATTTACCTCTCAGACTCTCGGCCTACAAGCCTCAATCCTGATGAAGGGCTTATGCCGAAACATCGATTCTCCTGCTCCTCGGATGCTACCTGACCTGCTGTGCTTTCCCAGCAATACACTCTCATCTCTGACCTCCAGCATCTGCAGTCCTCACTTTCTCCTATATCTTATGGTCAAAACCCTGAAACCTGTGTTAAACCTGCCCTGAGCAAAACACAACCAGATCTTTAAAAACTATGCATAATTCAAATTTACTTTAATATTAAATGAACTTCTCACTTGTTTCAAACACTTTGGCCTGATTTTAAAGTTTACTATATGCTTGCACTTTGTGCCACAGGTCTGGCAATACCGAGTATCCAAGCTTATGATTTCTTGTTCCACCTCTGAGCCACATAGCTATGACAGCCAGAAAATGCAAGCATTTTAAGCTTACACCCTCACAGAGTTACAAGTGAGTGATACAGCCTAGGAGTCAGTGACTGCATACTCTGTAGTTGGTCACAAATCACGTGAAAAGCAGACAGCGTTGAGCAGCTACAAATTGCTATTTCAAATAGAGAGATACCAATGTAGGCATAAGTTAATGTAAAAACAAGGACTGCGAATGCTGGAAACCAGATTCTAGATTAGAGTGATGCTGGAAAAGCACAGCAGTTCAGGCAGCATCCGAGGAGCAGGAAAATCAACGTTTCGGGCAAAAGCCCTTCATCAGGAATAGATCTATTCCTGATGAAGGGCTTTTCCCGAAACGTCGATTTTCCTGCTCCTCGGATGCTGCTTGAACTGCTGTGCTTTTCCAGCACCGCTCTAATCTAGAAATAAGTTAATGTAAACTGAGCAGATCCTGCATGTACTTATTGAGAACAAAAAATACACTGCAGGTGTGCAGAGAATTGCTCAGTTTCAGAAAATGTTCAGTTCATTATGCCCATGGTTTAGTAGTGGTTCTGTATTATTATTATTCAATATATTAGTTCTGAAAATAAAAGCCTGCAAAGTATTTATTTGTGATCCATTTAATATTGCTGAAACTGCCCGAGGAATATGAAGATCTGTCCGTTATATTTTTAAAAGATTAAAACCCGCTCTCATTAATTTTGTGCACTTGAAACTTACTAAGACTAACTTAAAATGCTTTCAGTTGAATTTGGAACAGACAAGTGATTTGCATTCTGTACTCTTTCAAGGAATGTAACAGAGCTTAAAAATGTGTTGCTGGGAAAGTGCAGCAGGTCAGGCAGCATCAAAGAGTAGGAGAATCGACGTTTCGGGCATAAGCCCTTCTTCGGGCATAAGCCCTTTCCTGAAGAAGGGCTTATGCCCGAAATGTTGATTCTCCTGCTCCTTTGATGCTGCCTGACTTGCTGCGCTTTTCCAGCAACACATTTTTAAGCTCTGATCTCCAGCATCTGCAGTCCTCACTTTCTCCAAGGAATGTAACAGTAGAGCTAGTGGAAAAGCAACTCCAAGAATTGCTGGAATCTGAATTTGTCAAGAGATCTAGTCATTCTTTTGCCAGAATGCTCTATAATAAACCTTTCCTTGCAACAATGCAACATTTGGTTACTTCTTGAACTTTTCAATAAATCATCAACATGGTAAAATTGCAAAGATTGAATAATACCAAAATTAACCAAGGTAGTCAAATGTTATTGATATTATTCTGGAAGTATGAGAAATAAGAATCCAACAGTAAACTTAATTGACTTCACTGTGAATCAGTTTCATTTTGCATTGTCACTCCTGTCATAGGGTAAGTGTAGATTGGCAGGTGGATGAACAGAAGTAAGATTGTCTGGAGGAGATGGCTTCACAGTATTTCACTTCAGAGGTATTACGCTCCCTAGTTCAGGCTAAGTTTTCTTTTAAACTGTAATATGAATACAGCTTTGGAGAAAAATTACTTCCATATTTAATTAAAAATTGATATGTTACTAAATAATTAATGCACCATATTTCCTGGTTAGCTCGGAGGACATCATTTTCACTGACTCATGAAACAGACAACTAATTATACTGCAGTGATTAAAGATAGGCACAAATAAAGTGAAGCAGCAATCTGAATGGATGAACTGGACTCTATTAACCTCCTTCCATCAATTAACATTAATTTTCACAATTTTCAGGGGTCATTTGATATGAATATCCACAATAGCAGGGCAAGCACAAAGGGGAGCTAAGGGAAATCCACAGGAGTAACTCACTACCGAGCCAAATGATAGAAAGGTAATGGGATCAGCCACAACCAGCCTTGCAAAAACCAGCTGAACACACAGCTAGTTTCCAGTACTACGGAAAATCTAATTCCAGTAATGTCTAAATGGAGACAGTCCACTATTAAAATTCAGTTCATAGAAACAAGGCTAACCCCCAGTTGGATTTGTAGGTTAGACTCTGCAGTGTTGATTGCTGGAATATTACGTTAGCAAATTTCTGCATTTTCCTGTTTCCTTGTGGGCCATGGGCTTGGGCAGAAGATAGATATTCAACTCAGTGACACACACTCCCTGCCCACCTCTAATCCTGCCTGCATGATTCCTATCAGAAATTTCCTCGCACATTTTACATGCAAGTGTAGGGGAGGAAATGACAAATTAACCTGAATTTTAAGTCGGATTGCTTGAATACTGAAATTCACAGATGGTTATGGTGCACCCAGTCCATTGTGTCTGCATTTCAGAGACTTAACCCTTAAAGTGTTGATGAGATGATCATCTTTGTTTGTTTGCTGGTTTGTGATACTCTACTTCCCAACGTCACAATTTTCACAAAGATTCAGGCTTTGGCAAACTGACTGACAGTAAGACTCTGCTTCAAATATATTTGAATTTCACCTTAATGTCAAAGGATTTCTTCAATTCTTTTCTTGTCATTGAACTGGACTGAAAAGCTGGTGGAACAACAAAGGGGCTGAGGTTCTGTGAGTGTGTCCTAAATAGTAAGAATAAAACATACACAGTTTATAGATGTCCTGGGGAAGTGGACGGTTCCAACGGCCATGAGGCACATGAATACATAAATCCCTTCCAACAGCTGTGCATCTGAGGCAGAACTGAGAGAATGGGGAAAGTTTTGTCTAATCTCTCTCTCTATATTAGTCCAGCTCGTGGGTGTGGAACCTAATGTTTGCCTATTTCTGAGAAAACCAACGGAAAAACAAAAAATGACAAGAAACACAATCGATTTCTAAGAATAAATATCAAATACTTTGTGCTAATAGATGAAAGTCAGAAAGGATACAAATGAACAGTAGTGCTATTTTTGGTTCTAAAGGGAGAGGTACACATTCTAGTAATATTTTGACAACTTCAAAGCCCAAACAGACAGCACCCCTCACACTGTTTTAGTTCCTGTTCTCCTGCCAGATAAGATGCTGTTTACCACAGGCAGCAGAATTTAATCAACTGGTGACAAGTACAGTTACAGCATCTTAACCCCATGGAAAATATTATCATTGCAGTAGCTATGGCTGAGGTAATGGACAATAGACAGACAATATTCTCATTCATCCAATTCCCCCTTACATCTCAATTCCCAATTCCCATATCTCTTTTGAACTCTAAGTGGCAAATGGTGGAAGCATGTAGCTCTTGCTTTTCTCCCGATCTCTCAATACAACTGTGCCCTCTGCCTTTCATCTTTCGGAACATCAGGAAATGCAAGTGCAAAAGGTGGAAGAGCAAGAAGGCATCAATGATGAAGAACCAACATCACCAGCTTGGACATTGACACACAATGTACTTCACAGGATACCAGGACTGAATGGCCTAATTTATGCTCCTATGTGGGATTTACATTTGTTGATACACTAGGCCGGAATGACCAGGTTTTAAACGAGGGCAGCGTGGGTGCCAGTTTGCTGAAGAGAGGGCTCAGTTGAGAACTTCACCGTGGCGGCCTCCAGAAGAAGACCAAGATATATACACAATGAAATGATTGAAATGTTATTATGTTTGTCAGAAAATGTGCTGTTAACATTGAGGAGTATAGAGTATGGGACCAATTGCAACAGGGCAAATAGAGCCCATCCTTTCCAGTGTGGAAGTGATGACCATATCCATCAGCACATTTGCAAACTCTCTGATGGAGTAAATGCTGGCAGGTGCTTTAGGTCCCTTTGGTGCGCAAACAGAACAGTCTACATCTGGAAACTACACTGGAAAGCATTCTGAGTTGAGCTTGCTCCTGTACAAGCTCAGACTGCTTTCATGAAAACAAGTTTGCTACTGCTATCATGAGAAGAGAGAATCTTGCTATCATAACTGCAGAAACCAGATATCAAAGGAGCTTCACAGTCCAGCAATCTATCCTCCATCACATTACTAGCATGGTTGAGGCATGCCCCAGGGGAGTACAGCTCAAACCTACTGTCCTGTCTCAGTGTTTATCTTCCCAGCACTGCTGCTTAACCGAGACCCCCTGCCTCAGGTCAGCCAGCCAGCTGAGGCGGTGGAATCCAGAGCCAGGCTGTTGATCCCAGAGCTGCCTCTTGGCAACCTGCAAGTCCAACTGCAGATTCCTCCAGAGCTTCAGCAGCATTCCACCAGCCAAGCTGCAGGTACTGTGGCCACATTGCATCACAGCAGTACGGTAGGAAAAAGCACACTGAAGGCTGGAATAACGGAAGCTGGACAGGGTGATTAGTTGATGCAGAATAGTTCAATTTATACATTTGGTATGGGATATTTACCTTTTGGTGAGCACTACTTCTGCAATAAGAACAATGACAGAAAGGAAGATATGGGATTTTAGTGAATAGGGAATTGGGTTGCATCTATTAGCCACACAGTTGGATGAGTCCATTATGGACAGTTGATTAGGAAGGGTTTAGGTTGTTTGCTTTCTTTGTTCCTTTGTCCTCCTTTTATGGCTGATGGTAAGAGCTGGGCCCTTATAATAATGAGGCTATGCAACATTATGAACCTTGCCATGTAAACATGCTGTCACAAACCACTTCCACAGCAGTCCAGGGAGATGAAGCATAGCATCAAAACAAATTATTGCAGATGTTGGAATCAGTACTGAAGATAACAAATGTTGGTGATCACAATGGGTCATACAGCATCCATGGAGAGAGGGAAAGCTGACATTTTGAGTCTAGATGACTCTTCGTCAGAGCTGGTGAAGATGACTAATGAAGAATCTATATGACTCTAATGAAGAGCCATTTGGACATGAAATGTTAGCTTGCTCTCTCTCCATGGATGCTGACTGACCTGCTGTGATCTCCAGGTTTTGTTGTCTTCAGATGAAGCATAGCAATAATCAGAAATACCACACAGCATTTGGCACACAAGTTTGAATGAATGCTACCCACATGTACATCTGTTGTATAATGGTGTTGTTAACCATACAGTCAAAGGATATCCCTCGTTCCTCAACCATGACCCTCTGCTGTCATGGAGGCTCAAATGTAGGTAGCACTGTAGTCTGTTGTAGAATGAAATCATTATGATTATTACCAGAAGATTGGGCATAGATGAGCATGATATTTAGTAGATGATCATAGATCAGCTGGACAATGAGGGGGTTGATATTAAGGTATCTTCAAAGTTATGCATGTGTAGTTACTGCCACTCTGCGTGATGAGGAAGCCTTCATCCTTCTGAAACTGATTATTTGCTCTATCTGGTTTCCGTTGATAAGAGAGAAGGAAATGTATTTAGCTCTGCTAGAATATAATGCCTCAGCAACTTCTTTTGCGCAAGCACAGAGACTTTTGAAATAATGTCTTGGCCCAGTCTGAAAGGAGGCAAATGCAGAAAGGTTCATGGTTGTGAGTACAGGTCATTCTGCTATAACCCACGTATTTCATTACTGCAAATTCACAATAAAGTGATTGACGAATCAGGGACACTGTTTATAAAGCGCGAATGCGTGTTGGCTGTAACACAATTACATCACCAATACTTTAAGAGCTGTTTCTAAAGCGTGATTTTTCTATAACATGGGGTTGTACAAGAACGCAACCATTGTGTTATAGAAGAACTACCTGTACCATCCCAGCCATTGATATCACAGTCATCACACTGCTCTATAGTAATAATTGTGGCTGCAGCGGATAGCAGATTTCAATGAGAACATTCCTAATGTAATAGAGATACCTCACACACTGCTCCTTGGGGAGGTTTCACTAGGGTAACCATTCCTTGAACATTGAGTGTCCTGTAAAGATATGGCCATTTTCTGGGAGTTTTCTTTTTCTCCTCCCTCTTCCATCAGTTTTTCCTACTCTATGTCACCTCCATTTAATCTTCCGGCAGTCCCACAAGGCAATTTCTGGATCAGTGGTGCTGGAAGAGCACAGCAGTTCAGGCAGCATCCAACGAGCAGCGAAATCGAAATTCACACATGCCACAAAACGCCTTTTAGACTTCAACAATTTTAATCAATTCAGAAACCACTAAACAGCTCTACAATCACAGCAAGAGCTGACAGAACTCACTCAGCAGCTAACCTGTAATTCTAAATAAAGCTGGTGAGGGGTCCTTCCTGCTGCTAAATGGACTGATTGATGTTGCAGATCTGCCAACTCTCCATGCATCAGGTGGATGTTGCCTGTGCATGTACAAGCACCTTCAACAAAATGGCATGAGGATCAGATGTTTAGTGTCTATAGTGCCTGTGCACGGTGCATCCAGATTTTGTGGCTTGATATTGTTACATTGAAAACACTGGGAGATCTTTGCCTCGATTATATTCCTGGCTGTGTATTCTTTCTATTCTAACTGTATTTCACTTTATATATTCATCACTTTGTACTATATTGTGCTGTATTTTCACCCTTTTCATTTGCAATGACCTTACTACAGACTATTTTTAAAGCATGGTCAATGTTTAAAATGTCAGAAAAATTATATTTTGTAATCCAGGATCTTGCATTCTCATAAAATGAACTGGCATTTTTACATGATCAACAAGAAATGGAAATGTTCCCTTTATGTCTGATTAAATGAATGCTGAGGTATGCCAAGGTTATAGCTTAATTAATTCATCAGGAATACATTTTATTCACAACAAGCTGATCTCAATAGTGGCTTTCAGTAATGCCTGTATAAACACTACAAGCACATGAGCAGTCAGTAGAGAGTGTCAACTTATAATTAGCTAGCAAAATGGGCAGTTTTTCATATTTTTTAGCTTAAATTTCCAGGTTGTAAGTTTGACATGCAACAGAGGTTAGTTGATTATCAAAGAAAAATCTTTATTTCAAATTTTAAAACCTAAGTATGTGATAGTGTCTCACGCTGAGCTGCCTCGATACCTCAGCTGCATTGCAAAAAGCTGCATTACACTCAGAAAGAACATGATGAAGCCTAATGAGTTTCTTGATTTAGCTCATTTGAATGTAAGATCAAACACAGAAATTCACTCGATGAAGGGAGGAAACTTGGTAATTCTAAAATCTGTTTTGTGACCTTCTGGCACTTATAAAAGTACGTCCAGATGGCCTGCAGTCTCCAACTTGATGAACTGGAGCTATGGAAAATGCAGTGATTGGGAGGTCTAAGCAATCTCTGACAGCCTATTTCAGTTGCCTAATCTCAAAGGGTTAGCCTCAGCCCATAAATCTTGTAGTCAACGAATGATCTTTATCACCATCTATTAGGAAAACCAGGAAAATATTTTGACATCACTTCATTTGCACTCAATTTAAACTCTTAGTTATGTACAGTAAACAAAAAGAAGGCAGGCAGTCAATTTAACTGCTCCATGTCCCCGCGTATTCAGCACTGTGTCCCAGAAATAGGTGCTTTAGCGTGCAATGTAGAGCTACTAGTCCACATAATGTAATAAACAATGAAAGCAATCATATTTTGACTTTCTGATAAAATTAACTACTTAACTGGGTACTTTGGACACATTGAGTTTCGATTGTTGTACAATATTTGGTGTGAGCATATCTGACCGAAATCCATACCTGCAGCAATTTAGTTCTGAAGAAGTTCCATTCGCCTACACTGCAACAGCTGTTGCATTTCAAAAGCATTGCATGTGAGTTGCAATGAAGGTTTAGGCACAAATAGAAACTAAAAAATTGGCAAGCAAACAGACAAACATTGCAAGTCCTTACTGAGGAAATAATCTGATGTTTAGTTCATAGTTATTCTGAAAGAAGAATACACTGTCAGCCTTGGCAGAAGAAATGACTCCTTTCCACAGCATCTCTGAAGTGTATTTTGCATCAATATTTACTGTGGAAAAGGACATGGAAGATATAGAATGTAGGAAATAGATGGTGACATCTTGAAAATGTCCAGATTGCAGAGGAGGAAGTGCTGGATGTCTTGAAACACATAAAAGTGGATAAATCTCTAGGACCTGATCAAGTGTACCCTAGAACTCTGTGGGAAGCTAGGGAAGTGATTGCTGGGCCTCTTACTGAGATATTTGTATCATCAATAATCACAGGTGAGGTACTGGAAGACTGGAGGTTGGCTAACGTAGTGCCATTGTTTAAGAAAGGCAGTAAGGACAAGCCAGGGAACTATAGACCAGTGACCCTGATGTCGGTAGTGGGCAAGTTGTTGGAGGGAATCCTGAGGGACAGGATGTACATGTATTTGGAGAGGCAAGGATTGATTAGGGATAGTCAACGTGGCCTTATGCATAGGAAATCATATCTCACAAACTTGATTGAGTTTTTTGAAGTAGTAACAAAGAGGTTTAATGAGGGCAGAACAGTATATGTGATCTATATGGACTTTGGTAAGGCATTCGACAAAATTCCGCATGGGAGACTGGTTAGCAAGGTTAGATCTTGCCATTTAGATACAGAACTGGCTCAAAGATAGAAGACAGAGGGTGGTGGTGGAGGGTTGTTTTTCAGACTGGAGGTCTGTGACTAGTGGAGTGTCACAAGGATCGGTGTTGGGTCCACCACTTTTCATCATTTATATAAATGATTTGGATACGAGCATAAGAGGTAGATTTAGTACGTTTGCTGATGACACCAAAATTAGAGGTGTAGTGGACAGTGAAGAAGGTTACCTCAGATTACAACGGGATCTTGATCAGATGGGCCAATGGGTTGAGAAGTGGCAGATGGAGTTTAATTTAGATAAATGTGAGGTGCTGTATTTCGGGAAAGCAAATCTTAGCAGGACTTATACACTTAATGGTAAGGTCCTAGGGAGTGTTGCTGAACAAAGAGACTTTGGCGTGCAGATTCATAGCTCCTTGAAAGTGGAGTCGCAGGTGGACAGGATAGTGAAGAAGGCGTTTGGTACGCTTTCCTTTATTGGTCAGGGCATTGAATACAGGAGTTGGGAGGTCATGTTGCAGCTGTACAAGATATTGGGTAGGCCACTGTTGGAATATTGTGTGCAATTCTAGTCTCCTGCCTATCAGAAAGATGTTGTGAAACTTGAAAGGGTTCAGAAAAGGTTAGAAGGATGTTGCCAGGGTTGGAGGATTTGAGCTATAGGGAGAGGTTGAATAGGCTAGGACTGTTTTCTCTGGAGCATTGGAGGTAGAGGGGGTGACCTTATAGAGGTTTATAAAATCATGAGGGGCATGGATAGAATAAATAGACAAAGTCTTTTCCCTGGTTTGGGGGATTCCAGAACTAGAGGGTGTAGGTTTAGGTTGAGATGGGAAAGATATAAAAGAGACCTAAGAGGCAACTTTTTCACACAGAGGGTGGTACATGTATGGAATGAGCTGTCACAAGAAGTGGTGCAGGCTAGTGCAATTGCAACATTTAAAAGACATCTGGATGGGTATATGAATAGGAAGGGTTTGGAGGGATATGGGCCAGTTACTGGCAGGTGGGACAAGATTGGGTTGGGATATCTGGTCAGCATGGATGAGTTGGACTGAAGTGTCTGTTTCCTTGCTGTACATCTCTATGACTCTCTGATTCTTAACTGTATTTGTTTTGCCACAGTCCTCAGAGTACATTCAAAAACCCAGCAGTGTTTTTTTTAATCTGCCTGGACATAGGTGCTCCTATTTTCAACATTTTCATGTGCATTCCATTCCAATAGCGTCAATGAATGTTTATTATTTCAAAATTTGGAAAACTATTTGTTTATTTAAATAAGAAATTAAACTTCAAAAAAAGGCATTTTGCTGACTGACTCATGAGTGAATTGTATCGAATGGTGTGAGGTTTTGCAGCAGGTATGAACTAAAATTCATTATAGAAATTTGAGTCATTAAATTCACCAACAATGCCTTCTCAGGTTTGCTTACCCTTGCTTGCCTAAGCTTGCTGTGTTACACGGCAATGTGTCTAAAGCATTAGTTGATAAAATTGGAGTGTGCAGAAAATATGCACCTGGGATCTAAGCAAACAGGACAAGTGGTTGTGCATTTCGCCAATAAGATTGAAAGATTGGGAAACACATGAAGAACATGCAAATTAGAGTGGGTGAATTGAATGATAAATATAGTACAAAAGTGAAATAACCAGATTGAAAGACAGATTGGATTAAATGATAGAATTTGGACAGAAAATTTACATTTTTAAAATCTTTTCAGAAAATTAAAACCTGAAGGAATTAGATTCCATATTTAAAACTAAATTTTCAATGAGAGAGAAGCTTTTGGACAGTATCTAATATTTCACAAAGTGATTACTCAGACTGAAAAGTACAATACTGTACTTTTATTGACGATTTTAATTTACACCTTCTGCAAATACATCAACTTAATACCATTCAATGCAGTTTAATAATAAGCCAGTGAGTGAGATGTTATGCTCTTAAACGTAATGGCTAAGCAACACAATTCTGGCACCATCATTGGATTGCTTCATTTCACATGACATCTTGCCTGAAGCTACTGTAATATTTGCATAAATAATGGTGAAAGCTATTGCAATCAATGTTATTTTGAAAGCAAATTATGGCCCACTACATTGAGCTCTTTATTTGTTTTCATTATTCAGTATGCAAAACATTTTTTTAGATACAGTACAATCTCTGCTCCCAATAACATTCATTTTAATCTGCACCCCTCAAGTTACTCGAAACAAATTTCCTCCAAATTTTTTTCCTTTCATCGCACTTATTCTTTCTGTTTGCCATGTGCCTGGAGACGGTAGTTTCTCCTTTGGTTTTCTATCTCTCTTAAGATAGATGAAATGATCCATTATATCCATGGCATTGTATTATCCAACAGTAAGTGGCACATTCGTTGACATATCTTCAGATGTTATCTTTTTTAGGGAAATGTTTAACACTGGCACTTTTAAGGCAATTTTAAAAAATATTGGGGTAGATTTGTGATGATGCTGCTCCTTTAACAAGGTTTCATTGTCCTTGGTGTTTTCAAAAGGGGTTGTAAAAGGCAGAGGTGCCAACATGGCTATCAGACACTGCCTACATTAGCAATCTGGGGATGCTATTAGGTTTTTTAAAAATGGTTGCACAATGAAAGGGGAGTGTCGAGAGTGTGGTGCTAAAAAGGCACAGCAGGTCAGGCAGCATCCGAGGAGCAGGAGAATCAACGTTTCGGGCAAAAGCCCTTCATCAGGAGTCCTGATGAAGAGCTTTTGCCTGAAACGTCAATCTTCCTGCTCCTCGGATGCTGCCTGACCTGCTGTGCTTTTCCAGCAATACACTCTTGATTCTAATCTCCAGTCTTCACTTTTCCCCAATGAACAAGGAGTGACTGGTTCTCCCAGGTCAGGAATTTTTCTAGAATCATAGAATCATGACAGTGCGGAAACAGGCCATTCAGCCCAACAAGTCCACACCAACCCTCCAAAGAGTAATGCACCCAGACCCATTCCCTACCCTCTTACTTTACATTTATTCTGGACTAATGTGCCTAACCTACACATTCCTGAACACTGTGGGCAATCTAGCATGGCCAATTCAGCTAACCTACATTTAGATTAAAATACTGGATAAAAGCAAAATTACTGTGGATGCTGGAATCTGAAACCAAAACAGAAAATGCTGGAAAATCTCAGCAGGTCTGGCAGCACCTGTAAGGAGAGAAAAGAGCTGATGTCAAAGGGTCAGTTAGACCCTTCTCTATGTATAGATTTTCTCTATGTATACATTAGATTAGATTCTCTACAGTGTGGAAACAGGCCCTTTGGCCCAACAAGTCCACACTGCCCTTCTGAACAGAAACCCACCCAAACCCATTTCCCTATCCTACATTTACTGCTGACTAACACACCTAGCACTGTGGGCAATTTAGCATGGCCAATTCACCTGACCTGCACATTTTTGGATTGTGAGAGGAAACCCATGCAGACACAGGGAGAATGTGCAAACTCCACACAGACAGGCGGGAATTGAACTCAAGACCTTGGTGTTGTGAGGCAGCAGTGCTAACCACTGAGCACAGTGGACTTTGGGAGGAAACCGGAGTACCTGGAGAAAACCCCCGTGTTAGAATTTGCAAACTCCATACAGTCACCCAAGGCTGGAATCGAACTCAGGTTCCTGGCGTTGTGAGGCAACAGTGCTAACCACTGAGCCACCCAAGTCGCCATGCCACCCAAGTACCTCGAGTTTGGTTTAGTTTTAGCCATGAGAAACTGCTGGGGACAGGGAAGCAGCTACAGTGAAAAGAGGTTCCACGCTTCAGAAAATGATCCCTGGCTGATCCCCTCTCTGTAAATTCTCTCCTGTAAAAACTGGGTTTGAATTTACCTTTTTATGCCAAAGGATGTATTTATAGGGATGTTGCAGAAAATTGGAACAAAAATCATAAAGTTGCAACAGAGTTGGTTGGGTTTTCAAATCATTTTTATTCTAAATTCTGTTTTTTTTGCCTATGTTTCATTTGGTGGTGTGTAAATAAAACCTGGTTTTCCTTGAAGCCAAGTGGTTTGACCAGCTACATCATTCCTTGGATATCCACCCTACATCTGCGTGAACCAACTACAAAGTGTAGAGTTTGAGCTACCACCTTATAATGTTTTGAGGAGGTCTGGCTTGGTCCATAACAAAGTTCATTAACTCCAATGGAACTTAATGTCATTGGTGGTCCCTCGCAGACAAAGATTACTCTTCCACTCTCCGGATGAATCCACAGTTGGCTGCACAGACTGACACAGCTCTACACTTGGGACAGAAAGTGGGTGAGGCATTGGTGTGGCAGTGCACTGCTTTAATTGTTTTCACCCGTGTTCCGCTTTTTCCAAACAGAAAGTCCTCAGGTACTCAATGTCTTCCAAGATGCTCTTCTTCCATTTTGGACGGTCTTGGGCCAGTGTTTCCCAGGTGTCTGCAGGGATGTTGCACTTCACCAGTGAGGCTATGAGGGTATCACTGGCATGCTTCCAATGCCTACCTGAGAGTACAGCACCTGCTTAGGGTGTCTTGTGTCAGTTGTGTGGACAATGTGCCCAGGCCATCTTAGCTGATCAAGGGTGGTCAGTGCCTCAATGCTGGGGATGTTGGCCAGATCGAGGATGCTGGTGTTGGTACATCTTTCCTCCCAGCAGATTTGCAGGATCTTGCACAGGCAGCATTGGTGGTACTGCTCCAGTATCTGAGGTGTCTACTGTAGACAGTGCATGCCTCAGAGTAATATAGGAGGATGGGATCCACCACAGCTCTGTTGGTGTTGGGTCTGATGGTGTTGTTCTTGAACACCCTTTTCCTCAAGTGGCCAAAGGCTGCATTAGCACACTGGAAATAGTGCTGGATCTTCTTTTACCATACTTATTCATCCAGATATATAACATCACTATTTACAGAATCACAGAATTGTTGCACCACAGAAAGAGGTCATGCATACAGCAGCTCTTCAAATGGCCATCATTACCTCATGCCAGTCTCTTGCTATTTCTTCATATCCTTGCACACTATTCATAAAGAATCACATAGAGATTTCTCATTTCCAAGTTATAATTCCTTGCTAGTTTTCTGAGGGTCAGATCATGAGGATTTGGATAGATCCTTACTTTGACATGTTCTACAGCTGATTTGATTCACTTCACATAACATCAAGATATGGCTGAAGATTGTAGTTACTACAATGCTTATAATATTACAGCAAAGGAACTGAAAACATGTCCTACTGAACTTCATGTGGCCAAATTGTTCAATTATAGCTACAACAGTGGCATTCTGGGTAGGGTTGTGGAACAAGGTTCAGGTACATCATTCTTTGAAATTTGCATGATAGGTCACAGGATGGTTAAGAAGATATTTAGCATGCTTGCCTTCATTGGTCAGACTTTTGAGTGTAGGAGTTGAGATGTGTTGAGGTTGTGCAGGGATGGTGGTGAAGCCACTTTTGTAGTACTGTGTGGAGTCTGGCTGCCCTGCTATAGGAAAAATATTATTAAATTGGAGAGGGTTCGGAAAAGATTTAGCAGAATGTAACCAGGACTGGAGGGTTTGGGTTGTGAAGAGAGGCTGCATAGGCTGTGACTTTTCTCACCGGAATATAGAAGGTTGAAGGGTGACCTTATAGTGGTTTAAAAAATCATGAGGGGCGTAAATAAGGTGAATAGCAAAGGTCTTTTCCCTTGGGTTGGAAATTTCAATACTATGGGGCACATTTTTAAGGTGAGAGGGGAAAGTTTTAAAAATAACATGAGGGGCAACGTTCTTACACAGAGAATATTCTGTGAGTGGAATGAAATGCCAGAGAAAGTGTAGATGCAGGTACAGTTACAATATTTAAAAGACATTTGGATAAGTACATGAATAGGAAAAGTTTAGGGGGGTATGGGCCAAATGCAAGTTTGACTTGTTTAGTTTGGGAACATGGTTGTAGACTAGATGGACCAAAGGGTCTGATTCCATGCTGTATGACTCTATAGCTCTATGTATTGTATCTTGTGCATAATTACTTAGCTATTTCCTGTACACAAAGAGCAGAACAATTCCAATCTGGCCAAATAATGCGCCATCAGTCTATTCTTGATCATCAATAAAGTGAGGATGACAAACCTAACTTCCAGAGGTGAGGTGAGAGTGACTGCCTTTGATATCAGGGTTACATTGTGGTATCAAGGAGCGCTAGCAAAATGAGAGTCAATTGGAAATGAGGGGAAAGACCCTAGACCTGCCAGAGTCATACCTACAACAAAGGAAGGTTATCGTGTTTATTGCAGATCAGTTATCTCAGCTCCAGGACATTTCTGCATGTATCCCTCAGGATATTGTCCAAGATCCAATCATCTTCGGCTGTTTGATCAATGGCCTTTCTTCCGTTGTAACGTGAGGATGTTTGCTGGCTGATGACTGTATGATATCCAGCACTATTCATGGTTTCACAGATACTGAAGAGGTCCATGTCTAAACGCAGCAGGTCCTGAACAATGTCCAGGTCTACAAGTGGCAAGTAACAGTCTCACCACACATGAGCTCGGCAATGACCATCTCAAACAAGACAGAATACTATCATTGCCACTTGATAGTCAATAGAAGCCCCTAATATCAACTCCCTGGGAGTTACTATTGACCAGAAACTGAATTGGAATAGGCAGATAAATACAGTGACATAGGTTATGAATACTGCAGCAAGTAACTCACCACTTGACTTCCCAAAGCCTGTCCACCATCTACAAGGCACAAATTAGGAGTGTGATGGAATGATCCCGACTCTCCTAAATGAATGTATCTCCAGCAACAGTCAAGAAGCTAGGCATAATCTAGGACGAAGCAATCCACCTGGCTGGTACCACATCAACAAATATTTACTCTCTCCAGCACATGATAATCTGCTGTAGTGTGTACTATTTACAAGATGCACTGTAGAAATTCACCAAGGCTTCTTAGACTACATCATTCAAACCGATTCTCCTGCTCCTTGGATGCTGCTTGACCTGCTGCGCTTTTCCAGCAACACATTTTCAGCTCTGATCTCCAGCATCTGCAGTCCTCACTTTCTCCATTCAAACCTATCACCACTATCATCTCTAAAAGACAAGGGCAGCAACTACATGGGAACACCACAATCAGCAGCCTCATCTCCAAAACTGCTCACCATCCTGACTTGGAAATATATCCTATATTTGTCCATTATCGCTGGGTCAAAATATAGGAGCCGTCTCCTAATGGCTTTGAAACACAGTGGTTCAAGAAAACAACTCACCACCACCTTCTTAGGGGCAACTAGGGATGGGAAATAAATACTATCCCAGCCAGTGATGACTACATCCAACGAATAAATTTTTAAGATTACAGAATTAAATAACTGGCGGGCTGCTCCACAGCCAGTTACTGTAGCACAGAGTTAACAAAGAGTGCTTCTCGATTCCGGGTCAGAGAAGTCAATTTGATCACGATGGAAGCATGCTGAAGTAATGAAGATGCAAAGTGACAGGGAATTTACTTTAAGTTTTGGTCTTAGGGACCTTATGATGTGCAAAATTAAATCTAAATACTTTAGGAACTTGATTTTAAAAGTCCAAAAATGGGCAGGATGGTGTGAGGGATAAGGGGTGGGCAATGTTTATTTTTAATGGCTGTGGCAATAGTCATAGGCTATTGTCTGGATAGCTAGCTGTAGAGCTGTGTGACATTCAATGAACATTTTGAAATATTTCTCTTGCAGTACAATTAGGAGATAATTTAAAAATTATTGCTGTATGTGAGTTTTAGAAACCTGGGGCTGAGAACCCTTGCTGTGGATGTAGGGGGCATGTGGAATAGGAGAGGCAGCTCCTAACAGCTTCACTTTTATCAATTTATCTTGTAGACCAGAAAAAACAAGACTGGTTCCCCTGAGGTCTCGTAAGCAGCTCCTTTCTTTCCACTCTCAACAACAACCTCCATAATGATCACCAACCTCTGTCCTTCCTCAAAATCACAGCTGCCCCCTGTCTCTCCACCACCCAATCTCTAAGGACCTTGGCTGTGCCTTAATACCACTGGTTTTCCTCTTGGCTCTGCTGTCAATCTGTCTCCAAACAAGCCAGGAACAGGAAGTTTGCAACTCCTGTCTTGACTGGTTTTCCAGCATCTCAAACACTCCACCTCATGAACATAGGAGTCAGCATAATATACATGCATTTCTCTGAACATTATTACAGGAACTTCCTTCCCTCTATCCCTGTTAAGACAGCCATTGGCCACTCCTTCCTTGCTCCTTTCTATGCAAGGACCAGGATTCGCAGATTATCTCCCATCTATATGCCCCATTTCTAATGACCCTAGTAACCAACACCAAACCATGACATTAATCCTTCATTAGTCATTCCATAAGTTTAGTCTCCTGAGTAACATATGGAGAGACAATGTTGAAATAAAATTCTCCTCTTTCACTCTTTCCATTCAAATGCTGAAGGTCTAGGTCTCAGGAGTTTAGCCAAAGTCTAGTTTTCAGGGTCTTATAGTCAATTAATGCTGATTTCTTTCTCTTCGAGGATCTATTGGCATATCACTAAGAGTTCTTCTAACGATGAAAAGACCCTCAATCCGGGCAACTGTAGAGGTGGGTTCAAGAAATGTGAATCTGATCCAATAATTACCTGATGTTCAAGAAGCTCCTTACAAGTGGTAGATAGTACTGGCCACAAATGGATCTTTTCCTTTTCCTGAATCCAGGAAAATAGTTTGGGCAAGCAGTAGGACGGTCATTTACACTGGCTGAACAAGTTTGAACTGAACCTCCAACCTACTACATCTGTAGTGCAGGCACAGCCAATAACATAAATAAAAGAAAATTGTCCAGATCCAAACATTTATGTTAGTGAAAATGCAATTAAAATGTCTGAATTCATACAAAACATCTATTATCAATTAAACATCCCACCCACGTCTAATCCAGGAACTTTATTTATGACAAAATGATTCTTCTTTTTATTGTGATACAGCCAAAAATGCCAGTTACGTACAAGTAAATGTTGTTATTATGTTCAATTGTTAAATATTGCTAATTTTCTGCAACTGAAATCTTAGGAAAATAATAATTTGATGATGCACACGTTGATTAGGAAGCTTTACTAGTCATTACAATACAATTACTGTTCTGGGGCTATTTCGGACTACACTATATTGTGCAAGCATTAGCCAATCAGATTTGATGCAAAGCGTTGGAATGCATTACAATATGCTTTTGGGTAATACTTACAAGGTCAACCATTAGTTCAGTGTACAGTTGTTCCAACTAGACTTATTTGCCTAAGCTGCATGACGGATTAAATGATTGCCCTGAATGAAATGCTTTACCTACATTAAGCCAGACATGAGGACTATTTTATGGATGTAAAATTTAATGTAAGGAATGTCACAGCTCCTGGCTTGCCAACACCCTGGATGTGGGATTTGCAAGTGCTACCTTACTAGGAGCACTGGGGTGTACTTTCATTAGCGCCTTTCTTCATGCTGTAAATCTCTTTAACATTTTTACGAATGACGCTCACTGTCTTCCGGTTCCTATGACAACCCAATACTTATATATATTGTAACATGCCATGTCAAAATATTTTAAGTTCCTTTTATTACAAATTAATTTCAATTGCTATTGTGAAATCTTATAGAGCAGATTTGGGTGACTGAGATAAGAACAGAAATTGCTGGAGAAACTCAGAAGGTCTGGCAGCCTCTGTGGAGATAAAAACAGTTAATATTTCAAGTTTTATTTGACCGTTCTTCAGAACTGAGCAAAAGAGATGCCACATTGGACTTGAAATGTAAACTAGCTTTCTCTTTCTGCAAATGCTGCCAGACCTACTGAGTTTCTCCAGCACTCTCTGTTCTTATCTCAAATGTCAGTACTTTGCTTTTATTTGATCCTCCGGGTACAGTGTTGACCTTTTCTTAGAGTTGAAGAGTGTGGTGCTGGAAAAGCACAGCCAGTCAGGCAGTATCCGGGGAGCAGGATTATGCTCAAAACATCAATTCCCCTGCTCCTCGGATGCTGCCTGACTGGCTGTGCTTTTCCAGCACTACACTCTTTGACTCTGATCTCTAACATTTTACAGTGCTCACTGTCTCCCAATTTTCTTAGATATGCCAGCCCTCCAGGATTGGTATGGACTCTGGAACCTTAACCTCCAAGACATCGCAGTATGCAATCCTGGAGAAGAATCAAAAAGGGGCATAAAAATAGGTTTCTGCTTGTCATTTTCTTTGTCTGATATAGAAGTATTAAAAATAGGGAAAAAAAGGCTGTTGGGCTGCTGATCAAGCATCAAACAGTTAAAATACAAGTCTTGCTGCTTTCCAAATGGCATAAGAAGGCCGGTGAGGATGGATGTGTTGGCTGACTAGCTACTAGAATGTCATGTGATGAAACCTTTAAGAATACAACTAATCACAGTTGGCAGCCCTACACTTTCTGCTGCTCTTTCCCTATATACCTGACAAGGTTTTCTGTTCAAATACATATCTAATGCCCTACAAAAGTACTTGCATCACTGACTTGAATTTGAGCCCCATTTTCTCCATTTACATAAGTAAACTAAAAGAGAAAGAAAACAAAAATGAGAAAAGAAATTAAAAGAAAAGCAGACAGAGCAGATGAGCCTCAGGCTTAGAAGCCCTCCTCCAGTCCACTTGCAGTTAAAGAATAAAAAGGTACTTCATTGAGAACCTCTTCTGACAAACAAACCAGTTTCATTAACTTTTCGAGAAAAAAATGTGACAATTTATAGAAATGTTACTGCCCTGCACTGATATTCTGGCTACCGTGATTACATAGACATTGATTTCATCTCTGCTCACCTAAATGACTTTCATAGAACAGTCTGGCTAATCGCATGTTCAAGTCCATGTAGAAGATCTCAAGTAGTTGCACAATTCATGTGAAATCTGATTCTTAACAGTACAACTTGTTCCTTTTTCTTCCTACAGGATTGCAGATTTCCTCCACAGTAATGAGTAAAAAATCTTTTTAAAGAAAGCAACAGGTATTTAAACAAGAACACGAACCTACTTGCCCACAGGGTTTATTGATCTTTAGTGTCAGTCACCTTCTTGGGCATAGTGCAGTTTCTCACCCAGACAAACACTGCGTGCATTGCTACAAACAATCCATTTTTGCACAAATTTATCCTGATCCTGGAAAGTTTAGTCAAAGATCCATAGACAGATTCACTCATTCAATATTTGTGTGTTTCAATGAACATGTAATGCGTTTGATCACCGCTGCTGGGAGAAATATGTCTCCAGTAAGTTCGTGTCTGAATCAATCGATTGCACAGTGCAGGATATGAAACAAGTTTAAACCCTGCCATAACATTCAATCATTGTTGTGAAATTCCTCAGGTTTAAAATGAAGTTGTGGTGCGTTTCATTATTAAGCAAATTACTGACACAACACTTCAAATTCTCCTGTTAGAAATTTTAGTTTAAAAGTATTGGGAAATGTCACCATAACGGTTTTGTAAAAATTATCAGCAGGAAATAATTCGATCCAGGTTTTGTGAAAGTTGAGAACACGGCGAACACATCTGGCCATTTGTAGTAAGCACCAGTAACATTGCCCTACATCGGTCTGCTTTAAATCAACTTGAACTCTGCCACAGTTCAAGTGACTATTCCAAGTATAGAGCTAAGCAACAGCAGGGGCATTTCTGCGTGACTGATATACTTTGCAGCTGTTTACGTGGGGTTCCATGTCATCCAGTTGAAGCCTCCAGGAGCAGCTTGCAACTAATACATTTCTATTTTGACCATGCCATAAATGTGGCTCATGTAGCTCCGATAGCAACCTTTGCTTAGTCCCAGAGGAATTTTCACACATTATCGTAATAGCATACAATTCATACAGGCATGACAGCTTGCACAATTAGTGCAAAATATGATGCCAAGTCATCATTATAGATGCTTAGGGGTAGCTTTACAAATGTCCACTGATGGACAGAAACTCATGTGAGGTAAACTGGTCCCAATGCGTAATGCCCTGGTTGTACTTTTGATGCATTAAATTCTATTCAAAGTATGAATTTATTAATTAAATTCTTATATGTGTTAACTCTTTTAACAAGTAGGTGATGTTACAGTTATGGCAGTAACAAATTTATGTCATTATCAGATCAACTATAAAAAAATCCATGTAAATTGATTTGCCCTTCAAATCTGTACAGATCAACTAGAAAATTAAATATGCATTGAATTATCAGCCTTTGCTGTTGTTTCACAACTTCACTAACCGCAAGGCAGTGTAAACCCAGTTGCTATAATTCCAGTGTTCAACAGAATCTTGCTTTCACGGAACAAGTTAGGTCAAACTGAAACTAATGGAAAGGTTTCCCAGCCAGAAGAAAATATTAAACGCACAATGAAGGCAGTGTCAAAACCTTCACTAGCTCTTTAACCAGTAGAAACGTTAATTAGTAAATGAGTTAAAATTACAAGGGAAAAATGGCTGCTACTTTCACAAGGAGTTCCTCTCAATGTCAAAAAGCAGTGAAGCAAACTGCAGCAAGGCGAAGTCAGTTTGTGCTTAGAGTGAAACAGTGCTAATATTGTGACTTTTCCAATTTTTCTTTTCCATTGACACACAACATATTTAAAATATTTTTAATTTTAAAACAATTAAAGCAACAGTGAGTCTCAGAAATATGTCTCCAAAATAACTTTGAACATTCATGTTGCGAACATTAATGGGATGAAGATTGGTGGAATAAAAACAGCTACAAACTCAATGTAAGCCTCTTTATGCTGATGTAATTAAACAATTCCATCCCTCAGATGTTGTGTTAACTCCTGCCCATCACTCGTCTCTCCTGCAGAGATAGCTCCACATTGCAATTCCATCTCTCTGCCCATTCCTGGAATAGTATTCCTCTAGTGTCTTCTAATCTTCTTTGAAATGAGGTGATTTACTCAGCTTCAAGATCCAGTTTCAGTAATTTATTCCATATGCTAGTGATAAGCTACAGGGAATATAGAATTTTGCTTACTTCCTCTGAGTACTAATGCTAATTGTTATGCCTCTATGTAGTGATTCATTCACTGGCTTGGAATTTCATCTTTTAGGTGCATTGTGAGGGTTGGGATAATTCTCAGTTTGGCCTCTGCTTCTCAGGACAAATTGCCTGCAAAGATGGGATTTTCATGCTGTTGGACAGGTACCAGTGTAAGCTGGGGTAGGGCTAGCCTACAATGGAAGAGGCTCAGATATGGCCAAAGGAGTTGCTATATGCCATGGTGGATGAAATTAAAAGGTCCACCTTGAGTTGTGGGACTCTGTGGTAATTATAATAAAAAGTGGAGACCCTCTAGCCCTCATCGCTCACACGTCTTCAAACTCCAGCCGCTTTCCATGCCACATGTCACCTCATGTCCTTTCACTCAACCCAATAACTCCTCATGTGCCCTATGCCAAATTATGCCCCCCCCCCCAATCTCTCATAATGCTTTTCTATTCACATCCTTTGGTCTCGCACACTCCCTTCCTCCCTCTTGAACTCGCTCACTACCTCCTTCCCTCTCAGTCTTGCTCACTCCTTATATTAATGATATAGAAGATGGTATTAATAGTAACATTAGCAAATTTGCTGATGATACAAAGCTGGATGGCAGGGTGAAATGTGAGGAGGATGTTAGGAGATTACAGGGTGACCTGGACAGGCTAGGTGAGTGGACAGATGCAGTTTAATGTGGATAAGTGTATGGTTATCTACTTTGGTGGCAAGAACAGGAAGGCCGATTACTACCTAAATGGAGTCAAGTTAGGTAAAGGGACAGTACAAAGAGATCTGGGTGTTCTTGTACACCAGTCAATGAAGGCAAGCATGCAGGTACAGCAGGTAGTGAAGAAAGCTAATAGCAGGCTGGCCTTCATAACAAGAGGGATTGAGTATAGAAGCAAAGAGGTTCTTCTGCAGCTGTACAGGGCCTTGGTGAGACCACACCTGGAATATTGTGTGCAGTTCTGGTCTCCAAATTTGAGGAAAGACATTCTGGCTATTGAAGGCGTGCAGCGTAGGTTCACAAGGTCAATTCCTGGAATGGCGGGACTATCTTATGTTGAAAGATTGGAGCGACTGGGCTTATATACCCTTGAGTTTATAAGACTGAGAGGGGATTTGCTTGAGACATATAAGATTATTAAAGGATAGAATACTCAGGAGGCAGGAAACATGTTTCCACTGATGGGTGAGTCCAGAACCAGAGGACACAGCTTAAAAATAAGGGGTAGGCCATTTAGGACAGAGATGAGGAGAAACTTCTTCACCCAGAGAGTGCTGGGTGTGTGGAATGCTCTGCCCCAGAAGGCAGTGGAGGCCCAGTCTTTGGATTCGTTTAAGAAAGAGTTGGATAGAGCTCTCAAGGATAGTGGAATCAAGGGTTATGGAGATAAGACAGGGACAGGATACTGATTGAGGACGAGCAGCCATGATTATAATGAATGGTGGTGCAGGCTTGAAGGGCAGAATGGCCTACTCCTGCACCTATTGTCTATTGTCTCCCTCTCAGTTTTGCTAACTCCCCCATGAGCCCTCTCGCTCTCACTCATGCCATCCTTCCCTCCCTCTCCATCTTGTGCACTTCCTCGCGTGCTCTCTGAATTGGAGGTCTGCTGCCTTCCATCAGCCATGCTGCAGTCACTGCGGACATACGTTGCAGCGCTGTTCTCCGGTGATGTTCATTCTTGTCAGAAAGAGCATGATTTGAGGAAAGATAAAGGGTATGGGATATATCAAAAAAATTAAAATACAATCATTCATAACTTTCCATTTTTGTTAAAAACAAACCTTATTTCACTGTAGGCCAATAAAGTGCCAATCATTCAGACCTTTAAACGATCAATGGCAGAAACTGCAAATGCTTGTGCAATTGACAGAAGAGATCACAAAGCCAGAGCTGTCAATCAAGCAATGTTTGCACTGGGCCTCAGCTAAAACTCTATTGTACGTCTTAGATCTCATCCAAATCTCTTTATGCATTCTTGACAAAGAGGCCAGATGTCCATTATACTGTTGAAACATTTGAGCCCTGTGGAAAAATTATTCCATTTCATAACAGGTTTTTGGAAGGACTGATTATGGAAGACCTATTGGTCAGTTAACAATTTTCTGAATTCAGAAATAACAGAAATGTTATTTACCTCTAACACATTGTTTTGGTGTGGGGTCTCTACTGCAAACAGCTACTCATGAATATTTCATTCAACCCTTTGGCCTCTCATGTACCCCATGCCAAGTTATGTGAATACCAATGTGAGAGTATTTGACATCAAGCCACATTTGACTGAGTGTGCTGTATAGAAGCCCTCGCAAAACTTGAGTCAACTGGAATCAGAGGGAAAACACTCAGCTGCTTGGAGACATGCCTGGCACAAAGGAAGATGGTTGTGACTGATGGAATCAGTCATCTCAGGTCCAGGAGATCTCTGCAGGAGTTCCTCAGCATACCATCCTAAACCCAACCACCTTCAGCGGCTTCATCAATGATCTTGACTTCCTCATAAAGTAAGGCATGATGGGGATTCACTGGTGATTACACAATGTTAGCAGCATTGGCCACTCCTCAGATACTGAAGCAATCCATGTCCGAATGCAGAAAGATTTGGATAATAGGCTGATAAGTGACAAATAATATTGTGGCAGGCAATGATTATCCCAAACAAACAGGAACTTAACCTTTACCTCTTGGCTTCAATGGGATTACCATTGCTGAATTCTCTAATATTAACTTCTCTAGGGTTATCATTGACCAGAAACTGAACCATATAAACATGTGGCATCAAAGCACGTCAGAAGCTAGGAATAACGCAGGGAGTAACTCACCTCCCGGCTTTGCAAAGCCTGTCCACCACTTACAAGGCACCAGTCAGGCATATGATAAAATATTCCCTACTCTCCTATACAAGTGCAGCACCAACAAGAAATGCAAGAAACAAAAAGCAGCCTGCTTGATTGGCGCCACATCCAGAAACATTAACTCCTCGACCACTGCCACTCAGCAGCATGTGTCATTAACCAGGTGCACTGCAGAAATTCCCCAAGGCTCCTTAGAGAGCACCTTCCAAACCCACAACCACTACTTTCGAGGAGGACAAGAATAGCCTTAAATTGAATTGATTATCACATGTACCGAGGCACAGTGAAAAGCTTTGTCTTGTGAGCAATACAGACAGATCACAGAGTTAAGTAGCATAGATATGTAAATAATATGTAAACAGTGGCAAAAAAAACACAGGTACAGGCGAAGGTTAAGAGGTTGTGAGTCCATTCAGTATTCTGATAACAGTTGGGTAGAAACTGTTTTGAAACCAGCTGGTGCATGTGTTCAGACTTCTGTACCTTCTCCCCGATGGTAGAGGTTGTAGAAAATCATTGCCAGGGTGGGATGGATCTTTGAGAATGCTGGTGGCCTTTACTTGACAGTGGGCCTGGTAGATGGATTCTATATGGGAGGTTAGCCTTTGTGATTGTCTGGGCCAAGTTCACCACTCTCTGTAACCACCTCTGATCTTGAATGGTACAGTTGCCATACCAGGTAGTGATACATCTAGAAAGAATACTCTCGATGGCACATCTATACAAGTTGGTATTCACTGTCATGCCAAATCTCCTCACCTGCCTGAGGAAGAAGAGACATTGTTGGACCTTTGTAACCAGTGTGTCCACATGAAGGGTCCAGGAAAGCTTGTTGTGGATGACCACTCCCAGGTGCTTGACACTCTTCACTTGTTCCACCTCATGTGCTGTTAATGTGTTAGGAGGGGCATGAGTAACCTCTCGCCAATAGTTAATAATGTGTCCCTTGGTTTTGCTGGCATTGAGAGCTAGGTTGTTCTCAGTGCATCATTTTTCCAGGTCTTCCACCTCCCGTCTGTTGTCTATTAAGTCGTCATCTGACATCCAACTGACTGTGGTGTGTCATCAGCGAACCTGTAAATGGCATTAGTCTGGTATTTGGCAACGCAGTCATGGATATACAGTGAATAAAGTAGGGGGCTGAATACGCACCCTTGGGGGATTTCAGTGTTGAGTGTTAGTGAGGACGAAATATTGTTCCCAATCTTCACTGATTGTGGCCTGTGAGTCAGGAAACTGAGGATTCAATTGCAGAGAGTGGGGCTTAGTCCAAGATCGCTAAGTTTAGTAATCAGTCTTGAAGGGATAATAGTCTTGAAGGCAGATACGTGGGAATTTACCTTGGAATTACCTCCAAGCTTCAAGCCATCATGTCCACACAGACCTATCCCAAAGACCACACTACTTACCTAGCCCCTTGCCACCATACACTCTGACGCTCTACTCACCAGGCATCATACCTTCTACTCAGCTAACATTCTAGCTATCTGGCACCTTGCCCATTGGCATCCTACCCCGCCACCTTACTCCTATTTCTGGCACCTTAACCCCAACCCATCTGGCACCTTATTTGTCTGGACCAATGCACCCTACCCATCGGTTTCCTACCCTCCACTCCCTCTCAGCAAACATCTCAAGTAACATACGTATTTCCCATTTAACAGTAGCTCTCAAGGTGATTGTAAGGACCTTTAAATGTCAGAATATGGTAGCAGTAAAAAGGGGGTGCAGTCTGCCTTCCTCTGATGGCTCTGAAGTGGAAAAGAGTTCTCAGAATGAAAATATAGCTCTGTATGTCTGAGGGAAGCCTGATGGGAAACTCCTTTCAGCAATTTGGAGCTCCATTCTTTAGCGAAAAAAAGACCAGAAAGGTGATTTGTGTGAGACTGTCACTTCCCAGAAAATCTGGCGCAATATACAGAAATAATGGAGACAATCTATCATAAATCCTCACACCTGGTATTTCTTCAGTTCAGATTTAGCTTGAGTTGTTGCTGTCACAGTCTAACACCCTTCACAGATGGTTTTAATCTTAGTTACTGACTTGAGACTATAAATATATTGAATAAGCTTTGTGAAAGTTTGAACCAAACCAGATGGTTAATGTTGCGCTGAAAGGAAAATGAATGCATTTGAGCATTAGATAATAAAATAAATGTGATCTGGTACCTAAGGGATTCTACTTCTACACAGCAACATTTATTGTTTTTAATCTACATTGTGTCATACAACTAAATTTGGGCATTACTGACTTCTTACTATGTATGCAACAAATCAACACTGTTCATCAAACGTATTCATATGAACCGATCATAGAGGAGCCAAGCTAAATATTTAAATATAATTTCCATTCTGTTCAGGTACTTTCAGCTACCACAAGGCAAGTTAAAAATAATTGTACATACTGAGGTTCAAACAAAAGATTCATTTGTGTTGACACCTATGTCTAGTAGTAGAAAACTTCAACTTAAGCACCAGCACATGGTTGTGAGTTATATCCACGAACTGCAAGGCATTTTCACAATCACTTTCATTCAACATAAAAACTTTATAAATAGATTAACTAGTTTACTTCAAGAATAGGACAATTATTCAATAATCTGCATGACAAGAGACAAAGAAATTGGATGATATTAAGTCAGAATATTGTGCTGTAGTATTGGACCCCAGGAAGTGGAGTAGGCTTTTCAGCCCCTCAAACCTATTCCATACTTCAATTTGATTGGGATTGATCTGTGTCTTAGATCTATTTCTCTTCAGGTGTGTTATCAACTCACAGAATTTCCAATGAGCCACTGGGAATGCAGCGTCACAGTGGTAATATCACAAGAATAGGACCCAGAGGTCCACATTCTAAATGCTCTCAGGATATGGGTTTATATCCCACAGTGACATCTGAATTCAGTTTGAAGCACATCTGGAATTAAAAATATTAGTTTAATTGTAACCATTGTTGCAAAATCCCTCTGGCTCGCCAATGCTCTTTAGGGAAGAAAATTTGTCATCTTTACCTGGTCTGGTCTACATGTGACTCCAGACCCAGACCAATGTGATTAACTTTTAACTGTCCTCGGAAATAGCCCAGCAAGCCATTCAGTTCCAGGATAACTTGGTCAGGGCAATAAATGCTGGCCTTGCCAATGACTCCCACATCCCATGACTGAAAGAAAAGGTACTTCTGTCAGGACGAAGATCAGGATGGACTGTCCATTGCACCCTGAACCAGGAAGCTCAACAGACAGAGGTGCAGGGCTTTTGTTGGGGTTTTACAGAAGCAGTTGAGAAAATTGATACCATATCAAGAACATCCATACCAGAAAGCAGCTTGATGACTTAGCAAGGCTGGTCCAGCTTAGTAAAGCCATTGGTACCGTTGAACAATCAGCTTCCAGTTTATGAGCTTCACTCACCCCTTCACTTTGAAAGTACTCATCCTGGCTCATCACCTGGCTGTCAGAGAAACTCACTTCAACCAATGGCATCTTTCCAAACAGTTGAAACTTCTAATTCAATTTCTAAATAATTTCATCAGTCAGACTTCAGAATTCATGGGAAGGAGTGCTTCGGACGGTGAGTGATAGGTATCTGGAAACATGTAGTAGTTGGTCACTGAGATTAACAGAGAACTGAGGCTACCAGCTTCAATTTCAGGTCATTATGCTCCTATTAGATTGATTAACCCACTATATAAATGGCCACCCAACCAAAGCTCATGTTCCACTGAGGGAGTGTTCTAGTGTTGTTGGAGATGCATATTTCAGATGTTTTGCTAAACCCAAATTCAGTTTACTCCATTTAGATCAATGTCACAACTCCATTTCTCAAACTTGGAAAAGGCCAAGGAACTCTCCACAGAATGAAACAACTGTTTAACCTCAAAACCTCACCAAAAACAAAAGTAACTGGTCATTCATCTCACAGCTGCCTATTTTTGAGAATTTCAGATGTCATGCTTGCCTACGTAACAATAATGGGTGCATGATTCTTCTCATTCACAGTAAATATTTTGAGCTATTTAAAACAAATACAAAGTTACAGCTTTTTCTGAGTAGTAGGTCTTCTTTTGGTTTATAGAGGTCAAGGAAGTAAATATTTAGAGAAAACTATGTTTTGCATACCTTTGGTGACAGGCATGTGCTGGATCTCATTTTAATTGGACAATACAATGCAGTATTTGTAAAATGCATTTTGGATAATTTTCCATGAGCTGTTCTGCACAACTGTTTACCATAGCTGCACTCCAGTCACACTGACTTGCCTTTCAGAGACACTGTCATACTTAATGGCTGTGATGAAGCAACAAGCCAACAGTTGTGATGGAGTAGGAGCTCCTTGAACTTCTATCTTTTTGGCTTTGCAATTTATTTGTTTTTCTCTATCTACAGCAACTGCCTGTGCCACACACCCACTCCCCACCACCACTCACCCATCAAGAGCTGCTTCCACATCAGAACATTTCCCCCTTGACTTATTTCCGGATTCTGCTAAATCAACATCCTGCACATTGCAGTTGTATGGAATGTGATTAATGATTCTTCAACGCAATTCAGTGAAGAATTCATCAATTCGCACAGTCGCAACTTGTAAATCAATGGGAAGACAGAATAGTTTATTGTAAGATAAATGATACATTATTCAGGTTCAGGGAGGCTATTTTTATTTTAATCACTTTAATGGTTTTACATCTTAATTAGTTCTGTATTTGTGGTGCCAATCCTTCAACTGCAAGTATCACTAACATAAGCTAACACATGTATTGGATATAAAATGGGTCATATTTAGAGGGCCTTTATTGGAATAGATACTGAAAGTGCCCAGGGATTTGCTGCGCTTCATATCCATATATATGGATACAAATTCTCTCAAAGGGCAACCATTTCCTTTCAAAATGTCATCATGCCATTTCACAGCATTCAAACAGTTGCAATCTTTCACTGAGTTACTTTAAACATTCACTTCAAAAAACATGAATAACGTAGCTCAGCACTCTCGTTAATCCTCTCAGTAATTCTGCATCAAGACGAGTTCATTCTAATTTTAGATCACTGAAGGGCACTGTCTGAAAATGTAAAATGAACTTGCCTGCATAACAGTAACTGCACTCCAAAATGTTATTCATCATCTAAAGCTTTTGTGACCTTTCACCCTGATAAACATTTAATAAGTTTAAATGCTATGATTCCAGGTAGCTCTGGGTCTTTTCAGTCCTCTCCTGATATTTCTCCTTCTGCCCTCTATTCTAGTGCTCTCTCACACTCTCATTGGTGAGCCCATCCCACTCAATTTTTTTTGGATCTTCTCACTGGTTGTTGTAATAGGGGCTGCTGCAGTCCCAGCAATGGTCTCTATTCCCTGTGGCGCTTTGGGTCCGAATGCACCAGCAACCTCTGATTGGCCAGCAACTCGTGGAAGGAACAGAAACACTAAGAGCAGAGAGTGAACTGTCTGCCATTTTACCCGATCAGGGCCACTGGCTTTCTGACAAGTGGATGGGCTACCATTGTAGCTATTAAAGTCAGCCCTGACTGTTTAAATGGGGCACTTCACATTACCTCTGGCTGCAATTGGAGCTCAAGAAACTATTTTGTGGTGCGTAACTGATTGTTCGAAAACTGGTTAAACAGGCAGCGCATGTTTTCTGATTTTGTGTTATTCTAATCTATAATATACTTAAAAGAAGATTTAATAGAGAGTTAAGGCCGTTTCTAACTATAATGCTCCTCATACAGTTATGGTCTTAACTAAATTAAACCTAGCTGTGCAGCTGTGTGATAATTCCAGCACATTGCATTAAAATGCAGATCTGTAGCACTGATTTTGAGTTCACAATCTTGACTACTATTAAGGGATGGTACTAAAGAGTGGCTGGGAACTGCGGGAGAAAAGAAGACAATATCAAAGGGTTAGTCAGCCAGGCTTTCCCTGCACAGCAACAAGCAGTCAAGAGAGGTCTGGCACAAACAGAGGGCCAGCAACAGACTGCAACCTTTACAGAGATAATAATGTTTGTATAGAGACACCAACATTAAGAGCATAGCTTTCTCTTTAAATTAAAAAGGTTGTTCTCTCCTAAAGTTGTCTCCAGATTTAAAAGTGCTGTATAAGACTTGCAACTTGGCAACAAATGGTTTTCATACAAACAGGAAAGCCAGAAACATGATTCACAAGAAACACTATCCCACAGACCCTTCCGAGTCTGTTTAAGAATCTGACCTTAGGTCCAATGGTTCAACTCCTGATTAATGATGGCTTTTTCCAGGCTATATGCAGTTATCTGCTGTCACTGTGTCATTGATTCTTTTATTTTAATTCATCTACCAAATTTGAATCAATTAGAACTACTGACAGAATAAAGCCTTTATACTGTGAAACATCATAAGAATATTTTAATCACTCTCAAACGTATAAAATATACCCAGTGATAGAAAATTCTTCCTTTCCAATTTGACAACAAATGTATATTAGCAAACAATATATCCACTTTCTGAGAACTATCATGCAAATATTCTGCAGGGATTAAGAATGGTGGTGGTGTGATATAGATCTCTCTTGAAGTAGGTTGTAATCTGGAGCTATGGATAGTGACAATGAGGCTCCAAATTTCTTTCCAACACATGGCTGACCAGAAACCTCTCTCACTGTTACCTCCTGCCAGTGCCGCATGTTCTAAGGATTTACAAAATTGATAATCAACCTGTTTGGACATGACAAGAATGTAGCTTCCCTTGTCCAGTAAGTCCTGGAGGGGTCCAGGACCCAAAGCATCCAAATCAGAGGCAGGAACACTACTCACTGCATCAAAAGGCTTCCTCATTGGACAGAGTGAATTTATTTGAATTTGTAGAAATGATTGTGACTCGTAGATGTTTGTAGCATAGAAGGAGGTTACTTGACCCATCATGTTAGCACCAGCCATCACAGATCTGACTACATGAATACCATCTTCCAGTTTATGGCACATAGCCCTGGAGGCTATGGAAATACAAGTGAACATGTCAATGCTCCTTATATATTTCAAGAGTTTTTAACTCAATTACCCTTGCAGGCAGTAATCCTCAACGCTCTATTTTGCCTCCTACTTCTTACTTCAAACCTATGGTCCTCACTATTGAAACCTCTGCTAATGGAATGTGCCTTCCTATCTCCTCTATCTATTCCTCTCAATTTTATACACCTCTATCAGGTCCCACTTCAACTTTTTCTCCTCCAAAGAAAAGAACTCCACCTATATAACTTATCCTCTTACCCCAAACTTCCAGGCCAGCCAGCATCCTGGTATGTCTCCCCTACACCCTCTCGATGACAATCACATCCTTCTGATGATGTGGTGACCAGAAGTGCAAGGAGTATTTCACTTGTGGCATAATCAGTAATTTGTACAGTTCCAGCAAAACCATCCCTGCTCTAAAGGTAGGTATCCCACCTGCCTTCTTCATACCTTACCTGCCTTCAGGGATTTTTGAATATGCAAGTTCCCACTGATCTTCAGTACCTTTCAGGGATCTACCATTTATAAGGTAACCACTTGCCTTGTTAGCTGTTCCCAAGTGCATTACTTCACATTTTTCTGGGTTCAATTCTACTTGTTATTGCTTATCTTCCTACTGATATACCATCCTATCAATTTTCATATCATCAATGAATTTCTTCATCACATCCCCTACACTTAAGTGCAAATCATTAATGGACACCACAAATAGCAAGGGCCCCAGCACTGAGCTCTGTGGAATCCCACAAGAAACAAACTTTCAGTCATAGAAACATTCCCTATATATCACCCTCTGCTTCCTGTCTCTCAGCCAATTTTGGATCCAGCGTGGGACTTTGCCTTTGATCCAAAGTGCTCTTCCTTTCTTAATCAATCTGTCATGAAAAACTTTAACAAAAGCCTCACTAAATTCCATGTAGACCACATCAAATACATTACTCAAGAACAAACCAATATAAATACCGGAAGAAACATCAAAGCAGCGCTTCACACGAGGCTCCAACAGCACTGATGATGTTCCCTAGCCAGGGAACGAAACGTTTGCAGCAAAAACTTCCAGCTCGGCGAGCAGAACCACAACAACGGATACCCGAGCTACAAATCTTCAATCAGATTTTAAACATTACTCTCATTAACACTAAAAAAAAGGAGTCACCAGATTCCAAATATTAACTCTGCTTTCTCTCCACAGATGCCACCAGACCTACTGAATTTCTCCAGCAATTTTTGTCATTAACATGCCTGCCTGTCTCCACAAAATATTTGATCAAATCTGCCAAACATGAACTTCAGTTCATAAATTGATACTGATTATCCTTGATTAACCTGTGACCCTGCAATTGTAAATTATTCTGTTTCTTAGAATTCTCCCGATAACTACGATGCAATCAAGGTTAGACTGATTGCCCTGTAATTTCCCAATCTATTACTTCCTCCTTTTTTAAATAACCAGACAACTTCAGTTGGGGGTCCTCTAGTACCCCAGCTGTGGCTACAGAGAATTTGAAAATTACAGTCAGGACCACTACATCTCCTCCCTTAGCTCCCTCAACAGTCTAGGATACATTTCTTTCAGGCCTGTGGATTTATTCACTTCCAAGGGTCTAAACCTGCTGGTAACTTGTTCTTCTCCACATTAATTTCTTCTAATATTTCACAGTCCTCCACCTTGATGTATACCAGCATCATTTTCCATAGTGAAGATCTTTGTGCCCAAATCTTGTGGGTTCACACCAAGATTACACTCAATAGTCCCTTCTGTTTCCCTAGCTTTCCTCTTGCTCGTTATACAAAACCCCTTTAGGTTTTTCTTTATTCTACCTGTCTATGCTTTCTCCTCCATTTGCTTAGCTTTCCTAATTTCATTTTCCCCTATATTTTTCACACTCCTCTAGGAATGTGTCATAATCAGTATACATCAAAATCTGTCATTAAGTTCTCTTTTTCACTTAATCCTAACATGTCTATCTCTTGATAACCAGGTCTTGGTTCCATCGTTTGTCTTTATGGGAACAAAATTATGAATTGTGCAAAAAGGCTACTGTATATTGCACCTCTCTAACTCTCAATCCAGCATACTTACCATGATAAATCAGTGATCTTTTACATAGTGGTTGATTTTTATTATGCAGTCGGTAAACTTACAGTGAATGAGTGCCTGAAGTTGAATAATACACTATTCATGCATCAATTGAAGATCAGGATTGAGATATAATATCTGTACTGAATGTTCCTACCTGAGGATCTGACAGACGTGAGATGTCTGGGTAAAGGTAAAACTTTATTCCCTCTCCAGCTCCAGGTAGAGTCACTCCTCGAATCAGTAAAACCAACAGCATCAGGTAGGGGAATGTTGCTGTTACATACACCACCTGAGTATAAAAAAAAGCACACCATCAACTTGGCCTTTGTACTGTTTTCCAACCAAAGAATATTATACACTATTATGACTGTTATACACTGTGCAATTAATATGAAAATCTCAGCTTTTACTGTGTTGTTAGAAAACAATTTCTTGATTAGGTCAAAAAAATGCATGATTCTGTCATTTGCCTCATAACATAACCAATCAGATGTGCACAGAAATCAAGAGTCAAATAACAGTTTTAAATTAATTGTGCACATTTTTCAAAGGGGGTTCCTCTTTCAGCTAACTACGAGAATTGGTGCATTGTCCATATTTAAAGGACGACTTACAAAGACACAGTATGAGAAACAGTATTTTCAAAGCCTTTGCCACCATTTGAGCAATTGATTTCCATTATGGAAACTAATTTCTCGTTCACCGATCTTTCAGAGAGAGGGAATTTTTACCTCTAAAGACGGAATCAGGAGAATCTGGAGTTTGGTATGCTTTGTCATAGCATGTAATTGAGGGAGAGACCATTGCATTATATTCAAGGATTAGTCAAATAAATATGTGAAGTTGTTGGGGGGGAGCGGGGTAGTCAAAGAGTGAGAGTGAGAGAGAGAGAGATAGAGACAGAGGGAGAGAGCGACAAGGAGAGGACATGGTAAAGGAGTTTAGTTTTAGATGGCTCTAAGAAAACACTGACATAGATGCTATGAGCCAAACGGCTGTGCAATAATGACTTCTGGTTATGAATAGGAAATAATACCAAATACAAAGTTTCACAGTACCTTGAATTTATTAGTCACATCATCATACAGCATGGAAACAGGCCCTTTGGTCCAACATGTTCCCAAACTAAATTAGTTCACCTGCCTACATTTAACCCACATTCCTTCAAATCTTTCATATTCATGTCCTTAGACAAATGTCTTTTAAATGTTGTAACTGCATCTGCATCCACCACTTCCTCTGGCAGTTATTTCCACACACAAGCAACCCTGTGCAAAGAAGTTTCCCCCCTGTCCATTTTACATCTTTCTCCTCTCACTTTAAAAATATGCCCCCTAGTTTTGAACTTGCCCACCTTAGGGAAAAGACCTTTGCCTTTCACCTTAGCTATGCCCCTATAAATCTCTATAAAGTCACCCCCCAACCTCCCATGCTCCAGTGAAAAAGGTCCGAACACCTCCAGCCTACTTTTATCACTCAAACCCTCTATTCCTGGCAACATCCTGGTAGATCTTTTCTGAACTCTCTCTGGTTTAATAATATCTTTCCCTTAACAGGGTAAACAGAAGAGCACACACTACTCTGAAGAGGTCGGTACAACCTCAACATGACGTCCCAACTCCTAAAGTCAGAGATCTGAGCAACAAAGGCAAGCATGCTAAATGCGTTCTCAACCACCCTGTCTAACTGTGATGCAAATTTCAAAGATTTATATACCTGAATTCTACGTCTCTGTATTCTACAACACCATTAAGATTGCCTCCAAGGAATTTTTTGCAGTTTTCATAAAGTTGCTCAGTTCCTACAAAACTGTTTGGCTGGGATCAGTATTTCAAAACTTCCCATGGTCTTATGGAAAAGAATTTCTTACAAATACTAATTAATGCATTGGAATGCTAAAGCCGCCTAATATGACTTCACCCAGAAGATAGCAATATGTTGATATTAATGTTCAAAAGATTACACATTATGGGATTGATTTTTATTGCCTTTGCCTAGCATTAATAGAGCATTAATGACCTCAAAACAGTAATGGGAACCTTGTATCCTGTTAATACCAATGATTTATCTAGTTTTACATGGAAAGGAGATGATAGTGTATGGTTTTCGAATGACCCACCTAGTTTGACCACGTTTAATATGGAAATTAGTCCTTTTTTAAAGAACATTTCTGGTTGGAACTGCTTAAAAATTTCACAGGCAATGGAACCAAAGGAAGTCATGAAAGAAAGTGCTCTTTACAAAAGAATCCAGGTCACTGCTGCCTCAGGCCCTCTATCCTCCATGATCAGGCTCACCTCCCAATCCCTCATCAAAAGATTTATAAGGATGTTGCAACGGTTGGCGGATTTGAGCAATAGAGAGAGGTTGAATAGGCTAGTGTTTTTTTCCCTGGAGTGTCGGAGGCTGAGGGGTCACATTATAGAGGTTTATAAAATCATGATGGGCATGGATAGGATAAACAGACAAAGACTTTTCCCCGGGGAGGGGGAGTCCAAAACTAGAGGGCATAGGTTTAATGTGAGAGGGGAAAGATATAAAGGAGACCTAAGGGGCAACCTTTTCACATAGAGGGTGGTACGTATATGGAATGAGCTTGCCACAAGAAGTGGTGGAGAGTGGTACAATTGCAACATTTAAAAGGCAATATGAATAGAAAGAGTTTGAAGGGATATGGACCAGGTGCTGGCAGGTGGGATGGACTGGGTTGGGATATCTGGTCAGCATGGACAGGTTGGACTAAAGGATCTGTTTCCATGCTGTACATCTCTATGACTCAAACTTAACCTACCAGCACATGCCAGCTTAAAAAAACCGCCAAATTTAAACAAGGTTGCAGCAGGCATCTGTCTATCTTTGTTAATCAATTCTCCTTAAATCATGATTTGGAGATGCCGGTTTTGGACTGGGGTGGATAAAGTTAAAATTCACACAAGACCAGGTTATAGTCCAACAGGTTTGGAAGCACTAGTTTTCAGAGCGCTGCTCCTTCATCAGCTGGTTGTGGAGTATAAGATCATAAGACACAAATTTATAGCAAAGGTTTACAGTGTGATATAACTAAAATTATGTATTGAAAAAGACTTGGATTGTTTGTTAAGTCTCTCATCTTTTAGAATGACCATGTTAGTTTCATATGTAAATCATAGAACTTTTTTAAAGTTACATTCTCAAGTGAACTTTAACAATTGGTGTCATTCGGCCCATGCATTATTCAGACTGACATGACACCAATTGTTAAAGTACATTGTGGCCAATATAGCCCCAGTCTCCCAATATAAAGCTCACCTGCAAAGCCCCTTCATTACCATCCATTCACAAAAAGTACCCTTAGAAGCTAAACATTGTGCAAACTGGCAAACAATGGCAATGCCTAATCCAAAACTGAACATGTGCTCACTATAGCACTTTGATGGTGCCAGTGTAGAGACTGGAAAGATCACAATAATACATGGTGTGATAGTATCAGAATGATAGTGAACTTCAGTATCAGAACTAATGTATTAACTACACGTTATATCAAATGGAAAATGAAAAAAAAACATTTGGGTATTCATTTTTTTCTACTCAGGAAAGTAAACATTGTGTTAAAGGGGGAAAGACGTTTAGCACCCAATGTCAGCAGAGGCCAGTTCCCAGATATGTGCAGTAAAGTTCAGTTTCACACAGAGTGCTTTATGAGATTAAATTTTCTGAGTGTGTCACAATTGGAACAATGGATGAGTTCAGTTGGGACCGTGGAAATAGCCATAGTGAGACTACAGATTTATTCTTTCCAAGCAATCAATCAATAAGGCACCTCTAGGAGCCTTCTTTGATTAAGGAGAGTGGCTAGGGACCCAGTAACAGGAGGTTCAATCACTGCACATGTTGGCCAGTGTAGTATCATCACTTCTGCTGCTGCTAACACCTCCATTAATATTTGGTGCGTAGTAAGGGGCATTTGATTTGCTATCACTATACAATATCTAGAACCCATTCCATAATCAATCGTAGAGGTTACACCACCAGAGTCGAGACAGAAGGAGCACTTGTTTTTGTAAACGAGATGACTTATTGAATGATAGCAATCGTACAACTACATTACTAGTCAGGCACAAACACTAGGCTTGTCAGGATGAGTACACAGTACATGTGCTCTCCATAGAATCTTGTATAGGACTCAACTGTCTCCACCCAAAGACTGTATGGCTTAAGATTGGATAGAGTGTAATGTAATGTGCACATGAACTCCCTCAGAACCATTCCCAAATACAACAGCTCACAGCCCCAGCAGGAGAGTTGGGCACTGCAAAGGCAGAAAGATTATTGTTATACAGCCGCCATAAGATGACATTCTCAGATGTCTCTGCAAACTGGAGAATAAACATGCCTATAGGTTGCAAGGTCGTGTGCTGTGGATGGCTCCTTCATTGGAGTGTAGATCCTCTGGCTATAAATTCCACCTAAACTGCCACTGAAGGCTGCCTAGAATTAGCTGCTGGGGTCAACACTTGGGGAGATCCCAGTGTCATCATCAATGTGCCCTCAACTGCTCCCTAATTGGTAGGCTGCTCTATCACAATATGTGTTGTCATAATTTGTAATCTTATCTTCTTTGATGGAAACAGAGCAGGGGAGTCATCTGATTTTAGGTCTTTGGTGATTTTGGAGAGGCTTTCCGTGATGTAGCAGTAAGGCAGGCCACTCACCTTGTCATCTGTCTTTGCAATGATTTGTAGCTGGAAATGTGACTTGATGGTTGGAGGAGACTATGAGATGATTTTTTGGAGGGTATTTATTTCCGTCAATGGGTTATTTAATGAGTAGCTCCCATTTGGGCCAGAATAGACATCTGATGCTGAGGTGGTATATTCTTGGTGATGGCTCTGTCTCTTTCACTAGCAGAATCCATTTTCTAATTGGTTTATTCCCCTGTAGCCTAGTGGCTCAGGTTTTAGTTGTCTTCTGGACAGATTTAAGTCACAATTTACAAGGGAGCCATGTGAATGTTACTGTCTCCCTCCTGAGGAAATTCAAATCAAAGTGCAGGAAGTGACTAGCAAAGCTGTTTACCAAAATCTGGTGCCAAAGCAAGATAGCAGCCATTGCTAAACCAGAGAAGTAGCTCAATGATCCACACAACTTCTCTCCCTTGCTCTCAATAGAGTCATGGAGATGCACAGCACAGAAACAGACTGTTCGGTCCAACTCATCCATGCCGACCAGATATCCCAACCCAATCTAGTCCCACCTGCCAATACCCCCCCAGCCCATATCCCTCCAAACCCTTCTATTCATATACCCATCCAAATGCCTCTTAAATGTTGCAATTGTACCAGCCTCCACCACTTCCTCTGGCAGCTCATTCCATACACGTACCACCCTCTGCGTGAAAAAGTTGCCACTTAGTCTCTTTTATATCTTTCCCCTCGCACCCTAAACCTACACCCTCTAGTTCTGGACTCCCTGACCCCAGGGAAAAGACTTTGTCTACTTATCCTATCCATGCCCCTCATGATTTTGTAAACCTCTATAAGGTCACCCCTCAGCCTCCGACGCTCCAGAGAAAACAGCCCTGCCTGTTCAGCCTCTCCATATAGCTCAAATCCTCCAAGCCTGGCAACATCCTTGTAAATCTTTTCTGAACCCTTTCAAGTTTCACAACATCTTTCCCATAGAAAGGAGACCAGAATTGCATGCAATATTCCAACAGTGGTCTAACCAATGTCCTGTACAGTCACAACATGACCTCCCAACTCCTGTACTCAATACTCTGACCAATAAAGGAAAGCAGACCAAATGCCTTCTTCACTATGCTATCTACCTGCAACTCCACTTTAAAGGAGCTATGAACCTGCACTCCAAGGTCTCTTGTTCAGCAACACTCCCGAGGACCTTACCATCAAGTGTATAAGTCCTGCTAAGGTTTGCTTTCCCAAAATGCGGCACCTCAGATTTATCTGAATTAAACTCCATCTGCTACTTCTCAGCCCATTGGCCCATCTGGTCAAGATCCTGTTGTAATCTGAGGTAACCTTCTTCACTGTCCACTACACCTCCAATTTTGGTGGCATCTACAAACTTACTAACTGTACCTCTTATGCTTTCATCCAAATCATTAATATAAATGACGAAAAGTAGTAGACTCAGCACTGATCCTGGTGGCACTCCACTGGTCACTGGCCTCCAGTCTGAGAAACAACCCTCCACCACCACCCTCTGTCTTTTACCTTTGAGTCAGTTCTCTATCCAAATGGTTAGTTCTCCTTGTATTCCGTAGATCTAATCTTGCTCACCAGTCTCCCCTGGGGAACCTTGTCAAACACCTTAATGAAGTCCATATAGACCACATCTACTGCTCTGCCCTCATCAATCTTCTTTGTTACTTCTTCAAAAAACTCAATCAAGTTTGTGAGACATGATTTCCCATGCACAAAGCCATGTTGACTATCCCGAATCAGTCCTTGCCTTTCCAAGTACATGTACATCCTGTCCCTCAGGATTCCCTCCGACAACTTGCCCACCACTGACGTCAGGCTCGCTGGTCTATAGTTTCCTGGCTTGTCCTTACCATCCTTCTTAAACTCCTCTGCTGAGCAGGTCCTGTCCAAATTTGAAAAAGCAATGACCACAATGGTCCTGAGACTTACTTCACATACTGAAGCCGATTTCAAGAAAGGCCTGAAGTCAAGAACCATATTTGGAACATAGAACAATACAGCGCAGAACAGGCCCTTCAGCCTCAATATTGCGCCGACCTGTGAACTATTCTCAGCTTATCCCCCATACTATCCCAAAATCATGCATGTGCTTATCTAAGGATTGTTTAAATCTCCCTAATGTGTCTGAGTTGACTACATTAGCAGGTAGGGCATTCCACGCCCTTACCACTCTCTGCATAAAGAACCTGCCTCTGACATCTGTCTTAAATCTATCACTTATCCTGACATATCCTGAGCCAACAACACAGTGTGACACATAGGCAAACTGTTGAAATTCCTTATCATTCATAGTTAGGATATTCATAATTATCTGTTGTGGAAGACCTACAATTCCATAAACAACAACTGGTAGGAGATCAAATCAGCCATTCATGCAAAACCAATCATGGTCCCCACCGCCCTTCACCTTGGGGATCAGTCCTCACAGCGGTTCTCTTCAATATATTTACCAGTGACTGCCCCTTCCAAAATGTGACCACTCTTCACGGGTCCTCACACCTTGGCCATTGCTTTCTAGACTGAAGAACTCCAGGACATTGAGAAAACATTTGTTGAATATCTCTGAAAGCCTACTCCAGAAAATTGAGACTTTGAGAAATCCTGCCAGCCTTCCACCTATACAACTCAAATGGCAGGACAGAATCTTAATCCATTCTGTGGTCAACAATTCGACGCAATGCCAAAATACTGTGGCTTCTTTATTGACCTGTACATTGACCTACCTTTTCAGATCAACAGAGCCAAGGTCAAAGTGAAAGTGACTCTCATATAGAAACTAAAGGGCACCAGGTGGAACAGGACAGCCAACACACCGTTTCACTCAGCCTTGGCTTCCCAACAGCGGAGTAGCACTGCTCAACCTGGCTCAGGAGCCTTCTCACAAACACGGCAGATATGAATCTCCAAGAAGTCATGAGGATTATTTCTTGGATGTGCACAACAATTCATTTCAAGTGGCTTCCTTCATTATCACATTTTGCACATTTTGATTAAAAGAACCAACTGAACTGCGTACGTTGTCAATCAGGAGCAAAAAGAGCAATTGCTAGAAAAGCTCAGCAGGTCTGGCAGCATCGGTGGAGAGAAATCAGAGTGAATGTGTAGGGTCCAGTGACCGCAGTTCTGAGGAAGGGTAACCAGACCCAAAGCATTAATTTTGATTTCTCTCCAAGGTGCTGCCAGACCTGCTGAGCTTTCCTAGCAATTTCTTTTTTTGTTGCATATTCTGATGGCCTTTTTAAAGAACACTACTGGCTGACAGCTAATGAATCACTCCAATTGATATAGTACCTCAAAACAAAACACACACACTCAAATGAAATCCTGTAGTCCCTAATGGAACTTACTCCATACTTTACAAAGTATCTGATCTCAGTGGCACAGCTCCTGGATGACTTCAAACATCATCAATTGACCCGTGTAATGAAGACCTGTATTTTAACCTTCCATGGGAAATCTGGACAAACCTTAACTGTTTGAGATGATGATGGGAAGCAGTGGTCACTTGTACCACAAGTGGAATGTCAGCTCAATTTGTGACTGAGTCCTGAAGAAGGGTTACACCCAAAACATCAACTTCTCCACCTCCTGATGCTGTCTGGATTGCTGAGTTCTTCCAACCTCCTGCCTGTCAATTTGTGACTGCGGCCATCCGAGTCAGACCATTGCCCATTTAAGCTGAACTTCGACCCTGAGAATTCCATTGCCAGTGGCATCATAATCATTCATACTGCCTCAGCTGAAGACATTGAATTTATTGTTAACCTCAACAGTCCCTACACCTATTTCCCCAGCAATCTGAATGGAAACAAAATCCTTGACCTCCCTGTGCATTTCAGGAAATTGTTTCATCTGTAAATGGATTGCGCACTGAACTCATCACAGAAAGTCAAATTTAGTAATTCACAATACCAACTTATTTTTGGAAAAATTGTAAATGCTAACAATGGTCAAAAAGTTAACAATCATTATTTTGAAACAATATTCCTTCAGGATGTGAATTGATTTAGGTCATATGAAAAATATCCAATGCTAATGTTTCTGTTGCAATTTTTCCAACCTCTCGCTCTCCAATTCATACAAATGTAAAATTTGACTTATCATGTCTATGCCATTCTTCATTTAATCTAATCTTTATTTCTCTCATTCTGTACCTACTTTGCTATAGATTTAGTTCTCAATTCTTAGATCTCATTGGTTAAGGAGAGAAAAATTGTTTGTGGTGTCCTGATGCTCTCAATGTGCTGCTAAAAGCTTGCACTTCCAGTGATTTTCTGATCACAGATGACTTTCAAGCCTAAGTATGGAAGAACAATTCTAAAGGGACATGCTGTAACAAAATCTGGCCTACCAGGCATGTTTCGAATTTCTCTGTGGGAGACTAATGAGTTAAATATGAATTAGTGCAGAAGTTAGAGACAGTTAGACTTGTTACATGGGGTTTCTTGGAATTTAGTTATGACTCATGTCACAGAAGAAAACTAAGAGCATGGAAATCCAATTTCACATCTCATATTCTGGCCTCCACTTTTGAGGTTTCAAAATATCACCTACTGACTCAGAGACAGGAATGTTAACCCTAAACTGGGGGCATAATCCTTGTGGGAAAAAAAAAGAAATGGAAACAAAACAAATACAATGAAGTAGAAAAACAACACGTAAAATGGTACTATCTGGGTTAATTTGTATTTTTCTACTTACATCAAATCTGATTATATGATTATTTTTGATAAATATCATACATTTGATTGTCCCGTTTAAGAGTTTAAAGACTGCAACTGCATTTTAAGCCAGGATGCACATTTTTATGAATTATCTTCAATTATAGAATTACATTATGGCTCATTAAAATTCTACTCTGCAACTCTCAGTGTTTAAAATGTACGTATAATCATCTGTTTAGGTATCATTCAACAAAAATCACAGCACTAACCCTAACTCAATAATTGGGCCAGTTAAAATCTTCACACTTTTTTCCAATGTTTAGATACAGAATCTTCTATTATGACAATACAATGTCTTCTTAAGATAACACCTTTAAATAACTTACAATCTTTATTAAGTTCTCTACCTTTCTCATCTCCTTGTGCAAAATGTTATCTTTTATTATCTTGTGGCGAAATTTGGAAAATATACTATCTCAATGTCAAGCCCCCTTGTAAGTATTTCAAATATGAAAACGTGTACGAGGCTTTAAGCCTTCCGGGGGGCCTGAATTATGCTATTTTCACATTAATGCAGACAGCTATATACGGAGATAGATTGTTTTCGTATAGACTAAAGAGTTGGCATCACTACTTCCTACTGCTTTTAAATCTTTATAATCTGAATGTGAAAGGCAGCTGGAAAAATATACAGCTCTTCTGATATACAACATACTAGGAATGCCCACACAGTTTGCTTGAATTTCAGTAGACGGAAGAGAGGTCTGGAATCTACCTACACAAATTTACAAAAATGTTAGAACCAATGGGGTTAATTAAAAGAGGAACAAAGTTGAAAAGCAGGGAAGCTTTGAACCTTTAAAAGCACTGCCTCAGGCCTTGGCTAGAGACCAGGGTTCAATTCTGGACAGCACAAATTAAGATGGATTTCAATGTGCTGGAGAGGGTGCAGAAGACATTTATTGAATAGTACCAGGAATAAAGGTCTTAAATTGTTTGAAGAGACTTGAGAAACTGGAATTACTCTTCTTTTGTTTGAATTATCTAACTAATGTAAAGTTAAAAATTGAACGGTATAAACTTGATTAGACAGGAATTGTATGTTTGGGGGTGGGGGTGAGTAGACCAGCAGCTCTTAATTTCTGACATTTTACTAAGCAGCACAGGGCTTGTACATTGACATTCCAGGAAGTGGAGGTTTCCTACCTGTTAGTTCCTTGCTTGACCAGTAGTTCTCAAAATCTTTCATTTGCAGATTGTATGGATGGGGCAAAAGAATTTGCAGACCACCTACCCATCTAACCATACCCAATCTCACTTGGTATTGTCACTAACCCCAACAGAACCTGCTAGGAAGAAGGCTGCTGTTCAGCAGTGAGGAAATGTGCAGTTTCAGACCTACATTGGACTCCATATTCAGCTGATTCCAGCTATCCAAAGGAAAAAAATCTGATCCCACAGTTTTTTTTTATATTTCAGGGAACACAAGCATCTCTGGTTGTACTAGAGTTTGTTACCCATCCCTAACTGTATTTGAACTGAATGGCTAGCTAGGCCAGTTTGCAGGGCAGTTAACAGCCCACATTACAGTGGGTCTGGAGTCTCACATAAGCCAAATAAGAATGTAGACTCCCTTCCCTCCAGATATTAGTGGATCAGAAGGGTTTTTAGGACAATTTTTATGGCATAGCTCCATGACACCTCTCTTGAAATCAACTTTATTTTCCACATTTATCAACTGATGTCAAATTCCACCCAGCTTTGTGCTGTGGTTTTAACCCATGTCCCCACAATATTAGGCAGGGTTTTGGATTCCTGGTGCACTTACAGGACCATTATCTCTCCTGAAGTGTTGCAACAGCAACATAAATCCTACTTATAAAACAATACTGTTATATCTCTCATTCATGGAGAAAGTGAGGACAGCAGATGCTGGAGATCAGAGCTGAAAAATGTGTTGCTGGAAAAGTGCAGCAGGTCAGGCAGCATCCAAGGACAGGATAATCGACGTTTTGGGCATAAGCCCTTCTTTCAAAACGTCGATTCTCCTGCTTCTTGGATACTGCCTGACCCGCTGCACTTTTCCAGCAATACATTTTTCAGCTCATATCTCACATTCATATCGATTTGGCCCATGTCTATGTGGATGGTCAGTCAGATTGTGTGACACCACATGAGTGGTGCATAGGAAGGTCCTATTGTTGTCACATGTGGTCTTGGCTATAGCATTGTTTTTCAATGATTTGAATTTTCAATTATCCTTCAGATCACCTTGAGAACACATTGTCCACATTTTGACAAACTTTGGCTTAGACGATACAAGCACTTGGAGCTATGATGCAGGAGATGCAAACAAGAAAAGCTGTCATTAATGGTACAGGACAGTACATTCCTTAAAATCATACTGGGAGCCTGGTCCGATATCGTTCATGTTTTTGGGATGGCTCAGATGAACTGCATTCAGGTCGGAAAGGGCATAGTTGACAAATGCAGCCTAGGTCCAGGTCCAGCTCCACTGCCATGGAGCAGCCTCAGATCTTAGGCCACAAACGATTGTCAGCATCCTTCCATCTACTAAACACACAAAACAAAACAAAAAATTTCTAACAGGGTGTCTTCATATGGTTGTTGGCTGGAGAGGTCAATCTTTGAGAGGCAGGTACTGCCATAGCAGGTGCACAGGAAGCTTCCAAGTGCCATTATAGTTGTTGTTTCCTGCATTGATCCCTGGTGCCAAGCTGCTGTAGCCTCTGGTCATCATGGTGTTGTACACCAGCTCACTGGAGATGTTACCATTTTCTTGTGTCAGCCAGTAACTCACAGATGTTATATTTAATATTTTGGGCTTTCACATTAGGCTTGCAAGAATCCCACGGGCTCATGCTACCTCACCAGGCAGGAAGCCTCCTCTGTTTGATGAGTGCTAACAGATTTAGAAGCCTGCCGTTTTGAGAGGATTGCTGTATTTGTGACTCCAACCTGCCAGGATATAGTCATAATGCACCATAATGCATCAGTGAAGATGGAAATTATTGAGCTTCCTTTTTTTACAACTGTACATTGTCCATACTTCACAGCTGAACAGCCAACTGCTGAAAATGCAGGCCTTAGAAACCATTAGTTTAGTCCTAAAAAACGGCTTGACGTCATTCAATGCACCTTCCGAGATTCAGTGAAGGGTGATAGTTGCTCTCTTTTTGTGTGCATCAAGTTCTGCATCAAGGGACAGATTGTATTTTACTATAGACCCAATGTAGTTAACCATTACCACTAAGATGTTTCTCTCATGGAATCAGTGTAGATGCAACACCTTCTCCCATGACCATGGTTTTCTTAAAACTTAAAGTCAGGGAGAACAAGTTACCTGCTTGACAGAAACAGCCCATGAGTCTTTGGAGATGAAATGATTGTAACTTATTATCTTTAAATGTTAACACTCACAACTCAAACAGTAAAACAAACAAGGTTAGCTGATGTCACAAGGTGATGTGGTAGTAATATCACTGGGTCAGTTAACCCAGAGGCCTAGGCCAATTGTCTGGAAACAGGGGCTGAGAGCCCATCATGGCAGATGGTGAAATTCGAATTGATGAAGAAACATCTCAAACAAGGCTGAGCTGCAGTTTAATGACCAAGGAGGCCCAGGTTCAAGTCCCAATTGCTCCGTGAGTGGAAAATTACACTGCGGACTCAAAAATTATAAAATTACAAGGAGTGACTGAGAACTAAAGCTACATCGCGTTAACATTTTGAATGGATTTGACAGAAGAATGCCACCACATTCTTCATTATTATCTACTGACATCAGGATGGGCTTTGAGATGGGTAAGGAGAAAGTGAGGACTGCAGATACTGGAGATCAGAGCTGAAAAATATGTTGCTGGAAAAGCGCAGCAGGTCAGGCAGCATCCAAGATTCCTGAAGCAGGGCTTATGCCCGAAACGTCGATTTTCCTGCACCTTGGATGCTGCCTGACCTGCTGCACTTTTCCAGCAACACATTTTTCAGCTTTGAGATGGGTAAGCCTACATCATTAGCTGTGTTTCCTAAACATTGCAACTTATGATGGGTAGTTCTCTACAAGCTGGCAGGTGTTAGAAGGGAATGAAACTTCATTGGAGAACAGCCCAGAAACTACACATTGTAGAGTCCACTGAAAGAATGCCTCTTGGACCTAATTTGGTATCAGAGCATTAAGACAAAGTGGATGGGTGCAGACAGAGTTTCTCTCCAACTCAGAGCAACGACTTCATGTTTTTGCTATATTTTGCCACTCTACTAAATGTACCGACATATGCAACCACAAAAAAATTTCAAGCATGGTATGCTGCAATACAAAGGATATATGAGGCATTTCTTGGAGACAGTATTGGGACATGATACTTCCCTGCTACTGTAGGCCTGAAATGATAGAGTCAACACAGCCAATGTCCCAAGAAAGTCAGCACTTCACCACAACTGGACGTGTTCTCACTAACTGAAGCAATTCCTAATGTAATTAAACTGACTGTGGAAATTTACAGACAAGAATCACAGCATACAGGATCAAATGCCTACAAAACCAGCTCAATTTCTTGCTTTGTTGCAGTGCTTAGGGATTGTAACTTTTCAGTGCCAGCTTAGAAAGAAATATAAGAAATTGAAATTGGAGCCGACTGTACATCCCCTTGAGCCTGAAATAAGATTGCTTCCTGAGTCGAATTGTCTACAGAAGTCAATTGAGTCAATCTAAATAACTTAAGATAGAGCTAAAAGAAAGCTAACTGTGACAGGACAGTACCAGAATACTTCAAGATCTGAAGTGGAGTCAAACAGAGCTGTTTTCTGGCATATTCTCTTTGTTGCCTTTGATGCCTTCAGGTCATCTGCAGAAGCTGTCTATCTATATTCAGAACTGATAGAAAGCTATTCAACCTTGACCCCTGAGGAGCAAAATGGTGCCAAGTTGACACAAGATAGTTGTTCTATGCTGATGATACCATACTAGCATCCCATGGCGAGGAATATCTTCAATGTCAATCGGACAGGCTCTTTGACCTGTGAAATGAGGTTGGTTTGACCAGCAGCACCTGAGAGACATAGGTCTTTCAGGATGTTAGCACACCACCATCTATCAGCATTGGTATTGTGACATTGAGAGTGGGTGATGGGCGGGGGGGTATTGTCGATAGCTTCACCTATCTAGGCTCTAAAGTCCTTCATGATCTGTCATAGAGTTATAGAGGTGTACAGCACGGAAACATACCCTTCGGTCCAACCTATCCATGCCGACCAGGTATCCCAACCCAATCTAGTCTCGTCTGCCAGCATCCAGTCCATATCCCTCCAAACCCTTCCTATTCTTACACCCATTCAGATGTCTTTTAAATGTTGCAATTGCACTAGCCTCTACAACTTCCTCTGGCAACTCATTCCATACACGTACCACCCTCTGTGTGAAAATGTTGCCCCGAGGTCTCTTTTATATCCTTCCCCTCTCACCTTAAACCTATGCCCTCTAGTTCTGGACTTCCACACCCCAAGGAAAATAAAACCTTTGTCTATTTATCCTATCCATGCTCCTTGTGGTTTTATAAACCTCTATAAGGTCACCCCTCAGCCTCCGACACTCCAGGGAAAACAGCCCCAACCTATTCAACCTCTCCCGATAGGTCAAATCCTCCAATCCTGGCAATGTCCTTGTAAATCTTTTCTGAACACTTTCAAGTTTCACAACATCTTTCCCATAGGAAGGAGACCAGAATTGCACGCAATATTCCAACATTGTCACTTAATGTTGCAAACTGTTCACACATTGCTAAAGTTGCAGTGCTTAGGGATCATGGCTATGTGTTAATATAAATATTATATAAAAACAGCAATTTAGGGAGACATGTAGAGTAAGGTTAAAACACAACTATGTAAATAGTAAGCTACATCAGCCATGATGCAAAAAATCCTATGACACCTACAGAGATATGCTACTGTCACATCTTGTGACAAATCTAAGAAAATAAGCTAAACAAGACAGTGTTAGACAACAGCAACCTGACTGAGAACACCAAACTGCAAGATTACCAAGCCTGTAACCACAAGCTAATAGAGAAAGAAAGGTAGCAATTAAATACCAGGCTAAAAATAGTGGCCTATGAACTTACATTGATGGAGGGCGAGATAGAAATTGAATCGGCCCCATCATAAATTTTCATCATGATTTTCTGTCATAACTAAAAGAGTTGGCTTAATTATTAACAAAAGTAAATTCTGCAGATCCACATTCCACCAAATCAACCCCATCTTAATTGTTTTGCTATGCGTGTTAATTGACTTTTATATCAGTCAAACTGCAACCTATTTCTGACTCGTCCTTTTGAAAGATTGTGATAATGGAAGTTAAAAATCACAGCCATTTTGTTATAATGTTGGTGGAACTTGGAGCAAAGTTAAAAAGCACACAACACCAGGTCCAATATAGTCCAACAGGTTTATTTGGAAGCAGTAACTTTTGGGGCGCTACACCTTCATCAGGTGGTTGTGGAGTATAAGATCGTAAGACACAGAATTTACAGCAAAAGTTTACAGTGTGATGTAACTGAAATTATAATTTGAAAAAGCCCTGGATTGTTTGTTCAGTCTCTCATCTTTTAGAATGACGATGTTGGTTTCAGTTCTTTCATATGTAAATCCCAGAACTTGGAGCAAGTTAGAGTGCTTGGCAAGGTTTAAAGAGACTAAGTTTAGCAAGATTCCCTTTTAGTCAACATTTTGCAAACAATGTGTTTTCTTAGATTTGTCACAAGATTTGCACTGTAGCCTCTCTCTCTAGGTGTCACAGGATTTCTTAAATCATGACTGATGTTGCTTACTATTTAAATAGTTGTATTTTAACCTTTACTCTACATCTCTCCCTAAATTGATGTCTTTATATAATATTTATATTAACACATAGCCATGATCATGTATCACATCAGCTAGGTCAGCAGCTGTGTGTTTTCATAGCTATATGGGATTCATTCATTAAATAAACTTCCTAACCACTTTTCATTGACAAATCCTTTTAAGAAAACAAGATGCATAATTTCAGAGACTAAGCTGGCTAAATATTACTGTCAAATATTCAAAATAATAAGGGAAAGCAATATAGCTGCTGTAACTGCCTTCTACTGACCATCAGTTCATATCAACCAATGTCTGGTAGACTGCATGTTTCCATCATTAACACTGTCTATCACCTTGCAAACCCAATGACAAAATGATAGATAATCATGTTTGGCAGATGTTCATGAATCTGTTTTAAAACAGATAGCACAGGCAGAAAATTACTGCTCCTCCATCCTCCCTCCAGCCCAGAGAGCAAGTCAGGAGCAAGCTGTCATACCAGAAAGAAGGCCGCTCCATAACCATAATATGCCATCGGCCAATTCATGTGCTGCTGAGTTGGATTTGAACCCTTGACTGGGGTTCTAGTCACACTTTCTGGCCAGCAGATCTAACAGGCCTGGCGGAGCCACAGCTGCCTGCTAGGACTGCAGGCAGGCTCACAATCTAGGCCTCATGGATCCCAGAGGGACACAAGCCAAGTGTATTAAGCAGGTACTTTTTGCCTGCCTTGGGAGACAGAGTGTGGCAAGAGGGCCATCGGTAGGAAGGATGGAGGTTACTATCTTCTCAGGTGGCTCCTACCAAAGGTTAAACAGCATCCTCCAAAAGTAGTATTCCCTCATCCTTCATGCCATTTCAAAACTTTTGTTTACTTATATATGGTGGGCAGGCTGATGAGTTCATGAGTTCTCTGTCCACCTCTGCACTATGGGATGAGCTCATCTAATATCTGCCATGTTTGTTTCACATTGATATAGTAATTATTACAAGCCGATATCAAATTGATAGAAAGATGCAAATAACAGAGGATCCTAAAATCTCTAGACAACCAATACATTAGCTTATCTAACCTGGTTTCAGTAAAAAATGCATTTTCTTCCTGATGTATTTAAATTATGTGAAACGCGCAACATGATTAACTATTACCTATTCTGCAATCCTAGCTGCCCTCATTACCAGCTGTCTTAAAGACTGAGGTTTGTAATCTCGTTTTACTCCATTCTCAATGTCTGCATAGTTTTTTTTTCAATACTGAATCACTTTCTTTTAACAAACTATGATGGATTCTGCTTCTACCACTTTTTCAGTAAGATATTTCACATCCTAATAATTTTCTCTCAAAATAAATTTTTCTAATTTTTTCTTTTCATGCTTTTCATTTCTAAAATTGTATCCTATGATTACTGACCCACCTGATTAGTTTAACTGTTCTTTTCTCCTTTTTTTTTATCAAAGCACTCTCATAGCTTTGAACATTTCTATCAGATCTTCTCTCTCAAGTCTCTGCTTTGGTGAAGAGCCTCATGGCTGGATTTTCAAAAAAGGGAGACAATGATGTTTTGAAATGGAGATGCCCTAATTGGGCAGGAGGTGAGTTTATTGCCCAAGAAGTGGTGCTAAGTACTTCCAGAAAACAAGAACTGCTTGTAGTGCACAAGCACCAAAGACAGATGGCGGCCATGATGGGGCCTGCTGCTGCCTTGATATAAAGAGCAGGCAGCACATCAGAGGGCCAGCAGCATACAGGCTTAAGAAATAATCTCTCTGTTCAAATCTGACGTAATGTGCATCATGTAGTGCAAACACTCCACTTTCCAACACTCCTAACTGCATAAAAAGAAATTTATTTGCATTCCCCTTTCAACCCGATAACGCTGTACTTACATTTACCAAACCACTTCAGTTTACCAGAATCACATTTGTAAGTTGCATATGTGCCCTGTCCATTCCATTAATAAGCTCCTCAAGGAGCCTAATGGCTACCTAACTGGAGGCAAGCAGGTTCCCAATTCCTCACCTTTGCTTTGGAAAATGGTTTGTGTCCTGAAAATGTCAGGATTTTCAGAGACACCCCTCTTGGAACTTGATATTTTGGTAGCATTAACAGCTAATCCTAAACTGCTGACAATTGGGAATCAAGCTACTATTATTTTGTCTTTAATCATAACTGAAGCCTCTTGTCCCCAGGCAGCTTGATAATTCCCTTCTGTCCCCTCTCTACCATTTTACTCCTTCCAGTGAAAGGGGGGGTCAAGATTGATATTATTGCTGTTTTACAAAAACAATTTGTAGCTGTTTACACCTGAGTTCTAACTCAGCTCATGAGAAAATAAAACATGAAAATAAGTAAGGACAATCATTAGAAAGTTGAAACAATGTAAACATGCTTCAATACACAAATGAAAACTGAGGCCTTGCCAGACTAATAAAATACAGCCTGACAGTTGAGTCATGGTTCGTTTTCTCATCCAACAGTCTCTTTTTAAGCTTCTAACAAGTTAAATTCTCCATAAATCAGACTTCATCATCCATAATTAAGTATTAGCACAAAATGTTCTATTAAATGCTCAGCGCTTATGATCAATTATATATCAATGGAACATTGCATATTATTTGACATCTTCATTTTTCTCCTCCTGGACTAAATCAATAAAACTTAATATTTACATTGTTAATTCTATAACTAAAGGAACTTCAATTAAGAACAGAACTCATATATTGCAAGACCAAATCAGGGAGTAAATAAGGCAACAAACACTGGCGCAATAATGACATTTTTCACAAATAGAAAAGTTGATAATTATTTCTAACATCTGTAAAACTATTACAGTTGATCACTTAATCATCCTGACAACATGATATGTTTTGGATTAAAATAAACAAATTACCACTTACTCATTAATACTGTCTTACATATCACTTTCCTGTATTCATTTTCAACACTTCTCCAGCCAAGTATTGAAATACTGGAAATGCTGTCAATACAGTAGCTAGATAGAGTACTGTCAAGGTTATCTGATTGTATGAGATAATGAAGAGGATCACAACAATGCCTAATTCTGACTTCATCTGACATCATACATGGATATTTTCCTACAAGATCACAAACTTCTGTCTGAACCCTAATTAAACCTACAGAACTCCCTACCAACCCATCAACCCTCACCCATATTTAGCAGATTGCTCTCCACATCAGCACAGATCCAGTAATAAACCCACAGACTGCTTGTTCCATATATCTAAGTTAAATGTTGACCTGTCCTATAAAGCCACTGGAGAAGCTGTGATTCTGCTTTCACTGCCACTTTGAGGCCTTATGAATAATAAACTCTGCAGACAAAAGCAGAAATTGCTGGAAAAGCTCAGCAGGTCTGGCAGCATCTGTGGAGAGAAATCAGAGTTAACCTTTTAGATCAACCTTCCTCAGTGACCCTTCCCGAAATGTTAACTCTGATTATGATGCTGCCAGACCTGTTGAGCTTTTCCTGTAATTTCTAATTTCGTCTCGGATTTGCACCATCCGCAATTCTTTCCGTTTTTATTTAGTAAAAAACTCTGCAGTTAGTGATGGTCTATTTACATTACCATCACTAAACCAATATAATTTATATTTGGTTCATATTTCCATCATTTTGGACAATGAAATAAATATTAAAATGATAAAGAATTTTTAAGAGATGGGTTCAGACAGCCTATTTTTCTTACCGGAATAATGTAGAGTTAGGAGTCAACATCTTAAAATTTATGAGAGGACATTTAGGAGTGTAATTAGAAAGCACAGCTTGACAAAGTTAATGGAAATCTAGAATCTGCTCTCACAGAGTCTTAAAGTACAGAAATACAGCCTTCTGTCTGACCAGTCCATGTCAACTATAATCCCAAAACACGGAGATCCTGTTGCACTATTCGGAAGACCAATGGAGTTCTCCCAGGTGTACAAGTCAATATTTACCAAGCAATCAATATCACAAGAGGAGACTGTAAGCTCATTATCATAATGCTGTTTGTGGGAGTCTGCTGTGTGCAAACCAACTGCCACATATCTCACACAACTTCAGTGACTACCTTACAGAAGGACTCCATTGGTGGAACAGTACTTTGTGACGTCATGAAAACCACAATATAAATATATGCCTTTCTCCCAGCTCTTCCCTACCAAAAAGGCCATGACTGCTGCAAGCGAATTTTTCAAAACTAAGATGATTAGAGTTTTGTTAGGTAAAGGTCTCAAGGGTATCAAAGGCAGGTAAAAGGTAGTGAGGTGCAAGTTAGTCATGTGCTTGCTGAGTGGAAGAATGGACTATGTCTCTATATATAAATACTCCCTGGAGAACTGAAACAATAAAAAGATATTGCTAGTGAAACTTAGCAGTTCGTGGGAAGAAAGCAGAGTTAACATTTCAAGTCTGGTTAGTCTATCATCAGAACAAACAGCAGTTAAGTTGGCATTTATGCAGAAGAGGAGGAGGTGATGGTGGTTCTGCTGTTGGGAGGAGAGTGAGCAGATACATGGAAATGGAGCCCCAGAGAGATTGAGAGGGAGAGGTAGACCAAAGGATAATGAATAGCAGGCCAGGAGAGACGAGACGCTGAATAAATGATAATGAGAGGAGAGGGTAGCAGAGAATGGGTAGTCTGTGCTGAAAGCAAACTGTGGAATGTGATCATTGGCTGAGTGTGGGTGAAAGTGGGTGGGTTGTGCTAAACACAATCCAAGTCATAATGGGACTGGGGATGGTATGGCTGAAGATCATGGGAAGATGGAATCAGGCTCTAAAATTATTGAACTCAATGTTAAGTCCCAGAGGCTGTAAGGTCCCCAAGTAGAAACTGAGATGCTGTTCTTTGAGCTTGCGCTGAGGCTAGTTGAAACACTGCTGCAGGGCCTGCGACAGTCATATTGGCATGAGAACACAATGAAGTGGGAGGCAAGCAGGAGCTGGAAGTCAATTATTGCAGGCAGAATGTAAGTATCTTGCAAAGCGGTCACCCAGTCTGCATTTCACCTTCCCGATGCAGAAGTGCCCATATTCTGAGCAGTGAATAAAGGAGACTAGATTGGAGGAAGCGCAGGCAAATTGCTGTTTCATCTGGAAGGTATGCCTGGGGCCTTGGATAGTGAGAAGGAAGGAGGTAAACAGGCAGGTCTTACACATTCTGCGATTGCACAGAAAGATGTCGTAGGGGTCTGAAGGGATGTATGAGGGGGAGTTGGGAGTGGAGGACAAGAGATCCAGAATGTCCTGTATTCCAGCAAGTCTCAGCACCAACTCCAAAGCAGCACCTCATTTTCCACATGGAAACTCAACATCAAGTTCAATAACTTTAGATCCTGATTCCATCCTTTCATTTTTTTTTACACACCCCACCTCCAGTCCCGTTATGACATGGGTTACTTTTAGCATAGCTCACCCATTTTCACCCACTCTCAGGTCTATTACCACATTATACGGCTTGTTTTCAACAGAGGCTACCCATTCTCTGCTACCCTCAGCTGTCATTATCATTTACTCAGCTTCTCTTCTGTCTTAGGAGAAAATGAGGACTGCAGTTGCTGGAGAGCAGAGTCAAAAAGTGTGGTGCTGGACAAGCACAGCCGGTCAGGCAGAATTTGAGGAGCTGCAGAGTCAATATTTCAAGCTCTTCAGCAGGAATCTGTTCTCACCTACTGTAAGTACTTCTCTTGTTTACCTATGCCAACATTAGATACCTTTCTCACTCTCTGAGCTCCACCTCCACCTGGTAACTCACCTCTCCTTCCCCCTCCAGCCCCCCACCCCTAAACCTCATCTTTAGCACTAATACTAGCTTTTCCTAGCTGATGAAGACTCACTAGACTCAAAACATTAACTCTGTTTTCTTCCCGCAGATGATGCCAGACCTGCTGCACTTTGCCAGTAATTTTTGTTTTTATTTTATAAAATGTAATACTGGTGCAGTTTCCTATGCAATTGGCATTGTTGAACAATAAATATTAGCTACAGTGCATCTCTATCAGTTTGCCTATGACTGTAAGAAACATGCATGAGAATTCCTAGAAGCAAAGTATTCCAACCGGAACTCTATCAACAAACACATTGAATTGGATCTCACTTACCATTCCCAAGAAAAAAACAGGAAATTACATCACCATGGGAAATGATATCACCAACCCAAGGAAACCTAAACACATCAATAAAAAGCAGGCCATACCACCAGTGCTTCATCCAGAGGCTCGCTGATGATGTCACCTCATATGGTGACGAAATATCTGAAATCAAACCTTCCAGCTCAGCAAGCAAACCTACATCCATTCCTGTAATGTCTGTCTGCTTTACATGTCATCCAACTAAGCCAATATAAAGATGTGAAAGATGTGAAACTCTAATCTGTCACTTTGGACCATTCAGTTACAATAATGCTGCTTCAACTCACTCCCTGATAGCAATCATAACCTCTGGATCTTCTGGAATGTATGAAACTCTCTTGACTGGACTGGAACCTATCCTGTCTGAATGGTGAAAAAGTTTACATTCAGCAAGTTATAGTTATTGCAATAAACAATATGATAATATCACTGGGCTATTTATCCAGAGATCCAGGTAATGTTGTGGAATCCCATGTTTGAACCTACATTTGCAGGTGGTGGAATCTGAATTTTAATTTTTAAAAAATCTAGAATTGGGAGTCTAATGATGACCCTGAAACCATTGGTGAAAAAAACCATCTGGTTCACTGATGCCCTTGAGTAAATGGACAATAAATGTTGGCTTAGCCTGTGATACCAACATTCTGTGAATGGATTCAGAAAAAAAAACATAATTACAGTAGCTAAATTATCAGCTCCTTCTGTAGGGAGCTAGTAAAGATTAAGTTCAAAGAATATCATTACCACAACTTCTGAACTGCTGCGGAGAAGTGATTAGAACATAAAGCAGCAGGCAAGTCTGAAAATCCCGCAGGCTGAGAAGCACTCTGGTTTCTCCTTTTATAAATATCTCCTATTTCACAAGGCCGTGCTGGCTACCAAAGAGAGAGACTGATGGTGAAAACAAACAAAATATTCACTGGTTGTGTCTGATATATTGATGTTAAATATGCTATTGAATTTTTTAGTAGTGGTATGAGCTCCTTTCTTCAATGTATAACCTATTTACATGAAATTGAAGCTTGGGTGTTTTGTACATTAATTCCTATCCTTGTCTGTGGCACATTGTTTTTTTTGCTGTATTGCATGATTTAATTGGAACATTTTTTTCACGCAGTGTTTTTGTATTTGCAGCCAGTAAGATTCTGAGAGTGGCTCCCTCAAGATAATTACGTTGCGCTTTTGTGACAATTGAGCCATTTTATTTTAAATGGATTGGGCAGCTTGAAGAAGATCGTAAAGATCATAGCAAATATTAAGAACAATTTCCATATCTCAGTGTACATACTAAGGATATTTAGATATTACAATGTGGCATAAGACTGTAAAAATTCAAAATCACATGACTCTTTTCGTGGTTGCTAGGCAGCCAGTATTTAAATTTTTTGATCAAGATTTGAAACTTCTTTGGAATGAGCATCATATAAAAATACACTTTTTTAATCATTGCAAGATACTGTGAACAAAATTAGCAAGTTTTTCACAGGCATCGACATTGAGTGAAATAAGAGTGACAGCTGCCACTGTTGGGACTATGCCCTGGTAAGGGATTAGCATATCTAGAAAACTGGAGGAGAGGAAGAAACCTTCAGGCAAAAAGAAAAAGTCTTTCAATCTGAAAGTAACGCTGAAATGGTCTTATAAAGTGACTAAGACCATGTTAGGCCCTGTCCAGTTTAGCTAGCTGTTGGAAATCATTGCCATGAATTTGTTCTTAAAGCACTAAGTGTAGGGTTGGATGAGATGGGGTGACTGACCTCTACCCAAACCAATGGGAAAGCTCACTCTGGATCAAGTGTCAATCAGACAGGCCTCCTGGCCAATCAGTTTCCGGAACAACAACCCAAGGCCAATGAGAGGCTGGCAGCCAATGTGACATTCAGTGCCTCTTTGAAATGCCAGGGTCTTGGTCCCATTGCAGCACCAAAGGTGAGGAGCAATGGGAAAGTAAGCCATTATTACTCAGGGTGGTCGCAGGGTGGCTACAGTAAGTAAAGCTCAGCAAAATCAGAGCTGAGGTAAGGGTCTGCTCAATGCCCCATCTATGCACCTGATTGCCCCAAGATTGGGATAAACCAAGGCTCCCTGTCACTCCCCATCAACCTGCAGGCAGACTACCCCATTGTAATAGTTGGAAAGGCTGTCACATGTCATTCCCGCTGAGATAAAATTGAAAGAGGACGAAGGCTGGCTCTTTAGGAAGAACATTCTGGCTATGGAGTAGGTGCAACAAAGGTTCACCAAACAGATTTCTGGGATAATAGGACTGGCATATGAAGAGTGACGGTATTCACCAGGCAGAGAATAACAAGGGAGATGATTAGGAAACCTAGAAAATTCTAAATAGGAAGAGGCAGGGGAAACTTTGGAAAGATGCACCCGGTCATCGAGTGCAGAACCAGACGTCATCATCTAAGTATGTGATGTAGACCATTAAGGACTGAGATGAGGAGAAAGTTCTTCACCCTGAGAGTAGTGAACCTGTGGAAGTCTCTACCACATGAAGTGTTGAGGCCAAAAGATTGCATGTTTTCAAGAAGAAAATATAGTTTTTAGGGCTCGAGGGATCAAACAGGATGGAAGGGGAGCAGGAACAGAGTACTGAGTTGAGTGATCAGCCATGATCATATCCAATGGCACACCAAACTCAAAGACCTACTCCCGTTCCTATGTTCCGTGTTTATATGTTTATTTTTAAATGGACCACTTAAAAGTCTTGATTCGGCAGCAGAACAAGAAGATAGACTCTGGGCCTCGCTGCGCATAATTTAATAGCTGATTTGGAACAGAAGGGGTTGGTATCTCCCTGGAGAGATCTTCTATACTTCCTGCCATCTACCTTGTCATGGAGGGGAAATTTCCACACCATCAGCTGGAGATCAATTTTATTCTGACGTTGTTTTGAATGAATTGTCAAATTTGTGGCACAGCTGGGTCCTGTCCTTCTTGGCAGGATTCAAGTGTCCAATAGCATTTCAGAGAAAGTTTCTAGCATATAAGAACAATCCATTGATGTAAGCCAATCTCTATTTAGCTACTTCAACTGGGTTTCTCAGTTTATTTTTTACAAATGGTCTGCACTGTATTTCTGGCCTAAATTGCATACCTATGTAGTCATAGAGTCATACAGCAAGGAAACAGGCCCTTCGGTCCAAAATATCCATGCTGACCAGTTATCCTAAATTAATCTAGTCCCATTTGCCAGCATTTGACCCATATTCCTTTAAACCCTTCCTATTCGTGTAACCATCCAGATGTTTTTTTAAAAAGTTGTAATTGTACCAACCTCAACCACTTCCTCTGGCAGCACATTCCACACATGCACTTTGTGTGAAAATGTTACCCCTTAGGTCCCTTTTAAATCTTTCACCTCTCAACTTAAAATTATGCCTTCTAGTTTTGAACTCCACTACCCTAGGGAGAAGACCATGTCTATTTATTCTATCCATGCCTCCCATGATTTTATAAACCTCTATAAGGTCACCCCTCAACCTCCAAAGCTCCAGGGAAAACAGCCCCGGTCAATTCAGCCTCTCCCTATAGCTCAAACCCTTCAACCCTGGCAACATCCTTGTAAATATTATCCAAACATTTTTGAGTTTAACAACATCTTTCCTGTAGCAGGGACACCACAAGGCAGTAGTCCAAAAGTGGCCTAGTCAATGGTCTGTACAGCCGCAACATGACCTCCCAACTCCTATACTCAATGCATTGATTGCTATTACTAATGAAAAATACAGAGTGACATTGAAACTGCTTGCTAGAGTCCACCATGAGAACAGTGATGTCACTATTGTGATGAGAATCTGTGCCATTCTCAGGGAATGTGCTCCTGACTTAGCGAAGATCTGAGAGGAAACCTATCTTAATGAGCCTTATCTTAATGAGCTATGCCAATTTGAAGGTAAATCACCAGCCAAAACAATATGAATATCCCATAAAAAGAAGTAATGCTCTCCCATTGATGAGGCAACCAAGGGAGGATGAAAGCTCTGCTCTATGGGCTAGTTCTGGCTCGTGTCCAAACATGTGACTCAAGAGCTTAACCAAAGAAAACAGAAAAACAAATCATAAACTATTCATTAGAGAAATGCATTGCTTAAGAACACCCACTAAGCAGAGTCGGGAAATGGATTTCTTGTATTAATCACAGTCTGCACCAACAAAAGCTTGGAAGAAATGCAAATTCCATCAAACAACTCCAAGGAGGTAAACATTTAATAAAAGTTTGGGAAATATTTCAAGGGTATTTTTATCCCAATGTAAAATGAGCAAGTACTGTCAATAAAACTCATTCCTCAATGAAATTCCCTTACCTTTAACTGCCTGACTACTGGTATCTTCTAAATAATTTTCCTTTTCTGTTCTAAATATGTCGATGTCTCAAAAATTATTACAAATCTAAAGTCAAAACTTTCAATTGTACTTGCAAATATTCTTGCATGCAAAATTTCACACTGAGACACACAAAGCAATATTTGGGCTCATGACAAACAGGTAGATTTTAAAGAATTCTTTATAGGAACAAAGTGAAGTATAGTGATTAAGAGATTTCAGGAGCAAACAACAAAATTTAGAGACTTTAAGGGACAGCCATCAATGATGGAGCAACTGAAATCAAGAATGTGCAAGATGCCAAAACTGGAAGAGCAGTTACCTTGTGAGTTGTAGAGTTTGAGGAGATGGCAGAGGAAGAGAGAGATGTAACACCATGGATGGAGCCTCAATAAAAAATGATGAGCCAATGATGTTTGACAGCAAACAGAGAGGTAATCAGTGAATTGGACTTGGTGCGAGTTAGGACATAGGGGCAGATTGCTTCTTTAACAACAAAACAGAAGTTTATTACATAAAAGACAATAAATACTAGTTACCTAAATATAGAGCGCAGTTAGAGAAAATCTTAAAACACCTAGCAAAACAAATCTTCTATCCATTCCTCAACATCATCATGTTACAGAGATTCAAACCCAGAGAAATTAAACCTCTATATCAAATCTTTAAAGCTTTACCTTCCAACATATTTCCCAGTTATTTCCTGTAAATTGCAATGCTTCCTTACATTAATTACCACAAAACTTACAGCTTATACTTTTTCATCTTTTAATAATATGCAAATTTCTTACTAAACACCCCTGGTTTGGGAGTTGCACAAACTAAATATTTCCGTTGAGATCACTGTAAATCCACTGAACTATTTTGTACTCCTTTTTTAGGAATGAAATTATATTTGCTTTTGACCCTATTCAGGTCTCCTCTAAATGAGTCATAGAGTCATAGAGCACAGTCTCTTCACTCCATCTCATCCATGCCGGCCATGTTTCACAAACTAAAGTAGTCCCATTTGCCTGCACTTGGCCCATAACCTTCTAAACATTCCCTATTCGTGTACTTGTCCAAATGTCTTTTAAATGCTGTAATTGTACCAACATCTACCACTTCCTCTGCCGTTTTACTCCATTGACATACTACTCTCTGTGTGAAACGTTGTCCCTCAAGTCCCTTTTAAATCTTTCTCCTCCAACCCTAAAACCAAGCCTTTTAGTTTTGAACTCCCCTATCGTGGGAAAAGACTCTTGCTATTCACCTTATCTTTGCCCCTCATGAGTTTATAAACCTCTATAAGGTCACTCGTCAAACTTCTATGCTCCAGGGAAGAAAGTTCCAGCTTATCCATCATCTCCTTCTCACTCAAACCCTCCATTGCCAATAACATTCCTGTAAATCTTTCTTGTACCCTTTCCAATTTAATAATATGCGTTCTATAGCAGGGCAACCAGAACTGTATGCAGTACTCCAAAAGTGGCCTCACCAACATCCTGGTAAGTAGCAACATGTTGCCTACATTCAACATTCCAATCAATGAAGGCAAGTGTGCCAAACGCCTTCTTCACCATGCTGTCTACCTGTAACACCACTTTCTAAAAACTATGCAGCTAAATCCCTAGGCATCTCTGTTTGACAACACTCCCCCATGCCCTATTATTAACCTTGTAAGTTCTGTCCTGCTTTGTCTTACTAAAATGTAATAGCTCACATTTAGCTAAATTAAACTCTATCTGTCACTCCTCAGTCCATTGGCCCAGCAGATTAAGGTCCTGATTCAATTACTTTTAATAGGAATTAAAAGCCATGGATCATTTCACTATGAGGAATAATATTGCTATACTTTGAAATCCACGATGGGGACAAATATAACTATGGTCCAGCAGCGACACTTTGAAATAATCTTCAATTTGCTGCTGTCATAATGTTTGGAAATCATCTACAGAAGGTGCCCAGAATTGATGGAAAGCTATTCAGCCTTACTCACCTACGATCCAAGATAAAGTTATCATCAGAGGCTTGCTGATGCTAAGTTCATACAGCCGCAACAGCTAAAGGACCAACTGTCACAGCTGTCTAGAGCTTTAACTGTTAGCATCCTGCACCCACCTCCCCCACCAGGGCAGCACGGTGACTCAGTGGCTAGCACTGCTGCCTCACAGTGTCAGGGACCCAGGTTCAACTCCAGCCCTGGGTGACTGTCCATGTGGAGCCTTCACATGCTCCCCATGCCTGTGTGGGCTTCCTTCCCATGCTCTGGTTTCCTCCCAGACACATTAGGTGGATTGGCCATGCTAAATTGTCCAGGGATGCGCACGCTAAATAGTTTAGTCATGATAAATGCATGGTTATGGGTTTAGGCTGGGTCTGCGTGGGATGTTCTTTGGAGCGTCGTGATGGGCCAAATAGCTCTTTCTGCATTGTAGTGATTCCGTGATTCTAAGATAAGTGGCATACTCCAGGGTATTGCTCTCCCACTATCTATCAGCAATGATAATGTAACGCTGGGTTTTTTGATATCTCAACGTACTTAGGCTTCACAATTACCAGCAATCTGTCTTTATTTCATTATTTGCTCTGTGGATATTGGCATTGCAGGCTGAACTAGCCTTCGTTTCCCATCCCCAATTGCTCTTGAGAAGCTGGTAGTGAGCTGCCTTCTTGAATCACAGCAGTCTTTTCCGGGCTAGGTAAAGCCACACTGCTGTGACAGAGAGATTTCCAGGATTTTGACCCAGCATCATTGAAAGAGTGGTGATATATTTCCAAATTCCAATATGGGAGACTCAAAATATTTAATGTCTGGATTTTCCAAAAAACGTTAATCCTTTATTATGCTTAACCTAAAACAAGCTACTTGCCCTCAATATTTACCCCACATGCCTCAAAATACCACAGTAAAAAATTCCACTAATAATCCAGCATGTTCCTATTTTTTGATGCATAGTGGATTAGTCAGTGTTATGGAAGGACAGTCTGATTTAATTGTTTTTTTCCAATATTTCAGAAAAGTAACCAATCTCTTATGTCACTATTTTAAAATCCAAGCTCTAAACATAGACATGAATCAGACATCTTTCATCATACACGATCTTGGCCATTCACTACTTCTATCCATCTTACCAATTAGGATTGATTAAAACTGCCTCTGTGAAATATTCTTCACTAGTTCTTACTCCAAGTTCCTTAAAGTTAATATTAAAATTAGATTATCATAGTTTCTATCTTTATGAGGTCAAGCACCCCATCTTTTGATTAGGCCCAGTACAGTTTTATGTTCACAAACTAGAGTTTAACAATTTCTGATCATTACCGCCCTCTTCATTTTGTTTTGGGATATCAGCTATGATGATCATAACACCGTTACCATTTTTAGGACTGTATTTTGTTTTCTTTAGTCTTGTACTTCTATTGTTCCTTTTGCCTTTCAAGAACTACCCCTTTGTTATTTACTTCTACACTGTGTCATTACATTTAGTCCTTTTCTCTCCTCCTCACCTTCCCCCACCATTATCCACTGTTGCTAAAACATGTTACATCTTTAACTTCTTCCAGTTCTGATGAATGGACAATATGGAACAATGCTAACTCTTGTTCTGTCTGCAAAAATGATGTTAGATCTGCTGAGTGTTTCCAACTTCCCTGCTTTTATTTTACATTGTCAGTTTTGTGGGATTTAGGATTCTTTATTGTATTGATTGGAATAATAACAGCGAAACATGCACGGGAATCACTTACTGAGCTGTATTATAACAATGTGCTTCAAATCATGCCATTCAGTATTGTACACTATAAATTATACATTTTGTTTAAATAATGAACAAACATGGTTTGTGCAGGGGAGGTAATGCCTCACTAACTTGATCAGGCTTTTTGAGAAGGTGACAAAGATGATTGATGAGGAAAAGGCGGTTGATGTTCTCTACATGGACTTCAGTAAAGCCTTTGCTAATAGGTACCTGGAACTTCGATGGTGTGGCCATTTCTGAGACATGGAAAGAGCAGGGTGAGGAATGGATGTTGCAGGTTCCAGGGTATAGATCTTTCATTAAGACCAGGCAAGGCAGTAAAATAGGGGGAGGTGTGGCCTTGTTAGTCAAGGATAGTATAATGGTGGCTAAAAGAACTTTTGACGAGGACTCATCTACTGAGGTAGAGTGGGTTGAGGTTAGAAACAGGAGAGGAGAGGTCACACTGCTTGGAGTATTTTATAGGCATCCGCAGAGCTCCAGGGAGATGGAAGAGAGGGTTCGCATAATTATTCTGGGTAGGAGTGAAAGGAGTTATGGGGACTTTAACTTCCCCAACACTGATTGGAAATGCTATAACTCTTGTACGTTGGATGGATCAATTTTTGGCCAATGTGTACAGGAGGGTTTCCTGGCACAGTTTGTCGAAGGGCCGACAAGAGGGGAGGCCACACTGAATCTGGTGCTTGGTAATGAACAAGGCCAGGTGTTTGATTTAGTTGTAGGTGAGCACTTTGGAGAGAGTGACCATAATTCAGTTAAGTTTAGTTTAGCGATGGAAAGGGATAGGTACATGCCACAGGTCAAGATTTACCGATGGGGCAAGGGCAATATAATGCGATTAGGCAAGAATCAGGATGCATAGAATGGGGTAGCAAAATGTGGGGCATGCAGATAATGGAGATGTGGAGCTGGCTTAAAGAACAGATATTCCATGTCCTTGAGAGGTATGTCCCTATCAAGCAGAGAGGAAGCGATAAGATAAGGGAACCGTGGTTTACTACAGAATTTGCATCTCTTGTTAAGCAGAAGAAGGAGGCTTATGTATTGATGAGGCAAGATGGTTTAGATGAGGCGATGGAGAGTTACAGTTCAGCTAGGAAGGCTTTAAAGAGAGAGTTAAGAAGCGCAAAGAGAGAACACGAACAGTCTTTAGCAAATAGAATAAAGCTTTCTATAGGTATGTGAGGAATAAGAGGATGACTAGGATAGGAATTGGGAAAGTCAAAGACAGAAGTGAGAAGTTGAATTGGACCCTGTGGAGATCACAGAGGTGCTAAACAAACATTTCTCATCAGTTTTCACTCAGGAAAAGGAGAATATTGTAGAGGAGAAGAATGAGGTACGAGGTATTAGACGAGAAAGGATTTAGGTTAATTACAAACAGGTGTTATCAATTCTAGAAGGAGTGAAAGTAGACAAGTCCCCTGGGCTGGATGGGATTTATCTGAGGATTCTCTGGGAAGCTAGGGAGGAGATAGCAGAGCCTTTGGCTTTGATATTTGAGTCATCATTGTCTACAGGTTTAGTACCAGAGGACTGGAAAATTGTTCAAGAAGGGCAGTAGAGATGACCCAGGTAATTATAGACCAGTGAACCTTACATCTGTTGTGGGAAAGGTTTTGGAAAGGATTATAAGAAATTAGATTTATAATCATCTAACAAGCAACAATTTGATTTCAAATAGTCAACATGGTTTCGTCAAGGGCAGGTCGTGTTTCACAAACCTCATTGAGTTTTTTGAGAAGGTGACCAAGCATGTAGATGAAGGTAGGGCAGTTGACATGATAAATGTGGACTTCAGTAAAGCCTTTGATAAGGTTCCACATGGTAGGCTATTGGAGAAAATGCAGAGGCATGGAATTGAGGGTAATTTAGCAGTTTGGATTAGAAACTGGCTTTCTGAAAGAAAGCAGTGAGTGGTGGTTGATGGAAAATATTCAGCCTGGAGTCTGGTTACTAGAGGTGTGGCACAAGGATCTGTTATGGGACCACTACTGTTTATCATTTTTATAAATGACTTAGCTATAGGCATAGGTGGATGGATTAGTAAATTTGCAGGTGACACTAAAGTCAGTGGAGTAGTGGACAGTTTGGAAGAATGTTACAGATTGCGGGGGACTTAGATAAACTGCAGGATTGGGCTGAGAGGTGGCAAAAAGAGTTCAAAGCAGCTAAATGTGAGGTGATGAATTTTGAGAAGAATAAACAGGAAGGCAGAGTACTGGTTCAATGGAAAGATTCTTGGTAGTGTGGATGTGAAGAGGGATCTTGCAGTCCATGTACATAGATCCCTGAAAGTTGCCACCCAGGTTGATAATGCTACTAAGAAGGCATACAGTGTGTTAGGTTTCATTTGTAGAGGGATTGCGTTTCAGACCCGCAATATTATGCTGCAACTATACAAAACACTAGTGCGGCCACACTTGGAATATTGCGTACACTTCTGGTTGTCATATTTCAGGAAGGATATGGAAGCATTGAAAAAAGTGCAGAGGAGATTTACCAGGATGTTGCCTGGTCTGGAGGGAAGGTCTTATAGGAAAGGCTGAGAGACTTTGGTCTGTTCTCATTGGAAAGAAGAAGGCTAAGAGAGGATTTGATAGAGATATACAAGATGTTCAGAGGATTAGATAGGGTAGACAGTGAAAGTCTTTTTCTTAGGATGATGACATCAGCTTGTACGAGGGGGCATAACTACAAATTGAGGGGTGATAGATTTAAGACAAATATCAGAGGCAGGTTCTTTGCTCAGAGAATGGTAAGGGTGTGGAATGCCCTGCCTGCCAATGTGGTTAACTCAGCCACATTAGGGAGATTTAAACAATCCTGGGATAAGCAATGAATGATGATGGGATAGTATAGGGGGACGATAGATACAGAACTCATTGGAGACAGAGTGGAGCAATGCAAAGATGCTTTTTGGAATGAAGGGTTTTGACCTGAGGTGTTCCCCAGTGGCAGTGCTGGTCCTCTGCTTCAAGTGAAGACAGTTGAAGTATGGAAGAGCAAAATGCGTCAATGCAGGCTTAGAGGGCCGGAGGTTCCTGTGCTGTATTGTTCTTGTAAACTTTAGACTTTTGACTAACTTGTATTAAAAATGCATTAAGGCATTAATTCATAAATGGCTTCAGGAAATTGTATGTAGCACAAATAAACCTTTCTGTCAATATCAACATGTCCTTCTTGTTGGCAAAAGTGAGGACTGCAGATACTAGAGATCAGTGTCAAGATTAGAGTGGTGCTGGAAAAGTACAGCAGGTCAGCAGCACCTGGCCTGCTGTGCTTATCCAGCCCCATTCTAATCACGTCCTTTTTGTTGTTTATTGAGTGAGGATTTGACTAACCAGCAACAATTAATAACAATTATTACAGGCAAAATTACTATAACAGCTAATAATTGTCATTTTGAAATTAAATTTGATGTTCTTGAGCAATCATGTAGGAAAATTTCATATTTATGAAATGCACGATTCAGCATTTAATGACCCATAATGTACAATTTTTTACAACCCATGTGATAAATAACATTTTGTAATCATAATAATATTTAATATTACATAATTCTGCCTCATTTATCCTGGTTTTCTTCACTCATAGCCAACAATTTCAAATACTTAGTGATTCTAGTTTTAAGACCCTTAATAAAATGCTGCCATTTAACCATGGTTTATGTGTACTCTTCCATTCAGAAAAAAAGGCACACAGTTAAAATGTTCCACAAATTATTCATTACTTTCAAACTAATGAATGGTCACTGGGTATAGTAAAGCCTTATTTACGGTGTGAGAGTGACAGCTACACTGAAGATACAGAGATAAAAGGAAAATGATTCATCTCAACAGTAAGAGCTCCAAGTACAGTCTGTCCAACATTATAAACATTATGTTAAAGTAGCTTTCACTCCTAAAGAATAGACTGCAGATCAATGTTTTGCTCATACAATGTTTCAAAACTTTACATTAACTGGTTGAATGGTGGTACATAGTTTTCCTCAAATGTTCATATAAAATAATTGCTATGTTTTACTGAACACAGATTTTTTTTTCTGAAGTCATAATATTCTCAGGTTAAATGCATCATTCGTTTATGTTTTTTATCCTTTACATTGACTCTCATTGCACTAAAAATTTCATCTCGTCAATCATTATTACATAATTTTACAGGCAAAAAGGGACTGTGACATTTTCAAAAATCAAATAATTTAGTTATTCAGATTTTCAAAATCTGTATAATCTGGGCAGAATTAAAACCTTTTTTCAGAATTCCCTCTGACATAAAATATTTTGATTTGTCTTTAATTAATAATGATAATCAATTGACACTTTGTTCAGAGAAATATTCTTTAATTGTTCATTCCTTTAATAGCTTTCTGCTCATGACAAATGCTTAGTATTTGTTTCACACAAATTTCCCATTTTGTGTATACATTTATTGGATATAGAAAGAAATGTCTTTTAATTCATTATTACACTGAATAGACAAGGGTAAACCTTTTGTACAATGCTAAAGCTAAAATATCAATGTTCCATTAATTTGGATGCTTTACAGTACATTTACTTGGAGAAAGTTTCTGAGCATTCCCTTCAGTTGGCTGTTACTGATGCTATAGCACCATTACCTGCTGTTTAATGCTGCAATTACTATGGTTTCTTGCCTGACTTCATCCTTTAATGCTGTGCGAAACGCACAACTCAATACTAATACAACATAAAAAAACAGAAAAACGTATCTCCATATGTCACAGAATCAACACAGAATTTTGATACCACAGAAAACCCAGAGAAGTCTTTTTTTTAATTCACTCATTGATGTGGGCATCACTGGCTAGGCATGCATTTATTGCCCAACCCAATTGCCCTTGAGAAGGTGGAGTGGTAAGCTTCCTTTGTGATCTGCTAAAGTCCATTTGGAGAAGGTACACCCACATTGCCATAAGGGAGGAAGTTCCATGATTTTGACCCAAGTCTGGCTATTGTTCAGGTCTTACCCATTGTTTGATTATAATCCAAAAATGGGGCACCACACCTCCCTGCAGCATGAACAGTGGTGACTTCCAGCACTGCCTCTCCAGTATGTGGATATGCAATGCTTTACCTTTGGTGAACATTCCACTTCTTCCATTTTGAAGGAGGGAAGGTCACTGGTGAAGCAGCTGAAGGTGATTAGGCTCAGGATGCTAACATGTGCAGATATGGCTGGAAACTAGTGGCCTCCAACAATCACAATCATCCTGCTCTGTGCCGGATCTGACTCCAACCAGCAGAGAATTGTCTCTCTGATACCCATTGACACCAATTTTGCTGGGGCACTTTGATGTCACACTTAGGCAAATAAGACCCTGAGCAACTCTCACCTCCCTACTTGATCCATTTTTGTAAAACAATCACCTCAACTACTTTTGTAAAATAATTAACTTGTAAGGTCGATTTATGCATTACCTAGAAAATTTACAAATTATGTTCCTCACTAATTGTCAACGGTGACGCTTAGCATCCCTACAGTGTGGAAGCAGGCCATGAGGCCCATTGAGTCCACACTATCCCTCTGAAGACCATCCCAACCAGACACCCCCCCTACCCTATCCCTGTACCTCTGCATTTCCCATGGCTAAGCCACCTAGACTGCACATCTGTGGACACCATGGATACTTTAGCATAGCCAATCCACCTAACCTGCACATCTTTGGAATATGGGGGGAAACTGGATTACCTGGAGGAAACTCAAACAGACACGGGGAAGAATGTGCAAACTTCACACAGACAGGTGTGGAATCGAGAGTGAAATTGAATCCAGGTCACTGGCACTGTGAAGCAGGAATGCTAACACTGAGCCGCTGTGCTGCACCCTCACAGGATATGAGCCATGATGTGCTCTAAGATGAGTTTCTTACAATTCAATCAGACTTGCACTTCTCATTGCACTTTAATTAAATACAATAGTACACTATAAAATGACATTAAAATTAAATTAAAATTGATGTCAAAATCTGAAATTGGTACTTGAGTTCATTGAATAATGGTCAAGTCACTTCAAGCCATCCCACAGTTGTGCACCTCAGCATTGTGATTACCGCATACCTCGTTGTAGAAACAATTGAGAGCAGAAATAAATTGGCAGTTATAAAATACTGCCAGCATACCATCAGACCTTCCAACATACATCAATGGCAGATGGTAAGAGCATAACTCATGGTCAGCTATGTTATGAAAACAAATTGGACCTCCTACCACTAGCTACAGGCTACAGGCTACAACATGCAAGTCTAAAGATGTGCAGGTTTGGTGGATTGGCCATACCAAATTGCCCATAGTTTCCAGAGATCTGTAGGTGAAATGAATTAGCCATTGGAAATGCAGGATTACAGGGATAGGGTAGGGGGGGTGGGTCTGGATGAGATACTGTTTGGAGGGTCAGTGTGGACTCGATCCACACTACAGGGATTCAATAATTCTATGAAGTGTATGTATCTTATGACAGTCAAGGAACCAGTTGAAACACCCAGCTTGACAGCTGTGTGCAGCAGATTGACGTCAATACCATGGGGTTCAGTCTCTGTTCTGGTTGCAGTATATTTAGGACCGCGCTTCTTCCCCTCCCATCACGGCAATTGCAGCGCTGAAGGTCAGACCCACCTTCAAGTAGAGCACTAAAGAACAGGGAGGACTTTTCTACCTGTGCCAGTCACTAAATCATCCAGCTTCCTTTCTCTTTCCCCTAGCCCCACAATTTGTTTTATTCCTCTAGATATATGTTTGCTTTTCTTGCTACAACATCTTTTAGTAGTCTTTAGGATTGTTCTGGAGTTCGTGGTTATCAAGATTTTGTTGACTGCTTGAGCCTTTTGAGTTTTGGTTCACCATTATTCCTGAGCTGAGAAAGATGTGAAAAACGTTCTAACCAGGAATACAAAGACATGCAGCAAACAGCCTGGAAGCCGACTTGAATGCTTAGATCTCAACAGGGGAAAAAAAATCTTTCACTGGCTGCTTTAATTCCTCACACAGGGGTGGTTGGAGTGCAGAAACTCTGCATGCATCTCATGCATGTTCATCTTCCCCCCCTGTGAATACAGAGATCAATCTTTGCCCTACTATTAATGCCTCTCCGTGAAGGACCATTCTTCGCTACTACTGCAGACTGAAACAAAAGACACTTCAGGAGATATAATCATTGCTGCCTAGCTCCTTTTCCTGGGTCATCACAATGTAGTTCATTCCTTTTATTTCACACATCTCTTTTCCTTTGTCCAGTGTTCCTTTATGCCTCATTGAATCCATTAGGCACATTATAGTGTGCTTTTGAAAACTCTTCTGAGCGCAACCAATGGCAGAATCTAAGCTGCTGGCATCAGGTTAAGTCAGGCTTCTTCTAAAGTGAGGGAAAGTGCACAAAATGCAAAGGTGGAAGAATCTATGGCTTGAGTTCATTTTTCAAACTGAATTACAACAGTGATTTTTTTTAATTTTAAAAGTTGTCCATTAACCATTTCAAAGTGACATTTCTGTCAATGTTGCCCAACTGTATTTGAGGCATTGATAGATGTAACTAGTATGACTTTGAATGCTCATTTAAACAGTTTTTTTTACAGTAAATAGACCATAATTATCAGCTACATTGGTGACAGTTTTTCTCTGAAACAAGGGTTAATTATCACTGAAAGTAATGTGCCCAGTAAACTCAAATGTTATGACTATAGTGAAAATGTATTGGCAATATTCAACTTTATTCATTTGACATTAATCTCAGAGACTTCCATAGACAAAAAAATGCTTTTAAAAAGGGCATATACACACTTAAGTTAGCTGTTGTGATCACCTGACTAGGTCGAGAAATGTTCATGAAATGAATAAGCAAGGATCAGTCAAAGCCAAAATTAACATTGTTATAAATAGGCACTGAATCTGTATCTCCTGATTAATTCAAACCATTCTGGAACTTATACGTTGTTTGATAAATTTTCTGCAGAGTATTCAGTTTGGAAAAACAATGAGTATTCTCAGAAATATACAAATAGATATTTATCAATAACTATGTTTGAGTGCAGCTAAGAAAAATTCATTTGTAAGCAAGAACTGAAGACATTCTCTCTGCCAATCTCTCTCTCTCTCTCTCTCTCTCCCGGTGTCAGTTTCTCCCACTGTCTCTCTCACTCTCATCAAGCTAAGAAATCAGTGCTTGGTGAACAACCAACTTGGAAAAATAGCTCTCACTGAGAGCTTAGGATATCTGCAAACATTACCTTTGCTGATCTAACAGGCCAAGAGCAGTTGGGACTCAAATTTGACGCACACCAGTGAAGAATTCTCAGAATTTTAAACTGTGATGGGTTTATTTACCTGTCTGTATTCAATACCAATGAGACCCCCAACTTTGCAAATACCTTATTATGTCAAAGTTTCTTATTTTTCTTTTATATTTTCTTTACCTTTTCTATTTTGATTAGGAATAAAACTCCATTCTTTCCCCCAAGGAAATTTTGGAAACACCTTGCCTTCATTTTTGACCGAGTTAACTCAGTATAACTGAATTGTTGAAAAGTAAAAATATTTGTCCAATCAACTGAGAGAGGGTTAAAGAGAGAGAAACTAATCACTCCTCTTGATAATACATAGAATGAGACATGGTTGGAATCTTTTCTGCTATAGTTTAGAAGGAGACTAATACTCGTGATATTGGGCATTTGTAATTTCTTGTATTGCAAACAACACAACAAATGGTCACAAATACAGTGGTATACCAGGTTATGATCACTGATACATCAGTTTAGTTCTACATTCATACAGGTAATAAAAGTCTACAATCACATCCGCCATGATTTTATTGCAGATATTATCTTACTACAGACTGTTACTTATAGAGAAACCTCAGAAACCAATCTGCATTCTTCACTGTAACTAAACAGGCTGCTGTGGAATCTAGATGAAGTACATTTCAGACTGTGCTTATAAACATTAAAGGAAGGCTGGGATAAACCAGGGTTACTACACTGCTGCTTATTAACTTGTTGCATCGTGGTTTGTCATCAAGTTAAGGCATTCCCAAAAGTCTCACCAGAAAAGTTTTGATCAAGTAAAGAAATGTATAGGTACAAATTTTATTACCGTAAATTAAATTAGGGCAGGCTATTATTTAATTCATTGCAAGTATTGTAAAAGATTTTGATCACAATACTGTTCCATCTTTTCTGCATTAGCTGAAATATAGTGAGCAAATTTATTAATATATTGTGTCGCTATCATTTGACATGGCTTTGTAACTTCAATTTTTTTAATAGTTATATACATATAAAAAATTACTTGTAGTCATGCATGGTTTTAGTTTTAAGGTTCTGCTCGCCGAGCTGGAAGTTTTTGCTGCAAACGTTTCGTTCCCTGGCTAGGGAACATCATCAGTGCTGTTGGAACCTCGTGTGAAGCGCTGCTTTGATGTTTCTTCCGGTAGAAACATCTAAGCAGCGCTTCACACGAGGCTCCAACAGCATTGATGATGTTCCCTAGCCAGGGAACGAAACGTTTGCAGCAAAAACTTCCAGCTCGGCGAGCAGAACCCCAACAACGGACACCCGAGCTACAAATCTTCAATCAGATTTTTAGTTTTAAATTTAGAAGTTAAGAAATCACAGAGTGAGGAGATAACATTTCAGCTTTGGCTTATATTCACATGTGCCTGCTTTCAGTAAGCAAGGTTTCCCTGTTGTTAGTTGGGCCACCAGAGAAAACAGCATGTGAAAAAGAATGCTCTTTTGAGGAAAATCTGACATATTCTGTTCACTTTGTAAACATTGAATGGTATTCGCCATAGTCATGAACGAACATGTATCTCTGACAATTCTTCCTCGCCAGCTAAAGATGTTAGTACAACAATGTCCGGTAAGAGGGAGTCATTTATCAAAAGCACAACATTAAGCATGTAAAAAAGCCAATCCAATGAAAAGCCTCTATACAAATTCATTATATATTACAGACTTGCTTTCTTCAGATCCACACTAACAGTGATAAAATCTTAAAAATAACAAACAGTCCTATAACATAATGCAATGACAGTTTATTTCCATGTATTTTCTTTGGAAAGATGAGAAAGCTATTTTAATTGTGATACTGGTGTGATTGGCTTTGACAAATAAAATTACCCAAAACTATTGAAGTAATAATAGTAATGAGCCAGAAGCAAAATTAAACACTAGTGATATCAAAACGCATTGAATATTATCATTTGGAAGGAAGTGACTAGGTTTTACTGAGGAAATTATATATGTGCCATAAATGTTTTCCAATCGTTTCAAGTGTTAAATATAAATTAATACATATAAGCTCACCTTTCCAGTGGACTTTGGTCCTTTCCAAATGCAGAAATAACAGATAATCCAAGCAGCAAGAAGACAAAGAGCCAGTTCCCATCGTATGCTTCCGATGTGGTCAATTCCACTTGATAATCCAAGCACTCTACGTCTGAGGATCATTAATAATGTTTAATTAAAATTCTCCTGTAATAAATCTTTTCTATCACATGTTACAAATGTTGGGTTTGGTTATGTTCTGCCAGATTTTCTTTTCAACTAAAATGTACCAGTGTTTGGAAATTTATGTGAAAGATTTTCAGTCTTATCATCCTGTCCAGAATCACCATACAGTTTAAACTGCTGTACGCCAATGAAACACTTTTGAAGTTTATAACCCATTATACCTTACGTATGAACTATTTACCACTTGATTAACTCTATCTAGATATACTTAAAAGTGCACTTCATATCTTGATGAAAGCTCCATAGGTCACAAGCTAGGTAAGCTGCCTTTATAGAATTCTATTACATTAACTTTGATATGATCCCAGCTGATGTTACTACCAGACAAATTAGATTCCAGAATGAGATCAGGCTTGATAGCTTATCTTGTTTCTTTTTAACCATTGTGGTCTTTCACTGAAACTCAAACACACAAGATTGCAGATTTGATTTTGACAATAAGACAGAATTTTATTATGCATAATAAAAATCAATACAATAAAACAAATCAAACTATCTGCACATAACAGAGTTTGAAAGGTTTCAAAACACGTGACAAAAGAAAATTACATCTATTCCCGATCACCACCACTTTACAGTTACTTAAAATCAGAGAAACGTCCCTTCCTGATCAAATCTGTAGGTTTGACAACTGCTTTTTTTATCTCAGTTCCCATCAGCTGTGTATATTTTCTGTGAATCCTCACACAATTGGGATCTTAGTGAAATAACTCCAGAGGCCAGTATCCCATCATCGAGTCACCTTTTACTTGCACATCCTTGACACTGATCTCAGCCAGCTCTCAGAGTGAACAGGATGGCTGACACTCTTACAGTCATAGACTCAGAGACGTACAGCAGAGGAACAGACCCTACAATCTAACTCATCTGACCAGATATCTTAAACTAATCTGGTCACATTTGCCAGAACTTGGCCCACACCTCTCTAAACCCTTTCTATTCATATACCTATCCAGACACATTTTAAAATACCAACCTCCACCACTTCCTCTGGCATCTCATTCCATACACGCACACCCTTTGTGTGAAAAAGTTGCCCCTTAGGTCCCTCTCACAAGAGGCCTATGCTCTCTAGTTCTGGATTTCCCCATCCCAGGACAAAAGACTTATCTATTTATCCTATGCATGCCCCTCATGATTTTATAAACCTCCATAAGGTCATCTCTCAGCTTCCGATGCTCCAGGGAAAACAGCCCCAGCCTATTTGGCCTCTCCCTATAGCTCAAACCTTCCAACAATGGCAACAGGAGAAAGTGAGGACTGCAGATGCTGGAGATCAGAGCTGAAAAATGTGTTGCTGGAAAAGCGCAGCAGGTTGTGATCTGTTATTATCAAGAGTTTGGAACCTCCTGACTCCAAATATAACACCCACAGGCAGCATCCAAGGAGCAGGAGAATCGGCTTTTCAGGCATAATTTTTCAACACTGGCAACATCCTTGTAAATCTTTTCTGAACCCTTTCAAGTTTCACAGCATCCTTTCTATTCTCTTGTTCTTCTCTGTCAGCCAAGACTCCCTGATTGGGCCAGATTAACAGCTCCAATGAGGAAACTCATATTCATCATTATTCATAACCTTGTTACAATCACTACACACCTCCCACTCTGAGTCCGAGGATGAAGGCATGTTCATAATTTTCTTGCTCCTCCTGGGGCATTGTAGCACCGGGTCTGATCCCTCCAACTCTGCCTTGGATACGTGCAACCTGGAATGCACTGTAGGTCGTCTCTTGAGCCCGGACTGTCTCAGAAAAAAATTCATCTTCTTCTTCAGGTCACAAAGGCATAGATGGAGCAACATCTGCCACGTCCATTTCAGATTCCAAAGTATTTTCAATGCTTGACAGAGAGAGAGAATCCACAAGTTCCGAAATGTACGGAAAAGATGTTGATGAACAGGCATATTTTGTTCCCACACCATTTGCAAATTTGCAGCTTTCATATGGTCCATGTGGTTGTTCAGGACCATTGCATGTACTCAAACTTTATACGTCACTGGACCAGACCTCGTGTCGACCATGCTTCTTACCCATGCAGGGCCATTCCCATGTCTTAAACCAAACTTAATTCCCTATAGTAAACTGCCTATCACACTTAGCGGAGTCTAGTGTCTAGCATTGGCGTTCCTGATGCTGTTGCACCCTCCCCCAACTCAGGTGCAGGAAAATCAGATTTAACTTGATGTGGAGTCTTCTCCCCATTGACAACTCTGCTGGAGCTATCCCTATAGTTGAATGAGGGGTGACCCAAAACTCCAATAGGACCCAGGACAGTTTGGTATCTAGTGAAGCTGTAGACTGCTTTTTTAAGCCTGCCTTCAAAGTTTGGACTGCTCTTCCCACCAGACCTTTGGATGATGGATGGTACGTCGAATATCATTTGACTTTAGGACATCATCAAACTCTCTGCAGGTATACGATGGTCCGTTATCTGTGGCCGACACTTCCAGAAGCCCATGTATTGCAACAGATACATGCAGTTTTCCTACGGTTGTCCCCTCCAAAGCAGCTATGTCTGCATCCAGTCCTAGCCAACAGACATAACTTTTTGCCAACATCTCCATTTTAGAAACCCAAGTGACCCTGGTGGAGTTCAGCCAATATCTGGCGGTGACTTTTGCTCGGAACAATTACTCTTGCCAATATCAGCCCATACCATCATCTACTGCGATCTGGTCTCTCTGGGTCCAATTCTGGTTGTGACAACCTTTTGGTTTCCTCCACCCCCACCAGCTGTTTCAGTTTGTTCAGGTCAGGATCTTTCGGCATCTAAAGTCTGATATTGTCAGCTGTGATGGGAAGTGCGTCCAGAAAACCATTACAGACTCTTCCAGTGGCAGTACCACCGCTGATGTATTTGCCAATGGGAGGCAGCTCAATGCATCTGCATTTACTACTTGGCCTCCCGGATGATGTTACAACTTGTAATTATATGCACTTAGTGTTAGAGCCCACCACTGCCTTGTCTTCTTCATGTAGAACTAGCAGGGGGTTGTGATCTGTTATTATCAAGAGTTTACATCTATAAAAGGTATTGGTGGAACCTCCCGACTCCAAATATAACACCCACATCCTCCTTCTCTAACTGGATGTTCCTATGTTCTACATTAGTCAAAGCCCTAGATGCATACACAATTGGGTGTTCCTCTCCATTGGACAATGTATGAGCTAGGAAGCACGAAATGTCAACACCAAATCTCCCTTGAGATAACAGTCTACCAACACCTTTGAGGATGATTGCTGTTTCTTCACTTTCCTGAAAGCTGTGGCTTGGCAACCATTTCAAGGCTGACCCTTTTTTAAGAGCTAATGCAAAGATGTCAGAATGGAGGCCAGGTTACATATGAACTTTCCATAATAATTCAACAGTCAAAGAATGATCTAAGCTCCGCATAGGAGAAAGATTTAAGTTCTATGTCCAAGTTTTCTAAGTGGTCCTCATTAGTCTTCCCAGTTATTAGCACATCATCCAGATAAATGGAAACCTGGGGGGAAACCTTGTAAAGTGATTTCCATCGTCCGCTGTAAAATTACACTGATTGACAATACCCCAAATGGCAGTCTCATATATTGGTACGAACCCTGATGGATATTAACTACAGCATAATTCTAGGAATACCCTGCAACTCATACGCTACACTTGCTGCATTTTCCAATGAGACAGCCAATTGTATTGCCTGTTTGAAGTCCAGTTGGTCATTAATCCAACATCCCAAACAGTCTCTCAGAATCTCATGAAGGGTTAAACCAAAAAGTTACATGCCTCTGTCAGTTGTCTTATCCTAGTCAAAAATCTCAATACAGATTCTCCTGGATCTCAAATTGCTGAGTAAAATCAATAGTGTCTCAAAATTAGAGGAGGCTTGGCGTTGTAATATTCCTTCATGAAATCCGCCAACTCTTTAAAGATTTTAGTATCTGGCACCTCAGGAAAGGTCAGGCTCCTAATAAACAAAAAAGCTTTGGGTCCACAAGCTGTCAGGAGAATTACTTATTGCTTTTCATCTGCCCCAAAGCCATTTGCTCAGACCTTAGTGAAATAATTCTACAGAGGCCAGTACCCTATCACCAACTTACCTATTATTTACACATGAAGAGTCCTTGGCACTGATCGTGCCAGCTCTCTGAGTGAACAGGATGTCTGACATGACTGTCTTATCTGACCACCAGCGCTCCCTGATTGGACCAGCTTAATAGTTCCAGTCAGGGAGCTCATATTCTGTTAAGTCCATCTGGTTGGCCTTGCTACAATAACTTACATTTAGCTTTAAATAACTAATGCAGATTTCTAAGCAAATATTCCATGGTCTGTATGTTTACAAACTGTTCCCTTCCACTCAGGTACTTTTTTTCCCGAACTACTCTGAATAAGCTCCTACTTCTGGAAGAAACTATCTGCATCTGACTTCAGTCAAATCTCCATCAAACTATCTCTGGGATTTTCTCAGCTAAAATCGATCCTTGATTATTCTAAACCCAAAAGTAGGCTAATTTATTTCAATGTTTACTCTCTCCTATAGTAAAACCCCAAAATATAAACTAACTTCGTTTAGCAATCCAGGAGGAACTGACAGTTTTTAAATCATACTTGCTGAAATACTGACTGAATTAATCTTTAACCCCCTTTGTTAAAAAAAAGACCAATACCAATATGCCACTAGTTTTAAATCCAAACCTCAAAAGCAAATACAAATAATATACTTAAATTACATATGTTTCGCGTCAACAGGTTAATTAGGTTTCCCCAAACATAAAGTTCTCACTATGCAATACAGTTTTTGGGCCACAGTCATTGAGAATTGGAGAGTGTTCACAAAATTATGGTGTAATATCGATGCGGTTGGTAAGCCAAAAAATCCACAGGCACCAGAAGAAATCCCGAAACACAGTTAAAGGATCAGCCCTTTTACTATACAGCCAAAAACAAGGTTAAAGTGACCTCCTCAGCACACCATTAAATACTAGATACTCAATCAGTAATATTTTTGTTTCAATTTATCATATCCATCAGAGTAGATATAAGGTCTGCATGCTAGGAGTGGGGATCATGGATAGAGAATTTCTAGATATTAGGGACGAGAGAAACAAAGGTTAATATTGTAATAAAAGAACTGAGTGTGACAGAGGTCACTTAGATTATTAACTGTCAAAGCAGAAAGAGGGAAAGTAAATGTGCAAGGGCTGTCAGGGAGCTCAATGACCGCCCAATACTGATTCCTAGGTTCAGTTTTTGGGTTACTGGAGGCTGTACTAACATTATCTGTAAAAGGCAGCCGACTAAAGGCTGTAGCAACTTTTGCTGTTGGCAAGATATAGTCCCATGCTAGCACATTATGTAAAAATTTAATAATATCCATGACCATCAATGGGTTTAAGTAAAACTGGGAAAGCAATGAAGAAAGCCACCTTAAATGTCCACCAAATAGACATGGAACATCATTGAAAATCTAAGAGGGGGCTTAATTTGGCAGTGCCATTTCCAAATTGAGCAAAGGGATGGAGATATGGGATTAACCTGTGCAGTCTAGTTCGAATGGAACCAGCACACCAGTTTCACGCTAAGTATTTGCAGTGTGCAGCCAGTGCTAACTATGCAGTGACTGTCCATCTCAGCAGTTAGCCCAATATCAAGATAGGCTTGCATCAGTTAAAGCTAGCCTGTACTACTTAAAGTTCACCTAAAGCTCGAAAAGGAGGTGAATTGTGACTGGGTAGGTGCTGGGTAAGGCATATGCCCTTCAGATAAACTCCCCAGAGGAAGTGATAAGATGGTGGTGCAGTGGTAACATCACTGTATCTATATTCCAGACCAGCACGAGATAAAAGCAAGGTACCGTGGTTGCTAGAAATCTGAAACAAACACAGAAGGCTGGAGAAACTCAGCAGGTTTGGCAGCATCTGTGGAGAAACAGAGTGAACATTTTGAGTTCAGTCTGACACTTTCTCAGAACTCTAATTCCCTGGGGGCTCAGTTTCAAATCCCACCCTTGCAGCTTGTGGAATTTTAATTCAATTAATATCAATCACAATAATAGAAACTTAGGAAACTATCATTGTTGTTAAAGTAGTCATGACTTGGAGATGCCGGTGTTGGACTGGGGTGTACAAAGTCAAAAATCACACAACACCAGGTTATAGTCCAACAGGTTTAATTGGAAGCACACTAGCTTTTGGAGCGACGCTCCTTCATCAGATGATTGTGGAGGGCTCGATCGTAACACAGAATCTATAGCAAAAATTTGCAGTGTGATGTAACTGAAATTATACATTGAAAAAATCGATTGTCTGTTAAGCCTTTCATCTGTTAGAACACAGTGATAGTTTCACTTCTTTCATGTGTAAATCATAAAACCTTTTTTAAAAGTTGCATTCTCGGGTTAGCTGTTAACAATGGTGATAGCTAGGCAATATGTTGAAGGTGTTGGCCCCCTGTGTTCTCTGTTTCTGCCATGATGTTTACATTGATTCTAATCTAAAAAGTGAGATAACAGAGGTCAACATATTGTCTAGCTATCACCACTGTTAACAGCTAACCCGAGAATGCAACTTTATAAAAAAGGGTTTTTGATTTACACATGAAAGAAGTGAAACTATCACTGTATTCTAACAGATGAAAAGCTTAACAGACAATCAATTTTTCAATGTATAATTTCAGTTACATCACACTGTAAATTTTTGCTATAAATTCTGTGTTACGATCGAGCCCTCCACTATCACCTGATGAAGGAGCGTTGCTCCGAAAGCTAGTGTGCTTCCAATTAAACCTGTTGGACTATAACCTGGCGTTGTGTGATTTTTAACATTGTTGTTAAAAATCTGTTTGAGTCACTTTTTCGGGAGTGAAACCTGTAATCTTTATCTGATCTGGACTGCAGGTGACTCCTGATTGATATGAAATGGCTAAGCAAGCCACTCAGTTCAAGGCAATTCAGAATGAGCAACAAATACTGGTCATTCCACATTCCCAGAAAGAATAAAAATACTGTAGCGGCTATTGCAAAGAGTCACATCTCAAGGATCTGGATGCAGTGTCACAAGAACTTCAATGACCTTAAGTGAGTGTTCAAGATTGGTCTGCACACATGATGTATTCTGCTAACTGCACAGCTAGCGGGTAATATTACTCTGCTCAATGCACCACCATCTACCATCACGCTCTATTACTTAGGATCATACTCAACATTGATAACTTCACCTCAGCCTCACACATTTAGCATTGCAGCAAGTCTCATACTCATAGCTTTTGCACATTGTCAGCTTCACAACAACACACAAGTCATCATCAACAAACCCAGCACAGACTGAATATGAGTGCAAACTGGGGTCAAGCAGGGATGTGATCATACCAGTTGCTCTTCCTCACTGCAACACTTCACCCATAACATGATGGATCCCACTTGAGTGCAGCTAATTTAATGCAAGCAACTGTTCAACCTGGCTTGCATCCAGTTCAGAAGCAATGCCATGCCAATCTCTGTTATTGAGCTGCAGTGTGCAGAGGAATTCTGCATGTGCACACATTCAGGGGTCAAGTTGGCGGTACTCATGCACACCTTCACCTCCTACAGCATGGATCCATTATCTTACTTTGGGAGCCTCTTCTCAATGAAGAAAGACATTGATGATGAAGTTCAACATCACCTCCAGTGGCCAGCATACCCTTTGTCCACCTAAGGATCAGAGTGTTGACGAAGACCCCAAGTTCCTGCTCTACAAGGCAGCAGCACTACCTGCCCTGCGGTGGAGACATGAACAATGTACAGTAGACATCTGAAATCCCCAACGTGGATATTTCTATAAAACTCTGCAAATTCCCAGGACAGGCACTCCAATATCAGTGATCTGTCTCAGGTCTTTTCACACACAACCTGCAGCAGGGTGTACGAATCCAGCATTGGCTTACTTTGCCCCTCAGGACAAACAACTCCAGAGTGGAAGAAAATCATCTTCACTGTCAAGGGACTGTCTAAGTCGTGTAAGAAGAAACTACCAACTATTCAGCCATGACAACTTCACCAGCCAAATAAACTGCACCATACTCAGTAGTAATATGCTTCTCTCTCACCATAACTGGAGGCACTGAGTGCTGACTGGTAGGAACAGAACCATATCCTTAATCCCAAGGAAGAGACATACTCACCATCAAGGAGTTTGCCACTGGTGAGAATCTGGCTAGTTACATAGAACATAGAACATAGAAGGATACAGCGCAGTACAGGCCCTTCGGCCCTCGATGTTGCGCCGACCGAATCCTACCTAACCTATACTAGCCCAATAACTTCCAAATGCCTATCCAATGCCCGCTTAAATGACCATAAAGAAGGAGAGTTCACCACTGATACGGGCAGGGCATTCCATGAACTCACAACCCGCTGTGTGAAGAATCTACCCCTAACATCTGTCCTATACCTACCACCCCTTAATTTAAAGCTATGTCCCCTAGTAACCCCTGACTCCATTAGCGGTAAAAGGTTCTTAGTATCTACCCTATCTAAACCCCTAATCATCTTATACACTTCTATCAGATCTCCCCTAAACCTTCTCTTCTCCAATGAGAACAGCCCCAAGTGCCTCAGCCTTTCCTCATAAGATTTTCCTACCATTCCAGGCAACATCCTGGTAAACCTCCTCTGCACTCGTTCTAAAGCTTCCACATCCTTCCTATAGTATGGCGACCAAAACTGCACACAATACTCCAGATGAGGCCGCACCAGAGTCTTATACAACTGCAACATGACCTCAGGACTCCGGAACTCAATTCCTCTGCCAATAAAGCCCAGTACACCATATGCCTTCCTCACAGCACTATTTACCTGGGTGGCAACTTTCAGAGATCTGTGTACATGGACACCAAGATCCCTCTGCTCATCCACACTACCAAGTAGCCTACCATTAGCCCAGTAATCCATCATCTTGTTATTCCTACCAAAGTGAACGACTTCGCACTTAGCTACATTGAATTCCATTTGCCACATTTCCGCCCAGCTCTGCAACTTATCTATATCCCGCTGTAACCTACCACTTCCTTCCTCACTATCCACAACTCCACCGACTTTTGTGTCATCCGCAAACTTGCTTACCCAGCTTTCAAGTCCTTCCTCTAGATCATTTATAAAGATAACAAAAAGCAATGGTCCCAAAACAGATCCTTGTGGTACACCGCTAGTAACTGCGCTCCAAGATGAACATAATCCATCAACTACTACCCTCTGTCTCCTTCCAGCCAGCCAATTCCTAATCCAAACCTCTAATGTATCCTCAATGCCATACCTCCGAAGTTTTAGCATTAGCCTACCATGGGGAACCTTATCGAACGCCTTACTAAAATCCATATACACAACATCTACTGCTTTACCCTCATCCACTTCCTTGGTCACCTTCTCAAAGAACTCAATAAGGTTTGTGAGGCACGACCTGCCCTTCACAAAACCATGCTGGCTATCCCTGATCACGTTATTCCTATCCAGATGTTCATAAATCTTATCCCTTACCATTCTCTCTAAGACTTTGCCCACCACTGAAGTCAGACTCACTGGCCTATAGTTGCTAGGGCTATCCCTACTCCCTTTCTTGAACAATGGGACCACATTCGCTATCCTCCAGTCCTCTGGTACTATTCCTGTTGACAACGACGACATAAAAATCCAGGCCAATGGCTCTGCTATCTCCTCCCTAGCTTCCCATAGGATCCTGGGGTAAATGCCATCAGGCCCAGGAGACTTATCTATATTCATCCTTTCCAATATTCCCAAAACCTCTTCCCTGCATATTTCCAGGGCATCCATTCTAATTATTTGTGATTCCATATTCACATCAGCAACAGTGTCCTGTTCCTGAGTGAATACTGAGGAAAAGTACTGATTTAATGTCTCTCCAATCTCCTCCGCCTCCACACACAACTTCCCACTACTATCCTTGACTGGACCGATACCTACCCTAGTCATCCTTTTATTCTTGACATACCTATAGAAAGCCTTTGGGTTTTCCCTAATCCTACCAGCTAAAGACTTTTCATGTCCCCTTCTCGCTTCTCTTAGCTCCCTCTTTAGCTCCTTCCTAGCTACCTTATAACACTCAATCGCCCCTACTGAACCTTCACGCCTCATCTTTACATATGCCGCCTTCTTCCCTTTCACAAGGGACTCCAATTCCTTACTAAACCACGGCTGCCTCACAAGGCCCTTTACACCATGCCTGACTGGTACATACCTATCGAGGACACGCAGTAGCTGCTCCTTGAACACTCCCCACATCTCATTAGTGTTCTTCTCTTGAAGCCTGTTTTTCCAATCCACACATCCTAAGTCATGCCTCACTGCATCATAATTTCCCTGCCCCCAGCTATAGCTTTTGCCCTGCGGCACACGATTATCCCTCTCCATCACTAAAGTAAAAGTCACCGAGTTGTGGTCACTGTCCCCGAAGTGCTCACCTACTTCCAAGTCTAACACCTGGCGTGGTTCATTACCTAGAACCAAATCCAATATAGCCTCCCCTCTTGTTGGCCTGTCGACATATTGTGTCAGGAAACCCTCCTGCACACATTGTACAAACACCGACCCATCTAATGAACTCGAGCTATAGCTCTCCCAGTCAATATCTGGGAAGTTAAAGTCCCCCATAACAACCACCCTGCTACCTTCACTCTTTTCCTGAATCATCCTCGCAATATTATCCTCTACTTCTCTAGGACTATTAGGAGGCCTGTAGAAAACACCTAACAGGGTGACCTCACCTTTCCTATTTCTAACCTCAGCCCAAACTACCTCAGATGGCAAGTCCTCTTCCATCGTCCATTCCACTGCTGTGATACTGTCTTTGACAAGTAATGCCACGCCTCCCCCTTTTTTACCCCCATGTCTGATCCTACTAAAACATTTGAACCCTGGAACGTGCAACAGCCATTCTTGTCCCTGTTCTACCCACGTCTCTGTAATGGCCACAACATCGAAGTCCCAGGTACCAACCCACGCTGCAAGTTCACCTACCTTATTCCTTATACTTCTGGCATTGAAGTATACACACTTCAATCCACCTTTCTGGTTACAGGCACCCTCCTTAGAGATCGCTGCATTATTCCTAACCTCCCTACACTCAAGGTCCTGTACCCTAAAGCTACAGTCCTGGTTCCCATGCCCCCGCGGAGTTAGTTTAAACCCTCCCAAAGAGCACTAGCAAACCTCCCCCCAAGGATACTGGTGCCCCTCAGGTTCAAGTGTAGACCATCCTTTTTATAGAGGTCCCACCTTCCCCAGAAAGGACCCCAGTTATCCAGAACCAGAAAGGACCCCAGTTATCCAGAATAGTTGTTGGGCCAAAACAAAAGAAAGATAGGGGTATTCAGATACCTAACCCTCTTTCTCACATCTTACTTCATTTCACAATCTCTGTTAGTTTGGATGCTATGGATGTAGTAAGTATACATCTTTCACTCCTGCCACCTCACTTCACCACCACCTTAAGCTTTCACCTTTATCCTTTCAGATAACAAAGAACTGAAAACTGGACAGGCAGGAGAAACAAGTGGAAGTGACAACAGCAGGTGACAAACACCACCGCTCAATCTCAAACTCAGCTCATACACAGATGTGCTGCAGACATCAGGATATAGTTACCAGATGGGATAAGCAATGTGATGAGGTATTCTACACAAATGGTCTGCAGCCAGAGCAGGGCAAGGGATATATCAGTTGTCAGGTCCCTGAAGAGAGAGACTTTGGATAAATACATCAAAAAGATCAGGCTAGAGAACAAGCTGACAGCATGCAAAGTGAAATACTTGGTGCATTGACTGAGTTGGCAGAAAGCTTGTACAAGGTGCACTGTAGAATCTGGCACCAACATTCCACAGTGCTTTATTCAGAGCTTGGAGCCCATCCTCTCCAGCAGGCAAGTGTCTGAGGATATAGACTTCAGCATCCAATAAACAGAAGTCACCAAGATTTATGTGGATGCTGCAATGAAAGCTCAAACTGCATCCTGCAATTGTAGCCTGCTGCCAACATAGCTGTAGATCCAGTGTTCAAAGAGGCTTATGAAGTGCCCCCAGCCACCTCGCAATCTGTTCACCAATAGGGTAGGAGGAAGGCAAAGACATCCAAGGGAGTGATAGAGATACTGTGCATATGAACCCATCATCTTCTCTCAGAAAATATAATATGCCTCCTACCAATGCCACACGCTTGCTGATGCTTGTCAGCCTTACCACCCACCCCGGAACTGTGCAGTCCAACGTCAGGCATTCTGTCCTCAAGCTGCTTACGATCATCCTCCAAAGTCAACCATAATCTCCTGTGTTGAAGCTCAGCAACTTTCCCAAACCACGCCGTGTTTCTGAGGTGGCTCTAAGTCAGGCAAAGACACAAGAACAACTGACAGTACGGTCAACAGGCACCTGTATGTAACATGTCATGATTTGATTTGGTTTATGCTGTGGATCTGGGAGGATTATTTTGGGATTGCTTTTCATTTTGCATTGTGACCAGGCAAGCATTCTGATAGTCAGTAACAGACCGAAAATAACCTGCAGCATTGTCTGTGACTGGGAAATTGGGGTTGTGTTCACTAGCATCAATGTAGGGAAGTTTGATCACAGACAGCCGAGCTATAGCGAAGGCTAGGTCACATCTTCCCTTCCTCTTCCACAGTTGCTCATGGAGAATTGGTGGCTAGGACTAGACCTACACAATGGTAAGGTTTATAGAGCAGACCATCATGAGGTTTGACACTTGCTTTGTTAAGTGCTGTCGGGCACATTCCATGCAGTGGGAGCATTGTTCCAGAGTCCCTCTGACCTGCTCTGTCACATTATACATGGTAGCTTCTGCATGGACTGGAGTCATAAGTCATTCAGACAGCATTTATTGTCCATTACTCAGCCTTTTGTTTATTCTGACACCTCAAATGCACATAGAGCAGTAGACTGTCACAGTATAAACACATCATGTCGAGATACAGGACATTGCTACATGGGCTCAAATACCAGGAGGGCAATGGAGGCTCTTTCAGAACTGATTCATCTCAGAGTCATCTGCAAAACAAGTTGCACATATGCGATGGCACCTTGCACTATTGGAAAGCCTTCAATTTGCATAAAGCTGGCTGTTTAATCTGCTGCTCTTTGGCAAAAGAGAATTAAAAGTCATCAACTCTCTTTAAAGCAAGAACATCAGTATCCTTCCTTATGGAAGAGCAGATGGCAAATTGTAAGATGGTACAAATTTCTCTGGCTTTAACATGGATCGAGTAAACAGCATAAAGCTTATTGCTGATGTTCACCTTCACACCAGCTGGCAATCTCATCATTACCTTCCTCTGAAGTTGCAGTTATGGCTGCAAAATATGGCACATTACTGTGAGGACATCCCAGTGAAAGGAAAATGTCACCCTTATTATTTATCACAGAGGACTAGGTGGGGGAGTTGTTCCCTAAATACTCTAAGAGGATGTGGCCCCTTACTGAAAACCTTTTTCATCTTCCTCCACTCTTCCAATAATTTTTCCTGATGTGTGTACCATGTCCTTGGCACATCCTTCCAGATATGCTATTTGTTATTAATAATTCCTGACATTAGAGCAGCTTGAAATAAAGCTGCCAAAAATATGGCCGAGTATTTCCTTAGAGTCATAGAGTCATTGAGGTGTACAGCATGGAAACAGACCCTTCGGTCCAACCCATCCATGCCGATCAGATATCCCAACCCAATCTAGTCCCATCTGCCAGCACTCAGCCCAAATCCCCCCAAACCTTTCCTATTCATATACTCATCCAAATGCCTCTTAAATGTTGCAATTGTACCAGCCTCCACCACATCCTCTGGCAGCTCATTCCATACACGTACCACTCTCTGCGTGAAAATGTTGCCTCTTAGGTCTCTTTTATATCTTTCCCCTCTCACCCTAAACCTATGCCCTCTAGTTCTGGACTCCCCGATCCCAGGGAAAAGACTTTGTCTATTTATCCTATCCATCCCCCTCATAATTTTGTAAATCTCTATAAGCTCACCTCTCAGCCTCCGACGCTCCAAACAGCCCCAGCCTGTTCAGCCGCTCCCTGTAGCTCAAATCCTCCAACCCTGGCAACATCCTTGTAAATCTTTTCTGAACCCCTTCACATTTCACAACATCTTTTTGATGGGAAGGAGACCAGAATTGCACGCAATATTCCAACAGTGGCCTAACCAATGTCCTGTACAGACGCAACATAACCTCCCAACTTCTGTACTCAATACTCTGACCAATAAAGGAAAGCAAACCAAATACCTTCTTCACTATCCTTTCTACCTGCAACTCCACTTTCAAGGAGCTATGAACCTGCACACCAAGGTCTCTTTGTCCAGCAACACTCCCTGGGACCTTACCATTAAGTGTATAAGTCCTGCTAAGATTTGCTTTCCCAAAATGCAGCATCTCGCATTTATCTGAACTAAACTCCATCTGCCACTTCTCAGCCCATTGGCCCATCTGGTCCAGATCCTGTTGTAATCTGAGGTAACCCTCTTTGCTGTCCACTACACCTCCAATTTTGGTGTCATCTGCAAACTTACTAACTGTACCTCTTATGCTCGCATCCAAATCATTTATGTAAATGACAAAAAGTAGAGGGCCCCGCACCAATCCTTGAGGCACTCCACAGGTGACAGGCCTCCAGTCTGAAAAACAACCCTCCACCACCACCCTCTGTCTTCTACCTTTGAGCCAGTTCTGTATCCAAATGGCTAGTTCTCCCTGTATTCCATGAGATCTAACCTTGCTAATCAGTCTCCCATGGGGAACCTTGTTGAATGCCTTACTCAAGTCTATATAGATCACATCTACTGCTCTGCCCTCATCAATCCTCTTTGTTACTTCTTCAAAAACCTCAATCAAGTTTGTGAGACATGATTTCCCATGCACAAAGCCATGTTGACTATCCCAACTCAGTCCTTGCCTTTCCAAATACATATGCATCCTGTCCCTCAGGATTCCCTCCAACAACTTGCCCACCACCAAGGTCAGGCTCACCGGTCTATAGTTTCCTGGCTGGTCTTTACCGCTCTTCCTAAACAGTGGCACCATGTTTGCCAACCTCCAGTCTTCTGGCACCTCACCTGTGACTATCAATGATACAAATATCTCAGCAAGAGGCCCAGCAATCACTTCTCTAGCTTCCCACAGAATTCCTGGGTACACCTGATCAGGTCCTGGGGATTTATCCACCTTATAACCATTTCAAGACATCCAGCACTTCCTCCTCTGTAATCTGGACATTTTGCAAGATGTCACCATCTATTTCCCTACAGTCTATATCTTCCATATCCTTTTCCACATTAAATACTGATGCAAAATAATCATTTAGTATCTCCCCCATTTTCTGTGGCTCCGCACAAAGGCTGTCTTGCTGATCTTTGAGGGGCCCTATTCTCTCCCTAGTTACCCTTTTGTCCTTAATATATTTGTAAAAACCCTTTAGATTCTCCTTAATTCTATTTGCCAAAGCTGTCTCATGTCCCCATTTTGCCCTCCTGATTTTCCTCTTAAGTATACTCCTACTTTCTTTATACTCTCCTAAGGATTCACTCGATCTATCCTGTCTATACCTGACATATGCTTCCTTCGTTTTCTTAGCCAAACCCTCAATTTCTTTAGTCATCCAGCTTTCCCTATACCTACCAGCCGTCCCTTTCACCCTGACAGGAATATACTTTCTCTGAATTCTTGTTATCTCATTTCTGAAGGCTTCCCATTTTCCAGCCGTCCTTTTACCTGCGAACATCTGCCTCCAATCAGCTTTCGAAATAAAGGTGTCACACTGGCAGTTTTCCCATTCTCAGGGACATTTTAGAATCTCAAATTCCTGAAAGATTACTACCTATTCATCCAATGACTCTGTAACTACTTCTGGTAATATGTTAGGATACATACCATTAGGTCTAGGGGACCTATTGATCTCTACTGCCATTTCCCCAACACTTTTTCACTTAGTGATGGATGTTGAATTTCCTCTCCTACCTATTTACATTCCAGTCAACTAATGAAGACATTAATGATTTTAAGGGATACACAGGCATTTCCAAGTTAGATGGGTTTTGCACCCATGCCCTACCAATGGGAATGAGTGGTTCCAGGAAACAAAACTCCACTGGAGGCCTAATACCATCAAAATTGGCCTTTCTCCAATTTAGAACTTCAACTTTTTGATCTGATCTATCCTTTTCCATCACTATTTTAAAACAAATAGTATAATGGTCGTTGGCCCAAAGTGCTCCCCTACTGACACCTCAGTCACCTGCCCTGCCTTATTTCCCAAGAGTAGGTCAAGTTTTGCCCCTTCTCCAGTAGGTACATCCACATACTGAATCTACCTTATAATTCTTACAGATAGCTGAGATCTCCTTACAAATTTGTTTCTCAATTTCCCTCTGACTATTGGGGGGGGTCTATAATACAATCCCAATTAAGTGATCATCCCTTTCTTATTTCTAAGTTCAACCCAAATAACTTCCCTGGATGTATTTCCGGGAATATCCTCCCTCAGCACAGCTGTAATGCTATCCTTATCAAAAATGCCACTCCTCTCTTGCCTCCCTTTCTATCCTTCCTGTAGCATTTGTATCCTGAAGCATTAAGCTGCCAGTCCTGCCCATCCCTGAGTCATGTTTCAATATTTCTATGACATCCCAGTCCCATGTTCCTAACCATGCCCTGAGTTCATCTGCCTTCCATGTTATGCCCCTTGCATTGAAATAAATGCAGTTTAATTTATGAGCCCTACCTTGCTCCTGCCTGCCTTGACTGTTTGACTCACTTCTGTTCTCAGCTCTACCCATCTCAGATCGATCTCTTTCCTCACTACCTCCTCGGGTTCACCCCCCCCCCACCTTACCTTGAAATGAATTAAACAGCTGTAGCGCCATTATAAAATTTTGCATGGGTAAATGGCCTCTAGTGGAGTATTGTTTCCTGGAACCATTCATTCCCATTGGTAGGGCATGGGTGCAAAACCCATCTAACTTGCAAATGCCTGTGTATACCTTAAAATCATTTATGTTCAGTCTAACGTCTTCATTTGTTGACTGGAATGTAAATAGGTAGGAGGACAGGAAATACAACATCCATCACTAAGTGAAAAAGTGTTGGGGAAATGGCAGTAGAAATCAATAGGTCCCCTAGACCAAATAGTATGTATCCTAAGGTATTACCAGAAGTAGTTACAGTCATTGGATGAATCGGTAGTAATCTTTCAGGAATTTGAGATTCTAAAAAGTCCCTGAGAATGGGAAAACTGCCAGTGTGACATATTTATTTATGAAGGGAAGGAGAAAAAAATGCAGGTAACTATACATCTGTAGCTTAACATCTGTTTTTAGGAAAATGTTAAGATCTACTGTAAAGAATGTGACAGCAGAATATTCAGAAATCCATAATCCATAAAGTATATTCAAGGCTGAGGTGGACAGATTTTTGATGGGTAAAGGAATCAAAGATTGTGGGGAAAAGGCAGGAAAGTAGAGTTGAAGATTATCAGATCAGCTGTGATCTAATTGAAGGGCAGAGCAGACTAAGTGGACTGAATAGCCTATTTCTGGTGCTACAGTCTGATGGTCTTATGAGGAGGTCTTGTGGTGCAGGTAACATCCCTATCTCTGTGCCACAAGCTCAACATTCCATTTTCACATCAAGGTAACATGGCCAAACAAGGTGATTTACCAATCGGTAAATTCTTCTGACAAACCAATGGCAAGCAGTAAGATTTGGGTTATTTTCCTGGTCAGCCAGAACTATGTGGAATCTACAGTGCAATGGTTTGCCTACGCTAAAACAATTTCATATGCGGGCTTTTGCCATGAATAAGCACTTATCCTTGTTCCAAGGGACTATTACAAGCACATAATTCATGAATCACGTATATTCTGTTTACACAGATTCCATCTGGATCCTGAAGGCAACAAAGTGTGGAAAAGACTGAACTTCACTAATTCAAATCTCCAAGCTGCTCCTCAAAGAATTTAAAGTCAAGAAGTACAAAATTCTTAGTAATCCAGCCAAAAACAAAACTTGTCTTTTCTGGTGAGATGTGACACAGTGACTGGGTACTAATACTGTGAAATATTCTGCAACCTCACCAAGGCTGGCAAGCTAACAGACTTCTGTTTTCTTCCTACACCATACTGAGTACTCTTTAAATGTTAAAGCAGCATTTCCATAACTAACCTTTCACTCTGGTGAAGAACAGGTCTCACCAGCAGCTTATAATGGCAATCCAGCAACCTTCAGAGCAATTTCTTACATGTATTTGCCTGAAAGACTGCAGCTCCAATAACAGTCAAGAAACCCAACATCTTCCAGGACAAAACAATCTCGTGTACCCTATCCATGAATTTATTGTATACATTTACTCCCTGCATCACTTATTCCACAGTGGCTAAAGTGTGTGCCACGTGTAAGATGCTATCCAGCTATTTGTAAAAACTTTTTCAACAGCATCTTCCAAAGCCATGACCCCTACCACCAAGAAAGGCTAGGGAGAAGTGTATGGGAAAACCATCACCTGCAAGTTGCCCTTCAAGCCATACACTATCCCTATTGGAATACATCAGTGTTTCCCCATCGCTAATAGGTCAAAATAATGGACCTCATTCAGTAATGGCACTGTGGGTATACCAAAATACATGATTCAGCACCACTTTCTGAAGTATGATTAGCTATCAGCAACCAACTAATGACCTTATTAGAGATATCCAAATGCTATGAATAACAATGGCCCCCTCATCTTCAACTTCTAACCTTGCCTTCATTCACCCAAGTATCTTCAGGATATATTGGCATCAATGCCCTCCAAACAGAGGTGAAAAGAGGAAGAGTACCACCCTGCTCCCCCACCTTAAGTCCTTATGATGTTTTGAGCTGTGACAGACGCAAACTTGGCAGTATCTTTCTCATGCCAGATTAGTGACTAGGCACTTATACCGTCTTGCCAAAATTTTTTTAAAACTTATCCCATTCTCTGTTTCCCAGATCCTTAGGAGTTAATGTTCAATTATTCCTATCTTCTAATCTTTCTTTGCTGTCGATTCATTGGAATCATACAGAAACACAGCAAATGGAATGTAATAATGGTTAGGGATAGGGTTAAGGTTAGGGTTAGGATTGTGAGAGGAGTTGCGGAGTTTTTCTCACTTTTATGATGATGACAAAGAGGGCGATGAGGTCAACCCAATGATGTCATCCCTCCTCAATGTCCAATGAACTAAGAACTCCAAAATTCAGTGAATAAAGATGTTTGAGGTATGATGCCTACATACAAGTTCCAAGATTAACTTCCAACTGATGGGTCTAACATGGTTAGAGACAAATAAAACTGGATGTGGAATCCAAAGTAGACAGGCAGGAGGCTGGAAGAACACAGCAAGCCAGGCAGCATCAGGAGGTGGAGAAGTCAATGTTTTGGATAGTAACCCTTCTTCAGGACTCAAGTCAACAGAGATTATCTATCAGATGAGGCATGTCTTTGTTCTATGCCCCTCCACACAACACAACCAGTCAAATACTTCCTTTGATCCTGACCCTCAGATGTCATTTAGAATGAGTAACATAATGTACGATATTAAGGCATATACAGATGCCATGGGAAACACAGTCAGATACGAATTGGGTAACTGTTTGCACTTTGCAATTATTCTATTTAAACAGGTGGTACACTGAAATGGTGGTTTATTATTCATGGAAGAGATTGTCATATAGGAGCTGGTACACTCATTAAAAGCTAATCAGTAATTACTGATACAATCACAACAGGTCACAGATGATTGCTATTTTGTCATATAGTAGGGCAGACAGTGAATTGAATGTCTATTTCTTTATTTGCAGGTTGGGGACAGAGAATAACAAGTTATACCGAAGATAAAACTTCTGTGAAGATTTGGTACTCCATGGTACAGTCAACAAGGATTCTTCAAAATGAACTATATTCTGAGGTCTTGGATTGACCAGAGCTATTTTGCATGTCAGCATTTCCAGAATGATTGTGAAGCGCACAACAGTTTACCTACATCCTGGTCACCTGAACTGCAGCATTCTGTTGTCCCCCAACCACCAAACCTACCCAGGCAACTTTCACTACCCTGACAGATTCATCGACCATGTGCTGCATGTCCCTCCCTGTCATACTCTCAATGGAAAGGCCTCATTAAGGCATCTAATATAGGAGCTGGTGGACTGATTTATCATGTAGAAACCATCAATGGACCTGATTCTCATTCCTGGACAAGTTGTGAAAGTTTAAATGATGGACAATGAAAGCATCATGGTAACTTACTGTAAATCAAGCAATGGCACTCTTCCTTGATGATCTCCTGAGAGAGGATGGGTTATGAACTGTTCTGAAAATGTGTTGCTGGAAAAGCGCAGCAGGTCAGGCAGCATCCAAGGAACAGGAGATTCGACGTTTCGGGCACAAGCCCTTCTATGCCCGAAGCATCGAATCTCCTGTTCCTTGGATGCTGCCTGACCTGCTGCGCTTTTCCAGCAATACATTTTCAGCTCTGATCTCCAGCATCTGCAGTCCTCACTTTCTCCTCCTTTATGAACTGTTCTGCCAGCATATTCACTTTAAATGGTATGGGGAAATGGCATCTGCCTTAAATGGTACAAGACTCTCCTCCCCTTGATTCTGTATTGTTCCTTTTTCTCCTCCATGCTAACACCATACGGTGGTAAGTCCATGGACACATCAGAAAATTGGTCAGAGTCAAGATCAGTGGAATATTTTAAAACATGTTTGAAATGTGTTCAATGTCCCAACAATCTCTCTGAGAAGTCATCATGCCCTTGAAGCTCAAAAAAATCCTCATTTCGCCTGACCCCCTGCACAGTTACCTCTGGTGTTCCACAAGGATCTATCCTTGGTCACTTCCTGTTTCTCACCTACATGCTTGCTTCAGCAATATCATCCAAGAACAAAGCATTATTTTTCATAACCAAACACAGAAATGGTGGAGAAACTCAGCAGCTCTGACAACATCTGTGAAGAAAAAAAGAGTTAATATTTCAAGTCCTGTGTGAATCTTCTTCAGAAGTTCTGAAAAAGAGTCATAAACTCAAAACATTCTCCTCAGATGCTCCCCGACCTGGTGACTTTCTCTAGCATTCTCTGCTTTTGTTTCAAATTTCCAGCATCCACAGTGTCTGCTTTTCTTACTTTTAACATGCACACATTCCACGTCAGTTAGATACTAGAAAGATTGAAAACTGTAGCTTTTGGCCCCTGCTCCAAACTCTGGTTCTGAGGTAATGACCCCATCTCTCTTATTCATAAGTCTGAGATTGAATCAGTTATACAAAATTTTGGCATCATATTTCACTACAAAATCTGTGTCTGACCATTTATTTCTATCTCTGAAATATAGATTGATTTCATCCCATTAAGGTAAGAGTTGGGAAAACTGTTGGTAAAACACTCATTCTTTCCATTATTACTCCAGTACACTCTGCCCTCTATAAACTTGAAGTCATTCAAAACTATAAAATTGCCTTTCACTTAACTCACACCAAGTCCCACTTATTTATCACCCCGATACTTCCTGATCTCAATTGGCTTCCAGTCAAACAATATTTTGATTTAAAATTCTCATCCTTGTTTTCAAATTCTTCTCTTCTCCCTATCTCTGTCATTAAATCTAGCCTCTCAACTTGCCAAAGGTACCTTCTCATCTAATTCTGCCTTCTTCCTCGATTTCATTATCCCAATAGTGGCGGTTGTACTTCTACATGGCTTGGCCCTATGCTCTAGAATTCCTGCTTCAATCTCTCAATCTTCTACCTCACTTTCCTTTTTAAGACATTCCTTAAAAACAAACTCTTTGACCAAGCAATTGTGAAATTTTATTCTGTTCAAGGTGCTATATAAATCTAACTTGATATTGTTACTCAGATCATTCTGCTAGCTGTTGCATCTCATATATCTCAGTCTGAGTTTCCCAGCAATGTAAGCCCAAGAAAATGGGAAGTGGCCATCACTCTGACATGCAAATCAGTCCATTAGCAGCATTTAAATTTGTGAAGGGAAGGTCATGTTTGGCAAATCTATCCAATTCTTAAAGGTGATTAACAAATGGGTTGCTGAAGGCAATGCATTGATGTGGTCTACATGGACTTTAACAAGGCTTTTGATCAGGTACTTCAAGGTAAACTAGTCAAGAAAGTAAAAGCCCATGGCATCCAAGGCAAAATAATACCATTGACAGGCTGGAAGTAGAGGCTGACGATACAGAAATGTTTTTACCACTGGAAGCCTATTTCCAATGGAGTTCCACACAGCTTGGTGCCTGGACCCTTGCTGTTTGTGGTGTACATTAATGATTTGTACTTAAATATAGGGGATAGGATCAAGAATTTCATAGATGACATAAAATTTGTAGGATAGCCACGAACTAAGCATGATGTTAATGAACTAGTTAGATGGGCAGAGCATTGGTAAGTTGAAAATGTGTTGCTGGTTAAAGCACAGCAGGTCAGGCAGCATCCAAGGAATAGGAAATTCGACGTTTCGGGCATAAGCCCTTCATCAGGAAGGGTTATGCCCGAAACGTCGAATTTCCTATTCCTCGGATGCTGCCTGACCTGCTGTGCTTTAACCAGCAACACATTTTCAACTGTGATCTCCAGCATCTGCAGACCTCATTTTTTACCCAGAGCATTGGTAAGTGGCATTCAACCAGAAAACATGAAGTTATGTGGCTGAGACAGTAACAAGGTAAGTGAATGTACTACAAATGGAAAGCACCAGCAAAGTATTGAAGATTTGTGGGACCTTGGTTTGCAGACACACAGATCCCTGAATGTTGCAGGGAAGCTGCGTAAAGTGGTAAAGGGGGCACACAGGGTACTTGTCTTAATTAGCTGAGGCATTGAACAGAAGAGCAGGTAGTTTAAACGGGATCTATATTAAATGATGGTTAAGCCACAACTGGGTTGTTATATGTAGATCTGGACACCAAATTATAGGAAGAATGTGATTGCACAAGAGAGGGTGCAGAGGAGATTTCCCAGGGCACAATCTGGGCTGGAGCGTCTAAGCAATGGGGAAAAATTGGATAGGCTGGGGTTATTTTCCTTTGGAAGTGATGGAGGAGAGCAACCTGATACAGGTGCATAGGATTACGAGGGATATAGGTGAGGTAGATAAAAAGATACTTTGTTTCCATTATTAGAGGGGTCAATAATGAGGGGTGATAATTTTAGAGAAGAGGTGAAAACTTATGAGGAGAGTTGAGGAGCGATTTTGATCATCCTGAAGGTGGTGGAAGTCTAGAACACACTGCCCAAAAGGGTGGTTGAGCCAGAAATTCTTCTAATTTTGAAGCAGTACTTAGTTATTCGCTTGCGTTACCATCACCTCCAGGGATATGCATGAAAAGCTGGAAGATGGCATTAGAGTAGTCAAAGTATTGTTGAGCAGCACCAATGATGGGCCGAGGGACCTCTTTCTGAGCTCTAACTGTCTCTGAATCTATAACACTCAAAATCCATGCAGGTTAAAATTGCAAAGTAGTGAAAATTGCTTTCACCCAAATTTCCTCAGTACAAAACGTATAATTCCTACATGTCAAAAATTACAAGGATATTCATCCCCTATACCTTCAAAAAGTAAATAAATAAACCTTATATTTCCCTGGCACCTTTCTTGACCTCAGGATATTCTAAAGAGCTCCATAGCTAATTAAGTATAATTGAGTCTAGTCATTGCTATGTACAGGACAAATAACACACAGTTTACACATAGCAATAATCTATGTAATTTATTTTCACAATGTTGGTGATTGTTAAAAATGGTCCCTGACAATGGCGAGAAGTCCATTACTGTTCTTTGGAATAATATCATGGAATCCTTTATATCCACCAGTGCAGGCAGATGGTGCCTCAGTTCACAGGATCCTTAGAGAGGTGATATCTTTGACAGGATAGCAATACCCAATCCTGTAATTTTGTTTTCAAGTTGGTAGAATGGGATCTGAACCCACAATGTTCTGACTAATCAGTGATATTATCGAAACACCACTGACTCTTAATAAGTCTACCTACAAGATGTTTCTTGCAACTTGCTTCTTCACAAGTATAAACTAAAGTTAAAAGAATGTAATGGCAAAGAGAACACCTACATTGCCGCATGCAGTCAGGGTCTGTTAACTTATCACTAGGGCTATAATCAATGTCCATTTTGGGTCAGCCAGAAATCCTATTTGGGTCTAGGAAACAAATGTTGTCAAATCAAACGGTGATCAAGTCTCACACATCACATCATGAACTTTTCATTGGTTAACATATTAAAAACTTTTTTGACTGCTATTGAAAACAATTGAATACATGGATTTAAGATCCTCTCCCATTCGAATTCAGTTTTACAGTTATGGAGTTGGTTTAAGTTGTACTACATCTTCCCCAACTTAACAAATCTCTTACAAAATTATGCCAATGTACATTTATCCTAAAATCTGTATGACAATGTATCTTCTGGATGTTAGCAATAATTATAGAAGCAAGTTATGGTATAATTAACTGGAGTGAAAAATATAAAATAACCGCTAGCTTTACCTGCTCAAAAAATGGTATAATAGTCATAACCAGCTATGGTTAACTAATCATACAAAGATTAGTTAGATCCACACTGCAATTTTGTCAATAATCTTCTTTAACTTTCACTATAAATTCAATACCATACACTCAATGGTACATTCCACTGGCTGACTTGCGTGAATGATCATCATAATTCACTTGCTGTTGTCCTATTCTGAGCTATTCTGTCCTATTTTTCATGCTTGTTAAAAGCTTCTCATAATGCTTCAACACCTTTTCCTTTGCTTCTTCCCCTTGTTAAGTTTCACAACATTAACATCCACAGTTAGCTTTCTTCACAGTTAGCTATTCTAGACCAGCCATGTTGATGTGAATATTTTTACTGTTACCTCTTTAGTTAATATATCAGACAGCTTGTTTCAGTATGAGAAATAATTCATTCTCACCAACTTTCTATTCCTGCCAAGTGCATAAACTCATCTAATCTAATGAACCATCTCTGACTGCAAATGTTATACATGATTGGATTTTAAACTTGGGTCCCATCGTTCAAAGTCTGGTGTTGACTGATAAACAATGCACCAATTTTACATCCTGCATAAACTAACAAAACTCTACAACTGTACTGGAAGCTTCAAATAACATAACAATTTTCAATATATTTGGCTAGTACTTTTAGCAGAATTACGCTTCTGCAAACATTAAAGCAAATTAAATATAGCAATACAGCCAATGAAATAACAGGAGAGCACACAAGTATTTAGAACTTTACGTTACTGCAAGTCTCTGTAAATTTATTTGCAGATACATTCAGTGGCAACTTTGATCCCTGTTAATAAACTGGAAGCCTTATTAATATATGTCCAGCAATAACAAAACAATCCTGTGATATTGGACAGTATCAAATGTAATGTGTTGCTTTCACTTGTAATTTATTTTGCAGATCAGCTGAACGTTATGTTTCTGAACTTATTTTCAAAAGTGGCAATTGAGAATATGCAGTACCTGTGGAGCTACTTTCTGGAACAATTTAATAGTTTTTTTTAAAATGTGTCGACTCCTGTAGGCAAACATTTTCATGCCACCAGGATCTTCCAAGTACCTTGTTTCAGTGAGCATATTTCCCCAGTAAACTTAGAAAATGACCATAGCAGGTTGTTCTCGAATAGCAATTTTGTACAGATAAAAGTATCACATGAATAATATTTTAGATAACAAATGGTCATATCCAGATGCAAATAATACCTTATTGCCTTGGGGTTTCCATGATTAGTAATGCCAAACGTTTCTAATTTGTCCCCTGACTTATGCATTTAGTTAATTGCCTTGAGATAAAAACTTGCACAGAGATAAATATAGAATATTGACCATGATAGGGGGCAGAAACATGATTCTACCAAGGATTAAGTACAGATGCTAAAGATAATTTTTGAACTAAATTCCCCTCATTGGATACAAAATCTTCAGGAAAGCATTTAGAATGGTCACACTTAACTTTGTATCAAGTAGTTTGTTTACATGGCTGCACTTGTGCATTGATAAAATGCATTCATGTTAGCTCAAAAACAAGACTTTCCAAAATACTGAGAAAACTTGAGGTTCAAAAACTCTTTGCACCTCTATGAAAAGATCATGAATGAATAATGAGCAGGTCTAAGAGCGGGCATAAACCAAATGGGTATCGTTCTTATGTTGGAGTCCTCTTACAACACCAGGAACAATATGCACTCTAATTCAAAAACAATATAAAGTAAAAATCACACAACATAAGGTTATGGAATATAGTCTATAACCTGGTGTTGTGTGATTTTCAACATTGTACACCCCAGTACAACACTGGCACCTCCAAATCCTAATATAAAGTAAATATGATTAGTTGAAATGTTTAAAACCATCTTTCAACAAACATGCTAATTTTATTTTACACATGGTTATTTATTTTATTCTAACTTTTTTTTCTTTAATCAGATTATTCCATACTTACTCCCAGAACTCAATGACAGGTGAAGTTGCATTTGGTATAGCTGTATGACTGCAATTGGTGGAATTCAGCTTCTGAAACTCGACACAGTTTTCTTCAAGAAAAATAAAGACAGTCCATTACTAAAACAGTAATTATCAGTTAGTGAAAATTAATGCTTGCATATTAGCACTTTAGAAGTTATTGTAGATAATGCCATCACATAGGGATGACAGTCTTCACACCTTACCTGTGTTCCAGGTATGTCCACAGGTAGCCCAAGGAAGTTCAGTTGTAAAGGAGTTGAACAGGTAAAAAATGGCCCACGCCAAAACAATGATGTAAAACACATTTAAATGTGCCTCAATGACCTGAGTAGCATATCCGATACCTGCAAGCGAACAGCAAGCAATAGTTTTACTGGTTTCTAAAACCTCTGTATCGATGGCAGTGACAGTCAGGCTAAAGGCAGAGCGAGTTACCTTCAAAAAGCGGACAAACTTTCCTCCAGCACGTTATGCCTCCCTCGCTGGTATACTGACCCAGTGCAGTCTCCAGGAAAAACACCGGTATGCCACAGCCGATGAAAAAAATCACATATGGAATAAGGAAGGCCCCTGGAAAGGAACAAGGGCAACAAGCTTAACCACAAGTTTTAAAATTTGTCACCGAGTTACCATTGAAATGCTCCTGGTTTATCTTACGTTCAGACAGAGCAACTTATTTACATGCTCACGGTAGTGAGACACCATACAGAGACTGTACAGTGTTCGGAATTTTATTCCCTGGATTCTGGGCATATTGCTTTGTAAAAAAAAACAAACTCAGCGACTATGCTAACTAAAAGTACTCATTTAAAGCAAATAAGTTCCATATAACAGTACCGCCTCCGTTCTTGTAACACAGGTAAGGGAATCGCCACACGTTTCCTAATCCAATGATCTCCCCAGCCACAGACAAGACAAATTCGATTTTGTTATTCCATTGGCCTCTTTCTGACACTTTCTTGTCGTTGGTGCGAACTAAATTGACATTCGATGCTTCGGTGTCCATCGCATCGTCTGGCTTCCCATTGATTATCGGAATCGCTTTCTCCGCTGTCATTTCGGCCTAGAGGTGGGGGGGGGGAGGAAAAGTTTACAGCGATTACCGCATTGTTTTCAATTCTTCCAATCGCTCGCAGGTTTGGTCTTTGCATGATCAATTAGTATTGAAACTAATTTGCAATCGACTTGGGGGGGGGGGGTGATCATGCAAATAAGCACATTTAGAATCAGGAGCGCCAGCTCTTCATTTGATCAATTCATGAAGATCTCTTTGCAATGCAAATCAATGACATGATCGTGATCAATTACTCACCGGGTAAGGGTTTTGCTGTAAACCCGCCTGTTTGGAATAGTGCAGCTCTCTTTGCTGAAAATAACACTCAGTATACCAGCTCTGAGGGAATTCCCGCCACGGCTTGCTGGGTCTGTGTGAGGGGAATCAGTTCAGATGCACTTGGTACTCTGGTGATGCCCTCTGCTAAACGACTGACTTGAGAAAACAAACGCACTCTTTTCTCAGATGCTGCTGCTGTTTACTGGAGCTGAGCCATGTGCTGCTGACTGAGCCCTCTCGCTTGCCGTACGGAAATGTATCAATTAATGGCGTAATGTTGAGTTACAGGCGGACAGCATTTGTTGCATGGTTTCAGCACACGGTCCGGCGGCCCGTTTGTAATACTGAGCCGGGCAGTTGTAGAGCGGATCAATATCAGACTAACATCTGAATGTAAGGACACGCAGTCAAGGCGGGAGTCCCGTTAGCTGTGAACAGCTTGCAAATGACTGATGTCCTCACACAATCCTCATTGATCCGCAGGGGTGGGCTACTCAAAGGGAGGCAGGGAGAGGGCTGGATTTGAATGTCAGGGTCCAAATAGATAGGAGGTTTGATTTAACTTTTCAAAGTTACAATGATGCCGCACTCTCCAAATCTCAGAGCACAAATATTTATCTGGAAACAACCATTGGAATTGCTTGTGTCCAGATCCGCAAGACAGCCCCTCTCCACTCTCTTAAAATCTGGGTCTGAGCCTTTAAGTTTTTTCCTGTTCACGACCAGCAGCGAAATTGCCATTTTTGTAACCTGTAAGAATCCTGAACACGCAACCCGTCGGACTACAGTGCACGAGTGAGGCGTCAACGACAACTTGTTACATTAGCGGAAAAATAATGTAACATGCATGTTCTCAAATGTTAGATAGCCTATATTTAGCTGAAGTTTCCAAGTAAACAGTTTTCCGATCAATTTCTGATTGGGCAATTAAAGGAGAGGAGACCACCCTCTTGAGAAAATATTTCTCAAATCTAAAATGTAGAGTGACATCTCTCCTGTCACATTCCGGAGAGTCCGACACACACTGATCAAAACAGCATTTTCTTAAGAAAGGTGAAGGCATACATATCAATTCAATTTTAACAGTTGGCACCCAGATATAATCTCCTAATTCTTAGAATCAGAGAGTCATAACAACATGAAAACTGTCCAACCAGTCTGTGCAGGCAATGTTCTCCAACTGAACTAGTCCCATCTGCCTGCGTTCAGCCCATATCCCTCCAAACCTTTCCTGTTCATGACCTTATCCAAATGTCTTTAAAACATTGTAACCCGAACCTGCATCCACACTTACTCTGGCACTAAATTCTACACACAAACCTTTAAAAAAACTTATCCCTCTTGTCCTTTTTAAATTGTTTCTACTCTCACCCTAAAAATATGACCCCCTTCCCCCCCCCACCCCCCGCCTTGGTTTGAACTCTCCCATCCTTGTCATTCACCTTATCCATGCTCGTCATGATATTATAAACCTCATTAAATGCCCACTCAGCCATATATGTTCCAGTGAAAGAAGTCCCAGTCATTCCATTTTTTTTGATATCTCAAACACTTAATTCTCGGCAACATCCTGGTAAAATTTCTGAACCCTCTCCAATTTAATAACAGGGCAACCAGAACTGCACACAGTTCTCCAGAATACACCTTACCAGTGTCCTGTACAACCTCAACATGATGTTCCGACTCCTAAACTCAAAGGTCTGAGCAATGAAAACAAGTGTGCTAAACAACTACTTAACCACCCTGTCTACCTGTGACACAACTGTCAAATATTTATTTACCTGAACCCCTAGGTCTCTGTTCTACAACTCCACCCAGGGCCCTACCATTAACTGTGTAAGTCCTGCCCTTGTTTGTTTTACCAAAATGCAATACTCTCATTTATCCAAATTAAACTCTTTTTGTCACTCCTCAGTCCATTTTCCCAACTGATCAATATCTCTTTGTAATCTTCACTATCTGTTATACCACCAATTTTGGTGTCATCTGAAAACTTTCTAATCATGCCTCCTATATTGTCATCCAAATCATTTATATAAGTGACAAACAAAAGTGGACCGAATACCAATCCCTGTGGAACACCACTGGTCACAGGCCTCCAGTCTGAAAAACAACCTACCACCACAGTCTGTCTCCTACCATCAAGCCAGTTTTCTATCCAATTAGCAAGCTCAACCTGAATCTCATTCCTGAAGAAGGGCTTATGCCCGAAACGTCGAATCTCCTGTTCCTTGGATGATGCCTGACCTGCTGCGCTCTTCCAGCAACACATTTTCAGTTCTGATCTCCAGCATCTGCAGTCCTCACTTTCTTCTCAACCTGAATCTCGTGTGTTCTAACTTTACTAATTAGTTCACCATGTGGAACTTTGTCAAAGGCTTTGCTGAAGTCCAAGTAAACAACGTCTCCTGCTCTGCCCTCAGCAATATATTTGGTTACTTCATTGAAAAACTCAGTCAAGTTTGTGAAACATGATTTTCCTTGGACAAAACCATGCTCACTATCTTGAATCAAACTTTGCCTCTCCAAATTCATGTAAATCCTATCTTTCAGAATCACCTCCAGCAACTTACCCGCTATTGATATCAGACTCACAGGTCTATAGTTTTCAGGCTTCTCCTTTCAGCCTTTCTTAAACAATTGCACAACACTCTCCATCCTCCAGTCCTCTGATATTTCATCCTTGTTTATAGATTATATAAATATTTCTGCTAGGGGCTCGCAACTTCCTCCCTAACTTGCCACAGCATTCTAGGATACACTTGATCAAGATCTAGAGATATATCCATCTTAATGTTTTCCAAGGTTTCCAGCACTTCCTCTTCTGTTTTCAAAACATCAATATTTATTTACCTGAGATCTCTAGCCTCCATTTCTTTCTCAACAGTAAAAGCTGACATGAAATATTCATTTAATATCACCCATCTCATGAAGTCCAACACAATGACAACCTCATCAACCTTTAAATGATCCTACTGTCTCTCCAGTTCCTCTTAAGTATTTGCAGAGACTTTTTGTATTATGTTTAACCTTACCTACCAAGGCTACCTCAAATCCCCAGTTTGCCTTCCTGATTTTCTTCTTAAGAATGCCTCTACACTCTTTATACCCTTCAAGAGATTCAGTTGATCCCAGGTATCTATACCGAATATAAAACTTCAATACCTTTATTCATGCATTGTTCCATAATTTTACCAGCCTTGCCTTTCACTCATGGAAATAAAATGTTATTGAACTCACAGTTATCACATTTTTGAAGGTCTCCTACTTGTCAGTCATCCCTTTACCTGCAAACAGTCTACTCCAATCAACTTTTCAAAGTTCTTGTTTCATTCCCTTAACATATGCCTTACTTGAATTAAGAACTCTATGTTTTATGGAAGACTGATTCTTTTCCCCATCTATTTTAAAACTAATAGTATTATGATCACTAGTCCCAAACTGTTCACCTACTCACACTTTGGTCACTTGCTCTGCCTTATTTCCCAAGAGATGGACTAGTTTTGTTCTTTACTGAAAACAACAAATGCTTGAGATCACAGCAGGGTAATATTTAGAGCCTTGGTGAGTCTTCATCAGAAACATCGTTTAAGGTTAAAGATAATTCAAAAAGATGCGACAAATACATTAAGAGCTTGCTCTCTCTCTATGGATGCTGTCTGATCCACTGTGATCTTGTTGTTTTCAGTACAGATTCCACAATTTGCAGTAAATTGCTCCTACACAGGTTTTGTTCCTTGTCTGGTAGGAACATGTAGTAATTGGTAAAGAACATTTCTTGAACACTTCTAGCAAACTCTTCACCATCCAACCTTTTAACACTATTGCAGTCCCAGTCAATCTTTAGAAAATTAAAATCTCCCATGACATGTTTATTATTCTTACGTATGTTTGAGTACTGTATGTACATTTTCTTCGCAATTTCCCTCTGAAATTGCGGCGGGGAGTGGGGGGGTGCAGGGGAGGGGGTGCTAAAGTCCAATACCATCAAGGTGATCATTCCTTTTTTATTTCTTACTTCAACCAATATGTTTTTCTCTGAATGATCTCTCAGAAATGCCTTCTCTAATTACAGTAGGAATGTTTTCCTAAATTAGAAATACCATTCCCCTTCCTCTCTTGCCTCTCTTTTTATCTTCCTATAATGTCTAAAACCTGAGGGTCTGGTATCTATCTCTCTCAGCCTTGAATATGCTCAATGAATCAATATCCACAGCTCTCTGAGATTGACAGTCCTCTGAATCAAGCATGGGGCACAGAACTGGACACACTATTCCCGTTGAGATTGACCCAGAGGCTTATTATTGTTCACCATATCTTCCTGTCTGATGTATCCTGTTCCCATGGGCAGAATAGTTGAGGGCTAATGAACATTGATTTACGATGATAGACAAAAGAAACAGGGCCTTTCTTTAACCAGGAACTGGTTAGGATTTCAAATCCTTCACTAATGATCTTCCTTCCATTATCAGGTTATGAAATGAGAATGTGAATTGATGACTGCTCAAGGTTTAGCATCATTTCCAATGACTCAAATACTGAATGTCCAAAAGCAACAAGACCAAGATAACATTCAGGCCTAGAATGTTAAGTTTCACATAGCATTTGTGGCTTGCAAATACCAGCAATGACAAACTTCACCAAGGTAAAAACAATGGCTGCAGATGCTGGAAACCAGATTCTGGATTCATTGAAGGGCTTTTGCCCGAAACGTCGATTTCGCTGCAGTTTGGATGGTGCCTGAACTGCTGTGCTCTTCCAGCACCACTAATCCAGAAACTTCACCAAGAGCAACTCTGACCATGAATTCCCTGACAGTCAATGGCGTTACCACTGCTGAATCTTGGCAAGTTACCATTGTTTACAAAGTGATTAGGACCAGCAATATAAATACTATAATCTCAAGAGTAGTTCAGAGGCTCAGAATCCAGAAGCAAGAGATTCACCTCCTTTCTTCCCACTGCCAATCCACAATGAAACGGCACCAGTTAGGAATTTGGCGGAATGCCCTTCACTTGTTTGGATCCATGCACATTCAACAACACTTGACGCTTGACACCATATGAGGCAAAGCAGTTCACTTCGTTGGCGCTGCCTTCAATATTACACTCCCTCCTCTACCAATGTATAATGGCATACTTGTGTATCATCAATAAGATGCACTGTAGGAATTTGCTAAGTCTCCTTCAACAGCACTTTCCAAACCCACAAATTCTATCACCTAGAAGGATAAGAACAGCACACGGATGTGAACACGACCACCTCCAAATTCCCCTGTCACATGCCATCCTGTCTTGGAACTGCTTCACTGTTTCTTTACTGTTGATGGAATAAAATTCTAGAATTCTCTACTTAAAAGCACTGTGAATGTATTTACCTTGCATGGACTGCAGCAATTGGAGAAGTCAACTCACCACTAGCTTCTCAGGGGAAATTAGGGACAGGTATTACATACTGGCTTCACCAGTAATACCAATCCTATAGCACACTGAAAAAAGAAATACACCTTATGTACTAAGCACAGCAAACATTTCCCCCTAAATTTGTATCATCAGCAAACTTGGATAAATTACACTTGATGGTTTCTTCAAAATCATTAATATAGATTGTAACTAACTATGTTACTGGCACTGGTGTGAGCAGCATTGTACTAGCTACAGCCCATAATTTGACTGATTATTTCCAATTTTCCATTTTCTGTCCTTTAACCAATATTCTGTTATATTAAAATATTAGTGTCAGTCTCAGGAACTGTTATCTTGTGTAGCAACCTGTTCTGTCGTGTCTTATGACGCTGTGCATCATGTGATTACTTTGAACTGGACAAAAAAAAAATGTAGCTTGTTTGTTGTTAACAAAAAAACAAATTGACTTTGGAAAGCAGCGTCATGGAAACTTTTAGACAAAGATGACTTTTTCTCCAACTACCTAACTCTAAGTGTTATGCTCACACTTATGAATTGAAATTAAAAAAAAATTGAGGGCAATTAGGAAGAGTACCAAAATGGTTTCGTAGAAGGGAAATTATGTTTAACTAATTTATTAAATAAGAATAACATTAGCTATAGATAGAGAGGAGCTTGTAGATGGACTGTGCTTTCATTTACCAGAAGTCATTTGCGAAGAAAGCACATCAAAAACGATTCAGAAAATAAAAGCGCATGGTGTAGCGGTTAACATATTAGCATGAAAAGAAGATTACTGGCAGTTTATTTGCAGAAAATAAAGGTTCATGGTGTGAGGATATTAGCATGAAAAGATTATTAGCTGAATGGTAGAAAGCAGAGTGTGTACAAATGAGCCTTTGCCTGATTGTCAGTATATGACAAATGGAGACCTGAGAGGGTCTAAGCTGGGAGCTCAGCTATTTACCAATTATGTCAATGATTAGGATGAAGGGAGAAATAACATGGTAGATAAATTTGCAGATGACTTAAAAAATAGGTAGGAAAGTATTTATGAAGAAGTTATAAGGCATTTACAGATGGATGTGGACGCAGTTGGGTCAGTGACCAAAATCTGGCAGATGGAATCTAGTGTAGGTAAATATGAAGTTGTTCACTTCAGCAGGAAGAAAGCAGAACATTACTTAAATGGAGAATGCCTGTGAAATACAGAGAGGTTTAGGTATTTAATCCATGAGTTGGAAAGGATAATCTCCAGGTAATCAAAAAAGGTTAATGGAATGTTGTCATTTATTGCAAGAGGAATTGAATGCAAAAAGTATAAATGTTATGCTTCAGTTATGTAGGGCATTGTGAGACCACACCTTGAATAATGTGTACAGTTTTGGTCTCCTTATTTAAAGAAAGATGTCAGTGCTTTGGAGGTGGTTTTGAGGAGGTTTATTAGACTAATAACTGGAAATGCTTTTAAGTGGATAAATCCCCAGACCTGATCAGGTGTACCCTAGAACTCTGTGGGAAGCTAGGGAAATGATTCTGGGCCATTGCTAATATATTTGCATCATTGATAGTTACAAGTGATGTGCCGGAAGACTAGAAGTTGGCTAACATTGTGCCACTATTTAAGAAAAGTGGTAAGGAAAAGTGAGGGAACTATAGACTGGTGAGCCTGATGTCAGTGGTGGGCAAGTTGTTGGAGGGAATCCTGAGGGACAGGACTTACATCTATTTGGAAAAGCAATGATTGGTTAGGGACAGTCAGCATGACTTTGTGTGTGGGAAATCATGTCTCATGAAGTTGACTGAAATTTTTGGAGAAGTAGCAAAGAGGATTGATGAGAGTAGAGCGGTGGACATGATCTATGTGGATTTCAGTAAGGCATTCGAAGGTTCCCTATGGGAGTCTGGTTAGCAAGGTTAGATCTCATGGAATACAGGGAGAACTAGTCATTTGGATACAGAACTGGCTCAAAGGTAGAAGGCAGAGGGTGGTGGTGGAGAATTGCTTTTCCGACTGGAGGCCTGTGACTAGTGGAACGCCACAAGGATCAGTATTGGCTTTACTACTTTTCGTCATTTATATAAATGAATTGGATGTGAACATAGAAGATATAGTTAGAAGGTTTGCAGATGACACCAAAATTGAAGGTGAAGTGGACAGCGAAGAAGGTTACCTCAGAATACAACGGGATCTTGATCAGATGAGGAGTGGGAGATGGAGTTGAATTTAGATAAATGTGAGGTGGTGCATTTTGGAACAGCAAATCATAGCAGGACTTATTCACTTAATGATAAGGTCCTTGGGAGTGTTGCCTAACAGTGAGACATTGGAGTGCACGTTCATAGTTCCTTGAAAGTAGAATCACAGGCAGATAGGATCATGAAGAAGCTGTTTGGTATGCTTTCGTTTATCAGTCAGAGTGTTGAGTGTAGGAGTTGGGAGGTCATGTTGTGGCTGTACAAGATGTTGGTTAGGCCATTTTAGGAATATTGTGTGCAATTCTGGTCTCCTTCCTCCCAGAAAGATGTTGTGAAACTTGTAAGGGTTCTGGAAAGATTTATGAGGATGTTGCCAGGGTTGGAGGATTTGAGCTATAGGGAGAGGCTGAATAGGCTCAGGCTGTTTTCCCTGGAGCGTTGAAGGCTGAGGGCTGACCTTATAGAGGTTTACAAAATTATGAGTGACATAGAACATAGAAAAGTACAGCACAGAACAGGTCCTTTGGCCCACAATGTTGTGCCAAGGTTTAATTCTAATGCAAAACATAATCACTTAACCTACGAACCCTTCAACTCACTGCTATCCATGTGCGTGTCCAGCAGTCGCTTAAATGTCCCTAATGACTCTGCTTCCACCACCACAGCTGGCAATGCACTCCATGCATTCACAACTCTCTGCGTAAAGAACCTACCTCTGATGTCTCCTCTATACCTTTCTCCTAATATCTTAAAACTATGCCCTGGGGAAAAGTCTCTGGCTATTGACCCTATCTATTCCTCTCATAATCTTGTATACCTCGATCACATCTCCTCTCTTTCTCCTTCTCTCTAGAGAGAAAAGTCCAAGCCTATTCAACCATTCTTCATAAGGCAAATCCTCCAGTCCAGGCAGCATCTTGATAAACCGTCTTTGCACCCTCTCCAAAGCTTCTGTATCCTTCCTATAGTAGGGTGATCTGAACTGGACACAGTATTCCAAGTGTGGTCTCACCAGGATTTGTAGAGCTGTAGCAAAACCTTGCTTAAACTCGATCCCCCCCCGTTAATGAAAGCCAAAACACCATATGCTTTCTTAACAACTCTATCCACTTTGGTGGCAACTTTGAGGGACCTATGTACTTGCACACCCAGATCCCTCTGTTCCTGTCTTTAATCCTATATTCAGCGTTTGAATTCGACCTTCCAAAATGCACATTTATCCAGGTTGAACTCCATCTGCCATTTCTCAGCCCAGCTCTGCATCCTGTCTATGTCTTGCTGCAGCTTGCAATAGCCCTCAATACTATTGACGACACCTCCAACCTTTGTGTCATCTGCAAATTTACTAACACATCCCTCAACCTCCTCATCCAAGTCATTTATAAAAACTACAAAGAGCAGAGGCCCAAGAAGAGAGTCCTGCGGACCCCACTCAACACTGATCTCCAGGCATAATACTTTCCATCTATAACCACTCTCTGCCTTCTGTCGGCCAATCAATTCTGAATCCAGATAGCCAAATCTCCCTGTATCCCATACTTCCTGACTTTATGAATGAGCCTACCATGGGGAACCTTATCATATGCCTTGCTGAAGTCCATATACACCACATCTACTGCTCGACCTCCATCAACCTGTCTTGTCACCTCCTCAAAGAACTCACTAGGATTTGTGAGGCATGACCTGCCCCTCACAAAGCCATGCTGACTGCCTTTAATCACACTGTGCTTTGCTAAAAGTCATAAATCCTATCCCTCAGAATTCTTTCCAAAACTTTGCTGACCACAGACATGGATAGGGTAAATAGACAAAGTATTTTCCCTGGGGTGGCAGAGTCCAGAACTAGAGAGCATAAGTTTAGGAAGAGAGGGGAAAGATATAAAAGGGGCCTAAGGGGCAACTTTTTCATGCAGAGGTGGTGCAGGTATGGAATGAGCAGCTGAAGGAAGTGGTAGAGGCTGGTATAATTGCAGCATTTAAAAGGAATCTGGATGGGTATATTAAAAGGAAGAGCTTAGAGGGATATGGGCCAAGTACTGGCAAAATAATTAGATTAGGTAAGGATTCCTGGTCAGCATGGATGAGTTGGATCGAAGGATCTGTTTTCATCCTGTACATCACTATGACTGTATGACTCTGTGGGCAGCTTGTCATATAAGGATATGTTGGATGGCCTTGGCTTGTTTTCACTGGAATTTAGCAGAGTGAGGGATAGCCTGATTGAAATGCAGAAGAACCTAAACACTCTTGACAAGGTGGAATGGCGAATTAGGGGGTCAGTGTTTTAAAATTAAGGTTTGACCTTTCAATATAAAAATGAGGAGAACATTTTTCTCTTCGAGAATTGCATAACTTTGGAACTCTACTTCAGAAGGCAGAGGAGCACAGTTGAATTGGACCAGCGATTATAATTAGAGAATAGGCAGTCAGGTAGCAGTAACATGATAGTGCTAGTATTGCAGAAAATTGTGCTAATGCTGTGGGGTCACAGGCTCAACATTGCACTCCCTCCTCTACCAATGCACAATGGGAGCCTTGTGCATCATCTGCAAGATGCACTGTAGGAATTTGCTAAGCCTCCTTCAACAGCACTTTCTAAACCAACAATTTCTATCACCTAAAAGGATAAGAACAGCAGATGGATGTGAACACCAGCGCCTGCAAATTCCCCGGTAAGCCACATGCCATCCTGACTTGGAACTACATCATTGTTTCTTTACTGTTGATGGGTTAAAATCCAAAAATTCCTTCCCAACTCCACTATGAGTGTATTTACCTTTCACGGACTGCAGCAATTCAAGAAGGCAACTCAGCACAAGCTTCTCAAGGGAAATTTGGGATGGGCATTAAATGTTGGCCTAGCCAATAATGCCAATCCTACAAACACATTGAAAAAAAACTTTACATACTTACCACAGTGAACCTTTCCTCCAAATTTGTATCGTCAGCAAACTTGGATAAGTTATACTTGATCCTTTCATCTAAGCCATTAATATAAATTGTAACTGGCTACTGGCACTGATCTTAATGGCATTGTACTAGTTACAGCCCATAATCTGACTGATTTTTCCAATTTTCCATTTTCTGTCCTTTAACCAATACTGCATTATAGAACATAGAACATAGAACATAGAAGGATACAGCGCAGTACAGGCCCTTCGGCCCTTGATGTTGCGCCGACCGAATCCTACCTAACCTATACTAGCCCAATAACTTCCAAATGCCTATCCAATGCCCGCTTAAATGACCATAAAGAAGGAAAATGTATACTAATGTATTCGTCACATTAGAGAAATTGTTATCTTCAATAGCAATGGGTAGTGTCTTATGAGATAATATTTAAAATTCCAAGTATAAGTGTACCACGTGGTTACTTTGAACTGGCCAATCAAACAGATAAAGAAGTCTGTAGCTTATTTGTTGTTTAAAAAATTGACTTTGGAAAGCAGTGTCATGGAAAATTTTAGACAGAGATTACATTTCCCCCAACTATCCAACTCTGGCAGATGGAACCTAATGTAGGTAAATACAAAGTTGTTCACTTCAGCAGGAAGAAAGCAGAGTATTACTTAAATGGAGAATGGCTGTAGAATTATGAAATACAGTGGGGTCTAGGTGTTGTAATCCATGAGTTGCAATGGATAATCTGCAGGTAATCAAGAAGGTTAATGTCATTCATTGTGAGAGGAATTGAACACAGAAGTAAAAATGTAGGGTATTGTGAGACTGCATCTCAAATAATGTGTACAGCTGTGGTCTCCATATTTGAAGAAAAATGTCAGTGTTTTGGAGGTGGTTCAGAGAAGGTTTACGTGACTGATAACTGGAAATGAGCAGCTTATCATATGAGGATATGTTGGATGGACTGGGCTTGTTTTCACTGGAATTTAGCAGAGTGAGGGATAGCATGATTGAAATGTAGAAGAACCTAAATACCTTGACAAGGTGCACATGAAATGGCTGTTTCCTCTGGTGAATCGGTCCAGAATTAGGCGGTCAGTGTTTGAAAATTAGAGTTTGCTCTTTCAGGATAAAAATGAGGAGAACATTTTTGTCTGAGAGAATTGCATGACTTTGAAACTGTCTGCTTCAGAAGGCAGGGGAGGCAATTTAACTAAATGCTTTGAAGGCAAAGTTAGATAAATTCTTGTTAGCTAAGGGAAACGTTTTGTTTGTCCATAAGGTGGGCCAGTATTTATTGCCCATCCAAAATCGCCTCTTAATCTTGGTGAGTTGGTCAGGCCATTTCAGAGGAAAGTTAAGTTTCAGCCACATGCCTGTGATTTTGGAGTCACATGCAAGTCAGACGAGGTAAAGATAGCAGATTACCTTCCCTAAAGGGCATTAATGGATCAGATACATTTTTTACAACGATCAATAATGGTCACTAATGGGTCATCATTTCCTCAATTAATTCAGATTTAATGATCTTCCGTCATGAGTATTGACCCTGTGACCCCAGAACATAAGAGTACTTTTCTGGAATGCCAGACCCATGGTGTTACTGCTACCTGACTGCTTCCTCTCTAAGTTTAAATTGATCAGAATGGAAATGTTCGCATCAAAGGGCTATCAGGGGAAAGTGGGAACGTGGAGCACAAACAGATCAGCCAAGATCCTATTGGATGGCAGAGCAGGGTTGAGGGGGCAAATGGTCTTCATATGCTCCTTCTTAGTTTTTCCTATTTTTTATAATCCAGAAATATGCCTACACAAAGCCATTAACAAATCACCTGTGTGCTTTTTTTTTCAACTATTAAGCACTGCTCCTATTTATTATCTTTGCAAGTTAGATTCACCAGTTTCTAAAGTAAGAATTGAAGCTAAATTCTCCACGCTGCCTCAGAATGCTAGGGACCCAGGTTCAATTCCAGCCCCGGGCACCTGTCTGTGTGGTGTCTGCACATTTACCCTGTGTCTGCAGGGATTTCCTCCCACAATCCAAAGATGTGCCGGTTAGGTGGATTGGTCATGTTCCATTGCCCATAGAGTTAAGTGCATTAGTCAGGGGAAATGTAGAGAAATAAGAGAGTGAATCTGGGTGGGCTACTCTTTGGAGGGTTGGTGTGGATTTGTCTGTTTCCACACTGTAGGAACTTTAAGTTCAAAACAATTTCCATCAAGTTCTTAGTACTTGTCCTGTACCTGCTTAGTAATGCAGGTGAGTTTCTTTAAAAAAAAAGGAGGTGGCATGGTGGCTGAGTGGTTAACACTGCTGCCTCATAGAACCAGAGCCCAAGGTTAGATTCTAGCCTCAGGTGATTGTCAGTGTGGAGTTTGCACATCCTCCCTTTGGCTGCATGGGTTTCCTCAGAGTGCCCCAGTTTCCTCCCACAGCCCAAAAGATGTACAGGTCAGGTGAATTGCTAAATTGTCCATAGTGTTAGGTGCATTAGTCAGAGGTAAATGGTTCTGGGTGGGTTACTCTTCAGAGGGACAGTGTGGACTGGTTGGGCCGAAGGGACTGTTTCCTTAATCTAACCTTATTCCAGGCCTCTCAATTGTAAGTCCAGTGGTATTACCACTTCACCTCCCCTCAAGATTTAAATTAATCACAATAGAGACATAAGAGGTGACTATCATTTTGTAGCATAAATGACAAAGCTTTGTGTATGGTCTGTTGCAATTGTAGAGAAGAAGGCTTATTCTTGTGGCTTTTGATATGATTGCTGTCTGGAAGCTAACATTTGCCTAACCAAAGGAAAGGACGCTAACAGGACATCATAGACTGCTCTATCCTGTGACTGAGTGTGTAATAACCAACCAAAGTTCTAAACCGCTGCTATAATATACCACATTACATTGATCACTGTCATGTATCCAATAAAGACCTGTCACTGAATTTAATCAGGTCAAACCATGAAGGAAAAATCTTAAATTGCTACCTTCCAATCCATTCATAGCATTGTTGATTGGAGGTGATTTTGGAAGACCACAATCACTTCGCACCCACTTTGCCTGCATTTCCATCTTTTGGAGGCCTGGGATTTTGGCAATCAGGTTCAGAGGATTTGTCAGCTTTTACTCCCAGGAATGTTTCCAGTACACATTTTATTTCATAAGGAATTCCTCACTCTTATTAGATATTTATTTATATGTGTAAATCGGGTTCAATCACTCAATTACCACAGAAATGAAACATAAAACTTAGAAATTATTGTTAAAATTTTTTAAAAATTAGTGTCAGTATGGGCACGGGTACATATAAGATGACAACAATTGCTATTGTGTATCCGCTAAAGGCTCTTAAACATTAAATGTGTCTAAATTGCAGTTTATAAAGGGATACAGTAATAACAAGAGCTAGGAAACAATTATGGTACGCCGATAACAATGATCCTTTAATACTTCTCAATTAATTGACAATTCATTTAGCTGGTATAAATGTAAAACAGCCTGCAGTTTTATGACAGTGCCTCCATCGGAAGTTCAAGGAAGGACTTCTGCAAAGGAAACAGTACACATGCTGGTTACCTGATTCTGGCAAAAAAGTAAGCAGATATTTGGTGGAGAGCATTATTCTCCATTTATTGCAAAGGATGTCACAGGTATGACAATACATCACTGAACACGTGGTTGGAAATCTGAGATGTTTTACAACTGAAAGCACAATTGCAAAAATGTGTGGTGGTGATCTGAATAAGATGTCAAAATTCAATAGCAATGTCTATGATGAGGTCATATAGCAACAATTGTACATATCACAGTCTGTCATAGTGTAAATGAGAACACCTATAGCATTTTCACTTGAAACCTTAATTATACAAAACACAAACTGTAAAACTTGATCTACTCTTGGGAAATAAGGCAGGGCAGGTGACTGAGGTGTCAGTGGGATGGCACTTTGGGGCCAGCGACCACAATTTCATTCGTTTTAAAATAGTGATGGAAAAGGATAGACTGGATCTAAAAGTTGAATTTCTAAATTGGACGAAGGCTAATTTTGACGGTATTAGGCAAGATCTTTCGAAAGCTAATTGGGGGCAGATGTTTGCAGGTAAAGGGATGGCTGGAAAATGAGAAGCTTTTAAAAATGAGATAACGAGGATACAATGAATTGCATTGAATTAAATTTATTGTCATGTGTTCTGAGGCACAGTGAAAAGCTTTGTCTTGCAAGCAATACAGGCAGATCACAGAGTTAAGTTGCATAGATAGTAAATAATAGGTAAACAGCAGCAAAAACAAAAGCATAGGTACAGATGAATATTAAGAGTTTGTGACTCTGTTCAGTATTCTAACAACAGTAGGGTAGAGACTGTTTCGAAACCAGCTGGTGCATGTGTTCAGGCTTCTGTACCTCCTCCCCAATGGTAAAGCTTTTAGAAAAACATTGCCAGGGTGGGATGGATCTTTGTGAATGCTGGTGGCCTTTCCTTGGTAGCAGGCCTGGTAGATGGATTCTATGGATGGGAGGTTGGCCTTTATGATTATCTGGGCTGAGTTCATCACTCTATGTAACTGTCTCTGATCTTGAATGGTACAGTTGCTATACCAGATAGTGATAGATTGAGACAGAATGCTCTCGATGGCACACCTATAAATGTTGGCAAGGGTATTCACTGTCATGCCAAATTTCTTCAGCTTCCTAAGGAAGAAGAGACATTGTTGGGCCTTTGTAACCAGTGCGTCCACATGTAGAGTCCAAGAAGGCTTGTTGTAGATGACCACTAACAGGAAGTTGACACTCTCCACTCATTCCACCCCTGTGCTGTTAATGTGTAGGGGGGCATGAGTAACATTCCACCAAAAATCAATGTATATTCCTTTTAGGGTGAAAGGAAAGGCTGGTAGATGTAGGGAAAGCTGGCTGAGTAGAGAAATTTAGGTTTTGGTTAAGAAAAAAAAAGCATATGACAGCTATAGACAAGACAGATCAAATCAATCCTTAGAAGAGTATAAAGGCAGTAGGAATATACTTAAGAGGGAAATATGTAGGGCAAAAAGGGGACCTGAGATAGCTTTGGCAAATAGGATGAAGGAGAATCAAAAGGGGTTTTTATAAATACATTAAGGACAAAAGAGTAACTAGGCAGAGAATATGACCCCTCAAAATCAGCAAGGAGGCCTTTGCGTGGAGCTGCAGGAGATGGAGGAGATAATAAACAAGTATTTTGCATCACTGTTTACTGTGGAGAACGACATGGAAGATATAGAATGTAGGGAAAAAGATGGTGACATCTTGGCAAATGCTACATGACAGAGGAAAAGGTGCTGGATGTCTTGAAATGCATAAAAGTGGATAAATCCCCAGGACCTGTTCAGGTGTATCCTAGAACTCTGTGGGAAGCTAGGGAAATGATTCTGGGCCCTTGCTGAGATATTTGTTTCACTGCTAGTTACAACTGAGGTACCAGAAGACTGGAAGTTGGCTAACGTCGTACCACTATTTAAGAAAGGTGGTAAGGAAAGGCCAGGGAATTATAGACTGGTGAGCCTGACCTCGGTGGTGGGCTAGTTGTTGGATGGAATCCTGAGGGCCAGGATTTACATGTATTTAGAGAGGCAAGGACTGATTAGGGATAGTTAGCATGGCTTTGTGTGCAGGAAATCATGTCTCATGAACTTGATTAAAGAAGTAACAAAATGGATTGATGAGGGCAGAGCAGTAGACGTGATTTATATGGACATCAGTAAGGCCTTCAACAAGGTTCCTCATGGTAGACTGGTTAGCAAGGTTAGGTCTCATGGAATACAGGGACAACTAGCCATTTGGATACAGAACTGGCTTTAAGTTAAAAGATAGAGGATGGTGGTAGAGGGTTGCTTTTCAGACTGGAGGCCTGTGACTAGTGGACTGCCACAAGGATCGGTGCTGGGTCCACCGCTTTTTGTCATTTATATAAATGATTTGGATGTGAACATAGGAGGTACAGTTAGTAAGTTGGCAGATGACACAAAAGTCGAAGATGTAATAGATAGAAAAGAAGGTTACCTCAATGTACAATGGGACCTTGATCAGATGGGCCAATGGGACGAGGCGTGGCAGATGGAGTTTAATTTAGATAAATGCAAAATGCTGCATTTTGGAAAAGCAAATCATAACAGGATTTATACACTTAATGGTAGGGTCCTGGGGAGAGCTGCTGACCAATGAGAGCTTGGAGTGCAGGTTCATGGCTCCTTGAAAGTAGAGTTGCAGGTAGATAGGATAGTGAAGAAGGCTCTTGGTATCATTTCCTTTATTGGTCAGAGCATTGAGTATAGGAGTTGGGAGTTCATGTTGCAGCTGTGCAGGACATTAGTTAGGTTACTTTTGGAATATTGTGTGCAGTTCTGGTTGGAAAGATATTGTGAAACTTGAAAGGGTTCAGAAAAGATCTACAGAGATGTTGCCAGGGTTGGAGGATTTGAGCTACAGGGAGAGGCTGAATAGGCTGGGGCTGTTTTCCCTGGAGTGTCGGAGGCTGAGAGGTGACTTTATAGAGATTTAGAAAATCATGGGTGGTATGAGTAGGGTAAATAAACAAGGTCTTTTCCCTGGGGTGGGGGATTCCAGAACTGGATGGCATAGATTTACAGTGAGAGGGCAAGGATATAATAGAGACCTAAGGGACAACTTTGTCATGCAGAGGGTGGTACACGCATGGAATGAGCTGCTGGAGGAGGTGGTGATGCTGGTACAATTGCGGCATTTAAAAGGCTTCTGGATGAGTAAATGAATAGGAAGGGTTTAGAGGGATATGGGCCGGGTGCTGGCAGGTGGGACTAGATTGGGTTAGGATACTTGTTTGTCATGGACAAGTTGGACTGTAGGATCTGTTTCTATGCTGTACAGTTCTATGACTCTTTGATAAGAGTGTCATTCACTATTGCTCCAAGTGTCACCATGGCAGTGTTGAAGTCACGATCAACTAATTTACCTATCAGTTGCAGACAACAATGATAGAAGGAATCCAACTTTTCTTTGATCTCCTTCTTTCTCAATATATCCAGAACACACAACAGAATTTTTTTTTCCATCACCAAAAGGTTAGCTGTTGCTTATTTCCTAGCTCCCTAACCTCTGCCTGCAGGATTGCATTCCTCCTTCTTCTATTACTTGGATGCTGATATGAAACACGATCTCTGGCTGTTTACCCTCCCACCTCAGGAAGTTCTAAAGGTACTCAGTGACATCCTGAACCCTGGCACCATTGGCAGATACCAAGTTGGAATCATATCTACAGCAGCAGTAACATCTGCTGGTTTCCCTAACAACAGAATTTCCTGTTACAATTGCTTTCCAAATCTTCCTTCTGCACAACTTCTCCATAGCTAAGCTATCTATGATATCTGTGAACTGCGCTCTGGTTGCATTACCCCAAACCATTACCTTCATCCAGTATTCAGAACAGAGTCCCAGTTAGATAGGAATCATGAAATTTAGAACAAACTGCAGCCATGGTAGCTTATGTGCCTATTTTTCAATCTTGTATTCCTCTTCCTTTTCAACCAGAATATAACTTAGCAGGTTAAAGGACTGTTCAGTATAAGGTCCATTGCAATCCTTTTCCCTTTTGAATGCAATGAGAGGATCATGTCTTGAAAATATTATCTTTCGATTTTGCTTCGCAAAACCTAGGATCTTTGCAGCTGAGAGGCAGAAATGAGCCAATATGCACACAATTTGAGTCATGAGAGAGGAAGCTATAACCTTTTAACATTCTCAATGTACTGAGAATAATTTATGTCTCAATCGGTCGAACAAGATCCAAATTATGTCATAATTTTGGCATAATTTGAAGTGACGAGAAAACTAGCACCAATGAGAGAAATTCACAATTTCTACCCACGTGAATGTGACCATGAACCTATCCCAATGTTTGTCAGATTTTTGATGCAGCAGTGCACTGGTCTAAGGGAATTATGGAGCAGCATGAACACTGATCTACTGCACTCACAACATAATTCTCTTGGATGTTTGCACTTTGGCATTGACATGATATTCCAATGATGAGCTGTCAGGAATTGCTCATCTAACCATTTTTGAACAGGCAAGAAACCTCACAGGGCAATGCTTAATGCAAAAAAAAATTCATTAATATTGTCTAACAATATTACACCACTCTTCTACATATCCATTTCTTCTCCCATTAAAACTGATGAAAAGAGAAATTTCTGAGGAACATGCACTGGGTAGCAGTGACCAAAGCAAAAGATAAAGTGAATGAAATCAAACCCCTATGTTTGGAAAAAGGGCATTCAGCCCATCAAGTCCACACCGCCCCTCTGAAGAACGTCCCACTTCCCTACCCTATCCCTGTAACCCTGCACTTCCCATAGCTAATCCAAGTACACATCCCTGAACACTACAGACAAGTTAACATCCAACTTGCACATCTTCAAATTGTTGAATGAAACTAGCAGAAACCCACACTGACTCAGGAAGAACATGAAAACTCCACACAGACTGTCACCCAATATTGGATTTGAACTCAGGTCCCTGAGGCTGTGGGGCAGCAGTGCTGATGCCTGAGCCACCATGCTGCCTAGTATGAGTTAGAAAAAACTTGTAGCAAAGTATTATGTATAAGCCAACAAGGAATGATAGTTCATAGAGCTTACACAAACAGGTTGGTGAATAGGAATGGAATGGAATGACATCAGAAGACTGAGAGTGTACACACATATCCCACTTTTGGATTGAAATGTTTATGTGAAATACTATAGCCTATTAAGAGTTCAATGACAGAATAAAATAAACAATTTTCATTGGAAAAGGATTATTCGTAACCTGCATTCACCTTTCGATTTTCTGCTTGCTTTAAAAGTGCTACAATCGAGAACACAATTGATCCTAATTTCAGGCTTACTGCTCAGAGTTCTGATTAAACTACATTTCCATTGCTTTAATGGCTAATCATTGTGTGTATGTCAGTTGAAGGGGACGTTTGTTCTTAAAACATAATTGTGTTAGCAGCAGAAGGCCTTCTAATAATCAGCAACTTAATAATTACCATGTGAGAATTCTGGATAAATATATTCAGAAGTTAATCATTAAGGAGCTTTCTGCAATACAGGCTGGAACAAAGGAACAGTGTCAGCATGGTCAAAGGACTTTGAATCATTCTCCTAGAAAGAAAATATCGAAGGACTGAATTCCAGGAGGAAAGCAGTTTTATTCCCACTGAAGATGTTTGTTTTATTTTACTTCCATTGGTGCCTATATTGGGTGAGTACAAAAATACAAACAGAAATTTAAATTGTTGCTAAAATCACCCTGTAAGATTCTTTCATGTCATTCATGTTAGACATCCTTAAATCAGTGAGGAGAAAGTGAGGACTGCAGATGCTGGAGATCAGAGCTGAAAATGTGTTGCTGGAAAAGCGCAGCAGGTCAGGCAGCATCCAAGGAACAGGAAATTCGACGTTTCGGGCATAAGCCCTTCTTCAGGAATCCTGAAGAAGGGCTTACGCCCGAAACGTCGAATCTCCTGTTCCTTGGATGCTGCCTGACCTGCTGCGCTTTTCCAGCAACACATTTTCAGCATCCTTAAATCAGTGGCTACTTGAGTTAGTTCATGCAAATCGCGGAGAAAAAACTGCAGCAAGTTGTGACTTCTGTAAAAAGATCATTCATTTGAAGTTTTTGAACCATGTTATTCTCTCCAGTGAACTGGAGATTAGATTTTAAAACTAACTTTTAGGTTGCCACATTCTTCATGATAAGGTATCTGCTGTTACATTGTTTTCATAGAAATGGACCCCTTTATCAGATTCCCTGTATTTCTGCCCTGTTACTAATAGCAATTTTTTGTAGAAATTTCCTTGAGTTTAATTTTCATTAATTCTACCACAAGTCAGCAAGCATTCCTCTAAATGCAGTGTGTAGCAACATTGTAAATATCTGTGAGAAGATTACTTTGGTTTGGCAATTTGAGGGAAATTGTAAATCTCTTCAAACATTTCATATTTTTCCTTACAATCAAAGGAAGCCTTTACAACTACATCATGTAGTTTAACAATCTATTGCAATGCTGCCTCCTTTATGTTATGGAAAGAAGATATTCACCTCTTTCTGATCATTTGTTAGACCGAGGTCCTGTCTTTCCACTTCGGTTGAGGTAAAAGATATCATACTATTCCAAAGGCAAGCACAGAGCTTTCTGTGGGATCCTGACCAATATGTATTCCTTAACCAACATCACTAAAACAAACAGCTAATCTAATCAATATCGCTTCTTTTTTTTGTGTAAAAGCTTATTATATGCAATTGTCCTCAATGTTTATTACAACAGTGACTGCACTTAAAAATATAGTTAATTTGATGTAGAATGCATTGGGATGTCATGAGGATTTGGAGGTGGTGTTATAATTGCAACTTTTGTCCTTCTGGTAGAATTCTTTTTTAAAAAAAATTTCCTTCCTAGGTCTGATATGCGTCTTCTCGACAGAGACTTCATGCTGAGCAAATTTACTCTACCAAATTGTAGAAAATGAAATTTCCAGGATGCCAGTCATTCCAATACCGTATCTTTTCAAAACCGTATCTTTTAAATGCCTGTTCAAAACACTGCAAATATTAATACATTTTCATTGCACATAATGACATGGTGAATTTGTTTTTAAAGCACAAGAATATGATGCTTTTACGCATAGTTAACAGAGAGAAAATGCCCAGAGGTATAGTGGCAAAACTGGATACAGTCCTTTGAGCGATCAGAATTTCAGATCTTTTATTTTCGCCGTCAGTCCTTCAACCCTGGCTTTATTCTGCCCTTCAGGATGTACACTTCACTTTCCAAAGCTGAAGGCACACAGGACCACACAGAAGTAAGGGCCTCACAGAAAGCCGAATTGTTCTGAGCAATACAAGTTAACAGACCACCATTTCTCCTCTCAGAAAAAAACATTGCGAGTCTTTTGTTTTTTTCTCTCTGGTCAAAATATGAGTTCGCTGAAGTTTGAGCAGGACATGCAATCTTTGGAACAGTCTGTTTTTAGAAAGAATGAAGATTGGGCATGTGAAAAAAGGAATCTGAAAAACATTTCTAAGTTGAACATTTATAATGGATGTCCTTCATGACTTTGGGAGAAGATTGGAGACATTGCTGAAGCTCTTTATCTTGCACTCATTGGGATTAACACAAGAAGGCAAAATTTCAATCACTTGCAACAATTTCTACTGGAGGACAAAAGGGTGCTGATTAGTTGAAAAGTCCATGTTGCCAACACCATATTTAAAAGATGTTACGCACTCGGACAAGGAATGTCAGCTGCCCTGAGCAGTTTCTGACACTTGCCCTGAAATTGGCAGAATAGGAAAATCTTTACCACTCAGTGTGGGCATGGTGCCAGAGTTCCAGCTGGATCAATGGGCACAAGTGGGACTTCCACCTTTCCCCAGGACTAGCAGTGGAGACCAGGCCAACAGACCATGCCAACCAATGTTGCCACCGAGGTTAGAACAATTGCAGCACTTCAGGAAGAATGTCAATGTCCTTCGCCACTCTGCCAATGTAACTGCTCACATCTTCCCTCTGCTACTGCACATTTACTCCTTCTCTGCTACTGAACTCCCCTCCCATCAAAGTTCATGTGCTATTACCCTCTCTAATGCCAGCAAAATCCTTGCACTGCCCCTGATCCCAACACTGCTCATCTTGTAGACCCCGTGCTCGGCCTACTCACCCACTCAGGGATCCTCCACATGTACACCATCAGTAAAAGGTGTACTACCCACTTTTACTACCAATAATACTGGTCTTTCAATCCAGTAGGAGCAAAACAGTTCATAAGGGGGCGGAAATTAGCAAGATGGATAATTTGCTTGAATTCATTTGGCTTTTCACTCCTTATAAACAGTTTATCCTGACTCTGAATGGCTCAAATAGAATCTGGACTGGGAATGGATACGGCCTTTGACTTAGTGTTGAGATCCCCCGGAGCAAAGGTTATCAGACCCTGACATGGCTGAAACCTGCTGACAGCTACAATAAGTTATCTGGTTATTTCTGGGCTAAATGATTTGGCAAGAGAATAATAATATGGACTTGGTAACTCTGGCTGAGGAGGCAAAGCACATGAGACAAGGTAATGTGTGGCAGGGATGTTGTAAGCTTCCAGGTAGACTGAGTGAGTGAGTGCTGTGACAGAAGATGTAAAGTCTCGAGATGCAGCCTGGTCCAGTCCATGAGTTAGGTGTGCGTCCCTGAACATAACATATCTTTGCTGCAGCATTACAATGGTAGCTGCTGGTGCAGTGTGAGATGCAGCATTGAAGTTCATAAACATTCTGTAAGTGGACTGGAGATGTGCCATGTGGGTTTATAGACCAGACTGCATCTCCAGACTTTATGTTTTCTGTCACAGTACTCACTCAGCCTACCTGGAAGCTCACAGCATCCCTGCCATGCATTGCCTTGTCTCATGTATGTGGCTGGTGCCCAAAAATATGCTCATGATGTTGTTGCCTGGTGTCCAACATGGAAGACTTTTGGAACAAGAGGCAAGTTGAACCCACCAAGATCGGCCTCTGGTTTCCAAGACAAATGTACAATGGCCAGTTTATATAGTGAGTTTGGTAAAATTATACAACCCATAGTGTGTTGTGTTGTTGACAAGACATTTAAATAAGCAATAATAAGTATCAATTGGGAAGTTGCCACTGCCAAGTGAGAGTCTCATTATACCAGTAGAGAAAAGTGATCAAGATGTGTCAAGGTGATTTCAACTTTAAGATGAGCTTCACTGTACATCTGTTCCAATTCTATCACTTGTCTTGCGATCAGCAACATCTTTCAGAGCCTGCTAAGATTCCACTGTCTGTCTCAGAAGGAAGTGCAGACACTGTCATTGGACATATTTAAGGTAGATATGGACAGATCCGCTTGAGGCAGCAGAATCTAGGATGGTTGGGGTGAGATGGAAACAAGATACTCAAAACAGAAACTCATCAGCCACAGATTTGCAGAATGGTGATACAAACGCAGGCAAGCTAAATGCCTGTTTCATATGTTCAGATGTGCATATAAACTGGATAAATCAGTTTGGCAATAGTAGCCAGGATAAGGAATCCATAGGATGCTTTCAAGATATCTCTTAGACCCGCATGTTACAACCAGAGAATGAGTGATACTTGGTTTGATATTGTGTAATGATTAATTGATTTTCTCCAGGTAAAAGCACCCCTAGGGTAGCAGTGACCACAATATGATTGAAATTTACAATCAGTTTCTCAAGGAAGAGAGTAGGTCTAAGACTAGTCTTTTAAGCTTTAATAAAGGCAATTATGTGACATGAAAGTTGAGATAGTTGAAGTGCACTGGGATACTAGGCTAGGGGATAGATAATTAAGGAGCCGTGGCAGGCATTTTGAGGTGTTCTTCAGACTGTTCAGAATAAGTACATATCTCCAATTAGGAAAATATCTAAACGGAGGATACCATCTGTAGTAACTAAAGAAGGTAAGGAATCATATATAATTATGGAATGATAAACGACATGTCAAATGATATGAGAATTCAACAACTTGAAGCTACAATACCAAACTGTCCTGGCTTGGATACTTCACAAGCTAGAAATCATTTCTGCGGAAGTGACTCCGTTTCCTTAACTAAACTAACTACAACTCCTACTAAGAGGGAACCTTTCCCTTTTGAATTAAATTCTTTCTTTTTTCGAATTGGAAACAAAACTAATGGCTTAACCTGTTTACATTGTGTCCCAATAAATCCAAAAATGTTAACATCTGCTCCATTTAAAGCAACAGGGATCTGCCAAGCACTTGATAAGTATAATATACTTCTTGGAACTGATGCATTTCAGATACAGTTCTATAGTGACTTTCTGACTTCTAAAATAAAGCCTTCACAGAACTAACATTTGACTTTCTTTCTAAAGCAATTCAAATTCCAAAAATATAATTATATATTACACCGTTCATCTCAACTGAAAAGATTGAATGAGGAGAAGCCTGGGGTCTATACACCTGCGAGCCTGACATCGGTGGTGGGTAAGTTGTTGGAGGTGATCCTGAAAAATAGGATTCACATGCATTTGGAGAGGCAAAAACTGATTAGGGATAATCAACATGGTTTTCTGCATGGGCAATTATATCTCAAACGTGTTTACTTTCTCAAAAAACTCAAAAGGTTGAAGGCAGAATGGTAGACGGTGTTTATCTGGACTTTAGTAAAGCCTTTGACAAGACATGGTAGACTACTTAGTAGATATAGATTACATTGGATTCAGGGTGGATACAAAATTGAATACAAAATTGGCTTGACGGTAACGGACAATGTGGTGGGGGAAGGTTTGAGTCATAAACATAGGCTAGATAGATTTGGACTTTTTTCACTGGAGCATAAGAGGTTGATACATGATCGTAGAGGTTTATAAACTCTTGGGGGAATAGATAAGGTGAAAGAAAAGAGTATTTTCCCTAAGGTGGGGGAGTTCAAAACTAGAGGGCATATATTTAACCTGAGAGGAAAAGGCATTAAAAATGACATGAGGGACAACTTTTGTACACAAAGTAGTTCATGTATGGAATGAACTGCCATTGTAACTGATGGATGCAGGTACAGTTAAAACATTTAAAAAGACATTTGGATAAGTACATGAATAGGAAAGGTTTGAAGGGCCAAATGCAGGCAAGTGGGGCTAGTTTAATTTGGGAACATCATTGGTGCGGTCTGGTTGGACCAAAGGGTCTGCTTCCGTGCTGTATGACTGAGTGGGCAAAAATCTGGCAGATGAAATATTATGTGGGGAAAATGTGAAGTTGTTCACTTTGGCAGGAAGACTAAAAAGGCAGAGTGTTACTTAACAAGAGAATAACAGTCGAATTTTGAGGCTCAAAGAGATCCAGGTGTTATAATGCATGAGGAACAAAATGTTAGGATGCAGGTGTCTCAAGCAATTTAGAAGGTACAGGGAATGTTGTCTTTTTTACAAGAGGAATTAGCAAGAAAAAATAGGAATGTTATGCTGTAGTTAAAAAGGGCCTGGTGAGACTACACCTCAAACACTATGTAATTTTGGTCTCCTTATGGAAAAATGCAAATAAAATGGAGATTGCTTAGAGGAAGTTTATTAGATATCTTGAGGTGTTATGTCCATAGTTAGAGAGACTGAGCTTGCTTCCATTGAGTTTAAAAGAATGAAGGCTAATTGATTGAACTTTATAAGATCCTAAAAGGTCTTAAATAGGTGGATGTGGAAGAATGTTCCCTCTTTGGGTATATCCAGAATGAAGGGGCACTGTTTTAACATTAAAGATTTCCTTCTTAAGACTGAAGGTGCAGTGTATGTTGTTTTCTCTACAGGTTCCTTTGGAACTCTGCCTCAGAAGATTGTGGAAGGGAGTTAACTGAATATTTTAAGGTAAAGTTAGATGGATTCTTATTAGGCAAGGGAATCAAAGGTTATCGGGTGTAGATTGAAGTGTGGAATTTGAAAATCCAGAAACGTATCGACTATGACCTTATGGAATGGTGAAGTGGGCCTAGGTTGCCATTTGGCCTCTATGTTCCTAATTTGTAGGTTTATATGTGAAATAACTCCAAAGAGGCCAGTATCTCATCACCAATTCACCCTTTATTTATACATGTACAGTACCTAACACTGGTCTAGCTCCCTGAGAGCCAGTTCTGAGTGAACACAACCCCTGACACTTCTGTCAGCCTGGTCCAATCAGGGAACTAATATTCTGAGGTCCACCTGGCTGACCGCATTACAATTACTACAGTATGTACATTCAAATGGTTATACATATGGACACTTATGGTCAGTGTGACTGAGATCAGCTTTAAAGTTCAGATTTATTAATGTATTTCACACTCAAGCAGCTATCGTGCTGAGCCTTAGCCTAGGCCTCTGAACTGGTGATCCTGTAAGATTACTACACCATCCCTCACCACACACAGGGACCTGTTGTCTCCCAATAAAAGGAAAAGATCAGGTTTTGCACCTTGTTTTGAAGTACTTGAGAACTTTCAGAGAGATGGTGAAGAATCATCAGACTTAAACGTTAAAACCTGCCTTCCCTCCACAGATACTGCCAGACCTGCTCGGTCTTGCCAGCAGTTTCTGTTTTTGGTTCAGATCTTTATTTTATTTCAGAGATGATAGTTCTACATGGCATTAACCAATCAGATAAATTTACTGATTTTATTTTATTGTAATTGTTGTAATTTGGCTCTATTGCTTTTGTTCTGAAGAGTGCAAGACTCCAATAACATCAGTAGCCCGACCCACCTTGCAGCAATGTTCATGTTCTGTGCTACCACATGTTTTTTGGATTTCTGACATCTTTCTAATTAAGAAGCACATACAAATTACTGGAAGGACTAATGAATAGTCATCAAGAAATGTTAAGCTCGTGTTAAGTTGAAATAAATTGAGGCAATCTTGAAAGAAAGTTGTAATTACCTACAATTTAAAGCTTCTTGTTGAGCAGAATACTTATGATAACTTTTCATGTTTCTTCTGAGAAATATTATGTTAATTATTGGTTCAAGGTGATTGATTTGGACTTCTGACGAGGTAGGGCTGAATGGGGTCTTAGTAGAAATTTGATCTGAGGAAACAATATCTTTTTGGAATCTGCTGGCTATCATCCAGGTTTATCACTAGACAGAAGATACAGCTGCTAGAAAGATCAGCACTTAACATGCATCTGAAAACTCCATACATAAATAGAAGGTGCAGAGAGTGAACGTTCTGTACCGGCTGAAAGACTTAACCATCATTATCTTTTTCTTAAATGATTCAAAATAATAAAAATAATTATTTAGATTTTCCAGTTAATATATTGATTGTAACTTTTATATGAGTAACATTCTGCCACTGAGTACAAACTGTGAATTTAGATATATTTCAGATTTCATTTGAAAACATAATTCAGATAAGTGAACTGGTTAATAATAAAATATAGAAGTATGAGATCAGCACTTCAAACAGTAATGGGATAGAAAATACTTGCAAATTGCAAAGTTACTAACATTGAAGCAGAAATTTAGCTAAGCTCTTTACACCTAAATCATAGTTTATGTGAGTGAGTTCACAAACTTCCAATTTAATAATGTAGTAACTAATCAGGATTAGTGAAGAATTTGCCTGCTGAAGTGTCCATATGCCTCAGTTGATAGCACTCTCAACCCTGAGAGTTGGATTGTTGTGATGTTGAAGGAGAACCCCCAAACACTTAAGCACAATGTCTAGGCTGACGTTCAGTCCCACCCTGAGTGAATGCTGCACTGTTAAAGGTACTATCAAGATTGATCCAAGCCAAACAGTGAATCAGAAACCAAAGACTTTGTGAATAGAGTTTATTAACTACTCTGTCATAAAGTGGTTCCACAAACTAGCCTCAGCATTGTCCCTAGTCAGTTAATACATCCATTAACCTCAATCACCCATGAATGACTTGCTACATTAACAAATGCCACCTTACAAATGAAATAGTAAGATAAAGCTCAGCTGCTTGTCCACTCGGGTGGACATAAAATATTTCATGAAGGGTGTTCTCCTGTTTATCCTGGGCAATATTATGAATGCAGATTTCTGCTGGATGCAAAGTGGCTGTTTAGTACTTTAGAAAAGAGCAGGTAGTGCATTTCCCCCTCTCCAGCCTGATACCACAGTACCAACAGATCAGTAGCATCATAATAATGGTATGGGAGAATCATTGATAACTTGAGGGACATATTTGTGACTAAACAGAAGTAATAAGATGAAAGTTAGAGTTTTGCATAATAGAAGAATGATCAAGAGCATGGTAAAGGGAATTCATTTATACCAAATATGAGACAATAATTAAATGATTTTGTCTTAAGTTCAGCTGGACAAAATCAGGCAGAATTTAACTCAATATATAATTGCAGTTATGATTAATTTGAATGGTCAGGTGATTGTTTGAATCTGAATTGAAAATGATAAGGACTAACAATATTAAAAATGGAGTGTGATGAAAGGTACATAATTTATATATTACACTGCTTAAGAGCTAAAGTTTAAAATAGTGGAATATTACTGTGAAGGGGTTTAATAATTCAGAAGTTTAGTTTTTTCACAACTGTGACTGTAAAATATACTTAACAGAAAGCAGAAGACTGAAGGTTTCCTGGGGTGTTAATGGAAGCATCTTTATATTGTGGGGTTTTAAAACACCAAAGAAGAAAAACTATTAGTTTAGCAGAATCTAGGAAGAGCAATAAAATCAAAAGATCAAAATCTGCTTGAAGAAGTGATGACTGAGGTCAGATGCAGGAATATTGTTTTCCTTTAGAGTAAATTCTTCAGAGCAGTTAAGGGAATAAGTTTTAATTGTGAAAATTTCTAGACCAAGATATTTGTTTGGAGTGTTGCAGTTTTATTAAAGGACTGAGGCAGCAGAATCTCTCAGTTGTGTGAGTCAAAATAACAATTCTCACAACTCTCAGGACTGGAACTGAGAAAACAGTTAGTCAGACTGATTTAGTAGTGAAGGAAAATTTATCTGGTGTTTTGGGTAGATGTAAAGTGATGGTAGGGGGGAGTAAAGGAATTCTGTTTGTCATGAGTTTTGAAATCTTTCATCTTATGTTAGCTATTTTATTTTTATTTAATTCATGTAATAAACTTCTATTTTGTTAAACCAAATATGCATTTTGGCATGCTTATGTTTCAGTGAAGACCACAACAATAAATATTTTTTTAAAACACAGAATTTGTACAATCAAGCTGGATTTCATTCTGGGATCTGACTTGTTTAGTGGGAACATTAAATGGGACCATAACACCAAACAAGGACATCAAGTTCCCCAGAGATTCGGCAACAATTCGTGTGCAGACTGGTATGTTCTGATACTCAACATACAATATAAAATCTCAGGAAATAAATAAGGCATTACAAGTGTTGATGATTTCCATGTTGGAAGCAGGAGAAAAATATGGTTACCTGAGACCAAATGAGCTTCATTTTTTTTCGGCAGCAGTTGGAAAGGGAGGAGCGACAGCAAGGACCAGAGGCCTGATAGGAAAGTAAATTTTAAAAGATACAAAGGTTTACCTCATGTATAGGCAAAGCGCACACTGAGCAATAGTGGACATGGGACTGCTGGGTAAGTGATGCTTTATATTTACCCAAAACACTACTCGGGTAGTGTCTCCCACCCATCCTCCTCCTCTAACCAATAAAAAAAGGTTCTGTGCACCTATTGATAAGGTGATTGGTTTTTTTTTTGGTTTTTCAGTAGTCTCGTTGGGAATTTAGAATACTGGGAATGGAGGTTAGGGCAGTTGAATGTTCCTCCTGCAGAATGTGGGAGGTAAGGGTCACCACCAGTGTCCCTGCTGACTACATCTGTGGGAAGTGCACCCAATTCCAGCTTCCTCGGAAACCATGTTAGGGAGCTGGAGTTGGATGAACTTTGGATCATGCGGGAGGTGGAGGGGTTTATTGAGAGAAGTTACAGAGAGGTAGTCACACCTCAGGTATGAGAAGAAGGTAGATAGGTTACCGTCAGGGGATGGAAAGGGAACCAGCAGGCAGTGCCAGGATCCCCTGTGGTCATTCCCCTCAACAACAAGTATACTGTTTTGGATACTGTTGAGGGAATGACTTACCGGGGTAAGCCATGGGATACAGGTCTCTGGCACAGAGTCTGTCCCTGTTGATCAGAAGGGAAGGGGAAGAGGAGCAGAGCATTGGTCATTGGGTACTCCATAGGTTAGGGGCACAGATAGGACATTCTGTGGGAACGAGAGAGACTTACAATTGGTGTGTTACCTCACATGTGCGAGGGTTCATGATGTCTCTGATCATATTTTCAGGATCTTTGAGGGGAAGCAGCCCCAAGTTGTGGTCCACATAAGGACCAATGACATAGATAGGAAGAGAAATGAGAATTTAAAGCAGAAATTTAGGGAGCTAGAGTGGAAGCTGAGAGCTAGAACAAACAGGAGGGAGGGCTTTGGATTCCTGGATAATTGGGACCCTTTCTGGAGTGGGTTTGGACCTCTACAAACAGATAGTCTTCACCTGAACCAGAGGGGTATCAATATCCTGGGGAGAGATTTGCTAATGCTCTTCGGGTGGTTTTAAACTAATTCAGCACGGGGGATGGGAACTGTAATATGGGAGGTTGACAGTAATGAAGTGAGAACTATGATTTCAAGATCACAAGAAAGCACCGGCAAGCACGAAGTTGGTTTGAAGTGTGTCTACATCAACACGGAGCATCCAGAATAAGGGGGTGAACTGGCAGCATGGGTTGGTACCTGGGATTTCGATGTTGTGGCCATTTCAGAGACGTGGGTAGAGCAGGGACAGGAATGGTTGTTGCAGGTTCCCAGATTTAGATGTTTCCGTAAGAACAGGAAAAAAATGGTAAAAGAGGGAGTGGTGTGGCACTGTTAGTCAAGGACTGTGTTACGGTTGCAAAAAGGGGATTTGAGGACTCATCTACTAAGGTAGTGTGGGCTGAGATTAGAAACAAGAAAGGAGAGTCACCCTGTTGGGAGTTTTCTATAGGCCTCCAAATAGTTCCAGCGATGTAGAGGATCAGACAGCAAAGATGATCCTTGATAGGAGCAAGAGTGACAGGGTAATTATTATAGGGACTTTAATATTCCAACAATTGACTAGGAATACTAGTTCAAGTACTTTTGTCCAATGTGTGCAGGAGGGCTTCCTGTCACAGTATATAGACAGGCCAACAAGGGACAAGGCCACATTAGATTTGGGACTGGGTAATGAACCTGGCCAGGTATTAGATTCAGAGGTAGGTGGTACTTCGGTGATAGTGACTACAATTCGGTTATGTTTACTTTAGTGATGGAAAGAAATAAGCATATACCGCAGGGCAAGAGTTATAGCTGGGGGAAAGGCAATTAAGATGCGATTAGCAAGATTTAGGATGCATAGGATGGGGAAGGAAACAGCAGGGGATGGGTACAATTGAAATGTGGAGCTTATTCAAGGACCAGCTATTGTGGGTCCTTCATATATGTATATACCAGTCAGGCAGGGAGGAAGTTGTCGAGCGCGGGAGTCGTAGTTTATTAAAGAAGTTGAATCTCTTGGCCAGAGGAAGAAGGCTTATGTTAGGATGAGATGTGATGGCTCAGTTAGGGTGTTTGAGAGTTACAAGCTAGCCAGGAAAGACGTAAAGAGAGAGCTAAGAAGAGCACGGAGGAAACATGAGAAGTTGTTGGCAGATAGGATCAAGGAAAACCCTAAAGCTTTCTATAACTATATCAGGAATAAAAGAATGACTAGACTAAGATTACGGCCAATCAAGCATCGTAGTGGGAAGTGGTGCATGGAGTCAGAGGAGATGGGGAAGCACTAAATGAATACTTTTCATCAGTGTTCACACTAAAAAAAGACAATGTGGTCGCGGAGAATACTGAGATACAGTCTACTAGACTAGATGGGATTGAGGTGCATAAGGAGGAGGTGTCAGCAATTCTGGAAAGTGTAAAATAGATAAATCCCCAGGCCAGATGGGATTTATCCTCAGATTTTCTGGGAAGCCAGGGAGGATATTGCCGCGCCTTTGTCTTTGATCTTTGTGTCGTCATTGTTTACAGGAGTAGGGCCAGAAGACTGGAGGATAGCAAATGTTGTTCCCTTGTTCAAGAAGGGGAGTAGAGACAACCCTGGAAATTATAGACCTGTGAGCCTTACATCAGTTGTGGATAAACTGTTGGAAAGGGTTATAAGAGAGGACTTATAATCATCTAGTAGAGGAATAAGTTGATTAGGGATAGACAACACTGTTTTGTGAAGGGTAGGTCATGCCTCACAAATTGAGTTCTTTTGAGAAGGTGACCAAACAGGTGGATGAGGGTAAAGCAGTTGATGTGGTGTATATGGATTTCAGTAGAGCATTTGATAAGGTTTCCCGCGGTAGCGTATTGTACAAAATATGGAGGCATTAGATTGAGGGTGATTTCGTGGTTTGGATCAGAAATTGGCTAGCTGAAAGAAGACAGAAGGTGGTGGTTGATGGGAAATATTCATCCTGGAGTTCAGTTACTAGTGAGGTACCACAAGGATCTGTTTTGGGTCCACGGTTGTTTGTCATTTATATAAATGACCTGGATAAGGGCATAGAAGGATGGGTTAGTAAATTTGCGGAAAACACTAAAGTTGTGGATAGTGCTGAAGGATGTTGTAAATTACAGAGACATAGATAAGCTGCAGAGCTGGGCTGAGAGATGGCAAATGGAGTTTAATGCGGAAAAGTGTAAGTTGATTCACTTTGGAAGGAGTAACAGAAATGCAGAGTACTGGGCTAATGATAAGATTCTTGGTAGTGTAGATGAACAGAGCTATCTGTGTCCTGGTACATAGATCCTTGAAAGTTGCCACCCAGATTGATAGGGTTGAGAAGGCTTAGAGTGTGTTAGGTTTTATTAGTGGAGGGATTGAGTTTCGGAACCATGAGATCATGATGCAGCTGTACAAAACTCTGGTGCGGCCTCATTTGGAGTATTGCATGCAGTTCTGGTCACCGCATTATCGGAAGGATGTGGAAGCTTTGGAAAGGGTTCAAAGGAGATTTACTAGGATGTTGCCTGGTATGGAGGGAAGGTCTTACGAGGAAAGGCTGAGAGTCTTGAGGCTTGTTTTGTTAGAGAGAAGAAAGTTAAGAGGTGACTTAATTGAGACATATAAGATAATCAGAGGGTTAGATTGGTTGACAATTAGAGCCTTTTTCCTTGGATGGCTAGAACAATGGGTCATAGCTTTCAATTGAGGAGTGACAGATAAAGGACCGATATCAGAGGTAGTTTCTTTACTCAGACAGAAGTAGGGGTGTGGAACACATTGCCTGCAACCAACTTTATGGGCATTTAAATGATCATTTGTTTAGGCATATGGATGAGAATGGAATAGTGTAGGTTAGATGGACTTCAGATTGGTTCCACAGGTCGGTGCAACATCGAAGGCTGAAGGGCCTGTACTGCGCTGTAATGTCCTATGTTCTATGTTCAAGGATGAAGTTAATAATATGCAAGTGAAGAAATCCTAGGACACAGGTAGATTCCCAACTGAACTTTAATCAATTGATTTCAATCTGCTGTTTGCTATAATTCATTAGCTTTTCGGGGGCTTTGCTAGTGCAGAGGTAGTGTCCCATCTCTCAGACCAGGAGGCCTAGATTGAAGTCCCACCTGCTCCATAGGTGTGTAATGACATTTCTGAACAGGTTGAGTAGGTTAACTAATAATAAAATCAGTTGAGTACCATTAAGGACTTTCCTTACTACAATAATTTAGGACCCATTTTACTGCCAAATTCCGATTTAAAGCAATGTTTAAAATGCTTGTATGCTGAACTGGACATTAATTATAAGAAACAGAAATCGCTGGAGAAACTCAGCACGTCTGGCAGTAATTGTAGAGAGAAAGCAGAGTTGATATTTCGAGGTCAGAGACTTCTCTTCAAAACCATTCTGATGAAGAATCACCGGACTTGAAATGATAACTCAATGCTGCCAGATGCTACCAGATCTGCTGAGTTTCTGCAGCAATGTCTGTTTTCGTTTCTGATTTCCAGCATCCACAGTCCTTTGGTTTTTCATTAATTATAAGACTTTGGTTAGCCTTATCAAACATATTTTAAACATTTTCTCTAAACTTGTGAATCTTTTATGTTTAAGTGAAGCCATAACCAGATCTTCATTGGCCCTTAAATCCATCAGATTGAGAACAAATGAGATTTAAGTTTACTCCATTTTGGACTACTTAAAATTTGGTGTCCAGGTGACTGTCAGTCATTTGTACACTGTAAACTCTCCAGTCCAGATCCAGTCATTTCTGAATGTCAATATCTTCTTCATTGTAGAATGACATTAGAAAGCTTAATCACAAGTGTATGAACCACAAAACACTGCTGATGTAAATATACATCTAAAACTGTGATATTCTGGACCAGTCATAAAAATTGTTTTATGATCCCAATTTTGTATCCTCCAGATTTTTGCTCCCTAATGTATTGTACTAAAATGGCGCTGAAGTGTTACAAGTCCAAGAGTTGCTGCTACTGCTCAGAAACATTTCCAGACAACTGGGATTTCTAGACAACAGATTTCTGGACTGGAGAGATTAGCGCTTACTGTCAAATTACAAAGGTTTCAAATTTCTTGTTCATGTTTCACCTGTTTTAGTATATAAATTTAGTTTCATGAATTAGTTTACCAACATAAAATGAGATACATGCAATTGAAGTATCTTTAATTCTAGTGCGATTGAAAGGTTGGGGTAATGATGCTTTAAGAGCCTGACAGATAGAATGGTAAGGTAATTAAATGCTGGGGTTTAGGGATGAGACAATACATGGAAGAAATGGTAGTTCAAAAGATTAACAGAATCTGAATACAAGAGAGGAAGCTAGAAAAATGGCACTGGCCCACTTAACTGAAAGTGTGGTCTGGAAAGCTGGCAATTCTAGCAATCCAGAAGCAGTTAGAGTTAAATTAGCTTAAAAACATTCAGTGAACCCCAGATTAGGGTAAGGTAGTCTGCAGCGAGCTTCCTTGTCACAGAGATATATCCAACTGAGGAAGTTCTCTCATTTCAGTTTATCTGAGCATGTCTTTACCGTGAGAAATTAGTTATCGTTTGGAATTGGGAGATGTTTACACAGAATTGGGTTGGGATATCTGGTCGGCATGGACGGGTTGGACTGAAGGGTCTGTTTCCATGCTGTATATCTCTATGACTCTAAGTGATTTGCAACCCAAGTCCCGCTGTCAGCACATTCAAGACCATTATGACACAAGAGGATATGAGAGTCCATGTCACTAAAAAAGGTTAGGGTAAAAAAACAGCTCAAGGAGTCATTGATAGATCAATGGAGCTGAGAATGGAGAGGGGAAGCCCAAAATCTGTACTTTCTTGATGCAAATGATAAAGATTGCCACTTAGCGAATGCAGTGAGAAGTTAAATGTCTGTGAAAGCGTTGAGATTGTTCTGGAATTAAAATCGTTGAAAGTAGTCTCAGGAATCCTGGAGGAGACTGAACTCCCAAAACATGAGCAATATTTGAAATAGTCCAAATTGGAGACATTTTGAGGTCATTCCAATCTAAATGATTAAAAATGAAGAATTGGTATTTGTTTAAAAGGAGAAGAAAGTAATGATTGTGATCTAGAATGACAATGCTGACCAATTTAGCAGGTCTATGCATTGAGGCCCACACATTACTGAAAATTGTTCAATTCCATGTTAATATTGGATGATTTTCTGTCATCTGCAATGAAGGACCTTTAACCTATTTTAGGACCCTTCGGTAAAATTGGGCAGCCCCGACCATGCTAGGCATTAGACCTGTTACACTTCCATTTTCCTGGAATATCTGTGACATGTGAAGCTTTGTAACAAATACATTGTCAAACATCCCTTACACACTCTTCAAATGCATGCATGTTATTAAAAATAAATAGCTAGAAGTAGCCACCCAGGCCAGGTAACTGGTATGTATCCTTGCAATTGAAAATGTTACTGTAATCCCCTTTTCCAAAATGAGCAAAACTCTCATTCCTTGGATAACTGATACTGAAGAATTTTTAGCAGTATAGGAATGGGGTCCTTCCACTTACTCTGTGAAATCTCTCAGGGTCACAGTAGAGGGCCACCAGCAGGTATATTCCCAGTATAACTGCATCATCGTGGCCTGTGAATTTTTAATGGTATTCATGGAGTCAGTCAGAAATATGGTCATAAGCAGAAAAGCACTCAAGTTCTTTTGACTAGCAGATGACTAGCCTTGAATGGGTCATTGTTGATCTTCTTGTGTCAACAGAGAGATTTAAAGATTGTCAGAGTCTGGTTCAGTTAGTCATTAAAACTGATTAATGACCAGTCAAACTTCAAACATCAAAATGCTATGGTGCAACTGTTTGTCAAGAGGACAAGGAATATTCTTTTTTTAATGCAAAGATACAATGGTGCAATATCTCAAAGTTGCAAATGTCAACGTCCAACCCCAAACATTAAATACCACATCAAACCATTGTATGTTAATTTTAACAGCAGAAACCATAGAATATCTGCCTCCAAAATATGCAGAGGGAGGTTTAGAGGAATGAGAGACTAGTTTTCAAAAATATAAACCTTACCCTCATTTTGTTTTTAGTTGGTGTGGGATGATGGAGACCTGTTCTTGAAAGGTGGCCCCATTATTTAAATATGTTATTCCCTGGGCTGATTGCCTCCCAGTTTTCTACAGCTTGCCCCAATCTTTGATCTCCTCAATCCCCCATGATCTTGTTAACCAAGCTGAGATCTGCCTCCTATACTGTGACCACTTGATACCTGCACTGTAACTCCAAATTTCATTGTGCATGCTTGACTGAGAGTTCAGATCGAAAAGGGTTATGGTGGGGAAGATTGTTTATCCAGCTGGAGACAATTGTTGACTTCACTTGATTGACATCTTTGTATAATTATAATATGTTATCTTTTTGTGATCTCTTTTGTCAATGTCTCAGCACTTATTGGCACAAGATTAAGAGGTCAGAAGTATTTAAAGCTTCTAACATTGACTGTTTTATAGGATTATAGGAGAAGCAGTATTTTTTTCAGAGAATTATTAATTTTGCTTTTCCAAGTAGCTTCTCAGAAGCTGTCTCGACTCCATGAAAGTTGAAAGTGACCAGGAGTTGCCTAGCCCTACACTGGAGTTGACCAGTTGGAGATACATGGTGCAGAATGGGAGAATCCCAGATTCTGGTGCAGCCCATTATTCATAAATGGCTGTGGACATTTTCCAATTCCTAAATTTCAAGGCTTCAGAGTCAGTCAAGCAAATAAGTTTCCAGGAGGAGGACAAACAGCAGGCGCTACTATGCCAAAAGTGAAATTCCGAATGTTGGTGTAGGCAGCTCCCCTTCTTAAAGAAACAAAGCTTGTGGGGAGTTAATCATCAGTGAGAGTCTTGCTACTGCACGTCCACTCCAATACACCCAGAAGGTTGACTGAAAGGGAATTTGCTGGAAAGGTGCTGAAAGATTTCACCTGGGCAGTGTACCCTATATAGGGGATGTGGGCATTGCCAGTTAGGCCAGAAATTATTGCTTTATCCTAATCTCGCTGGAGAAGGTTGTGGTGAGTTGTCTTTAAAATCTGATTGAAGATTTGTAGCTCGGGTATCCATTGTTGTGGTTCTGCTCGCCGAGCTGGAAGTTTTTGCTGCAAACGTTTCGTTCCCTGGCTAGGGAACATCATCAGTGCTGTTGGAGCCTCGTGTGAAGCGCTGCTTTGATGTTTCTTCCGGTATTTATATTGGTTTGTTCTTGCCGCTTCTGGGTGTCAGTTTCAGCTGCAGTGATTTGTATGTGGGGTCCAGGTCAATGTGTCTGTTGATGGAGTTTGGGGATGAATGCCATGCTTCTAGGAATTCTCTGGCTGTTCTCTGTCTGGCTTGTCCTATGATAGTGGTGTTTTCCCAGTCAAATTCATGTTCCTGGTTGTCTGAGTGTATGGCTACTAGAGATAGCTGGTCGTGTCGTTTTGTGGCTAGCTGATGTTCATGGATGCGGATTGTTAGCTGTCTTCCTGTTTGTCCTATATAGTGTTTTGTGCAGTCCTTGCATGGTATTTTGTAAACTACGTTAGTTTGGCTCATGCTGGGTATTGGGTCCTTTGTTCTAGTGAGTTGCCTTCCTAAAGTCCTGCAGTCTCTCTCATATTAACGTACATCCACATTGGTTTCAGTGAAGGAGTTTCAGGATTTTGATTTAGTGATATTGGAGGAACAGTATTCTAATTCAATTTATGGATAGGCTATACCTTTGAGGATCACTTGTAGGTGGTGTTTCTGTGTACTTGATGTTCTTGTCCTTTCAGACACTTGTTGTTGGTTCAAGAAGCTTAGGTAATTCCTGTAAAGAAACTTGTAGATGGTACTCAGTGATGACAGTGTGTGTCAGTGGTAGAGACAGTGAATTTTTTTTATTTCAAAAATATACTTTATTCATAAAAATATTTTTATCTATACAATTTCTGATGCCATTCATATGTATACATTACATTTTTTACATACAGAGATTAGACTTATTCATTTGTATACACAAGTCTGTATGTTGACCATCCAGATGTTTTGCTGAGGTGTCAGCGAAGCCCAATTTACTGGGTGGGCCCCCTGTTCTTCTTTGGCAGGCAGACCTTACACGCTGGTCTTTCCCCACAGCGCCTTGGCGACAACTGCCCCAAGCTTCAGCGCATCCTTCAACACATAGTTCTGGACCTTGGAATATGCCAGTCTGCAACACTCAGTTGGCGTCAACTCCTTCAGCTGGAAGATCAACAGGTTTCGGGCAGACCAAAAAATACCTTTCTCCAAGTTGATGATCCTCCAGACACAGTTGATATTCGTCTCGGTGTGCTTCCCGGGGAACAGACCATAGAGCACGGAGTCCCATGTCACAGAGCTGCTCGGGACGAATCTCGACAAACACAATTTCATTCCTCTCCAGACTTCCTTTGCATAGGCACATTCCAGAAGGAGGTGTGTGACAGTCTCGTTCCCCCCACAGCCGCTTTGAGGGCAGCATGCTGTGCGGCTGAGAGTCTGGGCGTGCATAAAGGATCTCCCAGGCAGATCCCTTCTCACCACCAGCCAAGCCATGTCTTGGTGCTTGTTGGAAAGTTCTGGCAATGAGGCATTCTGCCAAATGACTGACAGTCCTCTCAGGGAACCGCTCAACAGGATCCGACCTCTCCTTTTCCTGAAGGGTTTCAAGGACACTGCGTGCTGACCACTTCCTGATGGACTTGTGGTCAAAGGTGTTTTTCTTCATAAATTTCTCCACAAAGGACAGGTGAAATGGAACAGTCCAACTACTTGGAGCATTCTGCAGCAGCAAGGTCAGGCCCATCCTTCACAACACCGGGGACATCAGTACATAGTGACACTTGGTGTTTGCGTACCAGGGATCCATGCACAGCCTGATGCAGCTACACAAAGGTGGCCATCAGTGTGAGGCTGTCATTGGGTGTGTTTTTCACCCAATTTGTCCCATCGGACCCAATCCATCTTAGATCTCCACATGAAGTGGAAGTTGGTCCAGGTGACTGTGGTGGCAGAGGTTCTGGGAATAGGCCAGACCTGTTCCACATATAACAACAATGACAGTACCTCACACCTGATGACCAGGTTTTTACCTGCAATGGAGAGCAACCATTGCTCCCATCTGCCCAGTTTCTGCCTCACTTTACTGATAGAGAGAGTGAACATTTGTTGACATCATTTACATCAACAAGGTTGCTTTGTTTTGGATAGTGTCAAGCTGCTTGAGTGTTGTTGGAGCTGCAGTCATTCATGGATGAGGATGACTGTAACCATCATGTGAAGTTTGTGTTCATGTTAAGAGAGAGCAACTTAGCTCTTTCAGTTCCTACTAATAATCTTTAGTCAACTTGGATTTCAATTCCTTTATTACAGTAAAAGTCTGAAAATGCAAATTCTTGCTACATGATTCTTTTACATTGGTCAGGAAAACTTGTATCTCTTTTTAAACCTTACTGGTCTCCGTGGTGTTCATAATAGTGTAAATCTATGTACTAACTCATGATGGAATAAAAGCCAGAACCATAGCTAAATCTAGAATAAGACTCAGAAGAAAGAGTGCCTTTCATAACAGTAATGGGACGCTTCACATTAATTACATTGGTTCACACTGTTTGACTTGTCAGTTTTATTTGGTAGACGTACAGTGGAGATAGGTACTGAAGTGCATTTGAGGATGCCCTGCAGCACATCCTTGGCATTTTGCACCTTCCATCCCACTTTCCAATGTATCATATGCCAACAGACCAGGATAAAAGAAGTGTAAGTGATCAGAATATGTCTTCCAGTACAGCATGAAAAGGTCAACTGCTGAGCCCTATAGGTTTGCAAAGATTAGCAGAGAGCAGTCCAAAACCTAACTAGCAACAAGAATATGTGTAGGTGTTCATCAGCCTCAGGAACAAGAATTGGATCAATTTTAACCCAACTGGTTAACTGAATGCAGCTTTCTCCCTGAGCTTTACTTTCACTGAACTTGCTATATGATCCATGCACTCTGATTTCCTTTCTTACCATGGTTTAAGTTTGGCCAAAAGATTATAGTGTTCCTGGTTTTAGACTTGTTCAGGAAGTCCACTGAATACTCTGAAAAATATGTGCAAGTTGAAGATTTAACATCATCTCTGCTGTCAATTTTAATGTGCAATTTCTTCGAGGCTGAGGGCTTCAGTTGAAAGGATTAAGTGCTCAGCTGCAACTACTACTCGTCCACATTGATTGAATATCTTAAAATTCCAAAAGTGCAACAAAATGCAGGAGAGCCAAAAACAGCAATACAGTTGTTTCATAGTTTAATGTTTCTGAACAGTGCCTTTATGTCTGACTGCCTGAAAATAGAAACCTTGGTATCATAATCTACTGCTCTCACATTCCTGCTCAAATATGTGGAAGCAATAAGACAAAAACTGAATATAAGTCTACTTTGAAAGAGAGATAAGGGAGAGCAATCAAGTGTCATATGCTTATCAAAGGTAAGAACAGAGAAAAATAATATCGTCATTAGTTAATGGTGGAATTGAAAGAGGACAATGAGTAAAAGCAAAGGAGAATTGTTTCCTTTTTAGCAATATTAACTTAACCCACCGTCAGTTGAGTCGTGTGGCGCATAACTCTCAATTCCATGTCTGAAGGTGTGGATTCAAACTGTACTCAGATTTGAGTACATAATCTAGGCCAGCACTTAAGTACAATGTTCAAAAATGCTGATAAAAGATTATTAGGGATGCTACATTATCAGAGATATCTCCTTTCAGTTCAGACATTAAAGTGAGGCACGACAACATATTCTTGTGGATGTAGAAGATCCTATGCTATTCTCCCTATCAATTTCAGTAGACTCACGGCAGAAGAACATACTGAATGTCCCTTGCAGATCTATTTAAACATTGTAATGAGTTACCAGACCATATGGCAATGGATGGGAACTTAAGGACATTCCTGGAATATATAGAGAGAATGAATCTCTTGTCACCGACACGACTCAGATCCATTTTAAAATGCTACCGATTTTAAAAATTGCACTCCTCTTAAATTTTAATGACACTAACAACGTTACCAACAAACTGGTCAAACCTGAATTTAGGTGATGGCCCCATCAATTAATGAGAGTAGGTTATAATCCCTAAGCAACAAATCAGACTATCTTGAAAACCAGACGCAGGTTGTAGGGGTCTGCAGGTTAACTGGGAGTCAAACTACCAGGAAAGGACAACTCGTGGATCAATGCTTTTAGTTTCAACGATGAATGAGAAGAGAAAAAAAAGGTGAAATGTAGAAGTGCTGTAGAGAATAATACCCACAACTAGACTAATAGTTGACTCAGCTGAAAATGTGTTGCTGGTTAAAGCACAACAGGTTAGGCAGCATCCAAGGAACAGGAAATTCAACGTTTCGGGCCAGAGCCCTTCATCAGGAATGAGGAGAGGGTGCCAGGCAGGCTAAGATAAAAGGTAAGGAGGAGGGACTTGGGGGAGGGGCGATGGAGATGTGATAGGTGGAAGGAGGTCAAGGTGAGGGTGGGGGCGGAGAGGTCAGGAAGAGGATTGCAGGTTAGGAGGGCGGTGCTAAGTTCAAGGGAATCAACTGAGACAAGGTGGGGGGAGGGGAAATGAGGAAACTGGAGAAATCCGAGTTCATCCCTTGTGGCTGGAGGGTTCCCAGGCGGAAGATGAGGCGCTCTTCCTCCAACCGTCGTGTTGTTATGTTCTGGCGATGGAGGAGTCCAAGGACCTGCATATCTTCGGTGGAGTGGGAGGGAGAGTTAAAGTGTTGAGCCACGGGGTGGTTGGGTTTGTTGGTTCGGGCATCCCAGAGGTGTTCCCTGAAGCGTTCTGCAAGTAGGTGGCCTGTCTCCCCAAAATAGAGGAAGCCACATCGGGTGCAGCGGATGCAATAGATGATGTGAGTGGAGGTGCAGGTGAATTTGTGGCGGATATGGAAGGATCCCTTGGGGCCTTGGAGAGAAGTAAGGGAGGAGGTGTGGGCACAAGTTTTGCATTTCCTGCGGTTGCAGGGGAAGGTGCCGGGAGTGGAGGTTGGATTGGTGGGGGGTGTGGACCTGACGAGGGAGTCACGAAGGGAGTGGTCTTTGCGGAACGCTGATAGGGGAGGGGAGGGAAATATATCCCTGGTGGTGGGGTCCGTTTGGAGTTGGCGGAAATGACGGCGGATGATATGCTGTATACGGAGGTAGGTGGGGTGGTAGGTGAGAACCAGTGGGGTTCTGTCTTGGTGGTGGTTGGAGGGGCGGGGCTCAAGGGCGGAGGAGCGGGAAGTGGAGGAGATGCGGTTGGGGGCATCGTCGATCACGACTGGGGGTCCTTGAAGAAGGAGGCCATCTGAGCTGTATGGTATTGGAACTGGTCCTCCTGGGAGCAGATGCGGCGGAGACGAAGGAATTGGGAATATGGGATGGAGTTTTTACAGGGGGCAGGGTGGGAGGAGGTGTAGTCCAGGTAGCTGTGGGAGTCAGTCGGTTTATAGTAGATGTCTGTGTTGAGTTGGTCGCCCGAGATAGAAATGGAAAGGTCTAGGAAGGGGAGGGAGGAGTCTGAGACAGTCCAGGTGAATTTGAGGTCAGGGTGGAAGGTGTTGGTAAAGTTGATGAACTGTTCAACCTCCTCGTGGGAGCACGAGGCAGCGCCGATAGAGTCATCAATGTAGTGGAAGAAAAGGTGGGGGGTGGTGCCAGTATAGTTGCGGAAGATGGACTGTTCCACATGTCCTACAAAGAGACAGGCATAGCTGGGGCCCATGCGGGTGCCCATGGCAACTCCTTTAGTTTGGAGGAAGTGGGAGGATTGGAAAGAGAAGTTATTCAGGGTGAGGACCAGTTCAGTCAGTCGAAGGAGGGTGTCAGTGGAAGGGTACTGGTTGGTGCGACGGGAAAGGAAGAAGCGGAGGACTTTGAGTCCTTCGTGATGGGGGATGGAGGTGTACAGGGACTGGATGTCCATCGTGAAGATAAGGCGTTGGGGACCGGGGAAGCGAAAATCATGGAGGAGATGGAGGGCATGGGTGGTGTCCCGAACGTAGGTGGGGAGTTCTTGGACTAAAGGGGACAGAACCGTGTCGAGGTACGCAGAGATGAGTTCGGTGGGGCAGGAGCAGGCTGAGACAATGGGTCGTTCGGTGGGGCAGGAGCTGACTCGTCAGGTCCACACCCCCCACCAACCCAACCTCCTTTCACGCCACACTCAAAGCCCTCCGCTTCTTCCTTTCCTGCCGCACTCAAAGCCCTCCGCTTCTTCCTTTCCCGTCGCACCAACCAGTACCCTTCCACTGACACCCTCCTTCGACTGACTGAACTGGTCCTCACCCTGAATAACTTCTCTTTCCAATCCTCCCACTTCCTCCAAACTAAAGGAGTTGCCATGGGCACCCGCATGGGCCCCAGCTATGCCTGTCTCTTTGTAGGATATGTGGAACAGTCCATCTTCCGCAACTACACTGGCACCACCCCCCACCTTTTCCTCCACTACATCGATGACTGTATCAGTGCTGCCTCGTGCTCCCACGAGGAGGTTGAACAGTTCATCAACTTTACCAACACCTTCCATCCCAACCTCAAATTCACCTGGACTGTCTCAGACTCCTCCCTCCCCTTCCTAGACCTTTCCATTTCTATCTCGGGCGACCGACTCAACACAGACATCTACTATAAACCGACTGACTCCCACAGCTACCTGGACTACACCTCCTCCCACCCTGCCTGTAAAAACTCCATCCCATATTATCAATTCCTTCGTCTCCGCCGCATCTGCTCCCAGGAGGACCAGTTCCAATACCATACAGCCCAGATGGCCTCCTTCTTCAAGGACCGCAGATTCCCCCCAGACGTGATCGACGATGCCCTCCACTGCATCTCCTCTACTTCCCGCTCCTCCGCCCTTGAGCCCCGCCCCTCCAACCGCCACCAAGACAGAACCCCACTGGTTCTCACCTACCACCCCACCAACCTCCGTATACAGCGTATCATCCGCCGTCATTTCCGCCAACTCCAAACGGACCCCACCACCAGGGATATATTTCCCTCCCCTCCCCTATCAGCGTTCCACAAAGACCACTCCCTTCGTGACTCCCTCGTCAGGTCCACACCCCCCACCAACCCAACCTCCACTCCCGGCACCTTCCCCTGCAACCGCAGGAAATGCAAAACTTGCGCCCACACCTCCTCCCTTACTTCTCTCCAAGGCCCCAAGGGATCCTTCCATATCTGCCACAAATTCACCTGCACCTCCACACACATCATCTATTGCATCCGCTGCACCCGATGTGGCCTCCTCTATATTGGGGAGACAGGCCGCCTACTTGCAGAACGCTTCAGGGAACACCTCTGAGACGCCCGAACCAACAAACCCAACCACCCCGTGGCTCAACACTTTAACTCTCCCTCCCACTCCACCGAAGACATGCAGGTCCTTGGACTCCTCCATCGCCAGAACATAACAACACGACGGTTGGAGGAAGAGCGCCTCATCTTCCGCCTGGGAACCCTCCAGCCACAAGGGATGAACTCAGATTTCTCCAGTTTCCTCATTTCCCCTCCCCCCACCTTGTCTCAGTCGGTTCCCTTGAACTCAGCACCGCCCTCCTAACCTGCAATCCTCTTCCTGACCTCTCCGCCCCCACCCCACTCCGGCCTATCACCCTCACCTTGACCTCCTTCCACCTATCACATCTCCATCGCCCCTCCCCCAAGTCCCTCCTCCCTACCTTTTATCTTAGCCTGCCTGGCACCCTCTCCTCATTCCCGATGAAGGGCTCTGGCCCAAAACGTCGAATTTCCTGTTCTTTGGATGCTGCCTAACGTGCTGTGCTTTAACCAGCAACACATTTTCAGCTCTGATCTCCAGCATCTGCAGACCTCACGTTTTACTAATAGTTGACTCATTCTGGATTAGTGGTGCTGGAAGAGCACAGCAGTTCAGGCAGCATCCGAGGAGCAGCAAAATCGACGTTTCGGGCAAACGCCCTTCATCAGGAATAAAGGCAGTGAGCCTGAAGCGTGGAGAGATAAGCTAGAGGAGGGTGGGAGTGGGGAGAAAGCAGCATAGAGCACAATGGGTGAGTGGGGGAGGGGATGAAGGTGATAGGTCAGGGAAGAGAGGGTGGAGTGGATAGGTGGAAAAGGAGACAGGCAGGTAGGGCAAGTCTGGACAAGTCATGGAAGTTAGGAACTAGGATGAGGTGGAGAAGGGGAAATGAGGAAACTGTTGAAGTCCACATTGAATCCCTGGGGTTGAAGTGTTCTGAGGCAGAAGATGAGGCATTCTACCTCCAGGCGTCTGGTGGTGAGGGAGCGGCGGTGAAGGAGGCCCAGGACCTCCATGTCCTCGGCAGAGTGGGAGGGGGAGTTGAAATGTTGGGCCATAGGGCAGTGTGGTTGATTGGTGTGGGTGTCCTGGAGATGTTTCCTAAAGCACTCTGCTAGGAGGCGCCCAGTCTCCCCAATGTAGAGGCGACCGCATCGGGAGCAACGGATACAATAAATGATATTGGTGGATGTGCAGGTAAAACTTTGATGGATGTGGAAGGCTCCTTGGATAGAGGTGAGGGAGGAGGTGTGTGCACAAGTTTAACAGTTCCTGCGGTGGCAGGGGAAAGTGCCAGGATGGGAGGGTGGGTTGTAGGGGGGCATGGACCTGACCAGGTAGTCACGGAGGGAACGGTCTTTGTGGAAGACGGAAAGGGGTGGGGAGGGAAATATATCCCTAGTGGTGGGGTTTTTTTGGAGGTGGCGGAAATGTCGGTGGATTATTTGGTTTATGCGAAGGTTTGTAGGGTGGAAGGTGAGCACCAGGGGCATTCTGTCCTTGTTATGGTTGGAGGAGTGGGGTCTGAGGGCTGAGGCGCGGGATGTGTATCAAAGTTAAAAACAGGGAAAATAATAAACTTTGTGCAGATAACTGTGGAATTGAAATTATATTGAATAGAGAGTTGTTACCTATTTCGCAAGATTAACATCTGTTTTGCTGAGTGTTAGCACTCAAAAGGAGAGAGTGCTCTGATATTTCAATACATAATTTAGGCCAGCACTTCAGTAAAATATAAAAGAGATGCTTCAGCATTTGTGGTATTATCTTTCAGAGGCCTTGCCTATGGACTTAAAAGATTTTATTGTGCCATTTAAAGAGGAGGAACAAGTTCTCTGGCTTGTGTCTTGCTAATCACTCTTTCAACCAAGACAACAAAGATTATCTAATCATTTGCTGTTTTGATGGAGCTGTCTATGCATTAGCTATCACATTCACATACATAACAATAGTAATGTCAAAGGTAACTTGAATTGAGAAACTTGAGGGTAACATAGAACTGAAACTGGATGTAAGTTTGCTTGCTGAGCTAAAAGGTTCATTTTCAGACGTTTCATCAGCATTCACCTTATCATACTAGATAACATCATTAGTGAGCCTCCAGTAAAGCACTGGTTTATGAGCCGTGAGCCGCTTTCTATTTGTGTTTAGGTTTTCTTGGATTGGTGATGTCATTTACTGTGCTGATGTCATTTCCTGTGTTTTTTTCTCAGAGGGTGAAAAATGCAGTCCAACTTGATGTGTTTGTTGGTAGAGTTTCATTTGGAATACCACGTTTCTTGGAATTTTCAAGTGTGTCTCTGTTTGACTTGTCCTAGGATGGATGTGTTGTCCCAGTGGTGTCCTTCCTCATGTGTATGTAAGGATACTAGTGATTGGGGGTCATGTCTTTTTGTGGCTAGTTGACGTTATAGAACATAGAACATAGAAAGATACAGCGCAGTACAGGCCCTTCGGCCCTCAATGTTGTGCCGACCGAATCCTACCTCAACTACACTAGCCCAATAACTTCCAAATGCCTATCCAATGCCCGCTTAAATGACCATAAAGAAGGAGAGTTCACCACTGCTACTGGCAGGGCATTCCATGAACTCACAACCCGCTGTGTAAAGAATCTACCCCTAACATCTGTCCTATACCTACCACCCCTTAATTTAAAGCTGTGTCCCCTAGTAACACCTGACTCCATTAGCGGTAAAAAGTTCTCAGTGTCGACCCTATCTAAACCCCTAATCATCTTATACACCTCTATCAAATCTCCCTTAAACCTTCTCTTCTCCAATGAGAACAGCCCCAAGTGCCTCAGCCTTTCCTCATAAGATTTTCCTACCATTCCAGGCAACATCCTGGTAAACCTCCTCTGCACTCGTTCCAATGCCTCCACATCCTTCCTATAGTATGGCGACCAAAACTGCACACAATACTCCAGATGAGGCCGCACCAGAGTCTTATACAGTTGCAACATGACCTCAGGACTCCGGAACTCAATTCCTCTACCAATAAAGCCCAGTACACCATATGCCTTCCTCACAGCACTATTTACCTGGGTGGCAACTTTCAGAGATCTGTGTACATGGACACCAAGATCCCTCTGCTCATCCACACTACCAAGTAGCCTACCATTAGCCCAGTAATCCATCTTCTTGTTACTCCTACCAAAGTGAATGACTTCACACTTAGCTACATTGAATTCCATTTGCCACACTTCTGCCCAGCTCTGCAACTTATCTATATCCCGCTGTAACCTACCACTTCCTTCCTCACTATCCGCAACTCCACTGACTTTTGTGTCATCCGCAAACTTGCTTACCCAGCTTTCAAGCCCTTCCTCTAGATCATTTATAAAGATAACAAAAAGCAATGGTCCCAAAACAGATCCTTGTGGTACACCGCTAGTAACTGCACTCCAGGATGAACATAGTCCATCAACTACTACCCTCTGTCTCCTTCCAGCCAGCCAATTCCTAATCCAAACCTCTAATGTATCCTCAATGCCAGACCTCCGTAGTTTTAGCATTAGCCTACCATGGGGAACCTTATCGAACGCCTTACTAAAATCCATATATACAACATCTACTGCTTTACCCTCGTCCACTTCCTTAGTCACCTTCTCAAAGAACTCAATAAGGTTTGTGAGGCACGACCTGCCCTTCACAAAACCATGCTGGCTATCCTTGATCACGTTATTCCTATCCAGATGTTCATAAATCTTATCCCTTACCATTCTCTCTAAGACTTTGCCCACCACTGAAGTCAGACTCACTGGCCTATAGTTACTAGGGCTATCCCTACTCCCTTTCTTGAACAAGGGGACCACATTCGCTATCCTCCAGTCCTCTGGTACTATTCCCGTTGACAATGACGACATAAAAATCCAGGCCAATGGCTCTGCTATCTCCTCCCTAGCTTCCCATAGGATCCTAGGGTAAATGCCATCAGGCCCAGGAGACTTATCTATTTTCATCCTCTCCAATATTCCCAGAACCTCTTCCCTGCATATTTCCAGGCCATCCATTCTAATCATTTGTGACTCCATATTCACATCAGCAACATTGTCCTGTTCCTGAGTGAATACTGATGAAAAGTATTGATTTAGTGTCTCTCCAATCTCCTCCGCCTCCACACACAACTTCCCATTACTATCCTTGACTGGACCGATACCTACCCTAGTCATCCTTTTATTCCTGACATACCTATAGAAAGCCTTTGGGTTTTCCCTAATCCCACCAGCTAAAGACTTTTCATGTCCCCTTCTCGCTTCTCTTAGCTCTCTCTTTAGATCCTTCCTGGCTACCTTATAACTCTCTATCGCCCCAACTGAACCTTCACGCCTCATCTTTACATATGCCGCCTTCTTCCCTTTCACAAGGGATTCCAATTCCTTACTAAACCAGGGCTGCCTCACAAGGCCCTTTACACCATGTCTGACTGGTACATACTTATCAAGGACACGTAGTAGCTGCTCCTTGAACAATCCCCACATCTCATTAGTGTTCTTCTCTTGAAGCCTGTTTTTCCAATCCACACATCCTAAGTCATGCCTCACTGCATCATAATTTCCCTGCCCCCAGCTATAACTCTTGCCCTGCGGCGCACACTTATCCCTCTCCATCACTAAAGTAAAAGTCACCGAGTTGTGGTCACTGTCCCCGAAGTGCTCACCTACCTCCAAGTCTAACACCTGGCCTGGTTCATTACCTAGAACCAAATCCAGTATAGCCTCACCTCTTGTTGGCCTGTCTACATATTGTGTCAGGAAACCCTCCTGCACACATTGGACAAACACCGACCCATCTAATGAACTCGAGCTATAGCTCTCCCAGTCAATATCTGGGAAGTTAAAGTCCCCCATAACAACCACCCTGCTACCTTCACTCTTTTCCTGAATCATCCTCGCAATGTTATCCTCTACTTCTCTAGGACTATTAGGAGGCCTGTAGAAAACACCTAACAGAGTGACCTCACCTTTCCTATTTCTAACCTCAGCCCAAACTACCTCAGATGGCAAGTCCTCTTCCATCGTCCATTCCACTGCTGTAATACTATCTTTGACAAGTAATGCCACGCCTCCCCCTTTTTTACCCCCATGTCTGATCCTACTAAAACATTTAAACCCTGGAACCTGCAACAGCCATTCTTGTCCCTGTTCTACCCACGTCTCTGTAATGACCACAACATCGAAGTCCCAGGTACCAACCCTGTTGGGACGTTCATGTATCCTGGTGGCTAATTTTCTGCCTATTTCTCCAATGTCGTGTTTGCTACAGTTCTTGCAAGGTATTTTGTAAATGACGTTCATCACACATAGCCACAAAAAGATATTACCCACTCTCGTTCGTATCTTTACATAAAGATGAGGAAGGACACCACTTTGACTGGAACAACACATCCATCCTAGGACAAGCCAAACAGAGACACGCACGAGAATTCCTAGAAGGGTGACATTCCAACCGGATCTCTATCAACAAACACATCGACTTGGACTCCATTTACCACACTCTGAGGAAAAAGAACCGGAAATGACATCACCACAGGAAATGGCGTCAGCACAAAATGACATCACCAACCCAAGAAAACGTAAGCCCATAAATAGAAAGCTGGCCATAACACCGGTGCTTCACCAGAGGCTCACAGATGATGTTACCTAGTATGGTGATAAAACATCTGAAAATGAACCTTCCAGCACAGTGAGCAAACTTACAACCTCAATCTGGGCTACAAATCCCCTCAAAACTCACTAGAATTGAAACTCTCAAGTATGAGGTACTGTTGTGGTTATGAAACATGCTTTAAAAACCTGGAGTTTAAATTCCACCCTGCCAGATTCTCAAACCAAGATCATACATACAGTAATACGCTAGCCCCAGAACAAGTACATGTGGATTTTCAGAAATTCCCAACTCCGTCTTCATGCTGTGAAGGAAAAGAAAATATGTTATCTGATCTAGATGGAAGTCTGCCTATAATTGTGGTTGAATTTTAATGCCATCAAGACAACTGGGGATGGATAATAAATGCATACCTGTTAGTGTCACTCACAAAAAAACACTTATATAATGAATAATAATTTATTAATTTTGCACCATTGTTACAGTTTACTTTATGTTCCTAAATTAAGAGATTTGTGTTTTGCACTTTTTATATAAAGTGAGTGATTTGTAAATCAACCAACAAAAGAATGGATGGATAATAAATAGAATTCTTAATGAGTAATAAGTTCAGTTTTAATCACCAATGCACAAAGGAGTCATTTATCTCCAGGAGACAGTGCAGACAACAGTCACAAGGATGCTCCATGGTACTGTACAGCACAGTCCTAAGGAACTATAATACTTAATTAATTATTCACTGAGATTGTCTCATTCACCCTTTTATTACGGAGTTTAGCTCACTTATAATAAACTGGCTAATGCCTCTTTAAAGCATGCAAAGTGACTTTTGCAAAGAAGTTGCGTGATTTTATGATGGTATCACCTACAGTAATTGGTTTAAACTCATAAAGTTAGAGTTGTCATCACTCACCAGGGGATTGCAGTACAAATCAATCCCAACTATGCTTGGAGTTGGCACAAATATGAAAAAATATTACTCAGAGGCTCCGTGGAATTATTGCAAAGACTGGGGAGTTATCCCTGGTATAAATCAATACCACAAAAGCATATTATCTGGTCGTTATCATTTGCTGCTTGAATGCAATTGGTTGTCATCTCCCCTATTTGTACATCAAGTGCAATTTTGATAAAGCTATTTTACTTTGCCTGCTAAATCATATTTTGCAAAAGGAGGTCATTTGTGCCATCCCACCTTTCCAAATTCTCTAAATCAGCTCACCAGTTAGTCCCATTTCCTTACATTTCCAGCAATAAATATACATTTTTATTTTATCAAATATTTTCCATTCTCCTTTTTTATGGATCCTGCTTTTATCAATCCTGGTTTTCTGCACTGCAAGAAAAAAAAGCAAGCTTCCATCCTTTCCTATTTTTGGTGAAGGTGCCAAGTTCAGTGACCATGTCCAATGGAAATGCTAATAACCTGATTTACCAAATTGAAATTTTGCAATGTTCTGATCGCCTCACTTCAATCAGATCACCACTTTTTAATTTAGTTTAATGAACAAAGTGTTTTTAGTACCTTTCAGTTGCATAATAGCCTCTGCTACTTAATGTTACTTTGTGAATCGCTAAAAGGCTTTGACATGCTTCCTAATGGTAGCCCCCTTCTCTCTCCAAATTGGACATAATATTTTCTTTGCAGCACAAGTAATTTCTTTTCTCCTTTTGTCACTTTAGGTTTACACCTTGCAGTTGTGCGAACTTTTTTCTAGAATTTTCATGAAGGTTCCCTTGATCTACTTAATTTCACCATTCCTTCAGGAATTTCATAATTTTTCTATCCATGTTATGGCAGATGTTTTAGAGGATTTCTTCCAAAATCCTAAGATAGGTTTTGTCATCAGCATCCCTGACTCCCTTTTCCCTTCCCTTTTTTAAAGTTTTATTACTTGGTGCACATATCCTGTCTTTCGTCTGTTTCCTAACATATCTTGCTTCAAATTCTCTGCATAAATTAAATCTTCTGTCTGACCACACTATTAAAAAGGATAAAAGTTGCCTTTATATAAAACCATACTAGACACCTGGAAGCACTTTACTGTCAATGAGGCACCTTTGAAGTGTTTTGCGATACAGGAGACACAGCAATCAATTTGTATATCACAGGCTTCCAATTCCAACAACATAATAAAGACAAAAAATTTGTTTGTGGTGTGAATTCATAGATATGAATTGACCAGAGCATTTGGTTTTCTTCAAAATAGTTCCATGGCATGTGAGTTTCAGCCATTATTTTTGCACAAAAGCCCTAGAGTAAAACTTCATATCCTGTATAATTTTTCTTATATAAATATCATTCTATATAAAACTATATCTGATATATTTTTTGATATTATTCCACCTCTACCCAAATAGGGATCTATTTACTTCACTAAGTACATAAAAACAATGTCAATAGTCCAACCACAAATCCTGAGGAACAGTAGTGTTGACATTTCTTCAGTTTGAAAATGAATATTAACCAGTACTCTTTGTTTAGTATCCTTTATCCAACTTCCATGCGTTGTATTGACTTCAATGCACAGTGCCTTCTTTGACGCACCATATCAAATTTAACAGTCATTTTTCTGGTGTAGGTTTGCTCGCTGAGCTGGAAAGTTCTTTTTCAGATGTTTTATCACCGTACTAGGCAATATCAACAATGAGCCTCCGGATGAAGCACCGGTGATATGGCCTGCTTTTTATTTATGTGTTTCGGTTTCATTGAGTTGGTGGCATCATTTCCTGTGATGATGTCATTTACTGTGGTGGTGTCATTTCTTGTTCTTTTTCCTAGAGTGTGGTAATGTGTTTGTTGATAGAGTTCCGGTTGGAAGGCCATGCTTTGAGGAATGTCTCTGTTTGGCTTATCCTAGGATGGGTGTGTTGTCCCAGTTGAAGTGGTGCCCTTCCTCATCTGTATGTAAAGATACTAGTGAGAGTGGGTCATGTCTTTTTGTGGCTAGTTGAAGTTTATGTATCCTAATGGCTAGTTTTCTGCCTGTTTGACCAATGTAGTGTTTGTTACAGTTCTTGCAAGTTATTTTGTGAATGACATTAGTTTTGCTTGTTGGCTGTATAGGGTCTTTTAAGTTCATTAGCTGCTGTTTTAGTGTGTTGGTGGGTTTGTGGGCTACCATGATGCCAAGAGGTCTGAGTAGTCTGGCAGTCATTTCCGAGATGTCTTTGATGTAGGGGAGAGTGATGAGGGTTTCTGGATGTGTTTTGTCTGCTTGTTTGGGTTTGTTGCTGAGAAATCGGTGGACTGTGTTCATTGGGTACCCATTCTTTTTGAAAACACTGATCAGGTGATTTTCCTCTGCTCTACATAGTTCCTCTGTGCTGCAGTGTGTGTTGGCTTATTGAAATAATGTTCTAATGCAGCTTCATTTGTGTATGTTGGGATGATTGCTTCTGTAGTTCAATATTTGGTCTGTATGTGTTGTTTTTCTGTAGACGCTGGTTTGAAGTTCCCCATTGGCTATTCGCTCTACTGTGACATCTAGGAACGGCAATTTGTTGTTGTTTTTCTCATCTTTAGTGAATTTTATACCAGTAAGGGTATTATGGATGGTCTTGAAGGTTTTCTCTAATTTATAATGGGCGGCACGGTGGCACAGTGGTTAGCACTGCTGCCTCACAGCGCCTGAGACCCGGGTTCAATTCCCGACTCAGGCGACTGACTGTGTGGAGTTTGCACGTTCTCCCCGTGCCTGCGTGGGTTTCCTCCGGGTGCTCCGGTTTCCTCCCACAATCCAAAGATGTGCGGGTCAGGTGAATTGGCCATGCTAAATTGCCCGTAGTGTTAGGTAAGGGGTAAATGTAAGGGTATGGGTGGGTTGCGCTTCGGCGGGTCGGTGTGGACTTGTTGGGCCGAAGGGCCTGTTTCCACATGTAAGTAATCTTATTTCGTTTAGTGATGCCAAAGGTGTTATCTATGTAGCGGACCCAAAGTTTGGGTTAGATGGTTGGCAGAGCTGTTTGTCCATGTCTCTGCATTACTGGCTCTGTTAAGAACCCTGATATCAGAGATCCCATGGGTGTTCCGTTGGTTTGTCTGTAGGTTTTGTTATTGAAGGTGAAGTGGGTGGTAAGGCACAGGTCCACTAGCTTGACGATGTTGTCCTTGCTGATGAAGTTGGTGGCGTTCCATGTATGTGTCTTTGGTTCTTCTAATAGTGTAGTCAGTGTTTTCTTGGCCAGGTTGCTGTTGATGGATGTGAACAGGGCTGTTACATCAAAGGAGACCATTATTTCATCTTTTTCTATCTTGGTGTCATTCATGGCCTTCAGAAATTCTTGGGTGGAGTAGATGGACTGGCATGAGTCTTCTACTAAGTGTTTTGGTCTTTGGTGTAGCTCCTTGGCTAATCTGTAAGTTGGTGTTCCAGGTAGGGAGACTATGGGTTTGAGGGGGCCTCCTGGTTTGTGAATTTTGGGTAATCCGTAGAAGCATGGTGTGTTGGATTTCAACTCCCCCTCCCACTCTGCCGAGGACATGGAGGTCCTGGGCCTCCTTCACCGCTGTTCCCTCACCACCAGACGCCTGGAGGAAGAACGCCTCATCTTCTGCCTCAGATCACTTCAACCCCAGAGCATCAATGTGGACTTCAACAGTTTCCTCATTTCCCCTTCCCCCACCTCACCATAGTTCCAAACTTCCAGCTCAGCACTGTCCCCATGACTTGTCCGGACTTGTCCTCCCTGCCTATCTCCTTTTCCACCTATCTACTCCACCCTCTCTTCCCTGACCTATCACCTTCATCCCCTCCCTCACTCACCTATTGTACTCTATGCTACTTTCGCCCCACCCCCACCCTCCTCTAGCTTATCTCTCCACGCTTCAGGCTCTCTGCCTTTATTTCTGATGAAGGGCTTTTGCCCGAAACGTTGATTTTGCTGCTCGTCGGATGCTGCCTGAACTGCTGTGCTCTTCCAGCACCACTAATCCAGAATCTGGTTTCCAGCATCTACAGTCATTGTTTTTACCTAGTGTGTTGGATCCAGTCTGGTTTAATTTTGGAAGTTGGTCTTATTTAATTCTCCAGATTTCTGAAGTTTTTTGAGTATGGCTGTGATTCTGTTCTCTAGTTGTGGGGTTGGGTCAATCGCCACCTGTTGGTAAGTGTTGGTATCTGCAAGCAGTGCGTTCACTTTCTCAATGCAGTCTCTTTAATTTAAAATGACTGCCAAGCATCCTTTAGTCCTTCTAGTGCTTTTCTTTCTTGTGTACTGAGTGTGTTTCCTTGCTTTTTCCTGCTTAATGTTGGTGTGACTGTCTCTCTGGTTTGCTGAGTTTCTTCTGTGAGTTCATTGTCTTTCAGTGTTGTTTCTACTACTGTTAAGATATCTTTCTTGTCCATATCCTGGAAGTTGTATTTTAATCCTCTAACTAAGATGGCTTTTTCAGTGTTTGTTAAGGGTCGGTCAGGTACATTTTTTTCAAATCAAGCAGTATAGTTCTATATATATTTCAAAGATGATTCATTTGCTCTGTAAGCAATTTTAAATAGAATACAATCTTTAAATAGGGAGAAAGAAATTATGCAATTAAAATGCAGTTGAAAAATAAACAAATAATTCTGCCTATTTAATTTTATTTTTAACACCTGCAACTTTTGGCTTTATTTCAAGATGCAGTTGGAGAGAATTTGGTTTCTGCTCATCTTGACAGAAGTGCAAATGTGACCTAGATATTGACAGTATTTTGTACTACACATTGAAACATTTTCCAGCTGTAGTTTTGAGTATGCCATTTAAAAGACAAATAAGAAACCTGTACGAGCTTGAACCCATTGAACTCGATGATGTTGCTATCATACAACTGTAAATGGACCAATTTTAAGTATGAGCTTTTTTGGTTTCCAAAATATATTTTAAACAATAACGATTACAAGACTTTTAATCATATGCTTATGTATTACATTGACCTCATTAAATAAAGAATGTGTCCCCTTTCGTGTTTCTATTTCTAAACAAGACTACAGTATGAAACCCATGTGGAATTAATTTTTTAATTACAAGTGACTTTCAACATGCTGTTGTTTAACACTGTTTTCTTGATAGTTCTTTATGTACCCCTCAGGATTATCACACTTCAATGCCTACTTTATTAGCAAAAAAATAGGTTTCCCAGCAGGACAGGCATTCTTGCAAAGTGGGCTTTTTTCCAACCACACAGAGCCTTTTGCAATGGCATCTATAGTAAGCAGTTTATATTCTGTGAAATAGATTAATTAATTATTTGACCCGTCCTCCCCCAAGAATGACCTGCAAAATAGCAACTTGTAAACTGAGTGGAGAATCTCAGCCCACCAAAGATGCGAGTGGCTAAATAAGCACTTCAAATTGTTTTGAGATGTTGACCTGAAAATAGAAGTAAAAGTCAAGCCAGAGCAGGTAATAATGGAACTCTGTTTAGTGAAGATGGATAAGTGTAATAAAGCCGCATGTGTTTCGGAAATAACATCAATTACTACTTACGAATACCAATATACTTGGCAACTCTTTCTGTCATGGCATCAGAGTCGGACAATGCTCAAATTTTCATTGAATTCTTGCAAATTTATTGGTGGCGAATTAGTTTTAATGACATTTTCAGAAAAAAAGAATAAGTTCATCCTAAATGAAAGATATTATTTATTCAGTTGCAAACACTAATTAACCTTTTTACTGATGTAACAGCATTCCATGATGGTTTCCTTAGTGAATTGCATCCAAAGTGGAGAGAATGTTGACAAATTGCCAAAAGAATACATTTAAACCCATGCAAGTGCACAGAAATCTTAACTCAAAAATTATAAGATAGCAAAAAGAAATGAAAGCCTAGATGCTGATGCTATGTTTTAGAGACATTCAAATGGACATTTTCATGGTAATCTATACCTAAAGATAAGCAGATGAACTCCTAGATATGCATATTGAAATATCTGGGATCATGCTGCAAAGAGTTAGAAATGGATTGAATGCTACACTCTCGTGACACACTAAGGACCATCTCAATTGATCAAAGACAGGACTCTGCGCAGGACTGTGAGAAACTACAGGGAGTTGTTAACACAGCACAGACTATCACTGGGAGTCCCAGTGAAGTCCAACAATTGAGAATTCTACACAAGGCTGTGCTAACTACCGCAAATGCTGGCATCAGGACTATTGGTGTCAAAAACTCCTCATTTACAGAGGAGCCAACAGAGCAGTAAGTGCCTCTAAAGAGGATGCTTTGACCTCTGAGATTAATATCAGGAATGGGTAGGAAGCAATGTTACAAAAGCTGAAAAGGTTTAAAGTGTCATCCCCCTGGTGACTGTGGATTAGTGGGTGCTTAGGTACAGAACTAATAAAATCCACCTTCATAAATCTATCCTTTCGTATTGACTATTACAGCAAGCTGCCTCAAATGCCTGCTCCTATAAGTTTCAGGAGACTATAGCAGGCTGTTCACCCACTTGTATACCTTACTGAAGATATTGGCCAAGTTTGTCACCAGTTTTCATGGCACCATTGGGTAACCAAGGAGCAGAAGCATGAAGATGTGCACTCTGGTGAAAAAGAAGCACTTTCTGTAAATATATGTATTTAAAATAAAAACATGATATGACATACAATGTTTTTGTGTGTGTGTGTGTGTGTGTGTGTGTGTGTGTTCTCTGTTTTGTTTTTTGCTTGCATTGAAAGAATCCTTGAAGATCAATTTGCTTGGTATGGCAACGGCTCTGCGCAGGACTGTGAGAAACTATAGGGAGTTGTTAACACAGCACAGACTATCATGCAAGCCAACCTTCCATCCATGGACTCCACCTATACTTCTCGCTGCCTTGGAAAGGCAGCCAACATCATCAAAGACTCCTCACACCCTGGTTATAATCTCTTCCAACCTCTTCCATCAGTCAGAAGATACAGAAGTTCAAACACATGGACCAACAAGTTCAAGAACATTTTCCCCTTTGTTATTAGACTTCTCAATGGACACCTCAAATTTCAAATCTAATGTTGACCTTGCTTTTTGCGTACCTTCTTTTGTGTACGAAAAGCAAGATCTTTGTACGTTATACAAAACAAAACTTTTCGCTATACCTAGGCACATGTGATAATATTGAATCAGATTTGCAGTCGGACACAATGTTTTGTCAATGTCTCCTTACTGAATCAGGATTAACTTCCTGTGAAAAGCTTTGATCCCACCAATTCTTCTCCATCTCACTCACCTCATGGAGAACAAGGGAGGGAGGCTCACATCAATTCTGTGGGGGAGACCTGACACAATTTAAATTCACTCAAGCACTGAACTGGGCAGCAACAGGTCTCTCAATGATGACAGATCTCAGAAGATGAAAGTGCTGCTCTCAGAGCAGCTGACCAATCAGAGGATAGCAGCTTTCCATCGTCTGAAATGGCAGCAAGAGTATCATAGAGTCGTAGAGATGTACAGCACGGGAACAGACCCTTCAGTCCAACTGATCCATGTCAACTGATTTCCCAGCCCAATGTAAACCCACCTGCCAGCACCCGGCCCATATTCCTCCAAACCCTTCCTATTCATTAACTCATCCAGATGCCTTTTAAATGTTGCAATTGTACCAGCCTCCACCACATCCTCTGGCAGCTCATTCCAAACCATGCACGGGGTGAAAACGTTGCCCCTTGGGTCTCGTTTATATCTTTCTCCTCTCACCATAAACCTATGCCCTCTAGTTCTGGACTCACCTACCCCATGGAAAAAACTTTGTCTATTTATCCTATCCATGCCCCTTATGATTTTGTAAACCTTTGTAAGATAACCCCCCCCCCCGCTGCCTCTGATGCTCCAGGGAAAACAGTCCTAGCCCATTCAACCTCTCGCTCTAGCTCAAATCGTCCAACCCTGGCAACATCCTTGTAAATCTTTTCTGAACCTTTTCAAGTTTTACAACATCTTTCTGATGGGAAGGTGACCAGAATTGCATGCAATATTCCAAAAGTGGCCTAGCCGATGTCCTGTGCAGCCACAGCATGATCTCCCAACTCAAAACTCTGACCAATAAAAGAAAGCATATCAAACGCCTTCTTCACTATCCTATCTACCTGCAACTCCACTTTCAAGGAGCTATGAACCTGCACTCCAAGGTCTCTTTGTTCAGCAACATTCTCTCGGATCTTACCATTAAGTGTATAAGTCCTGCTAAGATTTGCTTTCCCAAAATGCAAAAATTAAATTCTGTCTGCCATTGGCCCATCTAATCAAGATCCCATTCTAATCTGAGGCAACCTTCTTCGCTGTCCACTACACCTCCAATTTTGATATCATCTGCAAACTTACTAACTACACCTCTTATGCTCACATCCAAATTATTTATGTAAATGACAAAATGTAGAGGACCCAGCACTGATCCTTGTGGCACTCCACTAGTCACAGGCCTCCAGTCTGAAAAACAAACCCTCCACACCACCCTCTGTCTTCTACCTTTGAGCCAGTTCTGTATTCAAATGGCTTGTTCTCCCTGTATTCTGTGAGATCTAACCTTGCTAACCGTGGGGAACCTTGTCAAACGCCTTACTGAAGTCCATGTAGGTCACATCTACCGCTCTGCCCTCATCAATCCTCTTTGTTACTTTTTCAAAAAAAACTCAATCAAGTTTGTGAGACATAATTTCCCATGCACAAAGCCATGTTGACTATCCCTAATCAGTCCTTGCCTTTCCAAATACATGTACACCCCTTCTCTCAGGATTCCCTCCAACAACTTGCCCACCATTGATGTCAGGCTCACTGGTCTATAGTTCTCTGGCTTTTCCTTACCACCTTTCTTAAATATTGGCACCATGATAGCCAACCTCCAGTCTTCTGGCACCTCACCTGTGACTGTCAATGATACAAATATCTCAGCAAGGTGCCCAGCAATCACTTACTCAGCTTCCCATAGAGTTCTAGGGTATACCTGATCAGGTCCTGGGGATTTATTCACTTTAATGCATTTCAAGACATCCAGCACTTCCTCCTCTATAATATGGACATTTTTCAAGATGTCACCATCTATTTACCGACATTCCAAATCTTCCTTGTCCTTTTCCACAGTAAACACTGACGCAAAATACTTGTTTAGTATCTTCCCCAACTCCGGCAGCTGATCTTTGAGGGGCCCGATTCCCTCCCTAGTTATCCTTTTGTCCTTAACATATTTATAAAATCCCTTTGGATTCTCCTTTACCCTATTTGTCAAAACTATCTCCTCTCCCCTTTTGCCCTCCTAAGTATACTGCTACTGCCTTTATACACTTCTAAGGATTCACTCAATCTATCCTGTCTAAACCTGGGGTGGTAATTCTCCAAGGGATACTCAAAAGTATATCAGTGGAGCTCTGTAGGTGGATGAGTGGGGTAGAATGGGGGTTGTGGGAAGGAGTTTTCTGGAGAGAGGGAACATGAGGTTACGGAAGGATGATGCTTTCAGCATTCCTCAGTGTTGAATCCTTGAGTGGACACTAAGGGCTGAATCATCATTCATTTGGCCAAGTGTAAGTTGCATTGAGTTTTTTTAGAGAGATTTCTGCTGAGAGGTCTAGTGATAATTTTTGCTGAATCTTACCAAATGTGCATCTTTAATTATCTACCTTGCCTGGGTGGGTGGGTTACTCTTCGGAGGTTCAGTGTGGACTTGTTGGGCCAAAGGGCCTGTTTCCACACTGTGAATTATAGCAGGAGTCTGGGAGAAATTGCACTAGACTTCATGATGAGGGTCCTCTGAAGTCCAATAATATATTTTAAAAATCTGTTGCAGGTTTTATATGCATTGTCATTTGACTGACATTGCTAATGGCCCTTAGAATTGTTTGGACTGAGCCTGAAACATACAAGCTCATGGTTTAATGCCACTGATGTAATGAAGGATCCAAACAGATCATGTTTGAACAGATGGCACAAATTAATCTTCACCACAGGCGTAAGTTTATCAGACATTCCCAACTGCACATTTCTGGGACCATATGTGAGTATAAGTTGCATAAGTATAAGCAGTTCACAATGTACACCAGCCAGTATCATGTTCCTCTTTTTATCCTCATCCGTATTTTGTGAAATGTGCAAAATTAGAGAAATATCTTTTGGAATTCCCTTAACCTGAATTTGTAACACTTGAACTCTCAGACAAAAACTTTCAAAAATAAACAAACAGCTGACTGGAAAATCCAGCTCTCACACTCCCAGTGTTCGTGCTCACTTTTTACATATGCTTCAAATATTAAAGAAAATAATCTCCCATTAAACACTGACTTCCTGTTAGCTCAAGAAGTGCCTGACCTGTTCAGTTATTGCCCTTGACTTTCCAAATATAAAGACCATTTTAAAATAATTCTTTCACGATGAGTGTCATTGACAAGAACATGATACACATTGCTCATGTTTAACTGCCTTTTGAAAAGGAGACAGGTTGTGTGTAAAGTAATGCTCTAAAAGAGTTAATGTTGGAGACTGCATTAGGCGTCATCCAATCTAATGATGCCACACAATCTAGGGTAGTGAATATAGGGGTCTGGCTCTACATCCTGATGGTGTTAGAAGCATCATCTGACTCCTGTTTATTTTAATGATGATGCCTAACTAGTTAACATAACTTTTATCTATTGCTATCAATTAATCAATTACATCTTATAAACTTCACTTTCAGCATTGCCTTTTGATGTGAAGGGCACTGCTTGTCACTGGACCACTCGGGGTGTTTTTCCTATCTTCCTGGTGGTGGAAATTGAATAAAGATTCATGCACTTTGTGTCTCTCACTGTGTCTCACACCTGCACGTGCACACCATGGATGCTGGGAAAAATAAGCACTACTGCAGTTAGGCGGTAGTGTGGGGGTTAATAAAAAAAAGAGAGAAAAAAATAAATGTTGTTGCCCCTCCCCTTCACTGTTTGATCACACAGCATTGTCCTTTGATGTGAAGGGTACTGCTTGTCACAGGCCACTCAGGTGTTTTCTTTCTTCCTGGTGGTGGAGATTCAAAAAATATATATAAACTTCACTTCAGAGCCAGTAAGAGTAGTAAGCAAGACAGTACAGGCTAGTAAAGTATGAAAACACAAGCCACATTTAAGAATTCAAGTCCTTAGAGAAGAAGGACAGTCTTAATTCAAGGGTTTGCCCTGAAACAACCATTTCGGAACTCCAGAAACAAAGTTAAGATCCTTGTCAAAAAACAGAAGAGCTTTCATAAGAGTTCTGTGGAAGGGTCACTTGACCCAAAACATAAACTCTGATTTCTCTCCACAGATGCTGCCAGACCTGCTGATCTTTTCTTCCAACTTCTGTTTTTGTTTCTGATTCACAGCATCCCCAGTTCTTTTGGGTTTCAATAAGATTCCTGTAGGCAGAGGGAAACCTTTAAAAATAACATGCAAAAGAGTAGAGTAGTTCAAATAAAAATTAAAGAGGAACACTTACCACTTACAATAAACATCACTGCTGTATTGGGCTCACTCCACAAGGCAAGGCTGCTGTAGTGAAGTCCAGGACTATTAAATTAAATTACACCCAGCATTTTGAATGGTGTGGTAAAGATTTATAGGGATGGAAAGGCAATTTTAAAGATTTAGAAGACAGAATCTGATAAAAGAAGATATTTGGAGAATTTAAGACTGTGAAAAAGGTTGAAAAACACATAATTTAAATCATTGAGTTAGCAGAAAGATTATTAAGAACAAAGCCTCAGAGGTCTATTTGAAATATTGTGGAAATGGACATGTATTCAGTTCTAAGCCATAAAACAAAGGAACGTATCAATTTCTTTTCATGAAGAAAAAGGAAATTTTCATAGGTTGCACAAGAACAAGATTTAAATGAAAAATTCAACATCCAGAGGAATCTGTGAAGAATTTTATTCATGATCTCCACAGATTAATAGAAAACTTTGACTGATGAGCTTTGAAATTAGAATTCATCAGAGTCAGAATTGTTGTTGGAATTATAGATGTGGCTTGGTCAGATTTCCATTGACTCCAGTTTTGCTGGGGCACCTCGAAGACATAATCATCCAAATATCCCCTTGATGTCATGGACAATTACTCTCACTTCATCTCTAGAGTTCAGCTCTTTTATCCATCTTTCAACACAGGTTAAAATGTGGTCAGAAGCTGAGTGGTCTCAGCAGAACCTAAACTGAGCAGTTATTGCTGAGCAAGTACCAAATGATAATAATATCAATAATTTCTTCTATCAGGACTATACTAATAGGGTGGTTACTGATATGAGCCTATGTCCTCAGAGCGATAACTTGGGCCCCTAGATCAAAGTAAAAGGTAAAGTTGGCATTAGGCCCTGAGAAACATAGGGCAGTTGTGACAACAGACAAAGGCCTCTGGTGGGTCATTTTAACTAGAGGGTCACTACAACTCAGGCAAGGAGCAAAGTTGAGAAATTGGGAACTTCATGGTAACCTGAGCCAGTGAAGGAAATGAACCTATGCTGAGGGAGCAGCCTGAGGATCTGTTGAGACTGAGGCCACTTTTCCTTCAGATTACCAGTTCAGTGATAGTACCACTATGGTACAACTTCCCGATGAACACTGAGATGTTTGATTATTTCACAACAAAATTGGATGGACACCTGCAGAAGAATGTGTATATAGACGAGGGAAATGGAATAGAATAGTTTCTTCTGCAGAGAACTAGAGTAAATTTGACAGATCTAATAGCTTCTTTCTATGCTACAATGATTCTCTGAGCTGGAATTTCATGCTAGAAGGTAGAGTTTGGAATCCTCCTGTCCCAGAAGGATACACACCCATTGCATTTTTATTCTTGTGAGTTGGGATGTGGATAGAATTAGGCCCACTACTTCTAGCAGCAGATTTGAGGCAACATTGAGGTGGAAGTCAAAATGAACTGGAGAAAGGTGGGATTGGGCCTCAATACTCCAGAACTACACAATGTGATTTGGTTAGGGTTAATTCTGGATTTGGGTCCAGCTCATGATTTTGAAGGTACTCCACCCTTGTTCTGAATGCATGGGGTCATCACTGGCATTTCATTTACACATTTTGATTTTCCTGAATAGGTGGTAGTGATTACTTAAAAGTCTGCAGTGTGTATGGAATAGGTACCCCAGCAGGGCTGTTAGACTATGAATTGCAGGATTTTGAATCAGCAACGATAAAGAAATGACAATGTATTTCCAAATCAAATGGATGTATTAATTCAAGGCACTGTTGAAGGAAGGGGTAATCCTGCTTCCATTGATCCTCTAGGTGGTAGAGGTTGTGGGTTTGATAAATCCTATTGGAATCTAGATGAGTTGCTACAGTGTATCTTGGGAATAAGCACACAGTTATCACTGTGCACTGGTTGTGGAGGAAGTTCAGCTTTAAATTTTTTTTTATTTGGTCTGGGATGTAATTGTTGCTGGCTAGATCAGCATTTATTGCCTATATCTAATTGGCTCGAGAATATTTAAGAGTCAACCACATTGCTATGGGTCTGTTGTCACATCTAGCCCAGATCAGGTAAGGACAACAGATTTCCTGTTGCCAACTAAAGGACATTAGTGAACCAGATATTTTTTTCAATGACAATTGACAATGATTACATGGATGTCATTAGGTTTATTTTTAATTTCAGTTTTTTTAATCTTGAGTTTCACCATCTGCCATGGTGGAATCCAAACTCATCTACCCACAATTGGGATGGCTGCCTCACAGATTCCAGGGACCTGGGTTCGATTCCAGCCTTGGATGACTGTCCATGTGGAGTTTGCACTTTCTCCGTGTGTGTGTGTGTGTGTGTGTGTGTGTGTGTGTGTTTCCTCTGGGTGCTCTGATTTCCTCCCACCCTCCAAAGATGTGCAGGTTAGTTGGATTGGGTATGCAAAATTGCCCTGGAGTATGCAAGCTAGATGGGTTAACTATGGTAAATGTCGGGATACAGGTATAGAGGGGGAATGCTGTTCAGAGGGCTAGTACTGAATGGCCTCTATCTGCACTGCACTGCACATTAGCCTGAGAATCAGATTACTAGTGTAGTGACATTACCACTATCCCACTATATTTGTTTCACACAAATTGTAGGGTTTTTTTTGGTTCCAGGAGGGTGTAGTTCTGGACCAGATTTGGGGCATAACTCAGAAAGCTGGAATTATATTATGGATAGCTTCTAATACATATGCTCAATTCCAGTAGAGCATTTTTCTTTATTCATTCATGGGATGTGGCATTACTGATGAGGTAAGTATTTATTGTCTTCATTGTTATTGGGAAGGTACTGGTAGGCTGCCTTCTTGAACCTCTGTCATCTACACAGTTAAGCATACTCACAGTGCTGTTAGGCAGGGAGTTCAAGAATTTTAACCCAGTGACTTGGATGGAATGATGATATATTTCGTAGTCAGGATGGTGTGTGCCTTGGAGGCGATCTTGCAGATTGTGGTGTTTCCATTCATCCATTGCCTTTGTCCTTCTAAATGCTGGAGGTAAGGGCTTTGAGAAGTGCTGTCAAAAGAGCCTTGGTAAATTGATGCAGTGCATTTGTAGATGGCACTAGTTGCTGCTGCTGTGTGTTGGTGGTGAAGGGAGTAAATGTTGAGGGTGGTGGATGATATGCGAATCATGTGTGTTTTTTGAACTGAAAGTTGTTGAGCTTCGTGAGTATTTCTGGAGCTGGACTCATTCTGGTAAGTGTTTCAGTATTCCATTACACATTTACCTTGTGTCTTATAGATGGTAGAAAGGCTTCAAAGGGTCAAAAGGTGAGTTGATTTTTCCAGTATTTCAAACCTCTGACCCGCTGTTATGGCCACAGTATATATGAGGCTTTTCTAGTTCAGGTTCTGGTCAATGGTAACCCCCAGGACATTGATATTAGTTTACCGGAATGAAAATACTATGAATGTCAAGGGTGTATTGTTAAGTCCTCAGTTATTGGAGATGATCATTGTCTTTTATAGCATGAATGTTTCTTAACACATTTAAGTGCAAGAATGAATGTTGACCACATTTAGCTGCTGCACTTGGAAATGTTCTGCTTCAATACCTGAGGAGTGGCAAACAGTGTGGAACATTGTGCAGTCATCAGTGAACATCTCACTTCTGACCTTATGATGGAAAGAACAATATTGATGAAGCAGCTGTAAGTAGTTGGGCCTCGGACAATCCCTCAAAGACCTCCTTCAGAGGTGTCCCTGGACAGAGAGATTGATCTCTAACAAGAACAATCATCCTTTGCATGAAGGTTACTCCAAACAGCTGAAAGGCATTCACCCCCACCCCTCCCCCCACATTCTTATTGACTCTAGATGTCTCCTTGATGCGGCATCAATTAAATGTTGCCTTAACGTCAAGGTCAATCATTGGTCACATACCAGATTCTATCGGGGTCTGTGGTTCCCCCTCCGTTATCACAATAAAAAGACTGCTTTTCCTGTGCCATATCTCAGTTACAAGAACAGGTAGGTCATAGCCCTTGATATTTATTTTTTCTTTCTTAAATCAGGCTGCTTTTTTAATCACTGCCTGATTATTAGAGTTATTATACTCTATTATTATAAAGTGTACACGGGGATATAGACATATTGATAAACAAGGGAGCCAAGTGTTATACAGGATACAGGTGGAAAGTGGAGATGAGGACACATTAAGTGAGTTGGCAAAAAAGAAGGCAAATGAAGCATAAAATGGGAACTTTCCACATTAGCTGGAAGAAAAGTGATAGATTATTTAAATAGTGAGGAATTGTAGAATCAGTGTTACAGATGGATTGGGGTGGCTTGACACATGAATCACAAAAATTTAGCTTGATTTTTTGAATGCGGTTAGACTGTAATTACATTGGAAGTAGTTCAGAGCAGGTGTATTTGTCTCATTTCTAGGATGAAGGGTTTATCTTATTAAGAATTGTTGGATAGATTGGGTCTGTACCTTTTGGAGTTTAGAAGAATGAGAGGTAATCTTATTGAAATATGTAACATCCTGAGAGGACTTGATACTGAGAATACTGGGTGATGTTTCCTCTAAGAGATGGAGACAGAACACAGTTTAAGAATAAGAGGTCTATTCTTTAAGATTTGGATGAGGAAATTGTTTTCTTTTGCTAGATCATTGGTCAGGGGAATGATCTTCCTCAGAAAGCTGTGGAAGCTTGTTCATTGCATGCATTCAAGTCACAGTTTTCTTTTAACAGACAACACAGTCAAGTGTTATACAGGGATACAGACAGGAAGGTGGAGGTGAGACCACATCATAAGATCTACTGTGATCTTAATGCATGGTGGAACAGTATTAAAGGGCCAAATGACTTGCTGCTTCTCTTAAGTCCTACATTCATCAAAGTAAATAAAAAGCTCTTGAAATCTTGTTTTGAAAGGAATTGTAAGTTAATTACAGATATATCCACTAGTAATAATCAGCTGGATTTACATACATACAAAAGGACACGTGCATCAGTAGCAGGGATAGGTGAATCATTCTCTAGTGCTGCTTTGGCATTCAAAAAGATCATGGGCATTCTGATAATAGCCTTAAATCCACATTCCCTCCTAATAAGCTTTCAACATCTTTTTAAATCTATCTACTTCTGCCTTAAAAACTACTCAAATACTCTGCTTCCATCCCTTTATCAGGATGAGAGTTCCAAAGACTTACAACTTTCTGTGAGGAAAAAGGTTTGTCCCATTTCTCTCTTAAATGAACAACCTCTGATTTTTAATCAGTGACATATCCCCTTAGTTATAGATGCTTCCATGTCAGGAAATATCCTCCCCACAACTACCCCATCAAGATTTCATGTTTTGTTTCTCAGTGGGCTTGAGACCAGGTAGGGGTGGGCACATAATCTAGTTGGTGGCCTTAAATAGCCCACTCACTTACACCCAAACTATCTGAAATGTTGTGGTAGTCAGAGGATGTGTCAGCCAGGTCACTGCTCTCACACCTATACAGGCTCCTAAGTAACACAATTATGGGTACTTAGATACCTCATTCCTCTGTAATCATTATTTTATTTTGGCAGGAAGTCAGGTGAGGGGAGCAGTGATGATAGCTGTATCTGTTGATATTGGGCAAGATGGGTGAGGCTTCTATTGAGAGTCCTTTGGGCCTACTAATGGTTTTCTCCTTAAAGATCATTCTCCCAGTACCCACCTCCCCCTCACTCTATTTAACTTTGGCTTCCTGAGCTCAGCAACCCACTGCCATACCCTTCCTCATACCCCATGAAGACCCCAACCTGAAAGGTTTCTGAGCTCCTCTATGTGCTGCGATTACTGGTAGTGCCAGCAATGACCAGTGATCCTACTGGTGCTGTGGTGACTATAGAACTACCAACAGTCTCTGAGGCAAGCCCTTGGAGAGTGCTCCACCATCAATATGATCATTGCTAATCAACCAGCTCAGGGCCCTGTTCCCACTTTGTCTCCACTCCCTTTGATCCATTAAGCCCTTAAAACTAGATCTAAATCCTTCTCAAAAACATTCAGTGATTTGTCCTCAACTGCTTTCTGAGGCAGAGAACTCCACATGTGCAATTCTGGTCTCCCTCCTATTGGAAGATATTGTGAAACTTGAAAGGTTCAGAAAAGATTTACAAAGACATTGCCAGGGTTGGAGGATTTGAGCTACTGGGAGAGGTTGAATAGGCTGGGACTGCTTTCCCTGGAGCATCAGAGGCTATGGGGTAACCTTATAGAGGTTTATAAAATCATGAGGAGCATAGTTAGGTTAAATAAGCAAGGTATTTTCCCTGGGTTGGGGGGAGTCCAAAACTAGAGGGGATAGGTTTAGAGTGAGAGAAAAAATTTAAAAGTGACCTAAGGGGAAACTTTTTCACGCAGAGTGTGATGCATGTATGGAATGAGCTGTGAGAGGAAGTGGTGGAGGCTGGTACAATTACAACATTTAAAAGGCATCTGGATGGGTATATGAATAGGAAGGGTTTAGTGGGATTTGTGCCAAGTGCTGCCAAATGGAAATAGATTAGGTTAGGATATCTGGTTGGCATGGACAAATTGGACCAAAGGGTCTGTTTCTGTGCTGTACATCTCTATGACTCAATGACTCATCACTCTTGGCATGAAGAAATTTCTCCTGATTTCAGTCCAAGATGGCCTATCCCTTATCCTTAGATGATGATTTCCCATTCTGGAATCTCCAGTCATCAGGAACATCCTTCCTGTATTTACGCTGCCTAGTCTAGTTAAAATTTTACAGATTTCAATCAGATCCTCTCATTCGTCTGAACTCCAGTGGATATAGTCCTAACCAATCCAGACTCTCTTCATATGTCAGTCCTGCCAATACAGGAATCAGCCTGGTTAATGTGTGTTGCACTCGTTTCGTAACCAAAATGTCCTTTCTCAGACAAGGAGCCCACAACTGCACACATCGCTCCTGCTGTGGTCTCACCAAGGCCTGTAAATGCAGCAAGACATCCCTATTCCTGTATTCAAATCTTCTCACCATCATTTACCACTTTTAAAATAATTAAACATTAAATTGTTGTAGGATAGTTATTGGTAACATGTGCAAACTCCAGACAGGCCAATCTGAAGTCAAGGGAAGAGACTCCAATTGGTTACCTCATCACTTTCATTTTGGAAATCTCTATCACAGAGGTACAGGTATGAGAATATGATGTTGATGCTGTCCATATGATTGTCTTTTGACAACTGGTAATCTCTGACAATTATTTATCCTGTTGACCTGTAAACAACATTTTGATTGTTTAAGAGTCCACAATAATCGGAAAGGTCCAGCAGTAATAGAAACCTATTTGTGTATACCTCGAACAGTAGCTTCTAAATAACTGGAATGATATATGCAGCATTATTGGTAACACTTACATAACTGTAATGGAGGTTAACAGTTAATATAGCTTCATTAATTTTCCTAATTGGTTCATTATTTATGTATCATTCATATAATTCAAAGGGTAAATCAACACATTCCTCCATGTGGGCTAAAAGAGGACAAGAAAGTTCAATCTGATGCACCTTGGGGCAATAAGAATGAGGTATTGTTCATGAATTTGGTAAAGTTGCAACAATACAGTGGAAATTAGGTCAGATTTAATTAGAACTTACAATAGTTACCTTTGTGCTCGGGTGACAGGGCATCTGCAACACCATGACTGTGTATCTATTCACGCTAAGGGGTAATCTTGTTTTAAAATTGAGTAACTGTGGATTAGTTGAGCAGATGGAAACACTCCACTGCATGTTTAAATGGCATTAAATAAACTGATTTGGTGAATTAGTTTAATTTGGAAAATATGCTCTAATTCTCACTGAATTTTATATCTTGCCACTCACCCACAAAGTAAAACATTAATAGCTTTAATTTAAGTAATGACAGATGCCTTTCAAGGACTTATGCAGCTAATGGTCTTTACAAATTCATATTAACATTTACAATTCACATGTTTGAGGCTGTTGGCTTTTCAGCATCTGAATATCTGACAAACTGAGGTATTGGAATATTTGTGACATGTGAATGCAGGTGGTGACTGTATAGAGGATGAACAAACTGATCACATCATCGTGGTACAGGAAGCCATTCAAGGCAGAGGAGATAAAGAATGTAGAGCAGGTCAGGCAGCATCTGAGGAGCAGGAAAATCGACGTTTCGGGCAAAAGCTCTTCATCAGGAATGGAGCTCTATTCCTGATGAAGTGCTTTTGCCTGAAACGTCGATTTTCCTGCTCTTCAGATGCTGCCTGACCTGCTGTGCTTTTCCAGCACCACCCTAATCTAGACTCTGGTTTCTAGCAGCCGCAGTCCTTGTTTTTACCTAAATAAAGAATGTCGCTGTAACTGGGGGTATCACAGGCAAGGGAATAGACACTGTTCGTTGTTGCTAGGGGTTAGTGTCCTGAAGGCTGTGTTGCCTGCCGGATGCCTGGGTTCAGGATATCTCATCTGAGCTGTGTAAAATCTTGAAGCATGGAGGGAAAGATTCAGTTGTCATGGTCCACGTAGATATCCACAATATTGGTCGGAAGAGAAAGGAGGTTCTGCTGGGGGCATCTGAGCAGCCAAGGATTAAATTGAAAAGCAAAATCAAAAAGGTAATAATCTGCTGATCTTTACTCAAGCTTCGAGCACAGGGTATACAAGACTAAAGAGGTAAATGTGTGATTCAAAGACGAGTATGCGAGAGTAATGTTTGAATTCATGGAACATTGGCACCAAGTCTGGGGAAGGAGGGAGCTGTTGCAATAGGACAGGCTCCCACCTGAATCATACTGGGACCAGAGTCCAGGCAAATGGCATAACTAGGGCTGAGCATAGAGCTGTAAGCTAAATACTAGAGGAGTGGTTTTCAGTTGCATGGAAAGTTATGGAAAAGTGAAAGTGGTGGAGGGCTCAGCAGAGATTAATGTTTCCGGAACAAGTAATAGGACAGATAATATGGAAAGGCTCAGGATCTTAACTTCAGGCACAACATGATTAAGGGGACAACCGTGAGAAAGCAGTCAACATGGGACTCAGGGTGTTTAACTTAAATGCAGAAGAAGGTAAGTGAACTACTAGCACAGATTGAAATTGGCAGGTACAGTGTTGTAGTGAAAGGTGAGGTCTGCAGATGCTGGAGATCAGAGCTGAAAATGTGTTGCTGGTTAAAGCACAGCAGGTCAGGCAGCATCCAAGGAACAGGAAATTCGACGTTTCGGGCCAGAGCCCTTCATCAGGAATGAGGAGAGTGTGTCAGGCAGGCTAAGATAAAAGGTAGGGAGGAGGGACTTGGGGGAGGGGCGATGGAGATGTAATAGGTGGAAGGAGGTCGAGGTGAGAGTGATAGGCTGGAGTGGGGTGGGGGCGGAGCGGTCAGAAAGAAGATTGCAGGTTAGGAGGGCGGTGCTGAGTTCGAGGGAATCGACTGAGACAAGGTGGGGGGAGGGGAAATGAGGAAACTGGAGAAATCTGAGTACATCCCTTGTGGTTGGAGGGTTCCCAGGCGAAAGATGAGGCGCTCTTCCTCCAACCATCGTGTTGTTATGTTCTGCTGATGGAGGAGTCCAAGGACCTGCATGTCTTCTGTGGAGTGGGAGGGATAGTTAGTGTTGAGCCATGGGGTGGTTGGGTTGGTTGGTCCAGGCATCCCAGAGGTGTTCCCTGAAGCGTTCCGCAAGTAGGCGGCCCCTCTCCCCAATATAGAGGAGGCCACATCGGGTGCAGCGGATGCAATAGATGATGTGTGTGGAGGTGCAGGTGAATTTGTGGCGGATATGAAAGGATCCCTTGGAGCCTTGGAGAGAAGTAAGGGAGGAGGTGTGGGCGCAAGTTTTACAGCGTTGTGGTTATCACACAGTCATGGCTATGAGGATATCAGGCTGGGAATGAAATATCCAACGACATCATTTTGGAGGAAGTGACCAAGAAGAGTCATGAGGACAGAGCAATAGACGTTGTTTACTTGGACTTTAGTAAAGCCTTTGACAAGATTCCACACGGTTGACTAACCAGTCAAGTTAGATAAAAACAATGACTGCAGATGCTGGAAACCAGATTCTGGATTAGTGGTGATGGAAGAGCACAGCAGTTCAAGCAGCATCAGAGGAGTAGCAAAATCGACGTTTCGGGTAAAAGCTCTTCATCAGGAATAAAGGCAGAGAGCCTGAAGCGTGGAGAGATAAGTTAGAGGAGGGTGGGGGTGGGGAGAAAGTAGTATAGAGTACAATAGGTGAGTGGGGAAGGGGATGAAAGTGATAGATCAGGAAGGAGGGTGGAGTGGATAGGTGGGAAAGGAGATAGGCAGATAGGACAAGTCATGGGGGCAGTGCTGAGCTGGAAGTTTGGAACTAGGGTGAGGTGGGGGAAGGAGAAATGAGGAAACTGTTGAAGTCCACATTGATGCCCTGGGGTTGAAGTGTTCCGAGGCGGAAGATGAGGCATTCTTCCTCTAGTGGTGAGGGAGCAGCGGTGAAGGAGGCCCGGGACCTCCATGTCCTTGGCAGAGTGGGAGGGGGTGTTGAAATGTTGGGCCTCAGGGCGGTGTGGTTGATTGGTGCGGGTGTCCCAGAGATGTTCTCTAAAGCGCTCTGCTAGGAGACGCCCAGTCTCCCCAATGTAGAGGAGACCGCATCGGGAGCAACGAATACAATAAATGATATTAGTGGATGTGCAGATAAAATTTTGATGGATGTGGAAGGCTACTTTAGGGCCTTGGATAGAGGTGAGGGAGGAAGTGTGGGCACTGGTTTTACAGTTCTTGCGGTGGCAAGGGAAAGTGCCAGGATGGGAGTGTGGGTTATAGAGGGGCGTGGACCTGACCAGGTAGTCACGGAGGGAACGGTCTTTGCGGAAGGCAGAAAGGGGTGGGGAGGGGAATATATCCCTGGTGGTGGGGTCTTTTTGGAGGTGGAAAAATGTTGGCGGATGATTTGGTTTATGCCCCAGGGCATCAATGTGGACTTCAACTGTTTCCTCATTTCCCCTTCCCCCACCTCACCCTAGTTCCAAACTTCCAGCTCAACACTGTTCCCATGACTTGTCCGGACTTGTCCTACCTGCCTATCTCCTTTTCTCCTCATCCACTCCACCCTCTCCTCCCTGACCTATCACCTTCATCCCCTTCCCCACTCACCTATTATACTCTATGCTACTTTCTCCCACCCCTACCCTCCTCTAGCTTATCTCTCCATGCTTCAGGCTCTCTGCCTTTATTCCTGATGAAGGGCTTTTGCCCGAAACGTCGATTTCGCTACTCCTCGGATGCTGCCTGAACTGCTGTGCTCTTCCAGCACCACTAATCCAGAATCTGATTTCCAGCATCTGCAGTCATTGTTTTTACCTAATTAAAAGCAAGGCCTTGGGTAGTGTTGTAGAACAGAGAGGTTCAAGTACATAATTCTTTGAAGTTTGCGTCACATGCAGATAGGATGGTTAAGAAGGCGTTTAGTACACTTGCTTTCATTGCTCAGACCTTTGAGTGTAAAAGTTGGGACGCTATATTGAGGTTGTACGAAATGTTGATGAGGCCTCTTCTGGAGTACTGTGTCCAGTTCTGGTCGCTCTGTGAAAGGAATGATATTATTAAGCTGGGGAGGGTTCAAATAAATTTACCAGGATGTTGCCAGGAATGGAGGGTTTGAATTATAAGGAGAGTCTGAATAGACTGGACGTTTTTTTTTCACTGGAGCATAGGAAATTGAAGGGTGACATTATAGAGATTTATAAATCATGACGGGTATAGATAAGGTGAATGGCAGTTTCTTTTCCCTAGGGTGGGGTCTTCAAGATTAGGGGGAACATTTTTAAGGTGAGTGGAGAAAGATTTTAAGAAGACATGAGGGACAACATTTTGACACAGGGAGGGGTTCATGTGTAGAATGAGATTCCAGAGGAAGTGATGGATGTGGGTACAATTATTATGTTTAACAAACATTTGGATAAATATATGAATCAGAAATATTTAGAAGGATGTGGGCCATGCTTAGGGAGGTGGGACTAGTTTAGTTTGGGATTATGGGCTAGTTGGATCGAAAGCAAAAGTGAGGACTGCAGATGCTGGAAATCAGAGGCTAGATTAGAGTAGTGCTGGAAAAGCACAGCAGGTCAGGCATCATCCAAGAAAAAGATTCCTGATAACTGGCTTTTGCCCAAAACGTCGATTTTCCTGCTTCTCGGATGCTGCCTGACCTGCTGTGCTTTTCCAACACCATTCTAATCTAGTTGGATCAAAGGGTCTGTTTCCATGCTGTATGACTCTATGGCAGGCAGATGGGCAGAGAAGGTGGGGTTGCCTTGTTTGTAAGAAATGAAACTAAATTGATAGCTAAAACTGATCATAGTCTCAGAAGGTGTAGAGTCTGTGTGGGTAGAGTTGAGGAACCACAAAGGAACAAAGACCCTGATGGAAACTATGTACAGGCCCCCAGCAGTAATCAGAATATGAGGCAGAAAATAAGACAGGAGACAGAAAAGACTTGAAAGAAAAGCATGATTACAATAATTATGGAGGACCTCAATATGTAGGTGGTTTGGGAAAAACTGGCTGTTAGCAGATTCCAAGAAAAGGAATTTGTGGAATGTCTACGAGATGGTTTTTGGAACAGCTTGTGATAAAGCCCATGAGGGAACAGGCAGTTCTGGATTTGCTGATATGTAATGAGGCAGATGTGTCAGGGAGCTGAAGGTGAAGGAATCCCTAATGGGCAGTGACCATATATGATAGAATATACCTTGCAGTTTGAGAGAGAGAAAGTGAAATCTATTTTATGGAATTATAATTGAGTAAAGGTTGCTATAAAACATGAGGAAGGAGCTGGTCAGAGTTGATCAGAAGGGGAGCATAGCAGGGAAAATGGGGGAGCAGCGATGGCAGGAGTTTCTGAGAGTAATTTGAGAGGCACAGCAGAAATTCATCCCAAGGAACAAGAAACAAAGAAAGGGGAGGATAAGACATCCATGACTGACAAGGAATGTCAGGGACAAAATAAAAACAAATGAAAAAGCATACAATGTGGTGAAGATTAGTGGGTAGCCAGAGGATTGGGAAAGCTTTTAAAAATCATCAGAGGACAATTAGTAATGCAATAGTAATGGGGGGAGGGAGGCCGGCAGAAGAGAATATGAAATATAAACTGTAAGCTAGCTAGAAATATAAATGAAGATTGTAAAAAGTTCTTTTAGATAGCTAAAAGGTAAGTGAGAGGCAAGAGTTGACATTGAACCACTGAAAAATGAGGGCTGGAATAGTAATAGGGAACAAAGAAATAGCGGAGGAACTGAATAGGTTTGCATCAGTTTTCATAGTGGAAAATACCGTCAGAATACCAGAACTTTAAATCAGTTATGGGGCAGGGGTAAGTGTAAGGAGAAGTGCTGTGAAGCTGAGAGGTTTGAGGTTAAATTACCCTGACCAGGCAGACTGCACCCCAAGATTCTGAAGATGATAGCCAAGGAGATTGAGGAGGTATTGACGGTGATCTTTTAGGAATTACTGGAGTCAGGCAGGGTCCCAAAGGACTGTAAAATGCCTTACGTAACACCCCTGTTAAAAAGAAGAGCGAGTCAGAAAACAGGGAATTATGGACCAGTTAGTCTTACCTCAGTTGTTGGTAGGATTTTAGAGTGCATTATTAAGGATTAAATTGGGCAGTACTGGGAAGCGCATGTTAAAATAGGGCTGAGTCAGCATGTCCTCATCAAGGGGAGGTCATACTTGACAAAACTGTTAGAATTCTTTGAGCAGGTAATAAGCAAGCTAGACAAAGGAGAGCCAGTAGACCTGATCTATTTGGATTTTTATGACTTTTGATAAGTTGCTGCACAGGACGCTGCCAAATAAGATAATTGCTCGCAAAGTTAGGGGCAAGGTACTGGCATGGATAGAGGCTTTGCTGGCTGGCAGAAGGTAGAGTGGGGACAAAGGGGTCTTTTTCAGAATGGCAGCCAGTGATCATTGGGGGTCCAAAGGGTCAGCATTTGGACAACATTATTCACATTGTATTTAGTAATGTGAACAAAGGATCTGGGGGCATTTTTGATCAGTTTGTAGATGACACAAGGATATTTGAAGAATAGGTAATGGGGAGGCTGCAAAAGGACAGGCTAGGAGAGTGGGCAAAGAGGTGGCAGATGTAACACAATGTGGGTAAGTGTGAGGTTTTGCACTTTTGTGGGAAGAATAGAAGCATGGACTATTTTCTAAATGGGGAAAGGCTTCAGAAATCTGAAGCACAAAAAGACTTAGGAGTTCAAGTTCAAGATCAGTTGACAGGAAGGCAAATGCAATGTCAGCATTAATTTCAAAAGGGCTAGAATACACGAGAAGAGATGTACTTATTGAGGAAAATTGTGAGCAAGGTTGAGTTCTGTATCTAAGAAAGGATGTGTTAGCCTTGGAAGGGGGTCCAGAGAAGGTTTACAAGAATTATCCCAGTGATAAACAGCTTATTACATGCCGAAAGACAGATGACCCTGCATCGGTACTCTACAGAGTTTAGAAAGATGAGGAGGCCTTGATTGAAATTTACAGAATATTGAGAGGCCTGCATTAGAGCTGATGTGAAAAAGATGCTTCCACAAAGACACAACCTCAGAGTGAAGGGATCATGCTTTAGAACTGAGATGAGGAGGAATCTCTTTAACCAGAAGGTGGTGAATCTGTAGAACTCATTGCTGCAGATGGCTGTAGAGCCAAATCATTGAAAGCTGGAGAGGATTGAGAAGAGATTTACCAGAATTTTGCCAGGTATGGAAGGTTTAAGTTATAAAAAAAAGGTTGGATTGGCTGGGATTTTTTTTCACTGGATCACAGGAAGTTGCGAGGCAGCCTTATAAAAGTTTATAAAATCATGAGGGATATAGATAGAGTTGATGGTAGTTGTCTTTTCTCCAGGATGGGAGGGATTTCAAGACTAGGAAGTACATTTTTTAAGGTGAAGGGAGAATGATTTTAAAAAGACATGAGGCACAACTTGTTTAAACAGAGGATGGTTCACATGTAGAATGAACTTCGTGAGGAAGTGGTGGATGTGGGTACAAATACAATGTTAAAAAGACATTCTGGTAAGTACATGAATAGGAAGGAATATGGGGTCGGGACAGGAAGATGGGACTAGTTTAGTTTGGGATTATTTTCAGCATGGGCTAGTTGGACTGAAGGGTCTGTTTCCATGCTGTATAACTCGATGACAATAATTGATAGGTTCTTGATTCGTAAGTGGATCAAGGATTACAGAGAGAAAGCAGGAGAATGGGGATGAGAAGCACATCAGCCATGATTGAATGCTGGAGCCAACTTGATGGAGCAAATGGCCTAATTTTGTCCTATATCTTATGGTCTCATGGGATCTGGCAAAATTCAACTTCTATGTTGATTTGAAAGAACTGCAAGAATAATCAATCCCCCAAAAAATTCCTTGAATCTCTCATTAGCATAGCACATTTTTTTAATGAATTTAGTTCATAGAAAAAGTTAAATAGTTTCTGCACCTATTAAAGTAACAATGATTAATTCCATGTATTGAAAGCACATTCACAAGACTTTACTACATTTCAAAGTCCAGAGATGAGAATTCGAGGCCTCCTACCCAGCAGCAAATGGTGGGGAATTATCTACAACCACATGGTTGCTGTCACTATGGCAACTGCTATTTTACCACTGTGCAGCTCGGGCATCCAAATCAGTAGGCAATGCTTCTACATCGGCAAATTGAAGACACATGTCCCTGCACACATTTGCGAATTATTAAAAGCTGTTGAAGCAAAGATGAGCCCAAAGACACCGTATTGTTATGCAACACCACAACACCACTCTGGAGCACTGGTACTTATGGCCCTGAAATAACACAGCAGCTCCTATGTTCCCACATATGCTCTACCTTCTTTCAACTGTGTCATCCAATATTGAAGCAAACTAGAGAGGAGTAATGATGCATGGTCTTTGAAATAAACTGCTCCCTCATTTTAAAAACTATTGGCCAGCAATAGGCCACACTCTGACCACTGGCTGCCTAATGCCCACATTCAGGGGAATCTTTGGTGACAGTTTCTAAAACTTTCACTGTTCTAAAATTCCATCAGAGCGGTTGGAAATAAACTTGACAAATTCTTGGGTGAGCACTTTATTATGGAGTGAAGGTCAGAAACAAGCACTACTGGGTTAACTTTGTTTGCAAAATAGCACAAACTGGATAAGCTTAAGATTTTGTTGTAGCAGTTCTGAAGCATCTTTCTGCAAAACGTTTCATGATATTAAAGTGATTTTTGTACTTCCTGATGTAAGAAGTATTTAAAACCAAGGCAGAAATGACTAGGAAGCTGATTCTTTGAAAACGGTCCTTCTGAAACAAAATAACTAATTATATCTGCCTCCAATTTATACTTTGAGCTGAGAAACATTTGGGGTCTACATAGTTCATTATCTGTATTGAATAAATATACTTAGAGACTTACAAAAACAATGGGCAGAATTTATAGAATCATAGAATCCCTGTAGTGCAGAGAGAGGACATTGGGCCTATCGAGTCTGCACCAACCCTCCAAAGAGTATCCAACTCATCATGACTCTCCATCCCTGTAACCCCACTTTACCATGGCTAATATACCTGGCCTGCATATCTCTTGACACCACAGGACAATATGGCCAATCCACTAAACCTGCACATCTTTGGACTGTGGGAGGAATCTGGAGCATGTGGTGGAAACCCTTGCAGACACAGGGAGAGCATGCAAACTGCAGACAGATGGTCACTCAAGGCTACAATCTGACCCGTGGGTCTGTAAAGCTGTGAGGCAGCAGTGCTAACCACTGTGCCATGGTGCCACTAATCTATTGTCTCAGGCCCACAACACTTTGGGAAGCAGAGAGGGACAGGCAAAATAATGAGACAGAAAAATTTGGGCTGGAGATATCACCTTCCCATTCCCAGCAATTAATTCTGGGACAAGAAGTGTCAAAGACAACCATCTTGCCCAGAAGCCAATTGAGATAATTAAGAGCTCATTAAAGACCTAAGACTGCCACCACTGGTAGTCTACCAGCAGTTGAGGGGTGGAGGTGAACACTCATGAAGGAAAGATGCCAGGTTTGCCTGTGGACTCATGGTAGGGAATGGGGTGATGTTCAGAGACTTTGTGCAAAGGTCCCACCTACACGATGATCCCTCCTAAGGTCTATCTGACTGACTGCACATGGCAAGACCCACTCTGCAATGGGACTCAGTGCTGATCCTGCTGCAGAGGCCTGCTGTTGTACCAGCAGTGGGTATTGCTCATGTACTGCTCATGCTGACATTGCTTGAAGAGAACAGTGCAGGCCTGTAACTGGCCAGCAGAGTTTGGAGGAGAGACATTCAGTCGGCAGAACCTGGAATTCCTATTGGCTGGCAGCAGATTGACTGATTTGCTTTTAATTTGATTGCGACTTCTGGCAATGGCTGTGCTGGGGTTCTTACCACTTCTTTCTGCCAGTGGATGGGCATCATGGTCATTATCATGCACCGACTTTAAGAGGTTTAATTTGAAGAGGGAAAATAGAATGAAAAGGTATTTCAGTACTCAAAGTGTTAAAATCTCAAATGTAGTAAATCCCTTGCAATGCTGTTTCAGTGAGTAACCCTTCAATCCATCTGGAGGCAGCTTATATTCAAGAAATTCCCTGGGCTGTTACATAAACAGTATTCTCAAAACCAATGATATGGATCATTTGGTGACAATTTCAAAAACAAGATAAATAATGAGAGTGAATGCTTTCACCCTGTTGGTCCACTGCCTGCAATGGGGTAGTATTTTTAAAAGCAGTACAAATGGGGAACTTGCCATGTAAAACAAGATTGTTAATGGGGCAGGCTTTGCCACTGCAGCTTTTGTGTTTGGAATAATAATTATTTCCAGGGAGACTAAGCTAAGTTACAAGCGTATAGATAAAAGCTTTTCAAACCCTGAAAAGTGATGAATGCCATCAAGTGGTAAATTGTTATTTTGAATGCAAATGAACTTTGCATAATTACTGAACATCAAGACAGAGAGGTTTTGAATTTAGCCTTATTTCATCACAATTACCTTTGGGAGACTCCCATAGTTATCATTCTTTCTGTGAAGATATTGTTTATTTGTCATTTTACCCGCAAATAGACATTCTTTTTTTTTACTAAACACATGACAAAACGTGAAATGCATAAACTTGCATTAGCTGGCTGTTAGCGCCTTTGAAAAAAGCCCTTGTTTGTTGGAGACAAAAAGTCCCAGGATTTCCAACACAATTCTCTCCAGGATATTTCTTTTTTGCACTTTACTGCAGACTGTAAATAATGAGACTGGCAGCATATTAGGTTTTAGGGCAATAAAGTTTGGCAAAAGCGACATAGAGCTGAAAATACAACCAGAAGACTGACTGACTTTCGTATTTTTAAGTCCATCCCGTTGATGTGAAAGAGAGTGCTATTATTTACTATAATGAATCACAAAGCTAGGTTGTTTTTATTACCACATCAATCGGCACTTAATTATGGCTAATAGCTGCCTTGAGAATGAAACTTCATATTCTGTTGCTTTTATTCATATAGTTTTCATTTTAAAATATACATTTTTGTTTTTTTAACTGTATTTTGTAATATTCCATAACATCCAGCCTCTTGATCTGTTTTCAGATTTTTTTTTAACTCCCTCATTTCAGCAACGTAAATGTCTGCACTAGGCTCAGGGAGAAAGAGGCAAAATCAGTTGCTAGGAAACCTGGCACCATTCACTTGCTAAGTCTATTGAACATAATATGGAAGAAGAAGATGGAATGCAGAAAAAAAAATAGGTTGCAGTAGTAAACCCTTGGTAATATAGAATTGTAATGTCTTTGTGAACATCGATATGTTTTACTGATGGAGACATAATGAAAATAATCATTTCGAAGCTCATTGATGTAGGATGAAGTACAGGTCATATGGATCACACATTTAGGTTCAGTCTTTTACACTTTACTGCATATGTCACGAGTCAATTTTGCTCATGATAGCAAGCAAAATCCTTTAAATTTATGTGAAACATATTTACGGCTAAAATATTAAATTATACATGGATCTTTATAGTCAGCTAGAAAAAAGATCATTAACCTAACTGAGCTGATATAGATTGCTGCTGATTAGACTGGCTGAAGTTTGCTACGTTCAGCTGCAGAATAGACTCATTCACGTTGTAGAATCTTATAAGAACATCCATCAGTATTAGAATATTTTACCTGCACCTTCCCCCTACCACTAGCCACCATTCCTGGCACCAAATGTCTGCATAAATCACTCCTCCGACAGGTTCAGTGTTTTATTAATGTATTCCCTTAAGCAACTCTTTTCAAAGGGAGGAAATTTCAAAATATTCTTTTTGGGAATTATGGATCATACTTGCTTTTCATTTCGAATTCCCTCTCTTCCTCTTCATGTTGGAATGTAAATATGTTTGGCTGGAAATCAAGCCTCGGTTGTATATTCCAGAAAGGATGTTGAATAGCATTTGATTTGCTAGCCTGTAGTATATTGTATTTAAAAAGAAGAAAAAAATATTAAAGACTTGGACTACATTATGCCTCCTCAAAATTTGGAGCTTTAATGTAAGTATAAGGTGTGTGCGTAGTTTGTGTGTCTGTGTCGTGGTGTGTTGTGTGAAGTAACAGTAATGAAATAGCCTATCTTTTGAAATGATAATAGCATAGGCTGAACAGTAGAAGGATTTAACTTGTAAATTTTAAAAGTTCAAGTATTTCTCAAAGTACTCTAATGATAAATTCATGCAACCTAGACAGTTTGTAAAGTTTTCCAAAGGGACTCTATAAATTGATGACGTGATAATTTAACAGTTCATATCGCTACAATAGAATAATGCTCAAAACCAGGAAAATAATATTCATTCAGATTACATGTTCACAAACTTGCATTCTTTATTATCTGGCTGTATTACCATAAGGATTGGTAACCTTCCTTTAGAATTTATATGTTGAAAAGAAATTTTCCTCTGGGTTAAATGTTACTGTGATTGCTGTACATGGAACATTGAAACGTTTTCTAAAAGTATGAGAGGAACAGAAAATAACATGATTAATTGATGGCCATGACCAACATTTGTAACTAAATTCTAATTTCAAAATGTTGGATGGAATTCTTATGTGGTTAGACAAACAGGCTACATTCCATTCCCAACCTATGCAGAGTTAGTTACCTAACTGTATGGCTCCAGTAAGAATGTTCCAAGTTGCTTCAGGATCTCTGGGACAAGAAACAGAAATATGGTCATGAGTTTTCCTTATTGCAATTCAATAACTCCCACAGTGAGAGCTGTATGCAAGTAAGGAGCAGTTGCCTCTCCACATTCCACCACTAAATAATTTGGCATCATGCATTGTCAAATCACGTTCATGAATAATGCTAACCTGACGAAGGATCTATAAAGAGATCGGTAGTGATGTTCTAATAGATTGAGGGAATCGGTGAACTCCAGAAGCACAAGGACTGGCAGCCAAGAGATTTGACTGTTCCAATGGCTTACACTTTGATTTGTGTCTTTGTTTTTCACTTGAACTTCCCAGTGAACTGTTCTATTAGTTACTTATTGATTTGATAAACTGGTAGCCAGACCATTCAGCAAAACTCAACCCCCAATCACATAATAGTGACTCAGCTGAGTGTCACACCATCTCCCCCTGCCCCTCAACACCAACCCCCCTCCCCCCCCTCCCCCACCCCCCAACTTCCTTCAGTGAAGTGCTCACTCTCTGGTGAAACTCATGTGTTCAGGAGGCACAAAACATTCTGCTGCTTGGGTAGGATTATCAAGGTGAAGTGATTTCCACTGACTACTTTCAGTTAATCAGCTTCTATTCCATACTTTCTGACAAAATTATGCTATCATGTGGAGAAATCATTGTTGTCTAGAAGATTGGAACACAAATAGACACTGTCTGAGTTTTAAAAGGATTTGCAAAATTAGTTTTATATATCACTGTAAGCGAAGTGAAAGATGTAGCAAAGGAGAGAAGCTCGGAAGATGTAAATACTTCATAAAATGCAGAAGGGAAATACCATCCACATTGGTACTGGTATCTGCTTGCCTTTACTAAGCTTATACGATCCTTCATATTTAGGCCCTGGAGGAGCTAATAATCTATAGCTAAGGGAACTGTGTGCCTGAATTATTGACTAGAAACACTTGCTGTCACCAATAATTATTTATCCAGTGGCAGCTAACCTTCATCGTACATGGCTCAGTGAATGTGGGACCACCTATATTGTCACACTGAGACTTATAGATACACATTGCTGATTATAAATACAGTCTGTTTTGTTATAATGAGCATTTCTTCCACGCAAATTGGCTATAGTGCGATTGACGAATTTTGACCATTATTAATAGAATACGAACTTTCCTTACCTGCATTGGCTATAACGCGATTTCGGTCCCATAGGTTTAAATGGTGCTGCTAATGGGTGATTTTCACATATTATGGGATCTCATGGGTAAGAACGATCTTATTATATCAGAACAGACTGTATATAAACACTGTGTTGGTCATAGACACATTTTGTATTGGTTATAGATCTATAGTGTTGATTATTGATATATAGATACTATGCGGATTATGGACACTGTGATTTGGTTATAGCTGCATGGGGATGATGATAGGTCATTCTGTATTAACAGCAACCTCACGCTATAGAAAATTGCGCTAAGGAAAACTGCCATAGAAAATTGCACTGTAGAAGCACGTTAATAGAAAATTGCTATATCCATTCAGCAGAAAGTCTGAATTATCTAAATAATGTCCACAATTCGTCAATTGTGTTATACCCAATTGACGCTGATGAAATGGGCATTATAGCAGAACAACCTGTATAAACACCGTCTCGATCATAGACACCAGATTTGTGGGTTATAGATTCATAGTGTTAACCATAGATATATAAACACCTCAATAAAAGGATGTCTGAATATCTAAACAACCCCATGGCCCTTTACACTGTGTCCCCTCTCCAATCTTCACTTGCCTTCCAGAATCCTCAGCCCCTCAGGATTCCAGCCCCATCTGAGATCTTCACTGGTCCACTCTGAACCCCATTATAATTCTCAGGTATCCTTGGAATAGAGACAAAGACCCATTTATGCTTACTCTCGGTTTGTACCAGCCCACCAGTCTTCCATCCATCTTAGTGTAAAAAGAGGTTTTATTTTCTGCAGTATCTTTTGTTGTGCTACCTTACCAAAAGCTTTCTGGAAATCAAAGCTTGTATTCCTTATATTTCTTTATCCAAAGTGAATGATACTTGTTCAAAGATTGGTTAAGCATGACTTCCATTTTACAAATTGTACTGACTCTTTCTGATTACCTCTTGGGTTGTTCTGAATGCATGACTTCAATCCCTTTCACTATCTATTCTCACACCTTCCTTACAACTGATCTCAAGCGAACTGGCCAATTGATTACTATTTTCTTCCTCCTTCCCTTCTTTAATAGAGGGGTTACTTTCCCATTCACAGGAATCTTTGCTGAACCTAGGGAATTTTAGAAAATTAAGATTAATGTGCCTACTTCCTCATGAGCAACCTATGTTAAGACCCAAGGATAAGGTCCATCATCCTTATTGGAGACTGGTCGTCCATAGCTTTATTGGCTGTTTAAAACCATATTTCATGTGGTTGCAATTTCAATAAGCTTTTGTCTTCATAGAATGCAGAACATAGAACAGTACAGCACAGGAACAGGTCCTTTGGCCCATCATATCTGTGCTGACCATGATGCTATTCCAAACAAATCCCATTTGCCTGTACTTTTCTCACTGGAATGTACGAGGTTGAGGGGTAACCTTACAGAGGTTTATAAAATCATGAGGGCATATATAAGGTGAATAGCAAAAGTCTTTTCCCTGGGTTTGGTGAGTTCAAAACTTGATGACATGATTTTATAAGGTGAGAGGAGAAGGATTTAAAAGGGACCTGAGGGGCAACTTTTTAACACAGAGGATGGCTTGATTGTGGAATGAACTGCCAGAGGAAGTGGTAGATGCTGATACAGTTAAAATATTTACCAGATATTTGGAGAGGTACATGAATAGGGAAGGTGTACATCATTGCTGATGTCAACTGCAGGTGACAAAAGGGATGAGAATCATTTTTATGTCGTGTCAGCCCAACTCAAGTATGCCTCTAGTAGCCAGGGACTTGAGAACAGTGATTGAATAGAAGGGAGCTGTGAGAAAGGGAGTTCCAAGTTTTTGACCCAGTGACAGTGAAAGGGTGGTGTCATGGCTCCAAGTCAGATCCATGTGTGGCTTGGAGGGAAACCTTCAGGTTCTGGCATCTGCTCCTAGTGGTAGAGGGTTCAGGCTGTCAAAAACGTCTGGCAGGTCGCTAAGACACACACTTTCATTTCTCATTATATATTTAAAATTCAATTCCACAGTCATCTTTATTTCTTCCAATGGTGCTGAGTTTAAATTGTCACTTACACTGACAGTTGGTTTATCAGCTTCCATGCCTGCTCCTCTGCCAGAGGATTGCTTGTTTCACCTCCAGAGTTGGTCACCTGCCAGGGTGAGCATAGAGATCACCTTGGTAGAGTTGGTACAGAGATCACACTGGCAAATTCAGCACACAGATCAGCCTGGTAGATTCAACACAGAGATCACCCCGGCAGAGTCGGCACAGAGATCACCGCAGCAGAGTCAGCACGGAGGTGCAGAAGGACAATCAGAAACAATGGCAGCATTTGAAGTGGAAAGACTAAGGGAGGCTCTGAGGGGGAAAAAGTTTGAAAATACATGATAAGATTTGTTTATTTTTGTTATATCATAACTTGATACCTATAAAGTGCCCATATGTGATGCAGATTTCAACCTTCAACCAACACTTAAGATCAACAGGCAAGTTTCTGGACATGTTAAGACACTAATTTTTATTCTCTTGTAATTTTTTTAGACGCCTGTAATGCAAAATAGGAGACTATGGCACTGGAAAAATCCCAACTACTGTTTCTCCACTGGTGCTATGTGTAGCTGTACGTGTGTTAGAGAGAGTGGTCTGTGTGTGTACGAGAGAGAGCATGATATGAGTATGTTAATGTGATTGTGTGTGTGTGTGTGTGTGTGTTGGAAGCTGGGAATTGATTTGGGAGCAGTAATGACATGAATTGAGAGCTGGGGCTTTCACCACCAAAGCTAAAGGCTGTGAGAGGTATCTGTGATACAGTCTGACACTGACTTTATTCCATTTTGCACTGTGAAGACTTATCATCTTTGTGACTAACTCTTAGCCTTCTGCATCCATTCCATCTGACAGCCAGAGATTAAATGGAGAGAAGATTGCAAATGAGTTGTAGAACATGAACAGCCACATACGTCAACCCAAATATAATAGCTAAACAAAGCAGCTCTATCTCTTTATAAATTCTTTTACTTGTTTATCAGTAGCTTCACTCACTACATGTATTTTATATTTTTATTGTTTTCTTGTGTCTTTTAATAAAGATTAAAAATTGTTTGTTTTGAAAAGATTACTTATTTTCATATTTTTGGTGTTTCCTTTACTGGAGTTTCTTCAAGTTAAAATTATTTGTTTTCTGTGCATCAATTATTGTTATATTTTCAGTGTGTCTTCCTTAATAATAATTTTTAAAAGATTTCTGTTTTCAATATTTCAATTGTTTCAGTAAGACCATGCTATTAAATAGATATATTTTTTCTGTTTCTTAATAATTTTTAATAATTACAAGAATAATGTGTTTCTTCACATCTCGCATTTAAGATCTGGCTTCATCAAATTTAATTTGCCAATGAAATTTAAAATCCACATCAACATTAAAAAGGTACATTAAGCTGAAAATTATATCAGGGGAATAATTAAATTAAATTAATTATTTCCAGAGTGCAACCTCCAGAGTAGCTACCAGTCTGCACCAACAATATCAGCTGACAGGGCAGCTCCCAATGACTGCACAACCCACAATGCCAATGGTACAAGCTGCCCAAAATAGTGAGAGATTCTATGTTGAGCTAACCGGGAGTTACCAACCTCTACAAGCCTCAAACACTGGTTGAATTACTGTGTTTTTTTCTGGACCACTGCTACTGTTTTTCCCTTCTGGAAAGAGTCTATGAATGTTGATTAGACTGCTGAGGCAGACAATTAGTACTACTATTTTCAAATGGTTTTGCCACACAGTTAATAAAATGACCATTTGGAAGAAGTTGGTGGTGAATACAGTGTGATGTTGAATTCCTGTGTATGACCAGATGGCCAAATTCAGTTCAGATTCAAATCAGAATATCATTGTTTTACATCTAGAAAATTGTATCATACAATTAAATATTGAGCAGTACTGATACACCCCTTAAATATAAGACAGTTGTACCACTAACAAGAGTGAATACACTCAACAAAATACCTAAAAGGACAGTTTAGCCTTATAACGGACAAATTGTTCAAGTGTTATGTTACTCAAACTATCAAAGGTTCTAGGACTGTCAAAAACATTAACAGATTAATAATTTTTAAAAACCATGATAAAAGATGTATTTAGTCCAAATGGCTGCACTTATTTCTTTAAGTATAGTATATTTTGTCTTGTTTGTAATAACATGAACCACAAAACATCTTTCAGCACAATTATAAGCCAATCTGAAATGTATTGTTTATTTTTAGATTAGATTACTTACAATCTGGAAACAAGCCCTTTGGCCTAACACGTTTACCCCAACCCGTCGAAGACCAATCCACCCAGATCCATTCCCCTACATTTACCCGTTCACCTAACACTACGGGCAATTTAGCATGGCCAATTCACCTAACCTGCACATTTTTAGACCGTGTGAGGAAACCGGAGCACATGGAGGAAACCCATGCAGACACAGGGAGAATGTGCAAACTCCACACATACAGTTGCCTGAGGAGGGAATTAACCTGGGTTTCTGGCGCAGTGAGGCAGCAGTGCTAACCACTGTGCCACTGTGCTAACCACAGTGAAACAGTTTTGTGTCAGTTATGGCATTTCCAGGAGCACTTTTATTTCTCAGTCGTTAATTGTCAAGTTTAAATCCCACTCCAGAAACTTAAGCACAAAAGTTAAGGCTTATATTCCACACCTGTATTGAAGTGGTGACAGTTTTTGGATTAAACATTAAAATAAGGCTAGTTGAAGAACAGCAGCGAAATTATCCCTGGCATTGGCCAATATCATCAATCCACATTAATGAAGATCAGATTTAGCTGGTTATTATTTCATTGCTGCTTGTGGGGGCTTGCTGTGCACACATCATCTTCCGTGTTTTGTCTATTACAACTGCACATTAAGACATTGCAAAATGTTTAAATTTTCAATAGCAGATGTGAGTCCTTTTTTGTAAGTTGTATGTATTTTTGAAGCAGAGGAGGATGCAAACCAATAGGAGATCCAGCAAGAACATGATGAATGATATTCATCTTGTACAGGTTCTATTTGTCATGTCAAACACTTCAAATTCATTCTTATGTGTAGGTTGGCTTAAATATTTCCACAAACCCAAAGTCTTTGGTAAGGTTAGTGTCCACAAAGGGTTGATATCTATCATTTACCTGGGTGTAACCTCTGGTAAAGATGATAGATAAATGCTGCACTTCTGGCGAGGCGGGGATGAGGGGGAGCGGTTGTGATTAACTTTATAACTATAAACAACAGCATTTCCTAAAACATAACTCAAGTTATGGAATCCTCAAGCATGAAAACAGATCCTTCAATCCACACCGACCATGATCCCAAACTAAACTAGTCCCACCTGCCTACGCTTGGTCAGTATTCCTCCAAACATTTCTTATTCATGTACTTTTCTAAATGTCTTTTAAATGTTGTAACTGTACCCTCATACACCATTTCAACTGGAAATTCATTCCACACCTTAACTACTCTGTGTAAAAATTTGACCCTTGTGTTTTTTTGTTAAAAGTCTTTCTCCTCTCATCTTAAACATATGCTGTCCCTTGTCATGAAATCCCTCATCCAAGAGAAAACACATAATTGAGAACTAAAATTATGAAGGTGCACCTTAAGAATTACAACATAAAATGATTTAAACTGACTTGATAAAGAACAGGTATACTTTTGACACTGGCAGAAGAATACTTGATTGTGATAAACCTAACAGGGATAAAAGGGAAGAATCATAGATGGTTACCATGGAGACGAAGGTCCTTTCCCCATAGCTCTGCACTTATTTTTCCCTCCTCAAGTGGTTATCCAATTCCCTTTTGAAAACCTATGATTGAATCTGTCTCCACCAGCCCCGGCACTGACTTCCTAATATTAACCAATCTCCACACAGAGAAATGTGTTCCCCATATTACCTGAGCTTCACTTGTCAATAACCTTAAGTCAGTACTCTTTGCTTCTTAAGCCTGCCATCATTGGGAACAGTTTCTCACTATCTACTCTCTCTACAATTCTCATGATTTTGACTACTATTACTTCTCCTCGCAACCATCTTCTTTTGGGATTTCAATCTCAGCTTCTCAAATATTTCTTCACAATTGAAACCCTTCATCCTTGGAAACATTCTCATAAATCGATGGATTTGCAACTCAAAAGCCTTTGATTCTGTCCTAATAGGACAGAATCCTTTGGTTGATGCTGAACCAGGATTTTAGGAAGATGGATCATAACTTTCCAGTTTTGGCACTTTAATCATCTATTTATAAAGCCCAGTTTCTTTTATGTCTTTTCAACTTTTTTCTGCATCTGCCTTGCCAACTTTAAAAATTTATGTACTTTTATTTTTGTTTTTGTTTATTATGCAATTTATGCCCATTCATCCATTATCCTGCCACTTAATTCAACTTAACACCTCAGTAACTTAAAAAGAGTGATACTTGATCTAAAATGACCTTCATAAGTGGCATTTCCCCATTAGCAATAGTAATGTTTGATGCTGCCCATCTGTCTCAGCTGTAATCTTTCAGAAGCAAGCTGTTGCTTCATTAACTTATAAACAACTTTCACGAATAAATCATTTCCTCTCATCATTTTCTGCTGTCTTTTGAGGAATGACAGTAAGAAGTTTTCAAAATATCTAACCATAATCTTACAATCATTCTGCAGCTAAGCTGAAAGATCTGTCCAATTGCAGGGTTCTAACTTTTGCTAAGATGAAGAATCCAAATCCTTTTGCAACAATACAAACAATGTTTGTGATAAATGCCATTATGAAATCAAAAGACAAGTATAATAGGAATTATCCATTTCAAACTGTTCCAATATTCAGCAAAGTGAGAACAATTACTAGAACACTGGAAACTTCACAGATTAAGAGCCTCATTAATCTGTTTGCTGCAATGCTAAGGTATGCTGCAATGATAATACTCATGTACGTATAATCAGATTGAGTCAGATAATGAATCTGTACAATGCCACCTCTTTAGTTCAGCCAGTGATATTCCTTTGCTAAAATAAGTATAAACATCTCCAATGTTTAAGCAAAGTGGGCAGGTTTATAGATAGGACTAAAACTGGCTAAGGAATCCATGAAATCAGCAAATCTGAAGGTCCTCTCAATCTGAGCATCATATAGAGTGTCTCCTGCTCAGCTAAATGGACAACCTGGTGGTGGATGGAAGGTTTGGGTTGGTTGGGGTTGGGGTGGAGGAGCTGAAAACTTCTTTAAAGGGCCTAGAGAAGGATAAACCTTCCTAGGTATCTTGGACCTCAAAGAATGGACAGTTATCTTAGAGGAGCCAGTAGCTGGTTTATTCCACTCTTGACTACAATTTAAGTATGTTAATATAGGTCACACCTATCCATGGTGGAACACTCAAATATCTGTCATTGTATGTAGGATAACTGACATGGTATGGCAGAAAGTTTGTTTGTGTAGTGTTGGGTTTTGCAATTTTAATCCTCTCCTATCCTTCTGAGGTTATTGTGAGCTTGTGGAATATCAGGACTCAGGCCTCTGGAATGGCAGTGCACATTTATTCTTGAAGTTGCCATACTGAGCAGTAGGAGGATGTGTGCCTTTGCCAGTGATTGTCTTGCTTAATTAAACTTTGAGAGCAATGAACAAAGACCAGCAGCAGCTTATTCAAAACAAGAGATGGTGAAGTAAGCAGGTGTGTCAGCCCAGGATATTCCGATTCCCTACGTTGCTGACTGGAGTGACATTGAAAAAAGCCAGCAAACAAGATAGCCCATCTACCGTAGGAATGATCTGTAATATTGAAAAGTCAAAGAAAGGGACATCCATTAAAAAAAAATGTTTTCTGGAAATTTCATAATGAGTATATTTTACACTACAGCAGAAGAAATCAGGTTGCTCAAGAAGGCAACTTACTACCACCTTCGCATAGGCAACTAGGGAAGTGCAATAAATGCTGGCTCAGCTAGTGGTGCATATGTCCCAAAAATAAATGTTAAAAATCTTCGTTCTTCTTTCAGACATGGTGACATCCTGATCTGTCAAGTTAAACATAGTTTAACTCCATCTTCCTCTTTCTATTGCTTGACCCGCTGAGTGTTTTCAGCATTAAATGCTTTGATTTCAAATATTGCAGCATCTGCTGCGTCTTTCCTCATGCTCCATTGTAACAGTGGTTCAGTCAATAGAATCCTGCTCAGGTATTGCTGCATCCAACCCAAGGTGTTTTTTCTGTCTTTATAAATATTGATCCAATAATCCAGTATCTTCTACTTTACATGGGAAATGCACTCAGCAAGCTTTGCATACAGTTGCCGTGTGGACTTCAAGTGTCACATAGTTCAGGTTATTATGTGTCAAGTATCTCATGCAAACTGTTGGTCTCAGGTCCAGATTGTGATAGCTGTTGTCTGAGTACTGTATGGACAGTATCAGCCCTTTAAACTGAGGCAAGCCTGAATAAATGTTTTTATTGGGTTCTATCAGCAAAATCTTGAAACATTCTATTTGTGGACACTTTGGGGGCTAAATTAAATAACTCTTAAAACAGGTCACTGAGATTGTGATGCATGATAAATTTGTGCCTGTAAATTACAATGCAGGTAGCAAGCCAATTTTGTGCTACTTAATTTTTAACATGAAGGCGATGTGCACATCAGTGCGAAATGTGCTTGGATTGGCTGGACCTGTGAACAGTGATTCAATATATTGAGTGGTTAGCATCGATTAATGCAAACCTGCACAATTTAGAGGAAGACTGCATGTCTTAGATGAGGGATGTACCTCAGTACCTCACTCTACCACAAGCCCACAGATAAACTCATGATGCTGCACTTCTCTAGCTTCCACCCTAAACATGTTAAAAAAGCTACCCCCTACAGTCAAGCCCTACGCATACACAGAATCTGCTCAGGTGAGAAGGAATGCAACGGACATCTAAAGATTTTAATGGATACTCTCATAAGAAAGGGATATGATGCTCAACTCATCACTTGCCAGTTCTGACGTGCAACAGCAAAAAACCTCAACAACCACCTCAGAAGACACACTTAGGAAACGACTGACAGAGTACCCATTATTGTCCAATGCCCCTCTGGAGAGGAGAGACAATACCACATTCTTCGCAGCCTGCAACATGTCATCAATAATGATAAGCGTCTCACCAAGATGATCCTATGCATCCACTTCTCACCTTCAAACAACCGTCAAACCTTAAACAGACCATCATTGACACCAAACTACCAGCCTAGGACAATATCGACCTTGACACCACACAACCCTGCCATGGCAACCTCTGCAAGACATGTCAGATGATCGACATGGATACTACCATCACACATGGGAACAGCACTCACCATGAATACAGCACAGACTTGTGACTCAGCCAATGCTGTCAACCTCATATGCTGCAGGCAAGGATGCAGCATGGTATGTTGGTGAGACCATGCAGACACCACAACAACAGATAAACTGTGCAACAATCACTAAGCAGGAATATTCCCTCCCAGTCAGGGAATAGTTCAGCAGTAAGGGCATTCAGTCTCCGATCTTCGAATAAGCATCCTCCAAGGTGGCCTTCAAGATACACAACAATGCAGAATCGCCGAGCAGAAACTGATAGCCAAGTTCCATACCATGAAGATGGCCTCAACCATGATCTTGGGTTCATGTCAAGCTACATATAACCCCACCATACTGTTCTGTACGTGTAAAATCTTCCTTACTGCCCTGTTTTGACACCATCACCCTGATAAATTGTTATGATCTCTTAGCAATTTTTGAGAAGTCTGGAAGTCATTTCTGATATGACTAATGAACCTAAAGGATCCAATAGACACCACCAGCAAAAGTAAAGTCATTTACAAGATACCAAGAACTGTAAAAAAAATGTCACCAGACAAACTAGCAGGAAACTTACCACCAGGATACATGAACACCAAGTGGCCACCAAAAGACACGACCTACTTTCACTAGTTTCTATACATATAGACAAAGGACACCACTTTGACTGGGACAACACACATATCCTAGGACAGGCAAAACAAAGACATGCATGAGAATTCTTAGAGGCATGGCATTCTAACCAGAACTCCGTCAATAAACGCATCGATTTAGACCCTATCTACCTTCCCTTGAATAAAGAACCGAAATGACATAACCCACCTTTAGAAACCAAGACCTATAAATGGAGAAGTGGGACATACCACCTGCACTTCATCCGAGACTCTCACTGATGATGTTACCAAATATGGTGACAAAACGTCTGAAACCAAATCTCCAAGGTCAGTGAGCTAACTTACAATCTTGTTATAATCTCTCTACCTTAAGTAATTTGTATAGTCTTGGATTACTTGTTACTGTGGTTAGACCCTCGGCATGTGATGCTTATACCTATCGTGTAATTTCAGTCACTTGGTTTGTCTCCAGCACCACCTTATTTATATTATTTGTAATTATCTCTCTGCCTCATTTAATTGGATTACAGATAATTCCTTCACTTGTCATTCAACTGTTGACACTATTCTCACACTGGAGGAGAAAGTGAGCACTGCAGATGCTGGAGATCAGAGCTGAAAATGTGTTGCTGGAAAAGCGCAGCAGATCAGGCAGCACCCAAAGAGCAGGAGAATCGACATTTCGGGCATGAGCCCTTCTTCAGCAATGATTCCTGAAGAAGGGTTCATGCCCGAAACATCGATTCTCCTTCCCTTTGGATGCTGCCTGACCTACTGCGCTTTTCCAGCAACACGTTTTCAGCACTATTCTCACATTGTCTAATACTCCTGGTCACCTGCACAGACTTATTATTCAACACTCCACTCACACCAGTTGTATGATCTTTTGATCTCTGTGCCCTTGATCTTTCTGCCTATAAATTCTGTGTCTGTGTGCTCTTCTCTCTCACTATACCTGCTGAAGGGGCAGTGCTCCGAAAGCTTGTCACTTTAAATAAACCTGTGGACTATAAACTGGTATCATGTGACTTCTAGCATTGTGACTGGAACAGGTACTGGCAGTTTTGAAAAGGCCCAGGCTTATATTAATAAGCATGGTACATGAAGAGGGACTTAGGTCTCTCTCAAAATGATGGCCGTGGATGCACAAAAGCCTTTTAAATTGATCCAGCTTTGTCCCCTTGATATGGCCCACATGCTGATAATTATTCCACAAAAGTGAGGACTGCAGATGCTGGAGATCAGAGTCTAGATTAGAGTGGTGCTGGAAAAGACAGCAGGCCAGGCAGCATCGAGGAGCAGGATGAAGGGCTTTTGCCCGAAACATAGATTTTCCTGCTCCTTAGATGCTGCCTGACCTGCTGTCATTTCCAGCACCACTCTAATCTAGACTCTGATCTCCAGCATCTGCAGTCCTCACTTTTGCGGAATAATTATCAGCATGTGGGCCATATCAAGGGGACAAAACTGGATCAATTTAAAAGGCTTTTGTGCATCCACGGCCATCATTTTGAGAGAGACCTAAGTCCCTCTCCATGTACCATGCTTATTAATATAAGCCTGGGCCTTTTCAAAACTGCCAGTACCTGTTCCAGTCACAATGCTAGAAGTCACATGATACCAGTTTATACTCCAACAGGTTTATTTAAAGTCACAAGCTTTCGGAGTACTGCCCCTTCAGCAGGTATAGTGAGGGAGAAGAGCACACAGACACAGAGTCATACAGCATGGAAACAGACCCTTTGGTCCAACTAGTCCATGCCAACCATTTTCCCAAACTAAACTAGTCTCATTTACCTGCATTTGGCCAATACCACTTCAAACCTTTCCTATTCATGTACTTATCCAAATGTCTTGTAAATGTTGGAACTGTACCTGCATCCAGCACTTTGTCTGGCTGTTTGTTTCAAACACGAACCACTCTCTATAAAAAAGTTGCTCCTCATATCCTTTTTAAAACTTTCTCTTCTCAACTTAACGACATGACCCTTGGTTTGAACTCCCTCACTTGAGGGAAAAGACCCTTGTTATTCACCTTTTCTGTGCCCCACATGATTTTATGAAGCCCTATAAGGTCAACCTGATATGCTCCAATGAAAAAGGTCCCAGTCTATTCAACGTATTGTTTTAAAAGGAAGGATATACATGCTTTGGAGGCTGTTCAGGGGGAAACATTTTCTAGACTAATATCTGAAATGAAGCATTGTTTAAAGAGGAAAGATTGGATAAGCTAGGCGTGTATATGCTGGAGTTTGGAAGCCTAAGTGGTATTTGCTCGCAACATTCAAGATCTTGTGGGGTCTTGGCACAGTAGACGTGGAGAGGATATTTTCCCTTATGAGGGAATCCACAGCAAGAGGTCCCTGTTTAAAAATCAAGGGTCGCCCATTTAAAACAGATGAGGTTTATTTTCATCTCAGAGAATTGACTCTGTGGAACTCTTCTCCTGAAAAGAAAAATGAATCCTTGAATATTTTTAAGGTAGTGGAAGATTGATTCTTTGTTAAAGAAGGGGGTGAAAGGTTATCATGAAGAGGTGGGATTTTGGATTTGAAGTTACAATCAGATCAGTCACAATCTTCTTGAATGATGGAGCAGGCTTGAGGAGTAGCATGGCCTACCCCTACTCCTAACTGTATGTGATTGCAGAGAAAACTAAAGAATACTTGATCATGACCAGGAGGGGGAAACCAAAGCTTTTTGGCAGTTTTCATCTGGTGCATGGTGGAGATGTCCTGAATGCCAACTTTATGCCCATTTATTCCATGTGGGGTTGCCAACTTGGTTTAGATATAATCCTGAAGATAATAATACAAGACCATCGGCCTGCAATTGCCCTCTTAAGTTATACAGTCTTTTTTTCATATATTCAGTATATCTACAACTAATAAACAGAAATTATCAAAAAAACTTTTAAATACTGACAGGATTCATGTCCTTGGTTAAGCACAACAGTGAATGACAGCTTAGTCCTTCATTCCTATAGGGTCTAGAAGGATCCAAGATGTGACAATTGGAATTCCTAGGTTAGGCATTCTCTCATAGAATTCTTCAACCCTATAGGATTCAATGCTGGAGGACAATTGTGTGCCTAACAGCTGAGTTCATAATCAACATGATTTTCAGGCTATTCTATGTCTGCAGTGATGATACGTTCAAATCTTCTCCTTTGCTGAGATTGTTTAAAGGCGGAAGATGCAATCTTGATCATTTCAATTCAGTGACAGGAGTTCTAAACTACTTAGGCAGTTCAATCATTTAATTGAATTTAATCTCTCCCAGACTGCAATGTCCTTTTTCTCCCCCTCTAAAGCTAGAAGCAACAATTACATCAGCACTAAATTGTTACATAAAATCCTGGAAATGATCCCAAGATAGAAGTTAAAGTGGTCTTATTATGAGTAACTCTTCACAATACTATTGAACTGGTCCACAGTGATGGATAGCAAACAGGTTGAAAGGAGCATTCTTTTCCTCACTGAAAAGTGTTTGGGTAGGCTGCATTCCTGGATCAGATGAGTACAGTCTATTCTGAAACCTCAACTCAAACTCAGCAAGGGACTGTTTAAAGTGCAGCAATTATGAAGGTGCACCTTTATAATCTTGTTCTTATTTCCTCAAGCTTCCACTTAATGAATGCAGGATTAATAAGGAAGGCACATGTAGTCACACAATATACTCCTTTCAATAATTGTACTGTTCCTTACTCCATTGTCCATAAACCTAGCAACCTGTCTTGCTGAAACAACCTTAAAGAAAGGACACAACACCAGGTTATAGTCCAACAGGTTTAATTAGAAGCACACTAGCTTTCGGAGCGCCGCTTCTTCATCAGGCGATAGTGGAGGGCTCGATCGTAACACAGAATTTATAGCAAAAATTTGCAGTGTGATGTAACTGAAATTATACATTGAAAAATTGATTGTCTGTTAAGCCTTTCATCTGTTGTTCTAACAGATGTACCAATGTAATAATGGCTAGATATCTAGTTTAGGCGAGGTTGATTGAGAAACAAATGTTGTTCAGGACACTAGGGATCTCTACCCTTCAATCCAACACGGCAGGATTGTTTACATCTACTTGACACACAACGTCTCCATTTAACATCTCATTCACTGGCTTAGCAGTCAACATTCTTTAAATATTTTAATCACAGCAGTGTCTTCATTCTTCCTGTTTAATTATAATAAAAGCGCAGAGTTGCACAAATGTTTATTGTTGGTCAACTTCTATCCTCAACTTTATGTTCAACTATATCAAGGGTTATGCAGAAAAGAGGAGTTGAAGATAATCAGATCAGCTGCTATTTCACTGAATGGCAGTGCAGACTCGATGGGCTGAATAGCCTACTTCTGACTACACCTTATGGTCATGGTGATAGCACATTAAATTTTGAATGGAAAATTAAAGAAAAATGTACTTTTTAAATACTGTTTAGAAGGTACTATTTACAGGGGCTATCTCCATGTGTACATGATTTATCTGGTCCATGTGATGGCCAAGGTTAACATAGTGGCACTATTACAGAGCTCAATAAGGTAAAAATATGTTTCTTCTGTGTCATGGCTATTTGCCGGTTGGTTCCAGCTCCATTCTGACCTTTATTTAACTTTATTTAAACAGTAGTCAGTTTTTAGACAGACTGTAATCGCGCACAATTTACAGGGGCTCAGAGAGTTTAGGCAGCATTCAAGGAACAGGAGAATCGACATTTCAAGCATGAGCCCTTCTTCAGGTTCCTGAAGAAGGGCTTATGCCCGAAACGTCAAATCTCCTGTTCCTTGGATGCTGCCTGACCTGCTGCGCTTTTCCAGCAACACATTTTCAGTTCTGATCTCCAGCATCTGCAGTCCTCACTTTCTCCTTAGAGAGTTTAATTAACCTATAGGTAATTGAACATTAATAATATTCTTTTTACTTAAATTCAATGCATCTTAATAAAGTATGAACCAGTGAGTAACCACTTAAGATGCTATAATCAACATCATTAAAATTAATGTTTAAGAAAATAGTTTGTGAATGTCATTTTTTGGGTGATGTGATGGAAACTCAACAGGAAAGGTGAATCAATTGTTGCAAACAAAAGAAGTTACGATCAAAGGAAATGGTTCATAAGGTTGTCACATAAAATAATAAATCCATTTAAGTGTAAAGTATAAGAATTTTTTTAGGTGTGTGAATTGAAAATGGTAGTTAGGCAACAGGAGATAAGGAGAAGCTATAATGGAAAATAGGGAAATTCTGGAGAAATTAGAGAAGTACTTTGTCTCTCTTCACAGAGGAGGATATAGAAAGTCTCCAAGAAATATTAGGGAATGAAGGGACTTGTGAGAATGAGGGACTGAAATAAATTAATATAATAAAGAGGTGGTAGTATGAAATGTTGGTTCAGATGAGCTACATCCAGAGTACTGAACGAGATGGCTATAGCAATAATGGAGGCATCTTCGAAAACTCTGTAGATTCCAGAGAGATTCCTTCAGACTAAAAGTACCAAAATGTGACTGTACTATTTAAGAAGGGAAGGAGAAAATTGAGAATGATTGACCTGCTAGTTTGATATTAGTGGTGGAGAAAATATTAGAATCTATTATGAAGGATGTGATAACTGGACACATGGAAAATAGTTTTATAAGTGTAAAAAAAATGAAGAAACTCTGTGGAGTAAAATAGAATTAAAGTTTTGAGTTTTAGCATGTCTGAGTTTTGAGGAAGAGTCAAACCAGACTCAGAACATTAACCCTATTTCTTTCCACTGATGCTGCCTGATCTGCCGAGTTTCTCCAGCATTCTGTGTGTTTGCTTCAGATTTCCAGCACCCGCAGCATTTTTCTTTTCTTTGAGAAAATAATGATATGGTCAACATGGGTTCATTAAAGAGGAATCATGTGTGGTAAATCTGTTGTAGTCTTTTGGACTGTTACTTGCAACACAGATAAAGTGAATTTGGATTTTCAGAAAGTCTTCAATAAGTTCCCTTAGATTAATAAACAAAATTAAGACACATGAGATTGGTGGTAATGTATACATATGGTTAAGAATTAGAAAAGAGTGTAAACAGAGAGTGGGAATAAATTTCTCATTCTCTGGAAGGCAGGCTATTACTAGTAGGATCAGGATCAGCGCTTGGAACTGAGGTTTTCACAAACTGTATCGATTATTTGGATGTGCAGAACAATTGTAATATTTCCAATTTTCTGATGCTTCCAAGCTATATGGGAATTTGAGTTGTGAAGAGAGTGCAAAGATACCCCAAGGGGATTTGGTCAGTCCAAGTGAATGGTCAAGGACGTGAAAGATAGAATATAATGTGCATAATTGTGAAGTTATCTGTTTTGGTAGAAAGAACAGGTGATACATTTCTTACATGGTGAGTATTTGGGAAGTGTTGATGTCCAAAGGAACAATGAGTCACTAAAAGCTAGCATGCAGTTTCAACTGTTCTCTAGAAGTATGAAAAACAAAACGTGGTATTGGTCTAAGAATCACAGAATCTGTGTTTGTCCTCCCACTCCTATTGCTTCCAGTCAGGGAGAGCACTGACAGTCAATAGGGAACAAGGGAATTGTGAAGGTTACCAGGCCACACCCAGCTTCAGTCACACTTTGTGAATGGAAGCCTAAAGAAAAGTGACCTGTCTGCCACAATGGAACAAATCACCTGGATCAGTGAGTGACAGTATGAAATGATCATTGAGACAGCTCCTTATCTCTCTGGTGAAGAGTCATCGAGATTCAAATCGTTCACATACTCTCTCTCTCTCCATGGATGGCTGCCTGACCCACTGTGATTTACAGTCTCCATTGTTTTTAGTACAGATTCCAGCATTTGCAGCAATTTGCTCCTCCTTATCTCCCTGCCTTTGTTTAAATAGTCTTTTTGTACCTGACCACTACACTTCGTAGTGGTATATAGATTTCTGTATATAGATCCTTATGTCTACTTGAACCATTCTGTTCCTTATTTTTAACCATTTCAAAACCTCTAAATATTTTTGGCCAAAATGGATGTCCTTACACCTAACTTATTTAAAATTCATCTACTATAGTCTTGTCCCATTCACTTAATCCACCAATGTCTCTTCATAATGTTATGCTCCATTCTATTTAACATGTGATATTACCAGGCTCAAAAACATCAAAAAGAACTCTATAGGGTAACAGGTGTATCATTCAGGGCTTCTTTTGTAAGTATTCCACTTTAATTAATTTGCTTCATTTTCTCTCTACAATCATTCTCTGCAGCTCCAGGTAAAAGCCATTGTTTTATCAGTTTAAACTTTGCACTTGAACAGTGAACTTTTGAAAGCAGTTCCAGTTTCATCTCTAGCCCTCAGCTCCGAACCTCAGATTGCATTTGGAAGCAGAAACTAGAAGAGCCAATGGAAGAGAGATATTGAGGCAGGGGATCTGGTGGGGTGGGGGGGAGGGAGGGAAGTTGAGAATGGAAAACAATTGGTCGAGTCTGAATCCTGAGGATAGGAAAGAGAGGCCTGAGGTGGAGGAGAAAGAATTAAATCCATGGGATGGAGATGGGGGAGATCTCAATCCTGGGGTGGGGGAGGAGGAAAAAAACCCCTCCCATTTAACTCAGCACCAGTATCACCACCCCTGCCCCCCATCTGTCTACTGGTCAAATGTCAGAGTTGTCATTCATCCATTAATCTTAAGTTCGTGGCCCTCCATCTGGTTGGACAGTCTGGCTAGGCTACTTTGGAAAATGCTTTGTGGCAAATCAATCCCAATCACAATTATTATGGTAATATAAATAAAATCCCAACATCCCTAATGAAGACCATGAAGAAATCTTTTAATTAGCTTTGCAAAGCATATTAAGGAAAACATGTGAGTTTACAAGTTTATTATTAAAATCCAAAATAGATTTCAACACTTGAAAATCTCCACTGAAATTGTCACTTATGTCATTCTTTGACACATAAAAAAGAATGAGATAATAAACATGCTCCTCAAATGTGTCTCATTAAAAGGATACCTATGATCATGGGTTTGAACTGTTTTTTTTCTTTCGGTAAGCCTAATAATAAGTTTAATTAGATTGGTTTACTTTGGTGTTAAGGTTTAAAGATAGTTGGAGGATTAACAGGGTGAGGTTTCATTGGCTGCAAGTATATGTGTTCACCAATAGCCAGGAACCAGGTAAATAAAAAGGGAGAATACATTTTTGCACTACTGCCACACAATTTGCATGTTGCCTGTTAATTGCAGTTTGCTCAGCACATACCAGTTACAGCAAGGAAAAAAAAATCATGGCATAAGATTGCTGATGTTAAATAACGTATGGAGCTTGTTCAAATTTTGACACGCGAGCACTGGGATTCTCTTTTGTCAGCTTCCGAACACATAGGGCAATCAAACGATGCGCAAATGCCTGCATGAAATGATATTCTATTTGATGCCAACTGATGACAATGATGCTAGTTGTGGTGTCAAATTATAGCTTTGCGATTGCTCTTGAGTGCAAGGAATGTCAATTGTTACCGAAATGTTGCATTTTAGTTCAAATGAGATCAACAGAGCCTAAGTTTGCCTAAACAGCTTATTTTTAAGAGCAAATGAAATCTCTTTAAAGCAAATTGTGTTAAATATGTCAGAGGTTTTTCTAGGAATTTTATAAGACAGTGACTATACTTCACAAGTGACCTGTTTGGCAGAAAAGCACATGAAACGTTCTGTGGTTGTGAACAGTAATGTATCAATGCAGGTCTGTCATTGCTGCTGTTCTTCTAGCCTGTGCCATTTTAGTTTTTTTTTATTGTCTGTGGTGAGGTCTGGACTGACTGGTCCTGGAGGAACTGAAGCTGAGCATCAATGAGTAGGTTATAGATGAGGAAGTGTTGCTTGATAACTATCAATTAATCTTCCATCATATTGTCAATGATTGAGGGGAGATTAATGGGATCATAATGTGGTTTTTTTTCATACAGAACACACCTAGGGCAATTTTCTGCATTGGTGGCTAGATGCAGTGTTATAGATCGGCTGGTAGCAGAACTTGTTCTGGAGCACAAATCAACAGTCTTACTATTATGATTTTGTCAGGATCAATAGCCTTTGTTACATCCAATGCTTTATGACTGGCATCTTATGATGCCGGAGGCCTGAAGAGGAGGCCAGTGAATCTTCCACTTGTGCCTTCTGGTTTAAAATGGTTCCAAATACCTCAACCTTGTTTTATTTGCACTACGACATTGGGCTCTCCCATCACTGAGAACAGGACTATTTGTGGAATCTCCCCCTCCTATGGTTGTGGTTAGACTGCCAAGCTTTGATGTAGCCTATCATTTGTGAGATCATTTAGCTCTTTCTGTGGCATGATGTTTCTCCTGTTTAATATGCATGTAGTTCTGTGCTGTTGCTTCACCAGGTTGGCACCTCATTTTTAGGTCCACCTGGTCTCCTCGAACCTGTTCTGCCATTCACTGAGATCACATCTGACTTATGGTCTAGCACCTCCATATCCTTCAATATTTGCAAATAGCAACAATCGATTAAGCGCATAAGACCATCAGGTATCAGAATAGAAATAGGCTATTCAACGCATCAAGTCTGTTTTGCCATTCAATCATGGCTGATATGTTTCTCAACTCCATTCTCCTGCCTTCTCCCTGCAAATCTAGCTCCCCATACTAATCAAGAACCTATTTATTTGTGTCTTAAATACGTACAACGGCTTGGCCTGCACAGCCCTCTATGGCAATGAGGACCACAGAGTCACCACCCTCTGGTTGAAAAAAATTCCTCCTCATCTCAGTTCCAAAGTGTTGTCCCTTCACACTGAGGTTGTGCCCTCAGATCCAAATCTCTCCTACGAGTGAAAACATCTTAACATCCAGTTGATCCAGCCTTCTCAGTAATCGGTAAATATTAAAAAGTCAACAACCGCTCCACAAATGACAATCCCCTCACTCCCAGGATCATTCTTGCTAGCCTCTTCTGGACTTCCCCCAACACCAGCACATCCTTCCTCAAGTACAGGGCCCAAAACTACTCACAATATTCAAAATGTGGTATAACCAGAGCTTTATACAGCCTCAAGCAGTACATCCCCGCTCTTCTATTCTAGTCCTCTTGAAATGAATGTTAAGGTGGAATTTGCCTTCCCAGCTGACAATTCAATTTGTTTGTTAACCTTAAGAGAATCCTGAAGCCCCATTCTGCTTCAGATTTCCAAAGCCTTTCCCCTTCAGAAAATAATTTGTGCCTCTATTCTTCATTCCAAAGTGCATAACCTCACACTTTCTTGCATTGTATTCCATCTGCCAATTCTTTGCCCACTCTCCTAGCCTGCCCAAGATCTTCTGCAGTCTTCCCACTTCAACACTACCTGTCCCTCCAGCTACCTTTGTGTCACCTGCAAAATTATCAACAATTCCCTCATCTCCTTTTTCCAGATTGTTAATATCTAACGTGAATAGTGTGATCCCAACACCAACCCCTGCAATTCTCACTAACCATTCACTGCCATCCTGAATGTCCTCACTCGTGGCCTTCCCTCAGTCAGCCAATCCTCTATCCATCTTGTCACTAACTCTTTGGGCAATTATCTTATTTAGAGGCCTCCTGTGTAGGACGTTATCAAAGGCCTTCTGGAAATCCAATTCATCCACTGGCTCTCCTTTGTCTAACTTGCTTATTACCTCCTGAAAGACTTCAACAGATTTGGTAGACATGACCTCCCTTTGACAAAGCTATGCTAACTCAACCTAATTTTAACATGCACTTTCGATACTCCGCAATATCATCTTTAATAAATCAACTCTAAAATCTTACCAACAACTAAGGTTGGGCTAACTGGCCTATAGTTTCCTGTCTACTGCCTCCCTCCCGTCTTATGCAGGGCTGTTACATTAGCCATTTTCCAGTGCTCTGGGACCCTCTCTGACTCCACTAGTTCCTGAAAGATCACCACCAATGCCTCCACAACCTCCTCAGCTAACTCTTTCAGAATACTAGAATGTAATCCATCTGGAACAGGTGATTTATCCCTCTACAGACCTTTCAGCTTCCTCTGCACCTTCTCCTTAATGATGGCCACTACATTCATCTCTGCCCCCTGACTTCCTGAAATTTCTGGTATGCTGCTGTGTCTTCCACCATGAAGACTGATGCAAAGTACTTATTCAGTTCCTCTGCCATTCCTTTTTTCTACATTAACACTTCTGCAGCCTCATTTTCCAGTGGTCCAATGTCCACTCTTGTAGATCTATGTTTTGTAGATCTACAAAACTCTTTTATATTACTATCTTACTCACAGTTGTATTTCATCTTCTCCCTCCTTATTGTTTTTTTTAATTATGCTGGTATTTAATGAGTTCCCAGTCCTCGAGATGCACACTAATTTTCACCACGTTGGATGCATTTTCTTTTGCTATTAGGCTGTCCCTGACTTGTGTTGTCAGCCATGGTTGCCTTATCCTCCACTTTGTATGTTTCTTCTTCCTTATATGCTATACTTCACAAATTACCCCCAGAAGCCCCTGTCTTTGCTGCTTCTGCATCTTCCCTGCTAGGCTCCCCTTCCAATCATCTCTGACCAGCTCCTCCCTCATGTCTTTACAGTTACCTTTATACTCAATTGTAATACGATTATATCTGATTATATCTCCCTCTCAAACTTCAGGGTGAATTCTGTCATATTGTGGTCACTGCCCCTGAGGGGTTCTTTCACCTTAAGCTCCTTAGTCTGACTCATTACACATCATCAAATCCAGAACTGGCTATTTCCTATTGGGATCTACCACAAGTTGCTCCAAAAAAAACCTCATAGGCATTCCTCAAACTCCTTTTCTTGAGATCTGCTACCAACCAAATTTTCCCAGTCCATCTGCATGCTGTAATCCCCCGTGATGATTGTAATACAGTCATAGAGTCATGGAGATGCACAGCATGGAAACAGACCCTTTGGTCCAACCCGTCCATGCTGACCAGATATCCCAACCCAATCTAGTCCCACCTGCCAGCACCCGGCCCATAACCCTCCAAACCGTTCCTATTCATATAATGCCTCTTAAATGTTGCAATTGTACCAGATTCCACCACTTCCTCTGGCAGCTCATTCCATACACGTACCACTTTCTGTGTGAAAAAGTTGCCCCTTAGGTCTATTTAATATCTTTCCTGTCTCATCCGAAGCCTATGCCCTCTGGTTTTGGACTCCCTGACCCCAGGGAAATTATTTTACCTATTTACCATATCCATGCCCCTCATAATTTTGTAAACCTCTATAAGGTCACCCCTCAGCCTCCCACACTGCAGGGAAAACAGCCCCAGCCTGTTCAGCCTCTCCTTATAGCTCAAATCCTCCAACCCTGGCAACATCCTTGGAAATCTTTTCTGAACGCTTTCAAGTTTCACAACATCTTTCCGATAGGAAGGAGACCAGAATTGCACACAATATTCCAACATAGGCTTAACCAATGTCCTGTACTCTCCTGTACTCAATACTCTGACCAATAAAGGAAAGCATACCAAACACCTTCTTCACTATCCTATCTACCTGCGACTCCACTTTCAAGGAGCTATGAACCTGTACTCCAAGGTGTCGTTGTTCAGCAACACTCCCTAGGACCTAACCATTAAGTGTATAAGTCCTTCTAAGATTTGCTTTCCCAAAATGCAGCACCTCGCATTTATCTGAATTAAACTCCATCTGCCACTTCTCAGCCCATTGACCCACTTGGTCAAGATCCTGTTGTAATCTGAGGTAACCCTCTTCACTGTCCACTACACCACCAATTTTGGTGTCATCTGCAAACTTACTAACTGTACCTCTTATGCTTACATCCAAATCATTTATGTAAATGACAAAAAGTAGAGGACCCAGCACCGATCCTTGTGGCACTCCACTGGAATAGTGCTTTTCTACATGTTTCTTTCTATCTGTTTTATTTTCTTCTCCACATCCTGAATACTGCTAGGAGACCTGCACATGATTCTCATCAGGGTCTTTTTTTCCTTTGTGGTTCCTCAACGCTACCCATACAGATTCTACACCTTCTAATTCCATATCACTTATAGTCATAGTCATAGAATGTACAGCACGGAAACAGACCCTTCGGTCCAACTCGTCCATGCCAACCTGATATCCCAAACCAATCTAGTCCTTCGTGCCAGCACCTGGTCCATATCCCTCCAAACCCTTCCTGTTCATATACCCATCCAGATGCCTTTTAAATGTTACAATCATACTAGTCCATCACCAAGGAAGAAGATGCTGCTCACGGCACAGAGAAAAGGCAGTTAATTCAGGACTGGACAAAATGCATCCAAGAATCCTGAAAAAAACATGACAATGGAAATTGAAGAACATTATTTTTCAATCTTCCTTAGACTCAGAGGTGGTGACAGAGGGACTGCAGAATTGTAAATGTTATTCACTTGTTTAAAAAATAAAGACATGCCTAGCAGTTACAAGGCAGTTTACTTAATTTCAGCAGTGGATAAATTGCTTGAAACAATATTTCAGTGCAAAGGTAATAGTCACATGGGCAAGTGCAGGTTGATTAAAAGAGAAGAGCATGGACTTTGGAAAGGCATATCAATTTTAACACATTTGTTGAACCTGGAGAGATAATTGAGTATAAATGAGGGTAATGTCATGGATGTGATGTAAATAGGCTTCCAGAAGATATCTGATACAGGCCACACAGCAGATTAGAGTGAATGTGTCATGGCTCATCAAACAACAAAATAGCAACATTGATATGTAATTGATTGAGTGACAGTAAACAGAATACAGCATTCAAACAGTTCTAATGAAGAGTCACCTGACTCAAAACATTGACTCTGCTTTCTTCCCACAGATGCTGCCAGACCTACTGAGTTTCTCTGTAATTTGTTTTTGTTTCAGATTTCTAGCACCCACAGTTCTTTGTTTTATTTTATTGCAATGAACAATGACTATCTCTCAGACTTTAGGAAGATTTGTAGAAGAATTCCTGGGAGGGTCACTGTTGGGATGCTCATTTTTCCTTACATTAATGAACTAAACCTTGGTGCACAAACCAAAACTTCAAAGTTTGCAGTTGATAAGCAAGTTTGAAGTATCATAAATTGTGAAGATAGTATAGGTTAAAAAAGACATAGGCAAGTTGGTGGAGACGACAGACAGTTGACAGACAAAATGCAATATGAAGGAATATGAGGTCATTCAGTTTGGTAGGAAGAACTTGGAGAAACAACATACAATAACACAATCTCCTGCCAACCTTCTTAAACAAGTCATTAGCATCCCTGATGTACCCATTGTTCCTGCCTCTTTCGCTGCCTTATTCTCTGCTCCCTTTGCTGATTTTCTCACCACCCTTTTAAGATAAGAATGAAGATGAACATTAAAAACTATAAGCAGTTTGAATTCACTCCTTGGATTTAAGCACAAAACCTCAGTGGTGTTTCAGGGGAATTGTGCACATTGAAGATGCCAAAGTTCACCCCTGCGATTGCAATCACTGCAATCACAGTATATATTTGTGACATAACCCCATTGCTCTTCTACAGTATATCCATGTTAACAAAGGTTAGCATCCTGAATGTTTCATTGCCTGTTCTCTCAAACTGTCCTAGCCACTTTTAATGACTTCTGCACATATATTTAGTTTTGTTTCTTATGAACAAGGGAACCCGCCCTTCCCTTTGTCTACCTGCTCTGATTCCCTTGTAGGCACATCTCACACCCACAAGATTTTATCTGCCAATTTCAATCTGTGATACAAGCCCATTTCCCTTGCTCGTTTCTGAGGCTTGCAGTACAGAAGTTCAAACTTGCACCATTATTTGTCTTTTTCAAATTTTGCTCTCAAATGTTTGGAATGTTAGCCTTAATTCTTCTACCCCAACTTGGAAACATTACTTAAATCACCCTTAACTTTCTACATTCCAGTGAATACAATCCTAGCTTGTGTAAGTGTTTCTTATAGTTCAGCCCTTGTGGGTAATTATGGACGGAATACCGGAATGTTCCTACAAAGCTCAATTCTGGTCGAAGGAATGATATATCAATTATCACTTGGCACTTTGCAGCTTCCAGTGCTCAGCACAGGGTGCAGTGATTTCAGAGAGTGGACACACACACACACACACACACACACACACACACACACACACACACACACAGAAGATAGACTTACAGTCACACAATACCCACACACAGACAGGCAGGCAGACACACACACACACGCATTGTCCCATTTTCTCCTTTTTATACCTGTATTTGCAACCATTTTGCACCTCTGTCCATTTTACACCATTAACATGCCTTTGTCTTTTCATCTGGGCACTGTCACAATCTGTTCAATTCACTCCACCTCCTTCTCTGTGTAAAACCACCATTTCCCAACCTCTGCCATTTCTGAAGAGTCATTTTGGATTCAGATTGTTAACTCTGTTACTCACACACCACTGATGCTGTCAGACCTGCTGAGGCCCTCCAATATTTTCTGTTTTGAATTGAGATTTCCAGCATCTGCAGTATATTCTTTTATAATTCACATAGGCATTGATCTGCTTACAGAAGATCATCAGAATTCATTGTCTGCACAGTGCTTTATGATATTCCTCTGAAAAAGTATCACATTGGTGGAGTTTCTCCCTTTTATTGTTGTGAATCTACATATGGCTATGAGTTACTATAAGAGTTGAAATATTCACCAAAAGATCTAGCGTAACGTTATTTCTCTAAATTTGTTTCTATTTTAGTGAAAACAGTCAATAGCATGAAATTATGCTAAGACGCGCTCACACAATCTGTTTTACTCTTTTTACTGAGAAGGAAGTATAAGAACATAAGAGCAAGATATGTTGGGGGAGAAGACCCTTACAGCCTCCCATATCTCCTCCATTCAACCTGACCATGACTGACCTTGGTCTTCACTGCCTGCTCCCCAGACCTTTGATACGTTGTGAGGTTAAAAATATGTCTATGGCAGCATTAAATATACTCACTTATGACACATTCATAGTCCTCCGGGATATAGAAGGGTTTGTTTCCTAAATTACCATGAAATGGTGCCCCCTTATTCTAGATTTCCATCCAGTGGAAATACCCTCTCACTATGTAAACCTGTCAAGTCCCTTCAGAATTTTTGATGTTTCAGTGGCTACTTTAGGAAGGATGTTGTGAAACTTGAAAGGGTTCAGAAAAGAATTACAAGGGTGTTGCCAGGGTTGGAGGGTTTAAGCTAAAGAGAGGCTGAATAAGCTGGGACGATTTTCCCTGGAGCATCAGAGGCTAAGGGGTAGCTTTTCAGAGTATCATGGATAGGGTGAATAACTAAAGACTTTTCCCTAGGGAGGCAGAGTCTAGAACTAGAGGGTATAAGTTTAAGATGAGAGGGAAAAGATTTAAAATAGATGGAAGGGGCAACTTTTTCACGCAGTGTGTGGTAGGTGTATGAAATGAGCTGCCAGTGGAGTTTGGTACAATTACAACATTGAACAGGCATCTGGATTGGTACTTAAATAGGAAGGGTTTAGAGGGGTATGGTCTAAATACTGCCAAATTGGACCAGATTAATTTAGTATACCTGGTCGGCATGGACTAGTTGGACTGAAGGCTCAGTTTTTATGCTGAATAACTATTACGACTCTACGAGATCACCTCTCATTTGTTTCAATTCTAAAGAATAAGACCCAAATTACTCAGCCTTTCATTTCTATAGGCCAACTCGTTCAGCCTAGGGTACAATGTAGTGAGCCTTCACTGTTTTGCCTCCAATACAAGTATATTCTTCCTAAGAAATAGAGAGCAAAGTGTATACAGTATTCTAGGAGTGGTCTCACCAATCCTCTATACAATTCTAACAAGATTTCTTCATTCTCTCACTCCATTTCATTACAATTAAAGATCAGCATGCCACTTGCTTTCACAATTGCTAGTTTTGTTTTTAACACAAGACACCCACGTCTTTCTGAACGACAACATCCACCAACTTCACACCTTTCGAAAATTATTTTGCTTTTCTATTCTTAGGACCGAGATAAATAACCTCACACTTCTCAAATGTATCCTCCATCTAGCAGTTCATTGCCTCACAACCTGGTTACATTTTCTGTGTACAAATTAGCACAAGAGAAATAATCATCTCATCAAATGAAAATCAAAGTCACATTTACCTGCGTGAAAACCGATTTCACATTCTTATTCAAAGCTACTGTCTTAACATTTTGAATTGGTGCTTGTTAATAAAGAACGTAAGGTGCAATTTGAACATAAAGACAATTTGGATTAATGCAGCAGGTGGGTGGGTAGGAAAGCCTTGGTAATGAATAAATTTTTCTTGTGAAATAATTTTGTTTCCACTTTTAACCTGTTTTTAAATAAATGTTTATGCATTTTCGTTCCCCTTTACCTTCCAAACAATCTAACAAAGTTATTACCTTGAATGTTATCAAACAAGGAATTAACATATTTACATCAAATTCCTCTATTTATTCATTAAACAAGATGTTTATTTATCTAATACAAACATCTCAACACTTCATATGATAATACCAACATTATCTCATCAGGCTAGGATGTTTCAATGGTGGAAAGACCATAATACATAGGAGGAGAAGTCAGCCATTTGGCCCATCAAGCTGGGGAGGTGATGGCTTAGTGGTATTATGTTAAACTATTAATTTAGAAAATCAGCTAATATCCTGGGGATCCGGGTTCGAGCCCGGCCGTGGCAAATGGTAAAATTAGAATTCAACAAAAATCTGGAATTAATAATCAACTGAAATCATTGTCAATTTTGGGGAAAAACCCATCTGGCTCACTTCTGGGAAGGAAATCTGCCATCCTCACCCAGTCCGGCTTACATGTGATTCCAGAACCACATCAGTGTGGTTGACTCTCAACCTGCCTTCTGCAATGAATTAGCTAGCAACTCAATTGTAACAATTACCTGCTATTGAGCTAGGCGCTGGAAACAACAACAAAGCCAGCCTTATCAACCCTGCAAAGTCCTCCTCACTAAAATCTGGGGGCTAGTGCCAAAACTGGGAGTGCTGTCTCACAGACTAGTCAAGCAACAGCCTGCCTAGTCATACTCACAGAATCATACTTGACAATGTCCTAGACACTACCATCACCATTCCTGGATATATGCTGTCTCACTGGCACGACCTTACCAGTGAAGGTGACAGTACAGTGATATACAGTCGGGAAGGAGTTATCCTGGGTGCCCTCAACATTGATGCTGGATCCCATGAAGTGTCATAGCCTCAAGTTAAATATGGGCAAGAAAACCTCTTGCTGATTGCCATGTACTGACCTCCTTCATTTGATGAATCGGTACTCCTCCATGTTGAACAGCACTTGGAGGTGGCACTGAAAGTGGCAAGAGTGCAAAATGTACTCTGGGTGGGGGATTTCAATGTCCACCACAGAGTGGCTCAGCAGCAGTACTGCTGATTAAGTAATGATTTGGAGATGCTGCGGTATACCAAGTTAAAACTTTTATTCTCCACAATCACCTGATGAAGGAGCAGCACTCCAAAAGCTAGTGCTTCCAAATAAACTTGTTGGACTATAACCTGGTGTTGTGTGATTTTCAACTAAATGGAACAGACTTGGAATAGATCTAGCAACTCAAGACGGGGCATCCTTGAGGCTCTGTGGACCATCAACAGCAGCAGAATTGTATTCCAGCACAATCTGTAATCTTCATGGCTCAGTATGTCCCCCACTCAACCATTACCAGTAAGCCAGGAGATCAACCTTGGTTCAATGGAGAGTACTGGATGGCACGTCAGGAGCAACACACAGCATAAGTGAAAATGGAGTGTCCAGCTGGTGACGTGAGCAAATGTGGCTACTTTCATGCTAATTCACATCAGCAGTAAGTGATAGACAGAGCTAAGCAATCTGACAAGCAGAAGATCAGATCTAAGGTCTACAGTTCTGCCATATCCAATTACAGAAGGTTATGGACAATTAAACAACTCACTGGAGGAGAAGGCTCCACAAATATCCCCATCCTCAATGATGGAAGAGCCCAGCACTTCAGTGCAAAAGATAAGGCTGAAGCATTCACAGTAATCTTCAGCCAGAAGTGCCAAGTGGATGATCCATCTCGGTCTCTTCCAGCGGTCCACAGCATCATAGATACCGATCTTCAGCCAATCGGATTCACTGAACATGATACCAAGAAACAGTTGAAGGTACTAACTTGGCAGTATATCCATGATGTGGAGGCGTTAGTGTTAGACTGGGGTGGACATCAGAAGTCACGCAACTCCAGGTTATAGTCCAACAGGTTTATTTGAAATTACTAGCTTTGAAGCGCTGCTCCTTCATCAGATGAAATGGAGGGAAGTGCACAGGCACAGAAGTACAGGGAGAAAGAGAGAACTGCAGATGCTGGAGATCAGAGTCAAAGAGTATGGTGCTGGGAAAGCACAACCGGTCAGGCAGCATCTGAAGAGCAGGAGAGTCAATGTTTCACACATAAGCTCTTCATCAGGAATGAGGGGGTGGCTCAAGGGGGCTGAGAGATAAATAGGAGAGGGTATGGGGTGGGTGGAAAGGTAGTTGGGAATGCAATAGGTAGATGAAGGTGGAGTGAGAGTGATAGTTCAGAGAGGAGGGTGGAGTGGATAGGTAGGAAGGACGATGGACAGGTAAGACAGTTCAAGTTGGAAGGTTAGATCTGGGATAAGGTGGAGGGAGGGGAAATGAGGAAAATGGTGAAATCTACATTGATCCCGTGTGGTTGGAGGATCCCAAGACAGAAGGTGAGGCGTTCTTCCTCCAGGCATCGGATGGCTAGAGTTTGGCAGTAGAGGAGGCCCAGGATTTTCATGTCCATGGTAGAGTGGGCAGGAGAGTTAAAGTGTTCAGGGCAGTGGGATTGTTTAGTGCGGGTGTCTCAGAGACATTCTCTGAAATGTTTCACAGGTTGGTGTCCTGTCTCCCCAATGTAGAGGAGACCACATCGAGAGCAACAGACACAGTAGATGGTGTGGGTGGAAGTACAGGTGAATCTCTTCAGATGTGGAAAGATTCTTTGGGGCCTTGGATGGAGGTGAAGGGGGAGGTGTGGGCACAGGTTTTGCACTTCTTGCAGTGGCAGGGGAAGGTGCTTGGAGTGGAGCGTAGGTTGGAGGGAGCCACGGAGGGAATGGTTTCTCCGGAATGCAGATAGGTGTGGGGTGGAAAATATATCCCTGGTGGTGGGGTCTGTTTGTAGGTGGCACAAATGGCAGAGGAAGATGCGATATTTCCGGGAGTTGTTGGGGTGGAATGTGAGGACCAAGGGGGTTCTGTCCTTATTGCGATTGGAGGGGTAGGGTTCAAAGGTGGCGGAGTAGGAAATGGAGGAGATGCACCAGAGGCCATCATCGAACATGTGGGAAGGGAAATTATCTACCCATTACATCCTCAGCTACCTTCCTCCCAGCCCAACCTCCCCCACCATTGATCTCTCAGCCCCTTGAGCCACCCTCTCATTCCCGATGAAGAGCTTATGCTCAAAACATTGACTCTCCTTCTCCTCAGATACTGCCTGACCAGCTGAGCTTTTCTAGCACCACAACCTTCAATAGAGTTTACAGGCAGAGAGTTCTTTGCAAGCTAATTCTGGGTAATTAAGAGCATCAAAATATAGTATAAATGGTATGAGTGGAGTGTCCACAGGCTGAATAATAAGTCATTGCAGGTGATCAAATGTATCAAACAGTCTGACTAAAGTCTCAACAGCTGAAAAGCAAGTGAAGGATGCACTATATTCTGATTAATTGAGGCAGAGAGATATTTAGAGCAAATCACAAATAAAATAGTGCAAGAGACAAACCAAATGTTTGAAATAACATGGTAGGTACCAGAGTTGCAAGACCTTCCCCCTTTTTATACTCTCTTTCCTTTGAAATAAAGGCCAATATTCTATTTGCTTTCCCTATTACTTGCTGAACTTTGATGCTAGCTTTCTGTGATTCATAGACAAAGACTCCCAAATTCTTCTGTTCTGTGGATTTCTGCATTAAAATAATTGTGAGCCCCTCTATTCTTCCTGCCAAAGTACATAACCTGACATCTCTCCACATTATATGCCACTTGCAAAATTTTTGCCCAGTCGCTGAACCTGTGTAGACTCTGTAAACTCTGTGTATTTCCCAACTTTGCTCTCCACTCCTATTTTTGTAACACCTGCAACTTCGGTTATAGTGCATTCACATATTTCATCAAAGTCATCAATACATCAATAATTGTGGCCACAGCCTTGATCCCTGTGGCACTCCAGTATATGCAATATACAATATGGGTGGCACGGTGGCACAGTGGTTAGCACTGCTGCCTCACAGCGCCAGGGACCTGGGTTCAATTCCCGCCTCAGGCGACTGACTGTGTGGAGTTTGCACGTTCTCCCCGTGTCTGCGTGGGTTTCCTCCGGGTGCTCCGGTTTCCTCCCACAGTCAAAAGATGTGCGGGTCAGGTGAATTGTCCATGCTAAATTGTCCGTAGTGTTAGATAAGGGGTATATGTAGGGGTATGGGTGGGTTGCGCTTCGGCGGGTCGGTGTGGACTTGTTGGGCCGAAGGGCCTGTTTCCACACTGTAAGTAATCTAATCTAATACAAAACAACACACATAACAATAGGCTCTTTGGCCCACCAAGCCTATGCCAATTTGTAATCCTTGTTTAGACCTGCTTCTTATTACTCTGGTTTCTATTTCTCTGTTCGCCTCCAGTTCACGTGTCTGTCAAGCTGTGCCTTCAACGTTGCTTATGTGCCAACTTCCACCATTTCCACTGGCAGCGCATTCCAAGCATCCACCAGCCTCTGTTTGAAAAATTTTCCCCAAACCTCTCCCCTAAACTTACCACCTCTCACCTTGAACCTGTAGTTGATCCTCCCACCATAGGAAAAAGCCACTCTATCTATGCCTCTTGTAATTTTGTAGACCTCTATCAGTTCACCCCTTAGCCTCCATCTTCTCAGTGAAAAGAATCCAAGTTTATCTCCTCAAAATTAAAACCCTCTACATCAGGCAATATCGTGGTAAAGCCTCTACATAGAACATAGAACAGTACAGCAAGAACAGGCCCTTCAGCCCACGATGTTGTGCCGACTATTGATCCTCATGTATGCACCCTCAAATTTCTGTGACCATATGCATGTCCAGCAGTTACTTGAATGTTCCCAATGACCTTGCTTCCACAACTGTTGCTGGCAACGCAGTCCATGCTCTCACAACTCTCTGTGTAAAGAACCTGCCTCTGACATCCCCTCTATACTTTCCTCCAACCAGCTTAAAACTATGACGCCTCGTGTTAGCCATTTCTGCCCTGAGAAATAGTCTCTGGCTATCGACTCTATCTATACCTCTCATTATCTTGTAAATCTCAAGTAGGTCCCCTCTCCTCCTCCTTTTCTCCAATGAAAAAAGTCCAAGCTCAGTCAATCTCTCTTCAGAAAATAAGCCCTCCAGTCCAGACAGCATCCTGGTAAACCTCCTCTGAACCCTCTCCAAAGCAACCACATCTTTCCTATAATAAGGCGACCAGAACTGGACACAGTATTCCAAGTGCAGTCTAACCAAAGTTTTATAGAGCTGCAACAACATCTCATGACTCTTAAATTCAATCCCCCTGTTAATGAAAGCCAAAACACCATATGCTTTCTTAATAACACTATCCACTTGGGTGGCCATTTTAAGGGATCTATGTACCTGCACACCAAGATCCCTCTGTTGCTCCACATTGCCAAGAATCCTATCCTTAATCCTGTACTCAGCTTTCAAATTCGACCTTCCAAAATGCATCACCTCGCATTTATCCAGGTTGAGCTCCATCTGCCACCTCTCAGCCCATCTCTGCATCCTGTCAATGTCCCGCTGCAGCCTACAACAGCCCTCTATACTGTCAACAACACATCCAACTTTTGTGTCATCTGCAAACTTGCTGACCCATCCTTCAATCCCCTCATCCAAGTCATTAATAAAAATTACAAACAATAGAGGCCCAAGGACAGAGCCCTGTGGAACACCACTCACCACTGACTTCCAGGCAGAATATTTTCCTTCTACTACCACTCGCTGTCTTCTGTTGGCCAGCCAATTCTATATCCAAACAGCTAAGTTCCCCTGAATCCCATTCCTCCTGACCTTCTGAATGAGCCTACCATGGGGAATCTTATCAAATGCCTTGCTGAAGTCTGTATACACCACATCCACAGCTCAACTCTTTCTAGTCACATTCTCAAAGAACTCGATAAGGTTTGTGAGGCATGATCTGCCTCTCACAAAGCCGTGTTGACTGCATTTAATCAAGCCATGCTCTTCCAGATGGTCATAAATCCTATCCCTCAGAATCCTTTCTAACACCTTGCAGACAACAGACGTGAGACTTACTGGTCTGTAATTGCCAGGGATTTCCCTATTTCCTTTCTTGAAGAGAGGAATTATATTTGCCTCTCTCCAGTCCTCAGATACAACTCAAGTGAAGAGCGAGGATGCAAAGATCTTTGCAAGTGGCGAAGCAATTGCATTTCTCATTTCCCAAAGCAGCCGAGGACAAATCTGGTCCGGGACTGGCAACTTGTCAATCTTAAAGTTTGACAAAATTTTCAGCACATCAGCTTCCTCTACCTCTATCCATTCCAGCACGCACACCTGCTTTTCAAAGGTTTCATTCACTACAAAGTTAGTTTCTTTCATAAAGACAGAAGCAAAAAACTCATTTAGGGCTTCCCCTACCTCCTCAGACTCCACATACAAATTCCCTATTCTATCCCTGATCGGCCCTACTCTTTCTTTGACCATTCTCTTATTCCTCACATAAGTGTAAAATGCCTTTGTGTTCTCCCTAATCTATTCTGCCAAGCCTTTCTCGTGCCCCCTCTTGGCTCTCTTCAGACCATTTTTGAGCTCCTTCCTTGCCTGCCTGTAATCCTCTACAGCTGAGCTTGATCCTAGCTGTCTCCACCTTATGTAAGCTACCTTCTTCCTTTTGACGAGAAGCTCCTCCGCTCTCGTCATCCAAGGTTTCTTTATCTTACCCCTTCTTGCCTGTCTCAGAGGGACATATTTATTCTTCACTCACAACAACTGTTCCTTAAACAGTCTCCACATGTCTATAGTGTCATTACCATGGAACAATTGTTCCCAATCCATGCTTCCTAACTCATGTCTAATCGCATCATAGTTTCCTCTTCCCCAATTAAATATCCTCCCATTTTGCCTAATCCTCTCCTTCTCCATAGCTATGTAGAATGTGAGGCAGTTGTGGTCACTATCACCAAAATGCTCTCCCACCACAAGATCTGATACCTGCCCCAGCTCATTTCCGAGCACCAAGTCTAGAATGGCCTCTCCCCTCATCAGCCTAGCAACGTACTGAGTTAGGAAACCCTCCTGAACACAACTTACAAAAACAGCTCCATTCAAATCTGCTCAAAGGAGGTTCTAATCAATATTGGGAAAGTTAAAGTCACCCATGACAACAACTCTACTACGTCCACACTTTTCCAAAATCTGCCGACTTATGCTTTCTTCAATCTCCCTGCTGCTATTGGGGGGCTTATAGTAAACCCCTAACGAGGTGACTGCTCCCTTACTGTTCCTAATTTCCACCCATACTGACTGTAGGCAGATCTTCCTTGACAATGGAAGCTTCTGTAGCTGTGATACCCTCTCTGATCAGTAGTGCTACACCCTCTCCTCTTTTTCCCCCCTTCCTGTTCTTTTTAATTGCTCTAAACCCTGGAACATCCAGCAACCATTCCTGCCCCTGAAAAACCGACGTCTCTGTTATGGCCACAACATCATAGCACCAGAATGCACCCTCTCCAAAATATTTATGTCCTCCTGGTGGTGTGGCAACCAAAACTGCATGCAATAATCCAAATGTGGCCTAACTAAAGTTCCATACAGCTGTAACATAATTTGCCAACATTTTTATTTGAATTCCTAGCCAATGAAGGTAAGTGTGCTATATACTTTGTTGACCACCTTACCCCCTATGTTGCTGCTTTCAGGAATCTATGGACCTGTATACACAGATCCCCCTTTATGTCAATGATCCAAAGGGTTCTGCCATTTATTGTATAATTCGCATCTGAATTTGATCTTCCACAGGGTATCACCTCGCATTTGTCAGGATTAAACTCCATCTGCCATTTCTCTGTTCAAATCTGCGTTCTACATATATCCCGCTGTATCCCTTGACAATCCTACTCACTGTCTGCAACTCTGCTAATTTTGGTGTCATCTGCAAACTTACTAATCAGACCACCTACATTCTCCTCCAGATCATTACATGTGTTGTTTACAAACAGTAAAGGTCCCCACACTAATCCTGTGGAAAATCACTACTTGCCGATCTCCATTCCTAAAAAAAAACCTTTTCACTACTACCTTCTGTCTTCTATGACCAAACCATTCCTGATGAAGGGCTTTTGCCTAAAACATAAATTCTCCTGCTCTTCGGATGCTGCCTGACCTGCTGTGCTTTTCCAGCACCACACTCTCAACTCTAAACTGATAGTTTCTCCTGTTAGAGCTGAAAATGTGTTGCTGGTTAAAGCACAACAGGTTAGGCAGCATCCAAGGAACAGGAAATTCGACGTTTCGGGCCAGAGCCCTTCATCAAGAATGAGGAGAGGGTGCCAGGCAGGCTCAGATAAAAGGTAGGGGGGAGGGACTTGGGGGAGGGGCGATGGAGATGTGATAGGTGGAAGGAGGTCAAGGTGAGGGTGATAGGCCAGAGAGGGGGTGGGGGCGGAGAGGTCAGGAAGAGGATTGCAGGTTAGGAGGGCGGTGTTGAGTTCAAGGGAATCGACTGAGACAAGGTGGGGGGAGGGGAAATGAGGAAACTGGAGAAATCCGAGTTCATCCCTTGCGGCTGGAGGGTTCCCAGGCGGAAGATGAGGCGCTCTTCCTCCAACCGTCGTGTTGTTATGTTCTGGCGATGGAGGAGTCCAAGGACTTGCATGTCATGCAGGTCCTTGGACTCCTCCATCGCCAGAACATAACAACACGACGGTTGGAGGAAGAGCGTCTCATCTTCCACCTGGGAACCCTCCAGCCGCAAGGGATGAACTCGGATTTCTCCAGTTTCCTCATTTCCCCTCCCCCCACCTTGTCACAGTCGATTCCCTTGGACTCAGCACCGCCCTCCTAACCTGCAATCCTCTTCCTGACCTCTCCGCCCCCACCCCCTCTCTGGCCTATCACCCTCACCTTGACGTCCTTCCACCTATCACATCTCCATCGCCCCTCCCCCAAGTCCCTCCCCCCTACCTTTTATCTGAACCTGCCTGGCACCCTCTCCTCATTCCTGATGAAGGGCTCTGGCCCGAAACGTCGAATTTCCTGTTCCTTGGATGCTGCCTAACCTGCTGTGCTTTAACCAGCAACACATTTTCAGCTCTGATCTCCAGCATCTGCAGACCTCACTTTTTACTCGAAGTTTCTCCTGTTCTCCAAGGTTCCCAAATCCTGCCATTCCTGTCCTTCACAGAAATATGCCTGTCCTGGTTGTCAATTGAAAATGTCCTTCTTGTGCTAATATACTAGTAGCTATTCATCCACCAACCCTTTATCCACTCTAACATATCATGCTCAATACTATGGGCTTTCAGCTTATTATTAAGTAGCCTTATATGCTGTACCATGGAAATCCAAATATATCGAATCCACTTGACATTAGTTAGGCCACTTTTGGAATATTGTGTGCAATTCTGGTCTCCCTCCTATTTGAAAAACGTTGTGAAACTTGAAAGGGTTCAGAAAAGATTCACAAGGATCTTGAGAGAGTTGGAGGATTTGAGCTATAGGGAGAGGCTGAACAGGCTGGAGCTGTTTTCCCTGGAGTGTCAGAGGCTGAGGGGTGGCCTTAGAGAGGTTTATAAAATCATGAGAGGCATGGATAGGGAAAATAGGCAAGGTCTTTTCCCTAGAGTGGGGGAGTCCAGAACCAGATGGTATAGATTTAGGGTGAAAGGGGAAAAAATTAAAAGGGACCTAAGGGGCAACCTTTTCACACTGAGGGTGGTGTTTGTATGGAATGAGGAAGTGGTAGAGGCTGGTACAATTACAACATGTAAAAGGCATCTGAATGGGTATATGAATAGGAAAGGTTTAGAGGGAAATGGACCAAGTGCTGGCAAATGAGACTGGATTAGGTTAGGATATCTGGTTGGCATGGACGAGTTGGACTGTACATCTCTATGACTCTATGACACTACTGGTTCCCTTCAATCTAGCTGCTTGTTACCTCTTCACAAGAATTCTAATAAATTTGTCAGGCATGATTTCCCTTCCATGAAGCCATGCTGGCTCAATCATTGGTTTAATCACTGGACTGCTAATCCAGAGACCGAGATAAAGTTATGGGGACCTGTGTTTGATACCCGCCAAAGCAATGATAGAATTTGAATTTTAAAAATATCTGGAATTAAGAACCTAATGATGACCATGAATTGATTGTTGTAAAAACCCATTTAGTTTACTTATGCCCTTGAGGGAAGGAAATTGCCATCTTTACCTAATTTGGCCTACATGTGATTCCAGACCCACAGCAATGTTGTTGACTCTTTACTACCCTCTGGGTAATTAAGGCTGGGTGATAAATGCTGCATAGTCAGTGAATGATTTTTTTAAAAGTTCATTTCTGTATCTTCTGCTAATACAATCTTTATCATAAATTTTAACATTATCCTAATGATAATGTTACCTTTGGAAGCTTAATTGAAGTGCATATTTTCAAAGAAATTTTGCTTCCTGCATTATAATTCATGTAGTTTCTATTTTAATCAAATATTTGCTTGATTTGCCCTGCAACTGTACACAATCTAACATTTTTCCTAACTAGCTCGGTTTCTCGACTAGTAATTGAAGAAATGTGATAAGTAGATCTTTAGATATCTAGTGGCTTATTTTTGAAAGATCAAATTGAAAGATTAAAATCAAAAATACTGAGCCCCCTGAATAGTTGTCATTGTTTTGTTTACTTGTAAGGGATCTGTAATAAGCAATGTTTAGAATTCCTTACTCAGTGCTTCGTTATGTACCAGTCTTGCACCTAAATTAGCTTTTTGCCTTATTCTGTAGTTTGTATTTAATATCCAATCCATTAGTATGTTAATAAAGTGTTAATTGTTTGGTTTTAAGGATAAGCCTTGTGTAATTTTGATAATTTTACATAGATACATAGTGAGGTAAATCTAGCTGACACTCTATTTGATTAAATACGGTAGTCCACTCCTATTTACAAACAAGTCACTAGTTTACAGAGAAAAATGTGGCAGCAAAAATACATTACTACTTGTGTGGGAAGTGGAGCTGCATCTAGTAAAAGGAATGTGCTTGTATTCAAATTGGCCTGGTAGGGGGTTCAGCAGTAGTGTTAAGAATATAGTAAACTGGGCATGGTATCAAGTCTTGTTTAGAAATTGTTAAGAAGGCTTATTGGGCCAAGCTATTACGAAAAAAATAGCATTGGCAGTACCCCATTATACCATGACAGGTTGCAAGAACATTACAGCACCAATGTTGGGTATTCAATATAAGGAAATATAAATACAAATGGAGCTGTTAATAGCGCTGTTTAGAATACCATTCAATCTGTTCACCCAACACATACAACAACATACTTTAATTGCAGGTATCTTACGTATAATGCCATCTTCAAGTTTAAATTAAATATTGATTTTACTGCACATTTACAATATAAAGTTGCAGAAGGTTTCTGGGAAAACTTGGGTAATTACTCCAAATTGATCTCAAGAAAAGATTATCTTTCTATCATGGATGTTGTATAACTGTCACCTAATTCCTTGCAAATTCTTCAAACATTTTACACCAATATAAACTAGTTCATGGAGAGGGAATTCTATAATATGCCTGAATATGTAATGAATTCCGCAAACACTATTTATTGACAAATGCCCTTTCCTTTGAACAAACTCAACAGCCACAAAGAAATAAGCTGCCTTATGGTTTCCCTGAAATCAATCATAACATTTTAGTCTGGGGACACTTCTGCCTGAAGTCCTATTCTGCAAAGGTTTGCTTTAGCTGCAGGGTAATTGTGTTCTGAACATTGACTGTTCTGCATTGACTGTCAACCTAACTAATTTCCACAGAACCTTTTACACAATCATACACACATACATGCATCCCCATACCCATAAGGGCATTTTTGAATTGTTATAGATTACATCATATAAGTAAACTAGTTTATCTAATTCCATATTAAATTATCACGCTTCATAATCAGGTATTTTAAGTGGGTGGAATGGTGAATTAAACCTTATATCACATATATTGAGTGTCCTGGATTTATGATTTACTGCTGTGGAGGGCTTTTCATGGTTATTGGTAAAGGATAAAGTACATAATGAATGACTTTATGTTTTCTAACCCAACAACCGCAGCTGGAAATATGATGGACCAAACCTCGGATACGGAGGGAAATTTATAGTTAGCCTTGAGAGGTATGAGCTTCTGACATTTTCCATCTCTCTCAGATGACTCAGGTCATGATTGTAAATTTGCAATCCAAGGCAATGTGAAAATTGTCCATGTGCATCCTGTCTGCAAAAGTAAAACAAATTGAACTTTAACAATTGCTACCTTATCGGTTTTCTATAAATCATCAGCAAAGTGATGGAGGGTGTCATTGACAGTGCCATCAAGTGTCATCTATCTGACAGTTAGTTAATCAATATTTAGTTTGGGTCCACCCAGATCACCTGATGCCAAAGCTCATTACAGACAGTTCAAACATGGTTACAAGTGCTGAATTCCAGTGTTAGATGATAGTAACTCCCTGTTATGTCTTTCAGGTGCCTGTGAATTAGAAATATCACTCTTAAGACTCAAAATGTTGCAGCGTCATCAAGTATATTTCATTGTTGTCCATATGGCTAATAGAACAAAACTTTTTTAACTCTGCAGTGCAGCAATAAACGTTGGCACTCTCCCTGCCAGATATATATTCACACAACAATTAGGTCCGAGCTCTTTATTAAAAAACAATATAACCCTGCCCTTGACAGTAAGGCAGCACATGGCCAAGTGAGCTCATGTGGGTAGGGGGAAATTATAACTTTTGCAACTGGTCTTTGATTCCAAATAGTGAAAGACTTTCTACACTGCTAAACAGCATGAGGATTACATCTTGGACTTGACCATCATTTCAAGTGAAAGCTTGCAACACTCATCTTACAAAATACTACTCAATGCCTTCGACAGACAAAGTAAGCCCATCCTCACCCACATTGACATTGAAATCCCTGTGAGTTCTTTGAAGCGAATATTACTGTGGCACTTGATCAAAGCCAACTGGGACTGTTTTAGAGAATCTATTAAAAAAAAGTGATCTGAACAATGTGATATCCGAATTTTATCATGAGTTTATTGATCTCGTCATCATTGTCACCAAGAGGAGCATACCCTGAGGCCTCTGACAAGAATATACCCAGGATCTGCACTCGTGTAACTAGTTAGGTAGCCCAGAGATTATAAAAGTCCTGTTAGAGACTCTAGATTCAACCAGATACCGCCACCAAACGGAACATTGTTATGATTCCAGCTGGTTCAAATTATGGTCAAGTCTGATCCCAAAGAGAAACCTTGCTTGATTCAGTATAAGTTTTATTTTTGTTTACTATGGTTGTCAGCCACTGAGTATATTCACAAGAGGTGGCTAACACTGTCTGACCTTTTGCATGGCTGTTTTTTTTTCTATCCTCCTTGAGATGTGGACATACTGGTGATGGGCAACAGTATCACTTTATTGTTTCTAATGCATTGAGCTGTTCACCTTAAGGGGTTTAAAACCCACATTTTGATAAATGTAGACAAAACTTCAAACTCCTTCAGCCATTCTCAGAACCCACAAATTAAACTAAAACTATGTCTCCTCTTCTTAGCACACAATATAAAAATACAAATCCAACTTTAAGCTTGTATAAGTTTCTTTGACTTTAAAACCAAAGTTTTCAAATAGTTATTAACCATTCGAAGAATCTTAATGTGCTCACTGTCTAGGTTTTACATATTCTAATCACTATGCCTGAGTCTTGCTAGCAATATCTTGGACAGAAGAGACTAGACAAAGCAAATAATAAACCAAACAACAGAAGAATGAACAAAATCAGAAATTTCTGAAAAAATACAGCAGGTCTGGCAGTATCTGTGGAGAGAAAGCAGAGTTAACATTTCAGGTCGAGTGACATCTCTTCAGAACAAAAGCAAAAGATTCATCGCCAACTAGACGAGAGAGTGACTTTGACCTTTGATTTTTCCCCATGAACCCAAATGTCTGGAATGCACTGTTTGGAAATCTCATGGAGGCAGGTTCAATTGAGGCACTCAAGAGGACATTGGATGATTACAGTATTTGGAGAAAGGTAATGTACAAAGGAATGATGGATAAAGGATGAGATTGTTCATTTGAAGAGCTGTTGCAAGCATAATGGGCTGAATAGCCTCCTTCGACACAATATCAATTCTAACTACTGTTTAGAATTACATTTGCCCAAAAAATTTTGCTAATGAAATGTTTTAAATATATTGGAAAGATTTGATAGAGTAATCTCCAGATGGCAGCCATACTGATTCATTGAGCGATGGTTGAAAAGTATGATCAGAGAGTGCATTCAGTCCTAAAGAATTTATCAGAAGTATGGTTTATGCCTAATGACAAGTGTGAATTCTCCAAACAAAAAAGTCCATTCAATTTTTGGGACACATTGTCAATAGTGACGATATAATGACTGATCCTCAAAAGAAGAAAACCATTTATCTTTTTCCTCTTGAATGCTGGGGATCATTGGCTAGGCCAGCACTTATTGCCCTAATGCCCCAAAGAAGAGGTGGTCAGTTACTTTCTCAAACCACTGCAGTCCTTGGGTGTACGGACATTCACAGTGTTGTTAGGAAGGGAGCTGCAAGATATTGATCTCGACAGTGATGGCACAGTGACATTGTTCCATTGTCAGAATGGTGAGTGGCTTGGAGGGGAACTTGCATGTGATAATGTTCTCATGCCTCTGCAGCCCTTGCCTTTCTTGATTGTAGATGGTGCTGAAGTGCCCTTGTTGAGTTACTGCACTGCATTTTGTACATAACATACAATGCTGCCATATGGTATGAGTAGTGAATGGAGTGAATTTTGAATATTATGGACAGGGTACCAATCAGCAATGTGGTTGATTCTTGATTGCACTCTGGGATGGGCAATAATTGTTGGCCTAGTTAGTGATTCCCTCATCACATGAATGAATTTTTAAAAATGTATTCAGATGGTCAGTCCCATTCATATTCTTGTTAATGGTAACCCCCAGGATGGTGATAGTGTGGAACTCACTTGTAAGACAATTGTTAGTTTCCCTATCATTACTGCCTGGTATTTGTGTTATTCAGACTTATATAGTGTGAGTGTTACTTGCCAATTATCAGCCAGCTGATGTTATCCAGGTAATGCTGTACAGGGTCACAGGCAACTTCAGTATCTGAGGAGTAGCAAATGGTGTCAAACCTTCTGCAATCATCAATAAATGTTATTACTACTTCTCCGTTTTAAAAATAAAAATTGAGCATAGTTCCAAACTTCTGAAAGAAAGTGCAGTGAAAAGAAAATGAGAAAATTGGTATTATACACTGAGAATCCACACCTCCATCCTGACCTTGGTATGTTCCCACCATTTTCTTTCCTTGTCAATCCTTATTTGGAATGAATGCCATCTAAAGGTAGAAACCTACCATTACAAACCTGTACTTATTAAACCAAAAAGCCGGTCGAAGTAGCTGTGATAAAAATCAACAGGACAAAAGATTGCATGATGTTCTGGGCACCAGGAACAAATCTCATCAAAATGTAGCTCATCTTTCTATCTGCATGGAACAGCTTCAACCCTGCAAATGTGCTCACCAGCCCCTGGCTATACTGCTCCTGAATGTAAAAAGACCAATCCTGAAGGGGAGAAGCCAGCAGGATCTGTCAGGGTTGTATTCCCTGGATTCTCACCACCTTCATTTTGATTTCCAGCTTTTTGAAACCTAATTCAAAGCCATTGAGGTATTTTTAGATTACACTGTTAAATATCATCTACAATATAGGCACTGAGTTCACACAAGTAAATCTCATCCCTTTATCTCTCGTAACTGTGTTCAGTCAAGCTCATTGGATTTAATCGAAGGTCCTTTTAAAGTTTTGACAAAGCCATTCTTGCTTGCGTTCCTGAAAATATTAATACTTTTTGAACAAACAATGGTGTTTTGTATGCATACAAATGTTACTCTCCCTTATATTTGGCAATATGTTCTCAGCACCACAACTGGGTCTTATTTGCTTTCTCTCACATGCAGCAACTATCGTGTTATCCAAACTTAAAAGATGAGTCAGTGAAATCCAAAAGTTGGAGAGGCACGGTGGTTAGCACTACTACCTCACAGTGCCAGGTTTGATTCCAGCCTTGGGCAACTGTCTGTGTGGAGGTTGCACATTCTCCCCATGTCTGTGTGGATTTCCTCCCACAGTCCAAACGTGTGCAGGTTGGGTGAATTGCATGTTAAGCTGCCCCTAGCATTCAAAGGCGTGTAGGTTAGGTGCATGAATCAGTGGTAAATGTAGAGTAGTTAAGGAATGGGTCTGGGTGGGTTACTCTTTGGAGGGTCAGTGTGGCTCTGTTGGTCAAAGGGCCTGTTTCCATACTGAAGGAGTTCTATAAAAAGTTTATGACAGGCCACGGATCCATGAAAACATTGATGAGATTAATTAGCAACATACCTGGCAAATTATTATATAAAAATCATAGAATCCCTTGAGTTTGGAAACAGATCCTCAGGCCCAACAGGTCCACAATGACCCTACGGAGAGTAGCACACCCAGACCCATTCCCCTACCCTATGACCCCAGACTTTCGCCTATACCGAAACGTCGAATTTCCTGTTCCTTGGATGCTGCCTGACCTGCTGTGCTTTAACCAGCAACACATTTTCAGCTCTGATCTCCAGCATCTGCAGACCTCACTTTTTACCTGAACACTACGGGCAATTTAGCAAGACCAATTCACCTAAGCTGCACATTTTTGGATTGTAGGAGGAAACCGCAGCACTCAGAGGAAACCCACGTAGACACAAGGAGAATGTACAAACTCCACACAGACAGTCACCTGAGGTGGGAATCTAGCCCGGGTCCCTTGCACTGTGAGGCAACAGTGCTAACCGCTGAGCCACTATTAAACTTAAATTAAACTTTACTTTAAAAACCTATGTGATGTCCTGTTCTGGATATCAAGTCATTTGAATCACTTTGCAATGCTGCAAATGAAATATTCACTACCTACACCGTAAATAGTTTAAAGAAATTCATGCACATAAATATTAAAAACCAAGATGCGTTCTCTTTTTCAGTTTTTTCATTTACTGATCTCCTGTGTGGTCACCCAGAAAGCATCATTTTGTTCACTCAGATATACATCAAGTTTTGTAATTATATGCTGACAGTTGCCAGTTTGAAAGCATGCAAGCAATGTCTCACAGTTTGTAACAGATAAGTTCTCCTCAAATGATAACTATGGAGGATGGCTTGTGCTGTCAGCCACGTCCATTATTTACTTTGTTGGAAAATGCAATATTCTAACTTTGAAAAATGACAAATATGGTGATTCATGCTTCAACACCAACAAGTTTCAGCTACGTAGATGTATTTATTCATTTATGGGATAAGGTTTCTCTGGCATTTAGTTCCCTAATTATCCGTGCAAAGGTTGTGATGAGAAACCTCCTTGAAATGGAGAGGCAATGACCTAGTGGTATTGTTCCTGACTGTTAATCCAGAGACCCAGGTAATGTTCTTGGGGCCCAGGTCTCTGGATTCTGCCATGGTAAGATGGTGGAATTTCAATTCAATAAAAATCCAGAATTAAGAGTCTAATGATGACTATGAATCCAATGCCAATTATTGGGGGAAAAAAAATCACTAATATCCAGCAATGTGATTGACTTGTTATTGCCCTCTGGACAACTAGGATTGAGAAGTAAATGCTGTTCTAGACAGTAATACCCTCATCCCGTGAATGATTTTTTTAAAAACTGCCGAGATTAGTACAGCTTCAACAACACTCAAGAAGCTTGAATTCATCCGGGCTGCTTTCTTGACACTTTTCCATCACATTCAACAATCACTTGTTCCACCGCTGATGCTCAGGAGCAGCAATTTGTACCCACTATATGATGCATGTCAGTAATTTACCAGGCACCTTTGATGGATGCTTCTGTATTAATGACTTCTACCACCTAGAAGGAGAAGAGCAACAGGTACATATAGACATGACTACCAGAAGCTCCTCTCCAAGAAACACACCATCTTGACATGGAATTGTGCTAACATTCCTATACTGTAACTGGGTCAAAATCGTGGAGCTCCCATCCAATCAACACTGTGAGATTACCAGTACCCCAAGCATAGAGTTATACAACACAGAAACAGACTCTTCGGTCAAACTCATTCACACTGAACAGATATCCTAAACTAATCTAGTCCCATTTGCCAACATTTGCCTCATACCCCTGTACATCCTTGCAATTCATGTACCCATCATGTACCCTTTCGGATGTTATAATTGTACCAGCATCCACCCCCTCCTCTGGCAGCTTGTACCACACACACACCACCCTCCACTTGAAAAAGTTGCTTTTCTTTTTTAGTACTTCAGTTGTTTTTAAACCTTTCCTCTCTCACCTTAAACCTATGCCCTCTAGTTTTTGACTCCCCTACCCTTTAGAAAAAGACAATGGCTATTCATCCTATCGGTGCCCCTCGTGTTATTATAAACCTCCAAAATGTCACCCCTCAACCTCCACCACTCCAGGGATAAAAGCCCCAGCCTATTCAGCCTGTCCTGATCAGTGCTGGGTCTGTTATTGTTTGCGATACTCAGCATTGTTTGTTCTATGTAGTGACTTTGGGTGATGCCCTTCATCATTTCACATTACATTAATCATGAGTAGCCTTATCAGTTTTATAAATTGATTTAAAAGCTTTAACCAAAATGAAAAATGTTTAAATATTTCTGCAATATTTCCCTTGCACCTGCACATTTCTAACTTCCTCTCCAATTCTGGTAAATTGTATTTTTGCATATTTTACTTTAACATATTTGTCCTTCTGAGTTTCCAAACCTGCATGCTCAAATTTCCCAGAATGTGTCATGTGGGGGACTGGAAGTTATTATCATCCAATAAACTTTTACCCTTTTGGATCTGAATGCTGTTTGCAGTGTTGTGTAATATTAAGAAGAATTATACACTGAACTATGCTTACTGTGTGCCATAATAAAATGATGGATAAACTAAATCATTCTGCTTTAACTTCTGAGAAGTTTCATCATGCTTATAAAAGTAACCAAGAATGGACAAGCTTAAAATATGATTTAAATGGACTGCCAAATAATATTGAGTTGAGATCAGGTTTAAAAATTAATTTGCCCTCATTACGATTCTCAAAACAGAAATAAAAATGAATCATATGTTGAGACAGTGGATGATTTATAGTTTGTTCATAATGTCATTTTCATTTCTCTCCCTGTAGATTAAGATGTTATCACTCTTTCATTACGGAGGTCTGAACCACTTAACCTCAGGCTGTCTTTTGTCATCACTCTAATCTAGAGGGAAAAGATAGAGATACATTTATATATTGGACAATCCACAGTCTGCAAAGTGAAAGCCAATATATTAACCCTTGCCATGTGATGGATGTGTCATGCCAGAGTCACACATGACTCATTTTGCTATATGCTGTTATTGTTTAGACATGAGAATATAACATGAGGTGACACAAAGTCCCATTCATTTGGGGAGCATCCAATCCCATCCTAAGAATGAAGAAAATGGGAGAAAATTAAAGAACTGATCAGTCAATAATGCTCTCATTTCCAAAAGTACTCAGATCCATCAGACTAAAAAGCAAAGTAGATTTTCAGAAGCACCATCTGGAATCATAGGCAATAGAACAGGCGAATCAGCTAATAGGAGTTGGAGACTGAAATGAAATTATTTCCATCTGGATCTCTGAATCAAGATGTGGAATGACAGAGAAGATCTTCCACCCTATCAACCCTCATATTGTCAGGTCATTGAAGAGAGTTCCCAGTAAATAACCAATAAACCTACAGCTGAACTTTCCCCACTGTAATCCAATGTGAGTATCACGACAAGCCTTGGAAAAGCCCAAGGTATTGCTTAATTTAAACAATCAATTTGCAATTATCCTAATGCAAGTGTATTTTTGCTCTATTAACTGCTATACAACCATGACATGTTAGAGAGGAGTTGACTAAAAGGTTTCCTTCTTCTTTAGCAGTCTCTCAGGGGTGGGGATAACTTGCTTCCACTCCGGGTGGATTGTGTTCTGTTGTGTCTGGATTGTCTGACCCTGGAGCCGCAGATTGTGCCCAGGTGGGGCTGTGGTATTTGAGGAGGAGGATGTGGGTTTGGGTGTGGGTGTCTCTACATTCTACACCCACTTTCTGATGCTTGTGCTTGGCCTCCATGTGACCCACTCAGTGACGCTCAATTAGGTTGCTGCTTTTGTGAATGTTTCTTCTCCAGTTTTGTGAATTTTAGGACATGCGATTCCCATGTGTCAGTGGGAATGTCAAGCTTGTTAAGGGAGGTTTTCAAGGTGTCCTTGTAACATTTCCTCTGACCTTCTAAGGCTCACTTACCATTGCAGAACTCAGAATAAAGCACTTGTTTCGGGAGTCCTGTGTCAGGCATGTGGGTCAAGGTGGTCTGCACATCTCAGCTAGTCTTGAGTGACCTTTGCCTTGATAATGGGAATACCGGCCTGGGAGGGTTGCTCACATTGGTACACTTATGCTGCCAGGAGATTGCAAAGGCATAACCAGTGATAACTCTCCAGCAAGTTATGGTCCATGGCTTTTGATGCATACAGAAGGGAACACAGCTCTAAAACCATGAGCTTGATGTTGGGTTTCAGATGTTGGACTTTATGCACTCTGTTCGTCAAGTGTCTAAAGGCTGCACTGGTGCTTTGGATTCCATGCTGAATTTCATCATCAAAATCTACTCACACTGAGGGGAGGCTCCTGAGGTTTGGGAAATGATCCACTTTGCCCAGAAGCTGTCTGTGGATTTTAATGCTCATGGGGCAACATTACGTGCTAGGGGCAGGTCGGTAGAGAACTTCTATTTTCCAAACTTTTAATCTGAGGCCCATTCTCTCATACACTTCAATGAATGATGGTTTACTGCTCAATCTCTGAGTGTGCAAGTTACAAAAGATGTTGTCTGACCAGCAGTATTTTTCCAGCACTACATTTTTTGACACTTACACAGGCATTCAGCTATGCACTGGAGCCCAATAATAGAGGTTGGGATGACACAACTATTACCACCTGGAAGGACTAGGGCAGCAGTTACATGGAAACACCATCATTTTCAAGCCACTTACCATCCTGACTTGGAAATATATTGCTGTCACGACTAGTGATATCTCCATCTATGGGGAGTTTCATAGAGGTGGGGTGTTACAACAAGGATGATGGGGAACTGTATTGGGGAGATTTCACTACCATGTCTGAGAGGACAGTGAGGTCTGCTGAGAGTGTGTTGCTGGAAAAGCACAGCAGGTCAGGCAGCATCCGAGGAGAGGGCTCCAGCCCAAGTGCCGATTTTCCTGCTCCTCGGATGCTGCCTGACCTGCTGTGCTTTTCCAGCAACACACTCTCACCCACCATGTCTGACCCCACTTTGCACTCGTATTGAGTTTGGAGTGGATTCGGTGCTGAGGATCATAGCTCGCATGTCACCATGAAGAATATGGAGATGGATGACGAATTTCTACAGACAGCCAAATTTGAGGAGGATATTCCACAATTCCTCTTGGTTAACAGAGTCGAAAGCAGTTGTGAGATGAAGAAGGCCATGTACAAAGGTCAGTGATGTTCCCTGCCCAGTTCTTCGATATGTCGCATACTGAAAATTATGTCCATTATGTCTCTTGATGAGCAAAGGGAGAAGCTTTTCAGCCACTATATTATCTTTCCTGTGGTGGACAAAAGGGAATACCCTGTGTAATTTGCACAATTGAACCTTCTTGCCTCTTGAAGATGATCGCAATTACAGCCTCTCTGAGATTCCCGCCTCAGGCAACTGACTGTGTGGAGTTTGCACATTCTCCCCGTGTCGGCGTGGGTTTCCTCCAAGTGCTCCGGTTTCCTCCCACAGTCCAAAAATGTGAAGATTAGGTGAATTGGCCATGCTAAATTGCCCGTAGTGTTAGGTGAAGGGGTAAATGTAGGGGAATGGGTCTGAGTGGATTGCGCTCCGGTGGGTCGATGTGGACCTTGTTGGGCCGAAGGGCCTGTTTCTACACTGTAAGTAATCTAATCTAATCTAATCTAATCTAATCTAATCTCCCAATATACTCTCTTCCTTCCAGATCACGGCAATGAAGGGCATCATGGTGGCTCAGTGGTTAGCACTGCTGCCTCACAGTGCCAGGGAAGCGGGTTTGATTCCACCATGTGTGTGGTGTTTGCACATTCTCCACATGCCTGCATGGGTTTCCTCCAGGTGCTCTGGTTTCCTCATTCAGTCCAAAAATGTTCAGGTTAGGTGGATTGGCCATGCTAAATTGCCAGTAGAGTCCAGGGATGTATAGGTTAGATAGATTAGCCTTGGGAAATGTAGGATAATGAGGTGGGGAGTAGGTCTGAGCATTCAGAGTGTGGTCCTGGAAAAGCACAGCAGATCAGACATCATCTGAGGAGCAGGAGAGTCAATGTCATGTCGACCACGTGGGAGGAGAAATTGCAATCTTGGTAGAAAGGAGTCCATCTGGGATTTTCTAAGGTGGAATTAGTCATCCTGGGAACAGATGCAGTGGAGGCAGAGGAATTCGGAACGAGGGATGGCATTTGAAGGGCTTATGCCCAAAACATTGACCTGCTGTGCTTTTCCACCACCACACTCTCAACTCTGATCTCCAGCATGTGAGTTCTCACTTTCTCCCGGTAGGTCTGATGGGATGGTCTTTGGAGGGTTGGTATTGTCTCGATGGCTGAACGGCCTGCTTCCACACGTAAGGATGCAATGAAAAAGTGATTGCGTGAAGAAGCCTGTATGTCGTGGTTATTGGTGAGTTTTTGAGTGTTCTGCACTCTGATCACCCACCATCTATTCTTCAGGTCTGAGATACTTTGTTGCACCTCGGCCTTCAGTTGCCTATAGGTTTCTTTTCTCTTGCTTGAGTGGTCGCAACCACCCCTATCTGGAAGGACTAGGGTAGCAGATAAATGGAAACACTATCACCTGCAAGTTCCTCTCCAAGTCACTTACCATCCTGACTTGGAAGTACATCGCTGTCACTGTGTCAAAGTTCTGAACTACCTCCCAAATGGCATTGTGGGCATTGCTAAAGCAAATGGATGCCAATGACTCCAGAAGGCAGCTCACTACCACCTTCTCAAGGCCAGTAAGATGGGCAATAAATGCTTTTTCATTCAGCAATACCCACATCCCTTGAATGAATTTTTAAAAAGGCCATTCAGCCAATGAGTTTGCTCTGCCATTCAATGAGATTATGAGTGATTTGGTAATCCCTGACTCGACTTTCTTGACTTTCCATCATGACCTTTGATTCCTTTACTGATTAAAAATCTGTTTGTCTCATCCTTGAATATATGTAATGACCCATTCCTGCCAGCCTTCTGCTGTAAAGAATTCCACAGATTCATGACCCTCTGAAATTCTTCCTCTTCTCTATCTTAAATGCGTGGCCCTTCCTCTCAGATTATGCCTTCTGGTCCTGAAGTCTTCCACCAGAAGAAACAATCTTTTCACAACTATGCTGTCAAACCCACAAAGAACCTTATATGCTTCAGTAAGACAGTCTCTTAATCTTCCAAACCCCAATGAATAGAACTGCAATCTAATCAAACTGTCTTTAGAAGGGAATCACTCTCCACCAGGACTAACCTAGGGAATATTCATAGGGCTCCGTCCAATGCCAGTATAATTTTCTTTATGTAAGTGGACCTAAATTGCTCATTTATTCTATGTGTTGTCTGACTAGTGCTTTTCATTATTTTCATGAGAATTTGGTTTATTATTTGGCTTTGCCCCCTCCCCAGGATGGGCCCATTGAATCCATTCATCTTTATTATATAAAAATGATAGATTGGAGCAGGGACTGTTTTAGCACCTTCACAAGCACCTTGACAATCATATGGAAGTCCCACCCCCCACCACCCACCACCCCCGGGAATGGAACAAAGTCTCTGTGTGTGAGTTTGCATAAATTCCGCTCCAGTGACTACTTGAATCTATCTTTTAAGGAAAGTATTGAATGAATGAATGATATCAGGTACCCTCCTAATACTAAACTAAATTTAATACAATAGCAAGTAGATAGAGGGGGAAAGAGAAAGATAATTGAGGATTACCATTTCGTTATTTGTGTTGGGTTTTTATCAACACATATTCTCTCATTATTGAAGACCCTGTGATGGTTCCACGTGGATCATGAGGGGTTGACAGCAGTTAGGCTAATAGCTGGTGTGTATCATCAGTGTTGACAGATGATGTAAGATCACTTGAAACTAAAGAAATAAAAGCAATATGCTGTCAATGCTGGAAATCTGAAGTCGTAAAAGAGTGCAAGAGAAATTTTGCAGGGTTGGAAGCATCTGGGAAGAGAAAAACTTTTTCAATCTGATATGACTTCTTCAGAATGTTCTGATGAAGAGTCATAGCAGACTCAAAATATAAGTTCAGTTTTTCTCTCCACAGTTGCTGACAAACCTATTTAGTTTCTCCAGCATTTTCTATTTCTAATGTCAGGTCCTGACAAAGTCTATCTCTGTCAAGAATGGAATTAGTCTTTAAATGTTCACAGGTTTCTATTAGCATGTTCTCCAGCCCTTTTCTGTCAAAGATATCCACAGCTAGATCATGTTATTAGTACAGGGATAGTGAGGTCTGCAGATGCTGGAGATCAGAGTTGAGAATGTCATACGGGAAAAGCACAGGAGGTCAGGCAGCATCCGAGGAGCAGGAAAATCGACGTTTCGGGCCGGAGCCCTTGGGTTTGATTTTCCTGCTCCTCAGATGCTGCCTGACCTGCTGTGCTTTTCCAGCAACACACTCTCAACATGTTATTCATACATCATGTGGAATACCTCCCATATCTTTCTAAATTACAATTGTCCATATGAAGTCTAATAATTCCCACTAGTGGCATAATCAAAAACCTGACAGACATTAGGTATTTTGTTTAATGAATCACAGTGAGAATGTATTAAGTGTCCCTGGCAACAAGCTGCTCAACCAAAATCTGTGCTACGTCCGATTTGCCCAGTTCTGCTATGGTACAGACCAACATTGGCTCCCAGTCTGGCTGTGCTTTAGTTGTAAAATGGACAGACTTGTTTTTCAAATCCCTTCACAAACACACCCCTACCCTTCTGATCTCTTTGACCTTCTTCAGCTCTCTCTCTACTCCTCCAATTCTGGCTTGTTGAGAAACCTCAACTAACATCATTCTACCATTGACAGCCAAGCCATTAGCTGCCTAGTTGCAAAGCTTTGGAATTCCTTCCCTAAACATCTCCACCTCTCCAACTTTCTTTCCCTAAACAACTCAGTTTCAAATTTGTTTGATAACCCTTCTGTAATGAATCTTGTGAGATTGCTTCATTGAAGGTGCTATATAAATGCAAATTGTTATTGTACATTAGACAAAGCCAGACCACAACGGGTGTCCATCCAAACTTTCTGCTCATTGACACTTAGAGCAAAATTCACTCATAACTGAGAGATCTGGTTGATCTATCCCGCCTACCAAATCTAGAAGCATGAAGCCACTTTTGCTATCCTAATTGAAAGTGTAGACGATAACACAAAATTACAAAGGATTGTTGATAGACTAGGTGAATGTATAAAACTGTGACAGATGGAATTCAATATAAATAAATGTGAAATTATCTATGTTGGACCAAGAAAGGATTGGTCAGAGTAATTTCCAGACAGCAACGATTTAAATACAGTGGATTTCCATGGAGACTTGGGAATTCAGGTGCATGAAATTCAGGATGAGCAGTGTAGTAATCTCAGGATGGCTACCGGTGCCATGTGCTAGTGAGGTTAGGAATAGAGAGCGAGTGCAGATGGGCACATGGCTGCAGGACTGGTATAGGAGGGAGGGCTTCATTGGGATACCTTCTGGGGAAGGTGGGACCTGTTCAAGAAGAAAGGGTTTCACCTGAACTGGAAGGGCACCAATATTCTGGACAGGAGGTTTGCTAGAGCTCTTCATGAGTCTTGAAACTATATTGGCAGGGAGGTGGGAATCTGAGCTTTGGATCAGATGATGGAGTAGGCAGTGAACAGCCAGATATAGCATGCAGAGAAACTGTGAGAATAGACATTTGATAGGGCAAAGGAGCAGTCAGGGTGATTGGTTGAAGTGTGTATATTTTAATGCAAGACGTATCAGGAATAAGGGTGACAAACTCAGAGCATGGATCAGCACATGGCGCTATGGTGCTGTGGCCATTAGAGAGACTGCTTTCACAGGGCAGGAATGGTTATTGGATGTTCCAGGGTTTAGATTTTCAAAAGGAGTAGGGGGAAGGAGGTAAAAGAGGTGTTTGACTGGCATTGCCAATCAGGGATAATATCACAGCAGCAGAAAGGGAGGTCATCGAGGAGGTTTGTCTGCAGAGTTAGTATGGGTGGAAGTCAGAAACAGGAAAGGAGCAGTCACTTCATTGGGAATTTTCTACAGGCCCCCCCAATAGCAACAGAGACATAGAGGAGCAGATTGGGAGGCAAATTTTGGAAAGGTGCAGAAGTAACAGGGTTGTTGCCAAGGGTGACTTTACTTCTCTAACAATGATTGGAACCTACTTAATTCAAATAGTTTGGATGGAGCAGTTTTTGTCAGGTGTGTCCTGAAAGGGCCCCTGATGCAATATTTAGATAGGCTGACTAGAGAGGAGACCATATTGGATTTGGTGCTTGGCAACAAACCATTCCAGGTGTCAGATCTCTCAGTGGGAGAGCATTTTGGTGATAATGATCACAACTCCTTGATCTTTACTATACTCATGGAGAGGCTTAGGAGCAGATGGTATGGGAAAGTATTTAATTGGTGCGGGGAAATTACAATGCTATTAGACAGGAACTGGAACGCCTAAATTGGGAGCAGATGTTCTCAGGGAAATGCATGACAGTAATGTGGAGGTTGTTTAGGAAGCAGTTGCTGGTAGCGCTGGGCAGGTTTGTCCCAGTGACGTAAGGAAGGGATGATATAGTGAAGGAACCTTGGGTGACAAGGGATGTGGAACATCTAGTCAAGAGGAAGATGGAAACTTACTTAAAGTTGAGGAGGCAAGGATCAGACAGGGCTCTAGGGGGTTACAAGTTAGCGAGGAGGAAACTGAAGAATGGACTTAGGAGAGCTAGAAGGGGATATGAAAAAGCTTTAGCGGGTAGGATTAAGGAAAACCTTAAGGTACTCTATGCTTATTTGAGGAACAAGAGGATGGCCAGAGTAAGGGTAAGACCAATCAGGGCTAGTGGAGGGAACTTGCGCCTGCAGTCGGAGGAAGTCGGGGAGGTCATTAATGAACACTTTGCTTCAGTATTCAGTATTCACTATAGACAGGGACCTTGACATTTCTGAGAACAGCATGAAACAGACTTATATGCTAGAACAGGTTGATGTTAGGAAGGAGGATGTGCTGAAAATTTTGAAAAACAAAACGATAGACATCCCCTGGGCCAGATGGGATATACTGTAGGTTTCTCCAGGAAGTGAGGGAAGAAATTGCTGTGCCTTTGGCGATGATCTTTGTGTCATCACTGTCTCCTGGAGTAGTCCCAGATGATTGGGGAATGACAAATATTATTCCTTTGTTCAAGAAAGGAAATAGGGATAATCCTGGTGATTACAGGCTAATCAGTCATGTCAGTGGTGGGCAAGGTATTGGAGAGGATTCTGGGAGACACAATTTATCATTACTTGGAAAGCCCTAGTTTGATTAGAGATAGTCAGCATGGCTTTGTGAGGGGCAGGTAATGCCTCACAAACTTTATTGAATTCTTTGCGAATGTGACAAAACACGATGAAGGTAGAACAGTGGATGTGGTATACATGGATTTTAGCAAGGCATGTTATAACGTTCTCCATGGTAAACTCATTCAGAAAGTAGAGAGGCATGGGATATAGGGAAATCTGGCTGTCTGGATATAGAATTGGCTGGCCCATCGAAGACAGAGTGATGGTAGATGGAAAGTGTTCAGCCTGGAGCCCGGTGACCAGTGGTGTTCCACAGCGATCTCTGTTCTTTGTGATTTTCATACATGATGTGGATGAGGAAGTGGAAGGGTGGGTTAGGAAGTTTGCCAATGACACAAAGGTTGGTGGAGTTGTGGATAGCGTGGAGGGTTGTTGTAGGTTGCAGTGAGATATTGATAGGATGCAGAACTGTGCTGCTAAGTGGCAGATGGAGTTCAACCAGGACAAGTGTGAAGGCATTCACTTTGGAAGGTTGAATTTTAATGCAGAATACAGGGTTAAAGGCAGGATTCTTGGCAGTGTGGATGAACAGAGGGATCTTGGGGTCGATGTCCATAGATCCCTCAAAATTGCCAGCCAAGTTGATAGGGTTGTTAAGAAAGGCATATGATGTGTTGGCTTTCATAAGCAGGGGGATAGAGATTAAGAGCTGTGAGATTATGCTGCAGCTCAAGAGACCCCTGGTTGGACCACACTTGGAATGTTGTGTTCAGTTTTGGTTACCTCATTATGCAAAAGATGTGGAAACTTTAGAGAGGGTGTAGAGGAGATTTACCAGGACGCTGCCTGGACTGGAGGGCATGTCTTATGGAGAAGGTTCAGGGAGCTAGGGCTTTTCTCATTGGAGTGAAGAAGGATGAGAGGTGGCTTTGTAGAGGAGTACAAGATGTTGAGAGATATAGATAGAGTGGATAGCCAGAGACTTTTTCCCATGGTGAAAATGTCTATCAGGAGGGGGTATAATTTTGAGGTGATTGGAGGAAGGTTTAGGGGAGATGTCAGAGATAGGTTCTTTATACAGAGAACGGTGGGTGCGTGGAATGCACTGCCAGCTGTAGTAGTAGCATCAGAATCATTAGGGACATTTAAGCAACTCTTAGATAGGCCCATGGAAAATAGTACAGTGAAGGGTATGTAGGTTAGTCTGATCTTCGAGTAGGATAAAAGGCTGGCACAACATCGAGGGCCAGAGGGCCTGTACTGTGCTGTACTGTTCTATGTTCTATGTTTACATCTTTAAAATGCCATAGACAGATAAAGAAAATAATCAAAATTCGAAACAAAAACTTTCTTCCCTAAATGGCAATTGGTGCTAGATCAGTTGTTAGTTTTAAATCAGAGATAGATAAATTTTTGTTCAGCCAAAGGTGCACCATACGTTAGGATGAATGCATTAGCCTACAGGTTTAGTGATCGATAGGTTAACAAGAAAGATACTGTAACTTTAAAGATGACGTGAGGAGAGATTATACAAGTTATACCTTTCCCTAGAATTCAGAAGTTTAAGGGTTGATCTGATTAAAGACTTCAAGATATTAACAGGAAAGATCAGGGTAGATAAAGGTAATCTATTTCCACTGGCTGTGGACTCTAGAACTAGAGGACATTGTTTAAAAACTAGGGCCAGACTATTGAGGAGAGATTTTGGATAGAACATCTAAACACAAAGGGTGGTAGAAGTTTGGAACTCTCTTCCCCAAAAGGTAGCTGTTGCTAGATTAGTCATTAATTTTAAATCAGAGATAGATACATTTTTGCTAAGCCAAAGGAATTAAGGGACACGGACCAAAGGCAGGTAAATGGAATTAGATCAGCTCTGATCTCACTGAAAGGACTGAATGGCATACTCGTATTTCCCTGTTCCTAAGCTCAGGCAACCAAAATGAGCCCAGTACCTTCTGCAACTGTGTGTTAATCTGTTGCATTACATTGCCCCCTAGAGAAAGCTTTATTTCCTGCAGAATTGTTGTTGAATCCAATATCTCCCACCCTTAGGAAAACACTTGTAAAAATGTATAAGGTAGTGAAAAAGGGACATTTCTATCTGTCAATATGGAATGATTTCAGACATTGATAACAAGAACAACTTCTTATAGAAAGCATATTCTTTCCAAAGTAAACTAATCAAAATGCACCAATGATGAATTTCCAAAACTGCACCCACAATGTGTCAAAGCACTGAGTTTAGAAATAGCCTCAATTAAATCTCAGATTGTAGTTAACAGCTGTTGAAGTTAATGGTGCGTTTGCAGTTCATTGTCATGTGACAAAGAAAAAGCACTCAAGTGTATTATAATTTATTGAAATCTCCAATTGATCAGCTAATGTATTAAATTGGAAATGAAAGAAAGAAATTGTATTGTAATCACACAGTGCATTTTATGACCATATGGTGTCTCAAAGAACTTCACAGTTGATACAGTACCTCTGATGTCTATAGTCACAGCTAGAATAAAGAAAATACAGGAGTCATTTAGGAAATACCAAATACCACAAACAACAACTAAAAGGACCTCTCAACTTACAAATCTAATGTTATTCTTGCTTTTTGTGCACCTTCTTTGCATTTGTAAGTTTGTATTCCTTGCTATCTTCTATCACCTGATGATCTTTGTATGGTATGATCAGCCTATACTGTACACAAAGCAAAACTTTTCACTGTACTTAGATACATGTGACAATAATAAATCAATTCAAATAAATAGACACATTTCTCATCAAGGCAGGCAGCATCTGAAGAGCAGGAAAATCGACGTTTTGGGGAAAAGCCCTTCATCAGGAATGATGAAGGGCTTTTGATGGAAATATTGATTTTCCTGCTCCTTGGATGCTGCCTGACCTGCTGTGCTTTTCCAGCACCACTCTAATCTAGACTCTGATTTCCAGCATCTGCAGTCCTCACTTTTGCCTACATTTTTCATCAAGTTAGGTATTAGTTGAGCAGGATGCAAAGATAATTTCCCTTTTATCCCTTGAGAAGGAAGATGAAGGACATGCCAGTGAGCTGCACCCACCCAATAACTGTTCAGAACTTAAAATCAAAAATTAGTACCATCTAATTTCTCACGCATACCCAAGAGAATCACAAACTGCATAGAAAGGAGGCAATATCTGGTACAGACAAAATGAGTCAAATGGCCTCCTTCCATACTGTACAATTCTATGATTAGCTCATATGAGTTACTCAGCTATTCAAGTAGAGCCTTTGCCACTTACAGTCATAGGGCTACATAACTTGGAAACGGACTCTTCGGTGTGGGATCAGGAGAGACGGAATAGGCTGGGTACTTTTATCTCTGGAGAGTCAGAGGCTGAGGGTGATCTCATGAGGTTTATAAAATCACAAGAATATGGTGAATAGCCAAGGTCTTTTTCTAAGGTAGGGGATTCCAACTGACCAGGTATCCTAAATTAATCTAAGTTCATTTACCAGTATTTTGCCCATATGCCTCTAAACCCTTCCGTTTCATATAACCATTCCAATGCCTTTCAAATGTTGTAATTGTACTCGCCTCCACCAATTCCTCTGGCAGCTCATTCCATACACACACCACCCTCTGTGTGAAGAAGTTACCCTTCAGGTCCCTTACAAATCTTTCCCTTCTCACCTTACACCTACGCCCTCTAGTTTTGGACTCCCCTACCTGGGAAAAAGACCTTAGCCATTCACCCTATCCATGCCTCTTGTGATTTTATAAACCTCAATGATGTCACATCTCAGCTTCCAATGCTCCACAGAAAAAAGCCCCAGTTTATTCCACCTGTCCCAATCAGTGATGAGTCTGCTATTGTTTGTGAAATATATAAACAACTTAAATACGAATCCGGGAGGTTATGGTAGGTAGGTTTTCAGATGACTCAACGATTGACCAGGTCACTGACAGAGAGGAAAATGGTCTTAAGTTACAGGAGGTGAAAATGTGTTGCTGGTTAAAGCACAGCAGGTCAGGCAGCATCCAAGGAACAGGAAATTCGACGTTTCGGGCCAGAGCCCTTCATCTGGCCCGAAACATCGAATTTCCTGTTCCTTGGATGCTGCCTGACCTGCTGTGCTTTAACCAGCAACACATTTTCAGCTCTGATCTCCAGCATCTGCAGACCTCACTCTTTACTTTAAGTTACAGGAGGGCATATATTTGGTCAGATGGTTAGATCAGTGGCTGATGGAATTTAACCCTGAATAATGTGGGATAATGCATTTTGGAAAAAGTATAACGACAAGGGAACACTCAATGAATAGCAGGACTCTAGGAAGCTCAGAGGAACAGTGGGATCTGGGGTGCTCATACACAGACCCCTGAAGGCAGCAGGGCAGGTTAATAACATAGTTAACTTGGATGAGCAGTTTAAGTGTCCTAATATTCAAAGGTATCAATCAAGTGCTGGAAAGTGTGGCTAGTACAGAGAAAGTGTATTTTTGGCATTACAGACATCATAGGATCCCTACAGTGTGGAAACAGGTCATTCAGTCCATCAAATCTACAATGCCCCTCTGAAAAGCATCCCAACCAGACCTGCCCTCTACCTTATTCCTGTAATTCTGCATCTCCCATGGCTAATCCACTAGCCTGCACATTTCTGGATGCCATGGTGAAATTTGGAACGGCCAATTCACCCAACCTGCACATCTTTGGACTGTGGGAGGAAACCAGAGCAGCCGGAGGAAACCCATGCAGACACAGGAGAATACGCAAGCTCCACACAGACAATTGCCCAGGGCTAGAATCCAACCCAGGTCCCTGGCATTGTGAGGCAGCAGTGCAAAAGACTAATCCACTGTGATGGGCTGAAAGTCTTCTTCCATGCTGTACAATACTACAATTCTACAACCTAAGAAATCCTTAACTGTATAACACGAAAAGGGAAATTAAAAAAGGGAAAAAGGTGGAGTCTTTTTTTTTGTCCTTACCTCTGGATAAGGTTGAAATTCTGGCTGTATTGTTCTATTGAAGTTCAATTCAAATTTTATAAGTTATCTTGCTCAAATTACACTTCTCTCTTTGTATATACTTTATTGTTGAATCCTCACAGTTCTACCCACCCTCTCTGTCAGTACACTACTACCAATTAGAGATCTGGGTGGATTTCCGCTGTGTGTTCCAATCCAAAGACCCTAAGGTGAGGGATTTCAAGACTAGGGGGCACATTTTGAAGGTGAGAGGAGAGATATTTTAAAAATACATAAGAGGCTTTTTTTTCCCCCAAAGGGTGGTTCACGTGTGGAATGAACTTCCTAAGAAAATGATGGATGCAGGTACAATTACAAAATTCAAAAGACATTTGGATGGAGACATGAATAGGAAAGGTTTGGAGGACTATGGGCCAGGAGCAGAATGGTGGGACCAGTTTAGTTTGGGATTATGTTCAGCATGAACTAGTTGGACCGAAGGGGTCTGTTTCCATGTTGTATAACTCTATGTGCAGGTTAGGTGGATTGGCCATGCTAAATTGCCACAGGGTTAGGGTCACAAGGTTAGGGTGCAGACTCAATGGGATTGCCTCACTTCCCTGCAATTTGCCTACTGACATAACAGGTCCACAGCGGATGCAATTTCCCACGCCCTGCGCTCATCCCTGGAACATCTGGACAGCAAGGACACTTCTATCGGACTCCTGCTCATCAACTACAGCTCCACTTTCAACACTACAATTCCCACAAGACTGAGCTCAAAACTCTGAGACCTAAGTCTCGGCACTGCCCTCTGCAAATGGATCCTCAGCTTCCTGACCCACAGACCGCAATCAGTAAAGGCAGAAAACTGCACCCCCTACTCAATAACACTCAACACTGAAGCCCCCCAAGGATGTGTTCTCAGACCCCTACTGTTCTGCCTGTAGATCCATGACTGTATAGCCAAATTCCAAACATACACTATCTACAAGTTCACTGACAACTCCACTGTGGTAGGATGGATATTGAACAACAACAAGTCAGAATACAGAAAGGAGATGGTGACGTGGTGCAATGAGATCACCCTCTCTCTCAATGTCAGAAAACTAAAGAACTGGTCATTGACTTCAGAAAGAAGGGAAGAGAATGTGACCCACCTACATCAACAGAGCAGAGGTTGACAGGGTTGAGAGTGTCAGTTCCAAGGAGTGACAATAACCTACCACCTGTCCTGAACATCCCATGTAGATGTGACGGTCAAGAAGGCAAAACAATGCCTTTTCTTCCTCAGGAGGCTCAGAAAATTTGGCACGTCCATAAGGACCCTCACCAACTTCTACAGATGCACCATTGAAAGCATGTTCTCTGGTTACATAATAGCCTTGTATGTCAACTGCTCTGCCCAGGGCTGTAAGAAACTACAGCAGGTTGTGTGCACAGCCCAGACCATCACAAAAGCCAACCTCCCATCCATGGACTCCATTTACATGGCCTGTTGCTGTGAAAAGGCTGCCAACATCATCAGAGACCCATCGCAACCCGGTACTGCTCTCCTACAACTTCTTCTGTTCGGCAGAAGCTAAAGAAACCTCAACACGTGCACCAACAGATTCAGGAACAGCTTCTTCCCAACCGTTATTGGACTCTCTAACTACAAATAATGTTGATTGTGCTAATGTAATCTTGCCTAGCACACATCGTAACCTGTATGCTTTAATCTGTCCAAGTTTTTTTTTACCCTATGATCTGTATGTCCTTGTTTACTACGATCTGCCTGGACTGCTCAGAAACAAAACTTTTCACTGTACTTAGGTATACATGACAATAAATCAAATCAATAAATCAATCAAATGGTCTCTTTCTGCACTGTGAGGATTCTATGATTAGCCAAGATCTAGAATAGCTGAGAGGGCCAAGGGCTGGAACAGCCTACTCCTGTTCATATGTTTTATAGTTACTAATGAGGAATTTTCCAAAGGGAAGTTGGACATATTGAAAAAGAAGCATTTACAGGGTAATGAGGAAAGAGTAAGGATTAATTGGATTGCTCACATCACAACCAACCCATTTACACTTCTCATTAGCAATATTTATCTCTCGCGGATTATTATCAACACTCTCTTTGGTTGCCTACCTCTTCTCTCTCTCTCTCTCTCGCTCTCTCTCTCTCTCTCTCTCTCTCTCTCTATCTGAGCCCCATCTCTGTATACTCCATTCACTCTCCAACACTGCCATTGGCATAAATACCATCCTCTCCTAGCTATTCTCAGTTCTGAGTAAGGTTCACGGGACATGAAATGTCAACTTTACTTTTCTTTCCACAGATGTGTCCAGACCCACTGTGATTCTCCAGCAACCTCCGCCTTGTTTATCTTAAATTCCCACCATCTCTTTACTAATCCATCTGCCACTGGAAGCAGTTTCTCTTTCCCAAGATCATATATAATCAGCTCCATTAAATCTCTATTTAACTCTTTCTGCTCTAAAGAGAACAACTTCAGCTTCTCTAATGCCTCCATACAAATTAAAACCTTCATCTTATGTACCATTCTTGGAAACCTTTCACCCTTCCCAAGATCTTAACCTCCTTCCTAATACATGGTGCTCATTGATGGACATAAAAATCCAATTGAGTCTGAGTCAGTGTTTTGATAGATGTTTAGAATAGCCTCCGATGTGTTTTTGCATGTATCCTTCTGTTAACAATTCCAAGGATTCTATATAATATTTAACAACAAAAAGAAATTACTGAAAAATCCTAGCAGGCCTGGCAGCATCTGTGGACAGGAGCAGAGCTAATGCCTTGGACCCAGTTATGATATTTAAAGGATGCCATTTAAATGATTCATATGCAAGGAAGGTGCTCATGGAGTTAGGGTAATATATTTGCATGGATAGGGGATTGGTCAACAGATAGTAAGCAGAGAGTGGGAGTAAAATGAAACATTTTCAAATAGTGGAATGTCTGAAGGATCAGTGCTGGAGCCTCAGCTATTTACAATCTTGATGAATGATTTGGATGAAGAGACAAAGAATGATGTATCCACATTTGTTAATGATACAAAGCCAGGTGGAGAGGTAAGCTGTGGGGCGGGCCCAGAGGAGCTGCAAAGGATTGCATAAAAATGGAGCTTAAATAATTGGGCTACAAGATGACAGAGTACAATGTGGGGAAACTGTGAAGTTATTTACTTTGTTGCTAAGAACAGAAGGGCAGAATATTTTTCAAAAGGTGCAAAATCTGTAAGTCTAAATGGTCAAAAATATAGAAAGAAATAAAAGGATATACTTGTACTGGAGGCTGTATATTGTGGGTCCACTAAATTAGTAGAAAGTGAGGACTGTAGATGCTGGAGATCAGAGTTGAGAGTGTGGTGCTGGAAAAGCACAGAAGATCAGGCAGCATTTGAGCAGCAGGAGAATCAAGGTTTCGGGCATAAGCCCTTCATCAGGAATGAGACCTGATGAAGGGCTTATGCCCGAAACGTCGATTGTCCTGCTCCTTGGATGCTGCCTGACCAGCTGTGCTTTTCCAACACTACACTCATGGCTCCACTAAATTAGTCCCTGGGGTGATCGGGATGAGGGGGCTGAATAAATTGGGCCTACATTCACTGGAGTTGAGAAGAATGAGAGGTGACTGCATTGGAAACATACAACACCCTGAAGCTGGTCGATAGGGCAGAAGCTGAGAGGCTTGTTGTTGCCAGTTGAAGAATCTAAAACATAGGGACACAGGCTTAGGATAAGAGGCCAATCATTTAGGTCAGGGATGAGGGGAAACTACTTCACTCAGAGAGTTGTGAATCTTCAGAAATTTTTACCCTGAAGGGTTGTGGATGCTCCACTGAATAAGGCTGGGATAGACAGGGTCTTGGTTTTGGGGAATCAAGAGATACTGGGAATGAGCAGGAAGGTCACATTTGTGTTCAAATCAGTCACAATCATATTATATAGCAAAGCAAGCTTGACAAGCTATATTATCAGTGCTTACTCCTATCGTGGATTCTTGTGAAATCTCTTAGTTTCTCCTCCACAGTTAGACTAAATTTTTGTTTGCATTATAAAGTTGGAAAATGTCTCCAAGTCTAATTTTAACATTTCTACTCATCCACGTAACTCCAAGTTTAATTCAATTTCATTTGTCTTTCTAAGTAAGTTAACAGTAAGGTTCTCATCCAGATGTTAAAATCTTAAAGGGGAGATCAGATTTATTTTTCTTGGTCTTGAGAATTTCATTTCTTTTTTATTCTCTCTGCATTTTACCAAATTTCTTATCATTGCCCATGCCACTCAAGGGCGAGAAAAATTCAACTGAAGACCTCAGTTGAATAGTTTATCTAATACTGCAGCATTCCCTCAGCATTAAAGTATCAACGCAAATTATATACCCAATTCCCAGAACAGGCTTGGACCACAATCTTCCAGTTTAGAGACAATAGTACTATCAATAGGTAAAGGCTGGCATTTGACACTTGGGGAAGGCATACCTCTGCCAATAAATGCAGCTCAGAAACAGTTCCATCAGTCAACTGCAATGCCATTCTGAAGTAATCTCACCTGCCTGTTATGAGTCTATCTAAACTGTGATGATGCTGCCACTTTAAGCGGTTACTATTTCCTGTTTTTTTTAAGAGAGGTTTTAAGGCAGAGGCGCTAAACTGTCCACCAAAATCACTGGAGTAAACAGCTTGCAAGACCTTGGTTTTTGTTTTGAAAAACAGTCTAATTAGGTGTGGCTAGCTTTCAGATCCAGATTTCTGGGTTTTAGTTTCTCAGTGGCATCAGAAGCTTTTCGGGTCTCAATGGATTTGGATGCTTCAGTAAATGTCTCCTGGCTGCTACTCTCTCTAAATTCTATCTTGATGGTTTTTCCCTCCTGGATTGGAGAACTGCATGTGAGAATGTGCATCTGGAATTTCCTTTATTTCTAAGAGGTGTGTTTCTGGGATATTACCATATTGGAATAGTTGATTAATAACAGTTATTGTATCTTTATTCTGTTAAGCTTCCAATAGAGTTAAGTTATTCTAAATTCCTTTCTCTTTGATTGTATTTTAACTATAGTATTTAAATAAATTTGGTTCTTTTCACGTTAACAGTCTCATTGCATCTGGAACAAACATTTTACCCTTGCCTTTAAAATAAGAAAACATTTGGGTCTAGGCTACCTTCTTAAAATATTTTGAGGGGATCTGGTCTGGTTCACAACAAAATGCCTCTTAAACATCACCTTAGTATCTGCTTCCACCACCTCCCTGGCAATGTGTTCCAAGCATCCTCTGTGTAAAAACACTTGCCCCACACCTGTCCTTTAAACTCTGCATCTTTCACCTTAAACCTATGCCCCCTAGTATGTGATATTTCTACTCTGAGAAAAAAGACTCCGAATCTCCACCTTAATCATGCCTCTCATAATTTAATATACTTCTATTGGGTCACCCTCAGCCTCTGATACTTTAGCAAAAATAATCCAAGTTTGTCCAACATCTCCTTATAGCTAGTACACTCCAATCCAGGCGACATCCATGTAAACCTTTTTAGCACCCTCTCCAAGCTTTCACATCCTTCCCATCGTCTGGTAAACCAGAACTGCTCAAAATACTCCAAAGGTAGCCTAACTAAAGTTTTATGCAGCTGCAACAACATTCCTGATGAAGGGCTTATGCTCGAAACGTCGAATTCTCTGTTCCTGAGATGCTGCCTGGCCTGCTGTGCTTTGACCAGCAACACATTTTCAGCTGTGATCTCCAGCATCTGCAGACCTCATTTTTTACTACGTGACAATTTTGATACTCAGTACCTTGACCAATGAAGGTACGGAGTCTAAATGCCTTTTTTAATCATCTTATCTACTTGTGTTGACACTTTCAGGGAGCTATGGACTTACACCCAAAGATCCTGCTAATATTAATGCTCCTAAAGGTCCTACATTTATTGAATACGTTCATCTTGCATCTGACCTCCCAAAATGAATCACCCCACACTTGTCTGGATTAAACTCCACCTGCCATTTATCCACCCAGCTTTCCAACTGATGTATTTACTGCTGAATCTTTGATAATCTCCATTGTTATCCACAACTCTAACAATTTTCATTTTGTCTGCAAACTTATTAATCAGACCACTTATGTTTTCTTCCAAATCATTTATACATTTTACAAACAACAGAGGACCCAGCACTGATCCTTGTGGAACACCACTGGTCACAGACCTCCAGTCAGAAAAACACCCCTCCACAACCACTATCTGTCTGCAATGATTTGGAGATGCCGGTGTTGGACTGGGGTGTACAAAGTTAAAAATCACACAACACCAGGTTATAGTCCAACAGGTTTAATTGGAAACACACTAGCTTTTGGAGCACCGCTTCTTCATCACGTGATCACAACCACTGGAAGCTAGTGTGCTTCCAATTAAACCTGTTGGACTATAACCTGGTGTTGCGTGATTTTTAACACTGTCTGCAATGACTGAGCCAATAAAACTTCCCAACTCACCGTGGATGCCATGTGACTTAGCCTTCTAGATCAATCTATCCTGTGGTACCTTGTCAAATGCTCTACTAAAGTCCATGTAAACAATATCCACTGCCCTCCTCTCATCAATTATCTTTGTCACTACCTTAAAAAATTCAACTATGTGAGATAAGACCTCCCCCCAAAAAAGCCATGCTGACTATCCTTACTATCCTTATATCCTTACGTTTAAAACTGGCCTTTCAAAGACTCCTACATTCAGATCTGGGCAATTAGAGTTGGACAATAATTACTGGCTTAGTCAGCAACACCCTGGCCCCTTGAAAAAGTTTAAATAAAAAGGTACCACAGGCAAAGGTACCACTTATATTTCAGCATTTGTTTGAATTTAATAATTGAATGAGCAAAGCTTCATAGCTGGAAACAAAGGTAAGGTGGAAGTATGAATTTATCTGTTAATGATCTCCATGCAATGGCAGAGAACTGCACTTAGGAAAATGTTAAAGCAGAATTAATTCACAAACTGTTTGTCATGGGGCCGCAGATGAGATGCATTAGTCCTCTTGCACATTAGGTACAAGTTAACTTCTGAGAATGTAACACAAATGGTGAGACAAGCGGAATTTAGGAAATAGAATTGGATATTTGTTCATGTAGTAAGTGTAGGAAACAGAGTCATCAATGGGGCTAGAAATTGAACCAGCAACATCTTTTCTTTTGAAAAGATTAAATAACTCCTAACTTCTTCAGAGATCTTACCACAGGATGATCCACAATTCTTGGCTGTCTTGGTGGCAGATGCATCATCCACAGAACTGAGCAAATACATTTTCAACAAAGTGCAAACCAGGCAACTGTCAACCGGTCTTCTATGCCTGAAGGTCATTAAGAGATAGAATAGTGTGATACTACAATTGAGTAAAATGTTTTAGCAGTAGCGTGGATGTGTGAAACGTTTTCAGATTATGAAATGGGATTACTTGGCAAAATTGAAAACATAAACAATTAATTTGTTTTCTGAACATGGAGGAAATTGCCAACTATAGACAATAGGTGCAGGAGTAGGCCATTCTGCCCTTCGAGCCTGTACCACCATTCATTATGATCATGGCTGATCATCCTCAATCAGTATCCTGTTCCTGCCTTATCTCCATAACCCTTGATTCCACTATCCTTGAGAGCGCTATCCAACTCTTTCTTAAACGAATCCAGAGACTGGGCCTCCACTGCCTTCTGGGGCAAAGTATTCCACACAGCCACCACTCTCTGGGTGAAGAAGTTTCTCTTCATCTCTGTCCTAAATGGTCTACCCCTTATTTTTAAGCTGTATCCTCTGGCTCGGGACTCACCCATCAGCGGAAACATGTTTCCTGCCTCCAGATTGTCCAATCCTTTAATAATCTTATACGTCTCACTCAGATGCCCTCTCAGTCTTCTAAACTCAAAGGTATACAAGCCCAGTCCCTCCAACCTTTCAATATAAGATAGTCCCGCCATTCCAGGAATTGACGCTGCACTCCCTCAATAGCCAGAATGGCTTTCCTCAAATTTGGAGACCAGAACTGCACACAATATTCCAGGTGGGGTCTCACCAGGGCCCTGTATAGCTGCAGGAGAACCTCTTTGCTTCTATACTCAATCCATCTTGTTATGAAGGCCAGCCTGCTATTAGCTTTCTTCACTACCTGCTGTGCCTGCATCTTGCCTTCATTGAGTTGTGTACAAGAACACCCAGATCTCTTTGTATTGCCCCTTTACCTAACTTGACTCCATTTAGGTAGTAATCTGCCTTCCTGTTGTTGCCACCAAAGTGGATAACTATACATTTATCCACATTAAACTGCATCTGCCATGCATCTGACCACTCACCTAACCTGTCCAGATCACCCTGTAATCTCCTAACATCCTCCTCACATTTCACCCTGCCACCCAGCTTTGTATCATCAGCAAATTTGCTAATGTTACTATTAATACCATCTTCTATATCATTAATATATATTGTAAAAAGCTGCGGTCCCAGCACTGATCCCTGTGGTACCCCACTGGTCACCGCCTGCTATCCTGAAAGGGAGCCGTTTATCACTACTCTTTGTTTCCTGTCAGCCAACCAATTTTCAATCCAAGTCAGTACTTTGCCCCCAATACATGCCATGTGCCCTAATTTTGCTCACTAACCTTCTATGTGGGACTTTATCAAAGGCTTTCTGAAAGTCCAGGTACACCACATCTACTGGATCTCCCTTGTCCATCTTCAGAGTTACATCCTCAAAAAATTCCAGAAGATTAGTCAAGCATGATTTCCCCTTCATAAATCCCCTCTGACCTGTCCTGTTACTGCTATCCAGATGTGTCGTAATTTCATCCTTTATAATTGACTCCAGCATCTTTCCCACCACTGAGGTCAGACTAACTGGTCTATAATTTCCTGCTTTCTCTCTCGCTCCTTTCTTAAAAAGTGGTACAACATTAGCCACCCTCCAATCCGCAAAAACTGATTATGAATCTATCGAACTCTGGAAAATAATCACCAATGCATCCATGATTTCTAGAGCCACCTCCTTCAGTACCCTGGAATGTAGACCATCAGGCCCCGGGGACTTATCAGCCTTCAGACCTAGCAGTATCTCCAACACCAATTCCTGGCAAATATAAATTCCCTTCAATTCAGGCCCTTCAGCCACTGTTACCTCTGGGAGATTGCTTGTGTCTTCCCCAGTGAACACAGATCTGAAGTACCAATTCAACTCTTCTGCCATTTCTTTCTTCCCCATAATATATTCCCCTGTTTCTGTCTTCAAGGGCCCAATTTTAGTCTTAACCTTTTTTTGCCTTTCACATACCTAAACAAGGTTTTACTATCCTCCTTTATATTTTTGGCCAGTTTACCTTTGTACCTCATTTTTTCTCTCCGTATTTCCTTCTTTTGACTTTTTCTCTTTTGACTTTATATGTTTCTTAACTTCCCTCATCAGCCACAGCCACCACTGCCTCCTCATAGGATCTTTCTTCCTTTTTGGAATGAATTGATCCTGCACCTTCTGTATTATACCCAGAAATATCTGCCATTGTTCCTCCACTGTCATCTCTGCAACATGTCATTCAGATTCCAATGATTCAGATTAAGCCTCATACAGTATGACCAAGTCACCAAATATATAAACAGGGAAAGTACCAAACAACAGCAGACACACTTCTGAAGAGACCATCGATTGGAATTTAGCAGGAGGACTTGGACTTCATTAGGGAATTTGAAGCAAACACCCCTTTAATCAATGAGAACCTACTGGAAGGAAATTACAAGAGATATGTCAAGCCCAAAAGTGGGGTGAATACTGTCTTCAAACCAGGTAATGTGTCTGGAAGGATACTTTGAACAAGTACCTTCTTGTCATAGATAATGTAATAGTCTTCAATGAGCAATCAATCAGTCATATCAAGAACCCTTCAGTTTAAAAACAGGAAATACAGCAAAAACGTATGTGGAATGCAAAGCATTGTGCAGGGCACAACAATCACTCTGATGGCCAGGTATCACTCACTCCATTGAAGAAATAATTTCAATCTGCATTCCTCGTGCCATAATTCCTTGAGTCTAGATGGCATGGAGACTCGGTGGTTAGCATTCCTGCTTCTCAGCACCAGAGACCCGCCTTTGTTTCCAGCCTTGAGTGACTGCCTGTGTAGAGTTTGCACATTGACCCCAAGTCTGCATGGGTTTCCTACCACAAGTGTGCAGGCTAGGTGGATTGACCATACTAAATTGCCCTTTAGTTTCCAGTGATGTGTAAGCTGGGTGGGTTAACCATGGTACATGTAGGGCTATGAGGATAGGGTAGGGGTCTGGGTGGGATGATCTTGTGGTGTGGGTTTGATGGGCCAAATGGCCTCTTTCCAAACTGTAAGGATTCAATCATTCTATCATTATGTGCATGTGATGTGGATGTGGGGATTGCAGCAGTGATAAATGTATGAGGGAGATATTACCACAAAGGTGTAAGTTTGTTTGTTAGAGAATGTTGATAATTTAGAACAGAGAAGGAGGGGACCCTGAGTGAGTCATATAAAATTATGAGGGGATGGACAGGATATACAGAAAGCAGCTGTCGTCCTTGCCAAAGGATCAAAAACAAGGGGACACACTATTAATGTGAAAGGCAGGAGGGGATCTGAGGAAAAGATTTTTCATCCAGAGGGTGGTGGGGGTCCGAGATAGACTACCTGGCAGGCTGGCTGAAGTGGGTACACTCAGAATATTTTTTTAAAAGTACTTGGAAGAGCATTATAATATCAGAACATTGAAGACTAGGGCCTAGAGCAGGAAAGTGAGACTAGAGTAGGTAGGAGGATGTGTATTGGCAATACAGAGTCAATGGATTGAAGTATTCTTATGACTCATGAAGTCATTAACCATCTCTGGCAGTGCATCTAGATCCTTGGGGAAACACTGACTGCACTTGCTGTCCTCTTCCATTTCCTTATAACTGTGTGCCCAGAGACCTCTTAGCTCCCCATGGGAACAGGAACCACTTCCTGCACTCGGGTCTTTAACAATGCATGTAAAATCTAGAACACAAGCACCAAAGCAAATACTCTAGCCCCTATTTAATCTCCTTCTCAATTAAAAAAAGTGAAAATTATTAAGTTTTCTCTTCGTTAAAGGTGTAAAATATTCATGCTATTCTTGCTTAACCAACTTCAATAGTTAGTTATGGTCTCGTTGAACTAGACGTTGTTAGGGTTGATCCAAATGGACATATATACCATTCCCAATTGATAATTCTCCACAGTTTGTGCTGTACAATTTAAGCTAAGTTCACTTACTTTGTATTTTATCCTCAGTAAAATATTGCCCTTCCCTGCCACACCCAGCCTTAATTCATTTTGTAAGTATCTTAAAATAAGAGCTACCTAAATTTATGAGACTGAACTAGATTTCACAAAGTAAAAACTGAAGCCTAAACAAGAAGCCAAAAGGGTCTTTTGTTCTGATACTTCGGGTTTTAATGCTTTAAAGACATTTTTGTGTTGTAGGAAGATTTAATCAATTTTCATGTTGGAACGATAAATTTTTAATGGATCCTGCATTGCACAATAATACATTACCTTGTATCACACTGAAAAAGCAGATTTTGTTAAATTTTACTTGAGAGACAAACAAGATTGTTATGAGCATAGTAATAAACAAAGAACTGCAAATGCGAGAGACCTGAAACACACAAAAATAGAAATTGCTGGAGAATTTCATCCACACACTGCTGTGACATGGATTGCTTTTAGCATAACCAATCCATTTTCATAGAATCATAGATTCATAAAATCCCTACCACGTGGAAGCAGTCCATTCGGCCACCCCTCCCAAGGGCATCACAGTCCGACCAATTCCCCCACCCCATTCCTGTAATCCTGCATTTCCCATGGCTAATCCATCTAACCTACACATCCCTGGACACAGTGGGCAATTTAGCATGGCCAATCTACCTAACCTGCACATCTTTGGACTGTGGGAACCATAATCTCCACGATCACTTACCTGGTGTTTGTTCTTCCCTGGCTTACTTTCAACAATCCCATTGTCTACCTGACTTTTCCTCTTTCTCAGTTCACTGATCCACCCACTCAAAGACAGAGGTATTGGCGAGGGAACATGGTGCTGTGTTGAAGTGGCAGGCAACTGGAAGCTCAGAGCCTGCATGACCACTACCTGCTCCTAGCAGCTATCAGTTATGAAGAAGGGTCCCTGGACCCAAAACATTAACTCTGTTTTCTCTCCAGACATGCTGCCATGCCTGATGAGTTTCTCCAGCAATTTCGGTTCTTGGGTGTTCGCTATGAATGTTTTTGCATGTCTTTGCACCATGCTATTAAGTTTTAGGTATCTTCAATTATGTTTCTCCACTCCCATTATCGGCCTCAATACTATACTCAATGCATTAGAGAAACACTCTGAAAGGCATCAATCTTTAGTAGATTCAGCAAATATCAATCATGTTTCACCAGAGGTCGAGGATATTAAAGACGAAAAGTGTTCAAGATGCTACAATGCCAAGGGCCAGAGTGTGGCGGTTGAAGCAGGGTGTACAGTATGTTATAGGGCAAAGGAGTGGAACAATTAAATGAGAAATGGATGATGGTGGCAGGCAGAAGGGAATGGAGGTGATAAAGGGATAATTAAAAAGTAAGAGCTGGCACTGAGAACGTATAAACAGTCCTAGCTGAATAACAAATGGAAGGAAAGTATGGAAAATCTGGCGAAGAGGAGAGGATGTTATGCCCAGGTATGCAATAGATAAAGACAGCAGAAGCCAGGGAGAGGTGGCCACCATGTATTGATGTACACCACGCAGCACATATTCATATTTCCTTCAGTCCAAGTGACTAGTGTAGCCATCCGATATTGCCAGCAGCTAGTTACTGTCCAAGCCAACGGGGTGGAGGTTGGGGGGGCGGGGGGGGTGGGGTGTGTGGAGGTGTGGTGGGGGGTGGTTGTGGTGATTAAAATCTAAAGTAGTAAAATCTAATATAAAGGCTGAAAGGTTTAAAGCATCCTAGAATTCCCTCCCTAGCAGTGTTATAAAGATAACAATAGCACATGGACTGGAGTAGTTCAAGAAGCTCACCATCACTATCTCAAGGACAACTAGGGAACGGGCAATAAATGCTGGCCATATCCCATAAGTCCACTAAAAAAGGAAGTTTTGCTGATGGATAAGGCACTCTTCCTTAAGTTTGTGTCAAAGTTTGGAATTGATATTGTAGGCCAAGGACAGAGACCAAACTGAGAGTGGGATGGAGAACTAAATTTCCAGGTGAAGATTTGAAGATTGAACAAAGACATTCAGCAACGCAATCACATGAGATATATATATAACATCCATTGTTGCGGATCATGAGAGCCAAACTGTGATCTTCTGTTAAAAAAAGTGTCAACATGTGATACATTTAAATATACAAAATAAATGTCAACTTTCCCTTCTATAACTTCATTGCATCCATTTATGTTGTGTAACTTTTGCATAAATGTACTATTTGCATAAATGTACCAAAGAAAGGAATGAAATGGTCTCAATCATGTTCATTGTAATGACATTTGAAGAGTGCAATATTATTTGCAGGCAAATGCGTGTAGGAGAATTACATTCTCTCACTTTATTGTAACTTGCCTTTAATTCCATTCTCTCTACTGCATTTCTTTGCAGTCGTGAATGAGGCCATTAAGCTTTCCTACTCATTAGTTCGGAGTATAATTTTTCACAGTTGATTTGAAGCGTGATGTCAGGGACATCAGCAAAATACAAACAAATTCCTGTTAAACGTTGCGCAGAGAGTGCCACAGCCAAAATGTAAGAAGCTGATTTTACCCTGGATTAGAGTGAATGGCAATTGCACTCAGGGTAGTCAGAGGCAGATTTATCTGCTCATGCATATTTGAATTTCATTCCTAGCAGCTGGTCAGAGTAGGGAGAAACCTCAGACAACCCGGAAGCCACCTTGAGGCATTGAAAGAGGCTACAGGCACCAAAGTAAACTGGGGGCAAGTGTGGTATTTCAGGAACTCATAACTGGTACAGAGAAGCCTGAAACAGCAGAGGTCCAAATGACAAACCCTCATGTTTAGGGTATATCATGACTCATCTATCTGTACTTAAATGCTATTGGTGTCATCAGGGACCAAGCGTAGCTTCAATTTCTGCCAAAATCAACAGCATTAGAACTATAGATCAGTTGCAATAGTGTGAGAAATGGAGTCTCTCCATATTAACTCCATTGTCAATGATAATGGAGAGTTGAAAGGGCCTGTTAAGTTATTAGCTATACATCTACACAGGAACAACATTACAAAGAAAAGTAGGCTATTCAGTTTTGCTTGCTAAAAATGTTCTTTACAAAGGTCTGCAAAGCAGATATACATTAACATGAAATTCAAATATGAAAGTTGTATAAAAAAGCATGCACATTAAACTTTCTGAAAGAAGAAATTCAAGGAAGAAGAGTATTTTGCTGGGGTTGCTACTTTCTAGTATTCCTCGAATAAATATGCAGTCTATTTAGATTGCAGGTGGGTTATTTTTGACTTTCCAAACCTCAAAAAGTGTGCTTTGATCTATGTCACCAAAGGTTAATTTATGCAGATATAGATGCTCTGATTGTGCTGGATCTCTGGTGAAAGGCATATAATTAAAGGCTACAGGATATCAGTGAGCAATTATCTGAAAATGCTATGCTTCAATATCAATTACCTGAACAACTCCCAGTTCTACTAATGCAATGAAGTCAAGGCTGCAATTCTGAGCTTTTCACTGGAGCAAAACAATAGTGATAGTGTAAACCAATTATCTGTGGGCACTTTTACATTGATCCAATCAAAGGAAACAGCCAGATAAAATCACTAGACTTGCAGGTAATGAGCAAGCCCAGTACTTAGCAGAAATTGACCATCATCTTTCTTTAAGAAAAGAAGAATTGACTGAAGTTAAACAGGAGGTGATTTAAGAAATCCGCAGTATTATTTGAAATGGCAGTGATGCTCTCCACCCCTAGGTATGGCAGTCCCCCCCTTACAAGGTTATTTTTGATTGTAACTCATTTGGTTGCTGCATTCATCATAAACGTGGGACATGATGCCATTTCTGCAGCTGTTTTCAGTGTGGCTGAAACTGCAAAGGTACAACTCAACCCTTCATCAACTGAGTTAAATGCTTTCAGCTTTTAGGTCATGCCTGTGGTAGTCAGTAAGTAAGCGGTCAATGCACACACACAGGCTAGAGACAGAAGAAAAAGAAACAGGATGAGTAAATATAAAAGGAATAAATGGAAATCTCAGTCCAATATCAATGTTTCCACTTTGACTCCTTTGCTGGTTTATAAACTGCACTTGGTGCCCTTGGTGAGCATTCGCTAAAGTCCTCAGGAAGGACGAAACAATTAAAAGCAAATCACACCAAACAAGAACTCCTTTATCTAATGAAACGGATTACTTTCGGGGCGCATTTTCATAGTTTCCCATGCCATTCCCACATCCAAGATACCCATGCTGGAACTATAAGGTATGGTGATCTCATTACAACAACTATTAAAGGCTGCATTTTCAAACCCAGCTGTCAAGGACCTCAGGGCAGTGCAATTTTAAAATCAATCCTTTAAAAAAAGCCCCAGTGTTGGCCATTTCTAAAGGACTGTCAATTACCTCCACCTCAGCTCTGCAAAGGAAAGCCAGCATGATTCAAGTCAGCTTCAACACAGTAGGCTATTCTTTCGGGAAATCAGCTTGCGCATGGTCCTGAATTTATTCAGTTTTAAGCTCTATCAGGCTATGGGAGCTGGCTTAGCACACACAAAATATTCCAAGCACGTCCACTCATGTAAATGCTAAGTGCCAGTGGTATGGCTACAATTACCAGTTTGAGAATTCACTTTCTTGTCCCAAACAGCTGTAAGATAAATAATGAAAATAATATGAGCAACATTGACAGGCTTGATATGAATATTTTAATGAATTTTAATTTCCTAAGAAGGCTCTCTTTAGACTAGAGAAGATACCTGAATCTGTACAAAACAATATAGTATAGTCATCTTAAGAAAACTACAGTAATTTTATTCAATTGCTTCACTACTGCATCACTTCTCCCCCCCGCCACCCCCCAAGTTTCTACTAAATATGGTGTTATTTATGTGTTTGTGTGCTGACTAAAAAAAAAGTTCTTAACAGATAAAATGCCCCAAACAGGTTATAAAAAGAAGTCCTCTTGCTGGGAAGCTGAACTTTCCCACAGAAACAAAGTACAAATTGTTTCGTTCTACATTAATCTAGGCTTTAGCAGTCACTTTACGCAGTCCTGCCTGTCCACAGCACCATGCTTTCAGATATGGTGCAAATTAGGCATTCCTCAAAGCTGTGGTTGACAACAGGAAGTCTAAAGGGTCCTAACACAAAGGTAGGAACATTGTAAAATATTACTAATTCCATTCACAGTTCTGGTTCCCCAAGGAAGAAACAATGAAACATAAGTTGACACGGATATTACAAAAAGAATGACATAGGATGTAATGTCCAAAATGCATTGTATGGTTTGGCATGTACACATTCAGCATGAATTGACATACAACATTTCCAAGAGGGAAAACATGGTTTTAAAAAAGCATTAATGCTTGGAAATGAATGTACCGCTCATACTAGAGCTCTATTTTGATGTATATGGTGAGTTCGACAAGTATGCATCATTTGTACGTTTTAGTTTTTTTTCTGGGTTGCATTGATTGTAGGTATATATCAGAGTATGTATACCAATCCCCGGTTCACTGTGAACTATAATACTTTGTTTTTGATTTTTCTTTGTAATAAAGGCTCTGCTTAAATTCTTCCGTGGTCAATTTGTGATCATAAAAACATTCACCTAATAAAGCTTACAGGATAGATTATGTAGCCAATGCCAGCAGGGACATTATTGTGAATTGTGAGTGAGGCATCAATAAATCCAGCATAGAGCTCCGCCACAATGTGTTATCTTCACACGCAGCAATTCATTCAAGGACCAAAGGAAGAGAATTGTCATTTCCTGATAAGTGATTTGCAATCAACATTCATGGGAGATTGGCTTCTAGCCCTCTCTGGCTTTCCTCCTCCATGCATTTGCAACCATTTAGATTCCTCTCACTCTCTTAAAACTCAGTATTCCTCTAACTCTAGCCTTCATGCAACACTCACTTCTTTCACCTTGCTATTGGTTGCCTGAACGTTAGCTACCTGCAAGCTTCCCTGCTTTACAGACCTCTTTAAAATCTCTCTTTTTGACCTAACATTTGGCAATCCTAACCTATTTTGGCTCAGCACTGATTACTAATTCATTACACTTCTGTGCAGCACTTTGGTATTTTTCCCCATGTTAAAGACACAACATAAATCCAAAACATTATACAGAAATTGCTGGAAAAGCTCAACAGGTCTGGCAGTATCTTTGAAGAGAAATCTGCTCTGAGAAAGGGTCACTCGACCCAAAACATTAACTCTGATTTTGGTCCACAAATGCTGCCACTCTGCTGACTTTTCCAGCAATTTCTGTTTGTGTTTCTGATTTACAGCCTGTTTAGTTTTTTTTACAGTTTTTCCAAATTATTATAGTTGCTCCAAACTAATGTTCCAACTGTGGCATTGATTGTGTATAATCTCAAGGGTTACAAGGCAAAGTCTCTCTGCAAATGCAAGGATTTCCACATTGTCAACATGTAATCCTTTAGTGACTGTCAAAAGAATACATGAAATAAGAGCAGGAGGAGATCATATGGCCTGATGTGTCTTGTGCACAACCCAATATGGTTATGGTTGATCTGGGACTTCAATTCCACTGTAATGTCCATTCCACATATTCCTTGATTCTTTATGAGACCAAAAATTTTAGCCTCACATCACAGGACTGTACCTTCATCCCAAAGGTCATTTTCACAAAACTTCACTGTATTGCCTCCTCAGCAAGATTATCCTTCCTTAAAAATGGAGACCATAGATAGAGACTGCAAACTTCCACTGTTTCTTTCCATTTAAATCATATTCTGCTTTTCTCTTCTTTCTACCAAAGTGGACAATCTCATATTATCCAATATTATACTCCATCAGTCAAATGTTTGATCACTTATAACCAACGTGCCTTTTCAGATTTTTTGGTTACTCCTCAGTAATTGATTTCCTACCCAACTTTGTATTATCAGCAACTTCCTGACAATGCAGTCTTTACTTTCCTCCGAACAACTAAGACAAATTATACATTGAAGCCCCAGCATTGATTACTATAGCACTCCACTAGTTAAAGTTTGGTAACCTTTAAATGGCCTGTTTATCCCAACTCCTGTTTCTTATAATTTAGTTCATCTTTGATCATGTTAACTTCCCCTCACCATACCACCTTCTATAATTATGTAGCACCATATAAAATGCATTTTGGAAATTCAAATCGATTACATATGCCGGTTCCCCTTTGTCCACCTTGCCCTCAAACAGCGCTAATAATTTTTTCAAATGGGATTTCCTTTCACAAAAACATGTCGACAGTGCCCAATTACATTGTGATTTTCTAAATATTCTCCTAATAGTGGATTCCAGCATTTTCCCTCTAATGTTGTAGAGCATGCCTTTTTTCCATTGCGAGTAGTTCTTGGGATAAAGTATTGAAAATGCTCACTTTCATAAACAACACATAGGTAAATTACAATGGGAGACATGATTTAGAGATGCCGGTTTTGGACTGGGTTGTACCAAGTTAAAAATCACACAACACCAGTTATAGTCCAACAGGATGAATTGGACGCACTCGCTTTTGGAGCGCCGCTCCTTCATCAGGTGGTTGTGGAAACTTACAATTGTGTACTTCACAACCACCTGATGAAGGAGTGGCGCTCCAAAAGCTAGTGTGCTTCCAATTCATCCTGTTGGACTATAACCTGGTGTTATGTGATTTTTAACATTATAATGGGAGAAAGTGAGGACTGCAGATGCTGGAGATCAGAGTCGAGAGGATCCCTGATGAAGGGCTATGCCTGAAACGTCGATTCACCTGTTCCTCGGATGTTGCCTGACCGGCTGTGCTTTCCCAGCACCACATTCTCAAGGGAATTATAATGATTGACTCACCAATTGGGCCTGCAACAGTTTGGAGTAGCAACAACAGATGCCAGACTAGCTGGCTTATAATCCTCTGCTTTCTGTCTCCTTCCTTTACTGAATACTGGTGTTATATTTGCAGTTTTCAAATGCACTTGGAATTTTCCAGAATCTAGGGAATTTTAAAAGACCACAACCTATGCATCCAATAGTTTTCAACCACTTCTGTTATGACCATAGGATATAGATCATCAGGTCCAGAGGACTTTTCAGGCTTTAAGAACAGATTTTTACTAATAGTTTTTCTCTAGTAATGGTTATTGTTTTAAGGTCCTCCTTCACTTTTGTTGCTGGATTTTCAACGTTTCTGTAGATATTTTCTATGTGTTCTAGTGCAAAGACAGTGTTTAATGTCTGTCATTTCTTATTTCTCATTAATATTAAACACTTTCATCCTCTAAGGGACAAACCCTTAATTTAGCTATTCCCTTCCTCTTTAGAAACTTCTGAAGCATTTCTTGCCAATTTTCTCCCATATTCTTATTTTCCCTTTTGTTTTAATCATTCTTTGCTGGTTTCTAAAATATTTCCAATCATGTGAGCTACCAGTAATCTAGGCAGCATTGTATTTTATTCTTTTTCTCATGTTGATACCACCCTTAACATTCTTAACTTAGCCATTGGCAGTGCGTCATCCTCATGCCTTCTATCTCAGCGGAATATATTTTTGTCGTTGTGCATCATGAAATATCTGCTTAAGCATCTGCTACTGCTTCTCTACCATTTAACCTTTAAATCTATTTTCCCATTCTACTTTAGCCAGCTCTGACTTCATACCTTTAAAATTCCTTTTAACTATGTTGAGACATTACTTTTAGATTCAGATTTATCATCATTACACGAAAAATGAAATTCTCTCATGTTATGATCACTCTTACCTAAGAGTAATTTAATTAATTAATTCTCATTGCACACTATCGGGTCTAAAATATCTTGTGACCAGGATGATTTTAAACTGTGCTGTTGAAAGAAACTGTTGTGAATACTTTCTGTGTACTCTTTGTCTAGCCTACTTTAGCCAAATTGATTAGTCTAATCTAGACAAAGATTTAAACCTTCCACAACTAATGAAGCACCTTTTTTCTTTGAACATCCCTTAATCTATTGATTTATACTCAATACTATAGTGTGGCTACTGACAGGAGATGTATGAACCACTCCCACCAGTGACTTGTTTCCTTAGTTATTTCTTGCCAACCTGACTCTACCTTTTGAACCTCTGAACCAAGACCATTTTTCACTCCAGTGGTGATTTTATTCTGTATTAACAGGACCATTTGACCTTTGTTTGCATTCTTCATGTTCTTCTGAAATATCAAATGTCCTTGACTATTCAAATAACAGCCCCAGTCACATTTCAACCATGTCTGTGTAATGCATATCATTTGAGATTCACTTATTTATTGGAATTTTTACTATCAATTTTGATACAAATGCTGTCTGCATTCAGATAAAGAACCTTTACTTTGATGTTTTCAGCCTCTTCCCTGCCCTGAGCTCATTTACTGGTGCACTTACCTTTGAATTCTTTATCCCTTCCTATCATACTTCTGTGATCATTTTCTGTACCACGATGCAGTGATATGGTCTTCATCTTTCTCTTTAAATTAACCTTTAAGTAAACTTACCTCCTCCCAAACTATTTAGTGTAAAGCCCTCTTCATAGGCCCTAGTTATATGACTCAATGGAGCACCAGTTCCAATATAGTTTAAGTGAAAAGCATTCCACTGGTACAGCTCCCTCTTTCATCAGGATTAGTTGCAGTTCCTCATGTATCAAAGTCCACACTTTGTCAAAGCTTTTCACCTTGCACTCATCAAACCAATTCATAAGAATACCAATTTAAGTGAAAAACCAGCATTTATACTCTACGAGAAGAGTCTGTAGCTTAGTTGACAAGTGGATTTCGGTTGGTAAGGGCATTGGCATGGAGAATGTAATAGTAGATGATAATTGCTAGTTAACTTAAAGTCTTTGTTTCAATTTTAAAGCAGGCAAATTGACTCTGATAGATGTAAACAATGCCCAGAGAGGGACAAATATCAGTGAATAGACTTAAGCATAAACAATATATTTGGAAGTAAAACTGGAAGACTTGGGTTTTCAAACAGTTATAAAGAAATATAATAGAAGGGTTACCTGTACCTAAAGAATCATTTCCCAGAGACTATTAAAAAGGAGATCATTCTCCTCTTTAATTCAATCCATAGCATTCCATACTTCCTCAGCACAACCACAAACTTACTTCTATCTATGTGATTGACATTTACATCAATTAGGCCAACCAGATCTTACCTTCCCGAGTCCTCTACCTAACTGAATAACTGAATATAAAGGGAACAACCTTCTGCTCCGACCGCATTCATTTAATTGACTAAAACTGACTGAACCATTCTGACTGTTTCACTGAAAACCTTGCAAACAAGCCCCACCCTTGTTCCCTAACAGTATTGTACATAATTAATATCTTGGAACCGTCAAATATAGCAACTCCTTAGAACTCCATCAAAGGATCTGCTGGAGCACCATGTGCAGAATCCAAAGAGTACGGATTGACTGGGAGAGTGAACAAGTAAAACATGAGCAATCATTGAGGGCATCCATGATGAGTGGCCTTTTGGGGAGTTCTGAAACTAGGTCTCCACCAGTAGAAAATTAGAACTTTTGAAAAGGAATTTAAATGCATTTTGGTGTCTCACAGTCTCATTAACATAGAGTCATAGAGTCATCTGGAGGTTCCTAAGAAATCCATGGGTTCTGTTGACTGCATTTGCACTTTGATGTATGCCATGGGTTATTTAGAGTCATAGAGTCTTACAGCACAGAAACAGACCCTTTGGTCCAACCGGTTCATGCTGATCATAAACCCAAATTAAACTAGTCCCGTCTGCCTGCACTTAGCCCATGTCTCTCCAAACATTTCTTATTCATGTATTTATTGAAATGTCTTCTAAATGTTGCAACTGTGCCTGCACCCACCATGTCCTTTGGAGGTTTATTTCACACACAAACCACTCTCTTTGTAAAAAAGCTGGCCCTCATGTCTTTTTTAAAATCTTTATTCTCTACCTTAAAACTATGACCCCCTCGTCTTGAAAGTAGCAAGTAGTTAGATAAACTTCACAATGAGCCACTGGGATAGAAAAGCCACCATGGTTTCCTCATCCAAGAAAATAAAATCAACCAACATTTCTATTCTCCTATCCTGAAATCCTAACTATTTGTATGAATGCTGTCAGCTAATTATTCTGCAGTCTTTGTGATTTGCATAGGGATCCAATGAAGAATGTTTTGTGCTTATAGATGTTTTGCACACCTGCTTCCATTAAATGATTCAGGATCTGATCTAATTGTAAATGCAGCTATCAGGGACTCAGAGATATTCAGCACAGAAACAGACCCTTCCGTCCAACTAGTCAGTGGCTGACCGTGTTCCCAAACTAAACTAGTCCTATTTACCCGCATTTAACCTATATCCCTTTAAACTTTTCCTATTCATGTACTTATCCAAATGTCTTTTAAACTTTATAACTATACTTGTGTCCATCACTTCCTCTGGCAATTCCACACAGAAACCACCCCCTGTGTAAAAAAATGTCCTTTTTAAATCTTTCTTCTCCCAGTGAAGAACTCCTGGTTTTGAATTTCCCCACTCTAGGGAAAAGTCCTTTGCTATTCACCTTTTCTATGCCCCTTACTATTTTAGAATCTTCTATAAGGTTGCCCCTCAACCTCCTATGCTCCAGTGAAAAAAGTCCCAGCCTATCTTTATAACCCAAACCCTCCATTCCTGGCAACATTCTGGTAAATCCTTTCTGAATCCTCTCCAGTTTAATGATATCTTTCCTATAGCAGGGCGACCAGAACTGCACCCAGTATTCCAGAAGAGGTCTCACCAATATCCTGCATAACCTCAACATGAAATTGCTTGTTCTTGCACAAGCTCAGGCTAAAGCTCTGGAGATATGAGTTCAAATCCTGCCACGGTACGTGGTAAAATTTGAATTCAATAAAAATCTGGAGTTAAACCTGGTCTAAGAGCAATCAACTACAATTGCCAATTCTTGTAAACATTCGCCTGGGTCACTGATCTCCTTTAGGGAAGGAAATATGTTGTCCTTACCATATGGCCTACATGTGACTCCAGACACACAGCAAGATGGGTTGACTCTTAACTGCCCTCTGAAATGGCTGAGCAAGTCACTGAAGGACAAAGACTGGATGTTTGGTCCTGTCAGATTTTTGTCTACAAGTGGAAGCACATCCTGAATGTTGTGATCTCAGTAACGAGATAAATGTATCCAGAATAACCTTAAAAAATCACATAGAAAATATGCATTCATATTTAATTTATCTTTAACATTTTGGTATGCATCAGCAGGAGTAATATTCAGTAGTAATTCTGCTTAAGCATTCAAACCACTGAAAGGTCTTATCGGCGAATGATCAGCATGAATTAAACTACTAAAAATTTACAACAATGAATAAACCACCAGAACTTATGGCAAAGAAAATGACAATTAAAGTTAAAAGGAAGAATCTATGAAAGAATGTGTTACCAACATTAGATTACATTTGTAGGATGGCAGGAGCACCTTCTCCTGTGTAACAACATGCTGTGTTATGTTATGTTCTCTGATTCTATAGCCTCCAGCAAATATTTGGAGCAGCAAGTCCCACTGGTGGCCAATGTATTCTATTATATTGACAACTGGCAACACATTTATGCTTCACAGAGTGTGCCACAACATGATGACATAATGGTTAATGGTAAAATAAGTAGCATAGACAGAAGTATAAGATTGCAGAGTGACATTGATAGATTAAGTGTGAGGGTGAATCTGTGGTGAAGAGGTTTCAATGCAGATAGATATAAACCGTTCTATTTTGGTACAAAAAGAGATAATTCTGAGTACTATGTAAATATTGAAAAGCTAGTGAGTCTGGTGGTCCACAGAGATTTAGGGATCCATGTACATAGATCACTAAAATGAACTGGTCAGATGCCAACAAAACATTAATGCTCATGAATTGTTCACCCTACATGTGGAGTTTTGGCACACAAGATTACGGAGGTTGGATTCAGGAAATGGGCTGCTTTGGGAGGATATGGCTGCAGTTCTCAGATCAGAAAAGCACAAGGATGCTGTAGGAGGGATTCCAACACAGCGTTACAGAGCACGGTATAAGTTCTGCAATCAGTTGCACAGCCTGCACTCTCACTGTCAACCATCATTTGCTTTGTCTCAGGCTAATTATTTTCCAGACATCTACATACCTAATGACCATGACAAATGACATTTATAATTAGATATCAGCAAACCATTAACTTGAAATTCATCACAGTAGATTGCATCCCCTCCACCGCCCCCCTCCCCTCCCCTCCCCTTCACCCCTCCCCCACCCCCCCTGCCCCCGCCGCACTAAATTCTCACGTTTATGTTCGAACAGTAAGGCTGGACATTATATGGGAGATGTAAATAGCCTGCATCAAAATCTCCGAGGAGAAAGCGAGGTCTGCAGATGCTGGAGATCAGAGCTGAAAATGTGTTGCTGGAAAAGCGCAGCAGGTCAGGCAGCATCCAAGGAACAGGAAATTCAACGTTTCGGGCATTCCTGATGAAGGACCAATGCCCGAAACGTCGAATTTCCTGTTCCTTGGATGCTGCCTGATCTGCTGCGCTTTTCCAGCAACACATTTTCAGCTCTGCATCAAAATCTCAGCTACTACTTTTAACCTAATAGCTTGGATTGCGTGCTGCACACAAATGATATGGTTGTACTTTCCTGTTGCACCTTTAAAAAAAATCTAGTATGACTAGCAGAAAAATAAAAAGAAAATGTAATAAATTTTAAAAAGGTATTTCATCCCCTCTAAATCCTGTCAAATGATTAATCCGTTGTAATTGTTCTGAGATAAAATTGAATGGTATAAAGTAATTGTTCCATAAGGGTGAATTGCTATTGCTGGAACTGTGTAATTTATGGTCATAGAGTATAAAGTTATATTGCTTGGAAACAGAACCTTCAGTCCAACTCATCCATGTCAACCAGGTTTCCCAAACTAAACTAGTCCCATTTGCCGACATATGGCCCATATACTTCTGAACCTTTCCAATTCACATGTCTGTCCAAAGGTCTTTTAAATGTTGTAACTGTGTCTGCACCTATCACTTCCTCTGGCAACTCATTCCACATACAAACTACTCTGTGTGAAAAAGCTGCCCTCAGGTCCCTTTTAAATCTTTCTCCTCTCGTCTGCTGGCGAGCTAGCGATACCTGTTTCTCACCAAATGCTGAAATTTATGTTCGGCCCTCTGAGCCCGTGGAAGAGCATTTGAGAATGACAATTGTGACCCATAGTGGCTGGCTATTTTGTACAAACAGAGAGACTCTTCCCAGACCATTGGAATAAATACTTTGGCAGCACCTTGGTTGTAAGGATCTTGCTGAAATACATCTAAGCAGTCTCAATGCAATTCCTAATCAGATTGGCTGAATAACTTTAATCTTCCTCCAATTTGGCACAGACTATCAATTGTGTTTAATTGGCTATAGGATGGCAGTTGAGGCAAAAGGAAATATGTCACGAGGATTCTTCTGAGGTGGGGAGCCTGAGACATATTATTACAGCAGACTGGTAGAGGCTTTGCATTTAACTGAGCTCTCTGGGACCTGAGAGCTCCTTGTATTAGCACCCTAAGTTCAAAAGGATGGAAAAAAGGAAACAAACAAATATTGCATCATTGAAAAGACGTCAAGAACTCCACATACTACTTAATGGAGATCCAGTATTTGAATACTGTTATCTTGAGCAGAACTTCAAATTCTTAAGTGCCTTACTGAAAATCCAGCTTAATCCAATCTTGTGTTTTCCACATAACTTGAATATTATTTACCACAGTTTTTGTTACACTCAAACAGTTGCAGAACAGAAAATTCCCTTACCAAATGTCATTCAGTAAAAAAAACTTTATGACCACTACCAATAATTAATTACATCTTATTCAGCAATTTAACTTAAAACTCCTTTTGAAGAGCCAGCTGTGATGTTTTACAGTTACTTCAAGCAATCTATTAAAAAAGAGAGTTCAGCCAAGTTTTTTATTTTTACAAGTGAAAGATATTACAAGAACCAAATCTAATAGCATATTGTAAAAAGGTCAAGGTTACTAATAGAATTAAGCTAATCAATTTGTAATTGGCTCTTTGCTAGATAAATTCAAAATTAATTTCATTATTGTTCTCCTCACAATCATTCTGACTCTGATTATTGGCCAATTTTATCATACATGCTCTTTGTCCCAACCATTCACAGTGGAGATGTATTCCCATCTCTAACAATCTTCACTGCCAGTGCCCCTTTCCTCACTCCTGTAGTGACAACTTCAAACTGTTCATCTCTTGTTACAAACTGCTTGTTCATCCAGTCCTGGAGAACACAAGTAGCTTGTGGGAATCTTGCATAGCCATGTGTTATAAAATATGGAATGGATTTGTAAGAATTGACAGCAGCCTCCCTTCAGCAATGATAAAACATGAAGTGTTCATCTGCATGAGTTTAAAGACCATTTATTTCCAAAACAATGTCTCAAACAATTTTTCTTCCCAAGAACAAACCCACAGCAAGCTGCTGAAAGGAAATAAATGCAGTCCCATCACTTATAATCTCTGAGGCCCATCTTCAGATTATTCCCATTTCAAAGTTTGCATTATGAGGGCTACTATTTCAGTGGACATAGCGTCATAGAGATGTACAGCACGGAATCAGACCCTTCGGTCCAACTGGTCTATGCCGACCAGATATCCCAACCCAATCTAGTCCCACCTGCCAGCACCCGGTCCATATCCCTCCAAACACTTCCTATTCATATACCCATCCAAATGCCTTTTAAATGTTGCATTTATACAAGCCTCCACCACTTCCTCTGGCAGCTCATTAAGATGGCAATACCCATTAAAGGTTTGGCAGAATATTGATGTTAAGGTGTTAGTCAGTGATACTGACATAAGTAAAAACAACAGAAGCCAAGTTTCTGGAGTCACCTGTAGTAGCTCATCAATGAAGGCCGACAGCTTAATTGGTGTGCACTGCATTCTATATAAAAATACACAGCATTGAGGGCTAGAGGTAAAGAGGAACAAACTGTTACTTATTATTGCTTGTTGTTACTGGGGTCATGGCATGTAATGTTGGTGCAGACCAAGCCCATCAGGAGACATGAAAGATTGAAGTGAAGTGATCACGAGAAGAATCCATGTTGCAAGTAGAAGTCTGACCACCCGAAGCCTGACCCCCTTGGAAATGGAATGTCTGTCAAAGTCATTTTCGAACGTATACAATGGCCCAGCTTCACTGCTCATTGGGGAATTTCAAACATGAATGAGCTTCTGGGAGAAGGCATTCCTCCTCGTTTCCATCTTAACTGGGAGACCCCTTATCTTAAATGGTATCCCATGGTCCTAGATACTTGCCCAAGGGGAACTATTCTCTCAGCATCCACCCCGTCAAGACCCATTGATTCACTGAGCTCCAAGATTATTTTGATCAAGAGATTATTAATTCCTATGTTGGTATTTTTGGGACACTTTAAAACAAAACATAGACTAATACCTCAATTGATATTTAGCAATTCACATTAATTCACAATTCAGAGACCAATCACAAATCTGCATGACTCAGAGAAATATCAGAAAGGACCAAGGTTGTTACTTTACATTAGCCCTTAAAATGATGAATTAGAACATAGAACATAGAACAGTACAGCACACGAATGAGCCCTTGGGCCCACGATGTTGTGCCGAACATGACACCAAATTAAACTAATCTTTTCTATCTGCCCTTGGTGCATGTCCCTCCATTCCTTGCCTCTTCATGTGCTTATCTAAAAATCCCTCAAATGCCCTTATTATATCTGCCTCAACCACCACCCCCAGCAGTGCGTTCCAGACTCCTACCATGCTCTGTGTAAAAAAACTTGCACCCCATGTCTCGTCAGCCTCCACTGCTCAAGAGAAAACTACCTGAGTTTTTCTAGCCTCCCCTTATAGCTCGTACCCTCTAATTCAGCCAGCATCCTGGTAAATCCATGCTGCACCATTTCCAAAGCCTCCAAATCCTTCCTGTAATGTGGCGAGCAGAATTGAATGCAATACTCTTAAGCATCACCTAACCATAGTGTTATAAAATTGCAATATGACATCTTGACTCTTGTACTCAATTCCCCGACCAATAAAAGCAAACATGCCATACACCTTCTTTACCCCCGATCTACCTGCATGGCCACTTTCAGGGAGCTATGGACTTGAACCTCAAGATCCTTCTGTCCATCTATGCTGTTCAGAGTGCTGCCATTAACTGTATAAGTTTCCTTAACATTTGCTCTCCCAAACTACAGCATCTCACACTTACCCGGATTAAACTCCATCTGCCATTTCTCCACCTGTACTTGCAACTGATCTATATCCTGCTGTATCCTTTGACAGTCTTCTACATTATCCACAACTCCACAGATCTTTGTATCATCTGCAGACTGACTAACCAGCCCATCTATATTTCGATCTAAATCATTTACATCTATCATAGATGGCTGAGATCCGAGTATGGATCACTGCAAAAACACCACTAGTCATGGGCCTCCAACCTGAAAAACCCCCTTTCATCATTCTCCTCTGCCTTCTATGGGCAAGCCAATTCTATATCTATGCAGCCAAGTCACTGTGGATCACATGCATCTTAATCTTCTGGGTGAGCTTATCATGAGGGACTTTGTTGAAAGCCTTCCTGAAATCCATGTAGACAACATCCACTGCTCTACCCTCATTGATCACTTTTGCCACCTCCTTGAAAAATTCAATCAAGTTAGTAAGACATGGCCTGCCCTGCACAAAGCCATGCTGACTGTCCTCATCAGGCCATGCTTATTCAAGCATGTGCAAATCCTATCCCTAAGAATTCTCTCCATAGCTTCCCAATTATCAATATGAGACTCACCAATTCATAGTTTCCTGGATTATCACTGTTTCCCTTCTTGAATAGAGGAACAATATCAGCTACTCACCAGTTCTCTGGGACTTCTCCAGTGACAACAAGAATACAAAGATCTTGGTTAAGGCCCCAGCAATCTCATCTCTTGCCTGTCTCAGTAACTTGGGGTAGATACTGAGGGCTTATCAACTTAATGCTCGTCAAGGGATCCAACAACACTTACTCATAGAGTCACAGAGCACGGAAACAGACCCTTCTATTCACCCAGCGCATGCCGAACATAATAGGTAGAAAGTGAGGACTGCAGTTGCTGGAGATCGGAGTCGAGAGTGTGGTGCTGGAAAAGTACAGCAGGTCAGGCAGCATCCGAGGAGCAGGAGAAACTGAGGAGCAGGAGAGATAAAGGGCTTATGCCTAAAATGTCGATTCTCCTGCTCCTCGGCTGCTGCCTGACCTGCTGTACTTTTCTTATGTCGAGCATAATGCCAAACTAAACTAGTTCCACCTGCCTGCTCCTGGCCTATATCTCTCCAAACCTTTCCTATTCATGTATCTATCCAAATGACTTTTAAATGTTATAATTGTACCCGTATCCACCAGTTTTGCAGGAAGTTCATTCACACACGAACAACCCTCTGTGTAAAACATGTGCCTGCGTTATCCATTTCAAGTCTTTCTCTTCTCACCTTAAAAATGTGGCCCTAGTCTTGAAATTCCCCAACCTAACGAAAAGACAGCTACCATTAACTCTACCTATACCTTTCATTATTTTATAACTTCCAATGAGATCTTGTTTCAACCTCTTATGTCCCAGCCTAGCCAACCTTTCTTTATAATTCAAACTTTCCATACCCGGCAACATTCTGGTAAATCTCTTTTGAACCCTCTTCAACTTTATAATAATCTTCCCACAACTGGGCAAACCAGAACTGGTCACAGTATTCCTGAAGAGGCCTCACTGATGTCCTGTACAACCTCAGCACGATTTCCCAACTCCTGTACATCTCTTTCTTGATCTCAAAATGGCCTAGCACATTAGCATGCTCCACACAAATCTCATTATCCTCCATATCCCTCTCCTGGGTGAATACTGATACAAAGTACTCATTTAGGATCTCACACACGTCCTCTATCTCTAAGCACAAGTTCCCTGCTTTATCAGTGAGCGATGGATGGATGGTATAACGATTCTTGGAAGAATAAGATACCACACTTACTTAACACATTATTTGAGTGGCATTTTGGAATTTTAGCATTCAATTTAAGACTTGAGACATCAAGTGACTCCTTGACATAATGGAAAAACATATTGCTTTGCTTTGGGTAAGTAAAATGTAAGAATATAAACCCGTAACAAACTGGAGTAGGAATAGACCAATATGGCCTCTCAGGTCTGCTCTACTAGTCAATCAAATTGTGGCTGATATGACTTCAATGCCACTTTCTCACTCCTTTCAGCTCCCTTGATCATTCACTGGTCCAGAGATCTATCAATCTCATCCTTGCATTTTCTCAAAAATTGCACATCTACAGCTCCCTGGACTGGAGAATTTCAAACATTCACTACTCTCTGTGTGAAGAACATTATCCTAATCTCAGTCTTAAATGGTGGATACTACTTCATTATCACAAAGCCAATGACCCTGTCCAAGTTCCCCAGCCAGAGAAAACAACCTCTCAGTGTGGAGCCTATCAAACCCCTTCATTTAACATTTCAATTAACTTCAGCCTTAATGCTATAAACGAAAGGCAGTACTGGCTCATTTTATTCAATCTCTCCTTAGAGGACTGAACTCTCATCTCAGGAATCAATCTAGCGAATCTTCTCTGCACAAGTTTTGAAACAACCAAATCGTTCCTCAGATAACAAATGTAATGCTGTGCTCAGTACTCCAGATATTCACTCATTCTATCATCCACAAAGCAGGAATCAGGAGTGTGATGGAATACTGCCCACAATCCTGGAAAAATTCAGCCCCAACAACATTTAGAAAGCTCAATACCATCCCTTCACTATTGCTGTACAATGGCAGTGGTATGTAGCATCTAGAATCTGCTCTGAAGTAACTCAGACTCTTGAGACATCACCTTCCAAGCTTAGCGGCTCAACCACACAGTAAAATAAGATCAACAGATGCATGGGAAGACCACCACCTACAGGTTCTCCTCCAAGCCAATCACTGAGTTGGGAATATATAACTGGTCCTTTACTGTATCTGAGTCAAAATCCCGGGGCTCCCTCCCTAACAACACTATGCATGTCCCTATACCCCAATGTCTACAACATTTCCAGAAGTCAGCTTACTAATGAGAGATTGAACTATAAATGCTGGCCTAGCTAGTGACAACCACACCCTACAAATATATAAGATATGTTTGCAAGGTTCTCTTGTACTGGAATGAGATTTCAATTATAGAATTATTTCCTATTAATTGCTTTAAATTTCACCCATGGTTCTAGAGCCCTTTGCTCCTTGATTATATTAGATGAGATTCCTTATAGATGGAAACAGGTGCTTTGGCCTAACAGGTCCACTCCAACCCTCCAAAGAGTAACCCTCCCAGACCAATGCCCCTACCCTGCATTTACACCTGACTAATGCACCCAACACGATGAGACAACTGAGCATGGCCAATTCACCTGACCTGCATATCTTTGGATTGTGGGAGGGAACCAGAGCATCCAGATGAAACCCACGCAGACACGGGGAGAGTGTGCAAACTCCACACAGACAGTCACCCACAGTGGTCCAGTGATATGTTAATTTTACCATCTGTGACACATTTTCTGCACACATTGTTAACAAATTGTCAAAGGTCATAGAGCAGGTTGAAAAAAAGTGATTAAGAAGCCAAATAAGATTTTTGAGCTTTAAAGCTAGAAGCATAGTGTGCAAAAAGGCAAAGGTTGTGATCAATTTTTCAAAAATCCTACTTCACCCTCAGCTGAAGAATTGTGACTGATCATTCATTTACTATGCGTCTGGACAGATGCATGAGTAGGTGGGGAGCAGAGGGATACAAATGCTTAGGAATTGGGTGCCAGGTTTAGACAGTAGATTTGGATCGGCTCAAGCTTAGATGGCCAAAGGACCTGTTCCTGGGCTGTAAACTTTCTTTGTTCTTTGTTCTTTGATCTGGGGTATGACCCTTTATGAATGTGAAGGCATTTGAGGGCATGCAGAAAGCTGGACAACTTGGTTGGGGGGTTTTCATTACTCAGGTAGATTGGAGAAGTTGGATCTGTCCTCAATAGAGAAGGTTAAGAGGAGATTGGATTGAGATATTCAAAACCATGAAGAGTCTGCATAGAATAGACAGGGCGAAAATGTCCAATTGTCAGAAGGATCAAGAAATAAAAGAATACTGATTTAACACATTTTGCAAAAGAACTAAAGATGAGATGAGGAAAAACTTTGAAAGGATTAAATGGTTTCACTTCATCTTATTGTTAAAAAGTAAGGTAAGGCAGTAAGATGCAAGCAGAGAAGAGCAAACAGACAATTAGCAGATGGACTCTAAACAGGATAAAAAATGAGATTACAGCAAACAACCAGGTCAATGAGTTGGTGATACAAAATATAACAGATGTACTGCCTAATAGGCAGGATAAAGGGAAGACCTAGATGGATAAGAATAATACCTGGTATATGCACTTGGAAAATAAATAAATTACATCTGTTTAACAGATGATATAAATTGACCAGATTAAGGGGAATAGAGATGCAAACTTGTCGGTTTTTCCAGAATTCAGTGTTAGACTGTTTTAACACTGACTGTCTTAGCGTTTGTTTGAATAAATTATTGAAACCTATACCTAAGTCTCCAGGTTGTTTGTCAAATTGTGCCACAACATCTTTATGCAGCAAGTGCTTAGGATCTTGAATGCACTGCCTTTGTGTATGCTGGAAGTCAAGTCGATCATAGCTTCCAAAAGGAAATTGGTTACCTTCTCTGATGAGAATTTTGAAGTGCAATGAAGAAAGGGCAGGAGAGTGAGACTAGTTGGGTAGCTCTTGCAGAGAGCTGACATAGGCATGACAGGCCTAAGGTCTTTACCTTTGTTGTTACCAATCCATGATTCTAGGTTCTGTGTTTTTCCCACTGAGCCCAGAGGTTCCCCACTTAACATTGAACTAAATCCCTGGGAAGTCTTTTTTTGCCCCTCCTGACTGAAATCAGTGCCATGGCAACTGGCTTCCAGGCAGGTTCCAGTCTTGTGTTAACCTAAGTGGTCAATTGTTTGATGCAGTACACAGAAAATAAGAGAAAATTATATCAAATTGTAGTGACATGATAACAAATCAGGAAATTTTAGAGCAAAATTCAGTTAGATATTTGGCACATGGAAACCACTGAATTGCATAACATAAGATAATACCTTGTCTCCCATGTCTCACCAGTACGTCTTAATAACATCCTCATTTGGGAAAAAAATAATTCTTGGATAACAAGGTGAAAAGCGGTGAATGTGCCTGTATTCAATGATTTCTATCTCAGCTGCACCACCTGCTGTTCAAACATTATATAGCATTCCAGAAAAAAAGGCCGCATCTGTGCTAAGGGCCCATTCAAATAACTTTGGCTAAAATTGCAACTACCAACATTTTTTTTTCTTAAAATAACATTAACTAATACATTGAGAAAACTTGAAGAATTTACGTTTTGGCCTCTCCTCCTTCTTGCTAGGAAACAGTTCCCTGAGTGCCAGTGCCTCTCAAATATCTCACACGAGACAGAGCATCAGAAAGCTATTTGCTGACAAGTACCTGATTTAAACTTTACAATAGGACTTGTGGCACAGTTAACAAGAATAGGAAGCCGATTGATTTTTCCCTATCCCGGCCTCTTAAGAAATAGTGGATCATATGACCCCGCATACCTGTTGTGATTCAATAAAATCCTAGATGATCTTCCCTCAACAGCATTTTCTCAATTTCTCTTCATTTTCACTTGGTTCCTTTCGCCCCTAAAACTCAGTTCATCTCGGTCACATCT